>NW_024504012.1:4268618-4994402 GCF_017590055.1 Onychostruthus taczanowskii
TGGCCCCCCCCCCCCAGGTCCATTGGCTTCTCTCAGGTAGCAGAAAGGGTACATACTGGATAAAAATGACACCCAACACACAGGACTGTGCCCTGGCAGCTCCTTCTGTAGCGCACAGCTGCCTGCCCTAACTGGTGAGTAACCCAAGAGAACACGTATGTCATTGTGAAAAAAAACCTGAGATGAACATCAGATATGCCTTGTTCCAGATCAGGAAAGGGGTAATTATTAAATCAGTGAGTTACTCATATCTGAAGGGAGGAGATTCCAACTGCTAGAAACACACAAAGTCTCTAGTCCTCAAGCAGGAATGTAACAGTAAAGAGACTGCTTTTTTCCTTATGCACTTAAAAGTGTATGGTAGATTGGAGGAAGAAAAAAGCAAAACCACATCAACAACAACAACAACCACCACCATGAAAAAAAAACCCTCAAAAAAAAAACCCAAACAAAAAACATTACAACAAAACCACACAACTACCCAGACAGGCTCTAAAAATCAGCTGAAAAATCAAAGAATGGACATGAAGTTGTGTTTAACAGAATCCTACAGGAATCTGCCTTTGTTCCCATGCTATTCAACACATCTATTGATTATTAACAATGGAAAACATCAATGCTGGTCAAACATGTAGGTAGGAGAGAAGACAAGTTGTCGACAGAGAGTAGCAACATGCTTAACAAGGCAGTCGGCACCCAAAATGCGCTTTAGCACTGCAAAGTTATACACCTAGAAACAAAACATACAGGACATCCCCCCCAAAATAGGAAACTGAGCTGGGAACAACACACTTACTCTGGGGATTCCTAACAGCCAGACAAATGTGAATTTCTAGTGTGACAGTTTGGCCAGGGGTACTTTACATGTACAAACAGCAAATATCAGGAAGGAATAAATGAGATTAGGCTACACCTGAAAAATGCTTGGTACAGCCACTGCATCAGTTCTGGTGTTTGCTCTTTAAGAGGGAAGAGCTCAAATAAATTCAAAGAAGCCAACAGTAATGATTAATAGAAAACTCTGGCCACAATAAAAAGCCCAGGTGGCTCAGTCTATTCAGCAATGGGAAAAGGGAACAAGACAGTTGATCAAGTGTCCACTACGAAATCCATGGGTTTAACAATAATTCCCAATCTACCAGATCTGGGATAACAGAACTGAGCATTTAAAACTTTAAGCTAGATGAATTGAAATTAGAAATAGGGTAGTATCTTTATTTTCAGACACAGACTTGTACACAGTCTCTCAGCAGTGGAGAGAAACAACTGGAACAACGCATTTAAGGTTGTAGTGGAATTTCTCCATCACTCATGCTTGTTTAAAAGAACACCAGGATTGGCTGTTTCAGGGAGAGTATGCACGCTAGTTCAAACAAAGCTATTCAGAGAGGTTATTATCCAAGTTATGCAAGGGGTCATTACTAGATGACCACAACTGTTTTTTCTCATGTTAAAATTTATTAACTAGCTTTAGCCATCTGTCTAAAGCAGGAAAGTCATACATGCACAACTGTAATTTACCATTGCCCACACCCAAATTAAGCTCCTTTCACCATACCTTAATACTTTCAACTTCATACCCAAGAGCAGACATGAAAGGAGAGATTTTGCAGGGCACGGCAGGATTAATAAAGTCACAGAAAGCCAATCCTGAGACAGTGGCAATGCAGAATATCCTCTGCCTCCTGTGCCACGCTCGGTGCAGCAGCCCAAGGCTGTGGGTCAGCGTGAGCCGCAGCCACATCACACGAGAGGCAGTCCTGGGCTATTCTGGGCCTAAACCACGCGGGCTGTAGGCTTCCTTTAACATCCAAAACCTCTCCTTGCTCAGGCTGGAAAGCAGTCCAAACGCCAGCGGGCTACAGCACGGCTTTGTAGGAGCTGGATCCCACCAAGACCTGGCAGCCAGCAGGGACAGCTGTGCCAGGAGCTGGAGCACGGCTCAGCTCCCACGGCACCAGAGCCTGCACACACAGCTCTGCCGCTGCTCAGGGGCTGGCTGGGCAGCCACAGCCAAGCCACGTCTCTGGACATCGCTGTGCAGCCCACGGTTGTGTCAAGACAAGCTGAACTCCAGCCCCAGAGCCTCACAAGCCTTGGTTACAGGGATTTCTCCCGGTGGCATCACCGCACTGAGCTCCTCAGCACAGCACAGGCACCTGTAGCTCTCTTTGCCACAAAGGAAAGAGCAACAAACCAGAGCTTCACAGAACCCACCTAGGCCATCTCATCACAGCTCTTCCAACTCCACCAGCAAGCACAAAATAAACCAAAACACACCTAGAATTTAAGTGCTGAAGTGCTTTTTCATTGAAAGGCTGTAAAGCAAACCAGAAAGTCCAGAGGAACAGCTCATATTTTAGCCACAAGTAAATAAACCCCCAAACTATGTCTTCTCCCCAACCCCTAACACTCAGGGACACAGGAAGGTGCATTTGGCTGCTGCCCCCAGACAAGAGGGAGAAGGGAGCCTAAATACTGATTTGAGAGTATTGCTGGTATGAATTAAAAGGAAAGCTGAGATATGTGCTCTGAGACAACCATCACCCACAAACAGCCCAGCATTTTGTACACAAATGCTCTGGTACAAAGTTGAAGAGCACTCCAAGACCAGGCTTGTTCTGGTATCTTCTGAAGCTAATCAGAAAAACATGGGGGAGTGCTCCCGACAGGGAATAGCAAAAGCTCTTTTAACTTCAGCTCTTTTTATTTGGAAGGAGGAACATGCCTGCCTGTGGAAAGGTGGCAGGTCAGGTACCCATGGCCCTTGTACCGACCATTTTGTTCTCCTCCTGGAGAAGTGCTCGGTCACAGAGTGATGCAATTTTGCCCTCCAGCAATTCAGTGCAATCCTTTCTGAACCCTAAAGAACAAAAAACCTACAGTCCAGATTTTCAACCATGTCTCCTGTCAAAAACATTTCTAGGCACAAATACTAGTAATTTAGTTCTAAATGTTGATGTAGACAAAACTGCAAGTATTTGCTCCTGATTCATGCTGGGCACCACAGCGTTTCTCTAAGAACAGAGGCAAACACTGAAAGCATGCAGTCTAAGTCCAGACGTTTTTATAGGATATGATTAAACTCAACAGCAGCTCCAGCTTCCCACCACCCCTGCTTTGCTCTCATCCCAACCTACTCTTTCAAGTTCTCTTTAGGAGAGGAAAAAAACCCCACTTGTCTACAGAGCAGCTTAAAATTGTAGCAGCTTGTGTCAGCTCCAAATGACATGATCAGAACAGGAAACCAAATCTTTTCCAAATAAAAGCCACTGTTTCTCCTCAGTTTTCCATTTAACACTCAGAAAAAGAAACAGGAAGATGAAGTTTGTTCTGGCACTTTCTGGAAGCACATGAGGTCTCTTACCCTACTTCAACAGGAATTTAATCTTTTAAGAACAAATTTCACATACAACTTAATTCAAATCATGATTTCTGAAAGCTAGAGAGTTTGAAATGAGAAAATGTCCTGTGGGCTGCATCAGCTATGCAGCTGCTTCTAATTAAAGCTTCTCCTTTACTCTCTCTGGGCTACGTTCCAGCACAAATACTTTAGAGCTCAGCCTTTTTTTTTTTTCTTTTCCCCTCCTCCTTTTCAGCTCCAGCCTGCATTTGCCTTAGCTCAGGCTCTCATGGAGCTAAACAAGAGATGTAGAAACAAAACAAAGGTATTTATCCAAATTTGAAGTATACACAAATCCAGAGAGCTGCATTCACTCTAACAACCTAATGCTGCAGATCAAAGTAGAAGACTCACAAAAGCTGTGGTTTTGGTTCTTCTGCGACAGAGCTACACCAAAGTTACCTTCCAAAACTTAGTTCTCTCCTGCTCTCAATAGACTTCTGGAAAATATGTCTGGTCTGTTGGAAAAACTTCCTCATCTGCTGTGCTACGTCTGCCTGGGCACATTCATGAGACCGTCTCTTCAAATGCACCTTATAGACAATTTTAACCAGACTTCCAGATGTTTGATTTTCATGGGAGTTTTCTACTCAGGCCCATGATATCATCTGGAGATGCACAGAAGAAAGCAGATGGCTTTAATTTAAAAAGCAAAGGGAAGCATTTCCTCGTAGCCCTGCCTCTCCCCCCGCCAACCCAACTCTCCCTCCACTTTGATTGGAAGAGGTTTCATTGAAGAGGGTAAAAAATTCCCTCTGATGACTGAGGCGAGAAGGGTCCCAGCTATTCTGTTACAGATTTTAACCAGACTTCCCTCTGGCTCCCGGGTTCTGACTCCCACACCTACACCTCCTCTGAGGAGGGAGAACAGGATTCTCTGGTTAGCTTTACTAACGCTCCTTCCCATGTCTCAAGGCGCCCATTTATGCGTCATACTTTGAATGTGAGTGATGGGATGGGACGGCCTCCCTGCCCTGCCTTTAAAGCAGCACACAGCTATTGTTCCCAGCCCACAGAAAGTGCCTCTGCAGAGAGCCACTCCACAGTGCAGCAACAGCAGCCACACTCTGAACAGACACTGTTTAATTCAGCTATTTTGGCCCATCAGAGCTCTGAAGAGCTTTTGGTGTGCACAGGTAATAAAAAATTGTGACTGAAAATCACTACTTGGTTCCCAGAATCTAAGCTAGCAGTGCATGTACTCTGCCCTTTTTCCTTTGCCTTGGTCTCAAGGGTCTCCTTTAACTTCTGAAAGGAGACAGAAGGAAACAGAAAAGGGCAGACCATTCTCAGAAAGGGACAACTTCTCAACTTCTGCATTTAGCCTCTTCTGGAAAACTCTCAGACCTCATCCTGCTACAAGCTCTCCTATGGGTATTCCCCATTCACTAGCCTAGGAGTGATTAGTCTCTCGAGACAGATCCTAAGCAGATATCAGATGCAGTCTCAGAAGCAGTTCCGCGGTCTTGGATCTTGCCTTCAGCCCCACAAGTCCTCTTAAATCCAAGTTGAAATTCATTTATGAAGGTCCATCTTGAAGAAAAGGTAGGTCAAAAACCACGTAAGGGAGCTGAAGCTACTGGCAGCTAGAATTAAGATAAGAGCCCCTTGCTGCCATGCCACTGCTGCTTTGAGTTTGGCATTTTTTGGAGGTCTGCCTGTTGCCAGTCTACACATAAACTGTATTATGCTACGGAAAAGGTGCACAAACTTCAGCACACAGCGAGATAAACACTGCTCACTGAAGACACAGAGGCACACAAACCCGTACAAACCCTGGCAGCTTGGGGCAGGAAAGGATATGCTGCAGGAGACTGTCCCTTTGGCACTCCAGCATCCCCATTGACTGGGCACAGCTCTGAGGTTATTCACACCGTCAGGAGTAACAGAGGACCTCGGTGTCAAAGCAGCACTTGGCTTCACAGAGACACAGCTATCCCTTCTGGATACACAAATTGCAACAGTCCTAAGTCAAAGATTCAGTCCTCAAAGCCTGCCAAGCACAAGAAGTAGCAAGGCCCAGTTTCCTCCCTAAACCTTGCAGCACCCCTATGTCAACTCCCTTCCCACTTCTGCTTCTCTCCCTGGCACAGCCTCGCTTCTGCTCCCTGCCACCGGGGTGGGAAGCTGGGAGAGGCCATAGCTGTGGAACATGGGGAAATCAGTCAAGAGACTCTCTGCTCTTGGGCCCTGCCCCACTCCAAGCAGAGGCACTGCCCCATCCTGCAGCGGAGCAGATCCCCGTGCTCAGAAAACAGCAGGCAGCCATGCCAAAATCTCTGCTCTGCGTGTCCCTGAAACAGCTCCCTGTGCCCACACCTTCCTCCCCAGCCTGCTGCAACGCAGAAATGCTGCAAGCTCACAGCATTGTCCCATGGACTCTTCCCACTACTGCTTCCCAGTCATCCAGCAGCAGGGAGACAAGAAATTGCTTGGCTGTGATGGTCACAATCAGCATTAAGCAACAAGGACCTGTTACCCTGTTTCTCCTTGGATGAGAGGATACTAGAAGGTTCCTTCATGTTTGACACTGCAGTGTGCAAAAGGCTGCCTAGAGATGCTTTGAGGGAAAAAAAACCCCACCCATCACAACAACAAAACACCCATCACAGTGCAAAGCAAAGCCAAGCTCCAAAGTGAACCTGCCTTTTGTCAAAGCAGGACCAAGAAAGCTTGGAAGCATGGGCCCCTTCAGTGCTGCTGCAGATAAAGGCACATTCTGTGGAACAAGGCCTGCAGCCTCACCATGAGAGTCACTGAATGCGTGTAGAAAAGAGCTCCCACACACAAAAAAAAAAAAAAAAAATCTGTCTTTGGAAGATGCAAACATAGGAATGTGTAATTTTCTAAATATAAAATCAAGGTCAGAGGAGGTCAGTAACTTTATCGAGCAGTGCCACAGAAGGACAGCCATGGGCCAGCAGCGTCACCAGGGGAACAGAGCTACTTAAAGGGCACTCACAGGAGCAATCTGATAAAGCTCCAACCCCAGCTTCCTTACAGGGGTCACAATCACTGTTCCCATAACAGATGCCAGACACACCACCGTGAAGGTTTTTCAGCAGAAAAGCAGCTTTCTCTTCTAATGGAGTAGATGCTACAGGATATTCAAAGGAAGCTGCTTCAGCAACATGCTGCCATCCACTGCTGGGCCAAATATCTAGACTAGGTGTTTTGTTATCAGTGCTTACTCATATCTTATCACATTTGGTTATTGCTGATGCAGGTTCTCCCTCAGCAGTTCACCTAGGAGACGGCAAGACCGACGGGATGGCCTGACCACACACAACAAACAGCTCAGCCAAGAGGAGATACAGAGAGAGGAAGAGAGCCAGTTATAATAACTTATTGCCCAGCAAAGGAAGTACTGCAGATAACTTCAAGAAAGTGGAAGGGGTGGAGATGCGGCTAATCATTGAGAGATTCTGCAGACTTGGAAGCCAAGCCACTTGCTTTAGTAATAAATTCAGTTTCCTGAGCAAAACATTTCTACTCTCACAACCATCAAAAACTCGGAAAGTCATTTAGGTTACTAAACCAGAGAGAAAGTTCCCCTATTCAGAGTTCCTCATAGTGCAGGAAAGAAAAAAAAAAAGTTAAAACCAAAACAGGATGCTAAGAGTTAGCTTGCTAAAGGTAGAGACTCCACAACTGAGGTGGGTTTTGCTACTTTGTTCCTTCCTTTCTAAAAAAATGTGTTCTCGAGCCAGAACTAAAAGACACTTACTAATCTCTGTATACAGCTCTTTGTTAGCCTTTCCAGTTAATACAGCACCTGCAAAGGAGCTGAGCTGTTTCTTGAATGAGGGGTAGGTTTAAAACCAGCAAGAACACTTTGCACAACAAGGAGGAAGGCAACATTATTATTGTAAATGTGTGCTAAAAAAATGTAACACTGGTCAAAGCTGCCATTGTAATGAGGGAAATGCGTCAAGATCTGGAGTGCACTGCACTACAAATAGTGCAGAAGTTAATCAGATGAACCAACAGAGGCTGTAAAAAACAATTGTTAAGACATGGCTAAGAGGAACATGCAAGTTGGAGAAAATGTCCTGAGGAAGGTAAAAGCAGCACCAACAACAATGCCAGTCTTGTTTATTACCTTTATTGTGACCTACATACTTTGGCTCCAGACTGACATGCCTAAGTACACACCAGAAAGACCTACAGAAGATACCTATTTCTTGTTTCAGTCTTAAAATACAAGTGAGAACCAGGAAAAGTTCCTGCTCTCTTTTCAGAAGGGCAGCTTCTTTACGCTGACATCAATATAAAAGCCTGGAAAGGAAAAATTAGGAATCAGCAAGAGTTAGAAATTTTAGAAGAAATTTACAGGGAATAACAAGTTACATATTTGCTTTTCTGTGGCCTTTCGGCACATCAGGTATTGATTTGAACCTGAGGAGAACCTCCAACCAGATTATGATTTCCCCTTTGTGTGCCACAGGTGCAATTTCAGTACATTGAGCTCTATGTACCACATTAATTGAGAACTTCAAGCTGTGGTTAGGGAAAATGGAAGTGTAAAGAAGTGTGAGGAGCATAGCTCTGTGTTAGCCAAGCCAAATCAACAGGAAAAAATTCACTAATATTTAAAGAATGTGGCACTAAGATAATGTCTTAGGATGCTAGAAAATTATACAACTTGAACTGATGAAGTACACAACCTCTAGAAAATAAACTGGTTACTGCAGATGTAGTAAATTAACCCAATCAAACAACAAGAATTCATCTTTTGGCAAAATAGCACTTTATTCAAAAAGAAGAAAAAAAAATCTAAGTACTGCAGTTTGAAAGGTGAACTGCATTTAAACAGACGTGATGTTCTCCAGATAACACACACCCTGCCAAAGCTCCTGCTGATGAGCTTCCCATGCTCATCAGATGGCTGTCAGCATTTACCAAAATCAATTTACAAGAGGCAAACAAATGTGGATGCTTGGTTGGGGGGATTGTTAAGAGTGCTTTAGCAACTCACATTAATTACTTGCTCTCAAGCAGTAGAAGGGAATTGGCACGCTTCAGAGTGCAGAATAGTTCTGAAAAACCTCAAAAATATTTAAATTGAGGCTGGAGTTCTATAAAGTAAGGTGAGCTATTAAGATGGAGAGCAAGTTTCAACTTAGCTTGTGGGTCTGGAGACAAGGTACAGAGTTTACCTCTGCGATGGGTTTGGCCTCAGTTCCCAACCTAGTGCAAAGAAATCCAACTGATGAGACCCAAACCCAAATACTGAACAAGAATCCCAGATCTCTTGCATTACAAAAAGCTAGCACACAAGAATTAATGCAGTATAAAGAAACACCAACTGTGCTAAAACTGTTATGCTGAAAGAACCCTGTAAGAAAAGCTTAAAAATTCACATTTCCTTTCTGGCTAAGGTCCTGAAGGAGAGAAAATGGGTAATTAAATTGATTAGAAAGGAAACCAACTTACTTGCAATATCCTGTACCATTTTGATACGGAATGCACTTTCCCTCATTAACACACGGCTTGGAGTCATCCATACACTGCAGAGCTGAAAGAAAAGAAAACAACCATCAAACCCATAGCTACAATACATGTCAGGTCAAAGCTTCATTAGCGTATTTAAGGGAATGAAAATTTCATAGGACTGGAACAAAAACAAAGACGCTATCACATAGTTTAATTTCATCTCTGGCAGCATCAAAAGAGCCAGGCTGAAAGAAGAATCAAATACAGATTTGTTCATCAGGCAACCAAATCTTTCCAGAATTTCTTGAAGGTAGGTTTTCAAAGCAAAGTGTGCAGTAACTTCAGCAAGCTCCAAAGACATTCGTGTCGGCACCTGCGTACTTGGGGTCAAGTGTCCTCAGTTACTACTTTCTGATCAAAATTCTGGACTGAAATTCTCTGAAATACAAAGCAGCTACTCCTAAGCCTTCCTCCAGAATACTTCATCTCAAACCCTTTCCTTCTTCTTTACTGTCTCTAGGGGATCCTGGCACTGAAACAGGGGCATCTGTCCCTCATGAGCTGACCTGCTGAGTGTCACCAGCAATCCAGAATTTGCTGCAACCTGTACTGTTGTGGCCCTCTGACTTCAGACAGGATCATGTTTGCACATAAGTGGAAAACACCAGAGCAGTTGACAACTTTCAGCAAAGAATTTGGTATTTCTAAGGAGATCCTCTGTAACTCACACTTGACATTTTTGCTACTGTGTTTTTTAAAAGGCTTTAAGTATGACACAGCTCAGGGCCAGCCAGTTTTTACCCAAGTCTACAGGAAGCTCTAGTGAAGTCTGTCCTGATGGAACCTCCAGCTCTGGCAAGTGCTTTTCCCTTCACAGGGACCTGAAGCAGCACTCCAAAGTGACCAGAACGGTGGGAACTATGGAACTCTGCAGGAGCAAAGGGCACTTTGGAAACACAAAAACTGAGCCATTCCACCTAGACCACAGCCTGCCATTTGAATAGCACCAAACCACCAGATAAAGCTCTCAGAACCAGATCAGCCGGGTCCTGTCCTGAGCTTATCCACAGACCAAGAAGTCACAAGCTCTTCCCAGCCTCCAGATCTGTCTCCTGGCCCCAAACTCATACCCGTCCATGCCTTTACAGACCCCCTTTTTCCATAACCTTTTTGCATTTGGGAAAGCCTTTAACCAACCTTAAATAAAGGCACCTAAAGGCACCAATAATATCCAACCACCTAAATTGCCCACTTGTGAGCCAGCTGTTGGAGGGTTGACTGCCCCCCCCCCTTTTTTTTTTTTTTTTTTTTTTTAATAAAGATGGTTTTCCTTTCCTCAAGTGGTACTAAATTTTCAATACAAACTCAGCAAGGGGCATCAGAGAAAACTGGTGCAAACCACCACTGAGGTCGATGTGCTGGTGAATAAGGAATGGGACTGGGAAGAGTTAACACAGCAGTCCCACTAAGCTCTCCCTGCAACCCGACCAAATTCAGTCCAGCAACTGGGCAGCTTGGAACAGACTCTGGTTCTGCTGTCCAGGGCTTGAAGTGTTATTTCTCAATAACCCTGGAGCACATAAACAGGTCACACACGCTTAGAGGCACTATAGGAACGCTTCACGCTTGCAATCCCTACAGAGAATACAGTTAAATTCAACCCAGATCCCCGGGAAAATTATCAGCGTTTCCCACAATACAAGTACGCTTGTTGCTGTTAAGTTGATTTCTGAAAAAGGGGCACTTGGATGGCGCAGCTTCTGCAGAGCTCTCAGGAAATGAACAAAATTCCACTCTGAGCCCCTCTCAGATAACCCCCGAGGTCAGGGTTACCAAGCGACAGAAATACGAACAGGGATTGTGCACGGCTTTCCCCCACAGCGGGCACCTGTCCGACCATTTCTATCCCATTTAACCGCAACATCCACACGGCTTTGACTCCAAACTTCATCTGCTGCTGTCTACCACCGCAGCAGCTTGTTTTCACAGCAGAGATTAGCTCTAGTTAGCAGGGCTCGGTTACACCGTGTCCAAGAGAGACTGCTCTGTGTCCAAGGGAAAGAGTCGGGATTCCAGGGCTCCCACCACCCAGGCCACTCCAGGGAGACGGAGGAGGGTTAAAGCGAGCCCTGCCGCGTTTCCGAGAGCCAGGAGGGGAACCAGCCTTGGTATTCTCATCTCACCACCTTGAATTTCCGTTCTTTTCGCACCAATCGAGCCAGTGAAGCAAATACTCAGAGGATTATTTCTTTTGTGCTCGTGCTTTCAAACACAATTTTGTAATCGCGTCGAGTACCCGCGTCCCCAGTGAGAACTGAGCAGCCAGATGATTTTGTAACCCACGTAGTAAAAGCTTAACCAGCACTTGGCCAAAAACACCTTCCAGCACAGCCACGCAGAGGGGAACAAGAGGCTGATGGGGTCACAGCAAGGATCCCAACCAAGGATTCCAACTTGGTTTGCTAGGGCAAATACAGACACAGCAGAGAGGCTTTAGCAAAGTAATGATTAATTTTCCTGGGGTTTTTGACAAATTATTCCCACCTTGAACTGCTGTTTAGCAGGTCATTAAGCTACTACCAGCCTTTAGAGCTCTTTCACAAAGACAATGGGATACATTTGGTCTATAGTAATTCAGAAGTGAAAAAAGCTAAGAAAACAAACACAAAAATAGTTCATACTTTTTCAGCTTTAGATGAATAGAAATACTTTGAAATGCAACTACAGCTGAAGTGAATGTAAATGTAGCCATATTCTATATTAAAATAAGTATTAGAGTCATGTGACTTCTCTTGGAAAAAAAAAAGAAATCACAAGGGAAATAGAAGACTACAGTTCTCACAGTAAAATTAGCATTTCTGTGCACAAAGCACTGTCTTCCTGTATTTCACTATATCTTTCATAAAAATTTCACAATACATGCAAAACCAAGGCATTTCAACACGAATCACTTCAAAAGCTACTTCTCTGCTACTCTACCACGTTGAGATCAAGAGTCAAAAGTGCCAGAAACTACCTTCCACCTCAGCCAGCACAAAAAGTTTGTTTTGCTACATGCATTGTGTGAACTGGAAATACTCTGGCGTGTACAGCATGAGAGAAGGCAGCCTTGCCTTGAAGAGATAAAGCCACTTTTCTAGAGGCCGTATATAGACAACATCAGCACACTGTCAAGGCTCTGACAGCTGCTTTTGACAGTTTTCTTCTGTGTTTAACACAAACAGTAATGGTGAATTGTTGGGTGGTTTTCTGGCTTGACATAGCCTGCCGGAAGGTAGGTTAGCCTCATGAATTTTAGGCATATTACAGGGAAATTGGTAAGACACCCCCTGTCTTCAGAAGGCTGGTTTCTCCTGGAGGCCATCCCAGGAAGGAGCACCCAATTTCTAGCAGGCATTGCAGCCAAGGCTGAAGGACTTCTCAGGAAAGGGCTCCTGAGTGCAGGCATGACCAACGCTCGGAGCAACAGCACCCAGCCTGGAGTCCACACCAATCCTTGCCTGCGCTGAGATGCAAACTCAAAACCTGACATTTCACATCCTACCAAGAACCAGATAACCACTGCTGTAAAACAAGCACAAGATACACTGTAGGGAATGCTGCAATTTTCGACATCCAAATCTGAAGCTCACAACTGGGGCACAATTATGCCTAGATTTAATTTTTCTTCTTGGCTAAAGAGACAGTTAAAATCTAGGGGGAAAAGTTTTGTTTCTGCCTTAGTGTTCTTTATGATGCCAAGATGATCTGGATGTTGCGATTTGGTTTCCACACGTCATCTGCCTACTATAAATTCAAATATTTTCTGGGCTATAAATTTAAAAGAAATAGTGTAGGATTAAGATCAGAAGCCGTGTCAGAGTTCAGCTTTTGAGAGAACTTTGCTATAGGGAACTCAAGCCATAACCAGAGCAAGTCTGAAAGGGCTTTGTTCTAACTACCCAAAGGAAAGTAATGCCAATAAACTCCTTGCCCACAAGCTCAGAGAAAGTCAGGCAGAAACAGATATTAAAAATACCAAAACAATTAATGCTGTGAGAAAGAAACAATATAAAGCTGACTTCCTGTAGCTTTGTGGTTGATCATCCTGCATTTCAGAAGGTGCAGGCTCTGACCAGAGGTTTTATTTTAAGTAAGGGAAGAGCGATGTCCTGGCAGAGAACACAGCTGAGCTGCTGGTACAGCTTTCTCCCGGGAGGACACCGCATGTGCCTCTCTCCTCTTTCTGTCCATAAATGTTTCACTATATTCATAGAAACTCAGAATCAGAACCAAGACCTTTGTCCTACACGGTTAAAGCTTGCCCATAGGTTCAAATGCTTTCTTGTGGGAGCGGGTGGAAAACAACCTACTTGAACATAGGAAAAAAGTCAAGCTAAAAACGCGTTTAAGACTAGACAGAAAGTAAAGCACAAAATAGGTTTCTGTAACCCTTATGCAGCCAGGGAATTTTCTGTCTCGATTGAGATTCATGAGAATCAGCCTGTCAGTTCAACTGTGCTACCCATTATGTGTGAAGGGAGAGGAGAAAAAGGGATTTGGAGCCCTTAAACAACAGCAACACAAGACGAGGCATGGAAAATCCCATGCTCAGGGCTGCTTGTCAGAGGTGGATCAGCTCTGAAGAGGACGACCATCAGCATGGCCAGAAACACCAGTTACACAACAAATCAAGGGGGTCTCAAATTCCAAGGGAGAGAAAGACAGCTGCTGATTCCCTTCAGGAAAAACAGAGCGTGAAAAAAGCAGTTAATGCTGAAACATGAGGGACATTCTGCAGGAAGGTCCTCTATGTGCAGAAGGGACAAAATGCTTCCACAGCACACGACACACAACTGCTGGAAGAGCTGGTAAGGAGTAAGCAGCACTGTACGTATGGGGAAAATACCCAAAGATAACCAAATTTTGAAGGAAAACCACAAAGGACTAATTATGCTGTTCACTAACCTCAAGAGATTACAGCTCCAGTGAGATTATATAGCAGGGAAGAAACCACCAGTAAATACCAGCTAGCTGAAAATAGGAAAATGGCTTTTTTTTTTCCTTTTTTTTTCTTTTTTTTTTTTTTTTTTTTAAGAACAGATCATCCTATGGCAGGCACATGGAGGGGGAAGGAAGCAAACTGGTAAAAATCCTTACTGTGAAAAAGCAGTGAAGCCTTATACCCAGAACCATTAACATTTGGGGAATTTAAACAAGCTGACCAGTTAGCACTTCACACACTGAGGGTAGTAGTTAAAGACAAAGCTTGTCTACAGGGCATGGAAACAGTCTGTAAACTGAATTGCTTTAATCAGATTAAGACATCTCCACTGTTTTTACACACAAAAGCCTGAAAACAATTGGATAATGCAAGACTCATCAACTGAGAAGCAAAGCAGAGCTCAGAGAAGTGTGAAGGCAGGCAACCAACACCCGACACCTTTTGGGAGAGAAAACTTTAATATCTAAACTGGTTTCCTTCACTAACACTCCAGACAAGTGCAAAAAAATTTGAAAACAAAATAGTTAAGTGGATTTCAGAAGAGAAATCCACTTGTTTAAGAACAAGCTTGTAAACATGAAAAAAAAATCAGTTTTTTTTTTTTTTAATTTGAGGATGCCACCAGCCAATCTGACTACATGAAGCTCTCAGACATGCAGAACCCCATGCATGCCGTGTCATCATCTGGTTCAAATCTCTCTTCCAAACACCTAGACCAGCAAAAACGACTAATTAACCCTCCTGAGAACAGAGCTGGGAACCATTCTGTAGATTCACAGGTACAGTCAAAGTCTTTCATCGTTGGGGTCTAGGCCCAGGATGCTGCAGGAACACTGATATGTATATCAGATGCAGCTACAGTTCATGTGACACTGCTGCTGCTGAAAAACTATCTATAAAAACTCACATTGTAACAGATACTGAATTTAGGATAAACTTGTAACAGTTTGAAAGACTATCAGTCACCATGTTCTCCATCTCCTCAGCTACTGTTCTCTGCCTTCCCCCACTTGCAGCTTTCCAAACAAAGCCAAAATGCCTAAAATCCAGAACTGCAACGTAAAGCACTTAGTTAGGAGGGGAAAAAAAAAAAAAAAGTTTTCAACAAAAAAATGTAGGGAAGGCAATTAAAGAGCTGAAGAGGTATTGGTGTTTCCATGGCAATCTGGCAGGCGGGAGCCATGCTCGCCTCTCCTCCCAAGTGTTCCGTCATTCTGCAGCACTAAATCTTTATTAATGTGAACGCTGAGCATGTCTGCCCGTGCAGAAATGTTATCCCGGGCAGCGCTTCCGCAGCCGCGCCGGCCGATGGCAGGGAGCGAGGGCAAGGCTTGCTGCACGGAACAAACAGCAGGCGCCCGTGCCATTCTGAGATACAAAGCTCCTTTTTCATCCCCATGGCAGTCTAAAAAAAGGACATGTGCCCTAGGAACAGACTATTTTCTAAACAGAACGAATGATTATTTCTGCAGCTCTCAGATGACCCTGCTTAGAATGATATAAGCACTATTTCTCCTCGACTTCTGTTGGAGTGACGATTTCAAAGTGAATTCAGAGAAACTGAAGACATAAAAAAATCCATAAAATTACTTTTTAACATGTGCTTCGGAAAGCTCTTTTTCCCACAACACGGATGATGTTTCCCTAAGGTGTCCCAAAGGAGGGGTGACAATCACTGACTGTGTCGATGCTCCACTGAAGAGTCATTAGCCAAGAGCACAAACTCAAAGGAAACGACGTTACACCTGGAGCTACTGTACAGTTACTGTACTACCTGTACAGCTACAATAACTGCTTGGTTTTGATGCTAAGACAGACTTCCAGAAGAAACAGGCTGCCAGAGTCCTGCTACTGCTTTTCCACCTACTCCTCATCCTGGCTTCAAAGGCCAGCCACTCATATTCTCTCATGGCACAGACACCAGTTTTGGAAATGGGAAAACCCAAAAAGGATCTACTGAAGGCAATCACACACTTATTGCAACAGCAGCAAATAATTTAGGAAAAAAGAAAAAAAGATAGGGAAGTAGCTGTGGAAGTTGACAAAACCCAACCCATCCACTGCAAAGAGATTCAAATGCCCAATGCCACCAGAGGCGTGAGTCCTCCTTTCCCAAGAATTCAAGTCCTGAGAACAGGAGCGGGAGGATCTTCCCGTATTTATAATCTGACTAAGTGATGCCCTGCAGGAAGTGATGCGAGTTAGCCAGATTTTCATAACGCTCCCTTTTGAAAATCTAAATCAGCATCTTTGATAAGAACAAATTTGATAGATGGCAACACCTTCAAAAAATCAAGTCGAACTTGCTCTCCCATAAGCAAATCCGTATCAAGAAGAGCAGCACTGTCAGCGTTATCTGAAGTCCTCCAAATTCCACCGGGTGAATACTGAAGATCTCAAACTGCAGTCCAGGCCAGCACAGCACCGATTCAAAGTGAATTGTAACCTGCTAGAAACACGGGCTGGCAGGCAGCAGCAGCCGCCTGGTGAAACAGAGCACCAGAGTTAACTACAGCGGGTAATTAGGGTGGGCTTGACAGCCGGGATCCCTCTGCCTCCCAGGAGAGAAGGGAATGGTTCACAGCAATTATCAGGTAAGTATCCTCACCAAAAGCGCAGGTGTTGCTGCCCCACCCCAGCTTACTGCACCTCCAACTGCAGCCCTTTGCAAAACTAAACTGGAAAAGCCAGTTGCTGCACCATGGGGCTTGCATGATGAGACAAGGCTGAGTAGTCCAAACCATAGCGCTCCGTGCATCCAGGAGCCTCCTTTCTATTGACCAAGAGGGCTGACATCAGGTACCTGCCCTCTCTTGCACAAGAGCATCAAGCCAGTTGAATATGCACCCGAAAATACCCTTTCGGTGACTTCATCTTTCCCTTTCCCATTAATTCAAGGCACAGCTCCCACTCCCAGGGAGTGATACTGACCAGATGCAGGTCAGTATCTCACAACAACAGGAGTCACTTTCAGGCTGGATTTGTCACCTCTGCCCAGCAGCCTTTGTTCATTCAGCACCAGGAAGAGATTTCACCCACAAAGGTAAAAAATTTCGGCAGCGTGGCAGGACCTCAGCCACCTCAGGAGTGCGCACCCAGGCAAGTGACAACAGGTGATGCCACAGCCCCTCAGGGAAAGGGCCAGCGATAAGCTGCTAAATTGTTTGTATGAAAGTACAGTTTCACTAAGTGGACGCGACATTTAGTCTTTGCAAAATTAGTATTTTGCCATCTTACTTTACTGTGTAAGCCATTTCTAGAAATGACAGTGCTACAATACACCACAAGTCCATGCTAACAAAAGCATATTTCTAAGACACCTACCCCTGAAAGACCCTTTAATTCTCCTTTTGAACAAACCCAGCCAAAACACATTTGTGAAACAGCTTTTTTTTTTAAACTCCAACCACCTTCTTGCAACATATTAGCAAAATGAAATCGGCTTTCACAGGGGATTACGGGAAAAAACCCCAACAACATTTCTCCCAGGCGACAAATACCATTTTTAATTTGACCATTTCAAAGTCAAAACAGATCGACCGACCGGCCCAACTACTCCGCATCCAAACCAGCAAGAAGGGGTCAAAACTCCGCATTCAACAATTTCCACTGCAAAACCATACTGAACAACAAAAGTACTGAAAACACCAGTGTCTTGCTTGCTCATCCCTAAACGACTTGCACGAATAGTTTCTCCCATCGCTACACAAGTCATCTGAAGACCAATCTAACCTCCCAAGAGTAAAAAGAAGGAATGAGAAGGCACGCAACTAATCAATGACTGCTGGTCCTCCATAGCTTTAACGCGGTGCAAGACTGCACAAGCTTTCCTCCGGGAGCAGGAGCTGCTGGAAATGCCATGAGATCTGCACCAGAACGCCCCGGTTACGGCTCCGGACAAGCTCCACACGTAACGCAAGCGCCAGCGCGCAAGGGGGAACGGTGACAAAAAGCGGCACTTCCCTCAGATGTGCACACATGGCTTTATCGCGCCTGGACTGACTAGCAGCAGGAGGAGGAGGAGACGCAGAGATTCCCTCCGTGTGTGCAGGAATGTCCCCAACAAAGGTTCGCGGCGCAGGTATGCGAAGCGACGGGCGCCGCAAACCCTCTCCTCCCTCCCGGATGCCCCTTCCCGCAGCTCCCCGGGACCAGCGCATCCCTCGCACGGGCAGCCCGGGGCGGCTCCCGCGGGGCAGCGGCTCCGGGAGCGCCGTTCCCACGGGGCTCAGCCGCCGCCGCCCCCGCCCGCCTCGGCGCGCGCCGCCCCCGCTTCTTCCGCCGCGCCCCGCCCCGCCCCGCCCCGGCTGCCGCCAGGGGGCGCCCGCGCCGCGGGGACTGAGGGGCGGGGACGGGGCGGGAGCGAGGCCGGGAATGGGAATGGGAATGGGAATGGGAATGGGAATGGGAATGGGAATGGGAATGGGAATGGGAATGGACCGGGATGGACTCGGGATGGGGAAATGGGGGAGCGGGGCTGAATCCGGGGATGGACCCGGGGATGCACCTGGGGATGGATCCGGGCACGGACCCGGCAATGGACCCGGGGATGGACCCGGGGTGGGGAAATGGGGGAGCAGGGCTGGACCCGGGGACTCAGGTGATGGGGGCAGTGGGAGAGCGGGTCTTCAGCCGGAGTTGGGGGTGAGCTGGGATTAGGGCTGGACCCGCGGATGGAGGCGATGAGGGCGATGGGGACTGAGGGGCTGCCCCGTGGGGGTCACGGAAGACGGGAGGCAGTGGGGATGGGAGCGGATGGCAGCAAGGGTGGGGGAGTGGAGAGTGAGGGCAGCAGGACACGTTGTGCCCCAGCGCGGTGGTGGCGGCGGTGGCAGGAACCCACAGGAGAGGACTGTGGGGCTCTCCACAGGACACGCCGCGCTGCCCTTCGCTCAGATGTGGGGTGCAGGCAGCAGATCTGGAGTGTGCCCAGCCGGATGGGAAATCCAAAACCAGCCCTGGCACCGAGGCTCACCCCAGTGAGCAGGGGAGCTTCTGGAGCAGACGGATAAGCTCACTGCCCCACGGCTCACCCCTACAGCTGCTCCTGCTGCAAAAGCCCGGGAGGAAACCTGTGTTCCCACGGAAGAGGTCTCAGGAGGACAGCAGCTGGATTCAGCCTCAAGATCCCTCCCAGTCCTCGGCTATCATTTAAAGCGTTAAAAATCCTTCAGCCCTGGCTCAGGCTCCGGAGGACTGAGAGCCCTTTGTGTGCAGTGCTGACACGGCAGCCTGGCCCGTGAAGGCAGGATTGTACCGGGTCTGGGGGAGAGAGGGGCAATGAATAAACCTCACTGTTTTCCCCCTGTAATTCTCCAGATCCCAGAGTCCCTCCCAAGCGTGGGGCTGGACAGTCAGTGCCCTAACCCCATTATGATTTTTCCAGGTATTCCAGTGTAACCCCTTGACAAGTCCCCCTCCATCTTGCACAGCTGCCAGAGCCTCCCGTTCTGCTCCAGCAGCTGCTCGTGGGCAGGCAGTTGTGTCTCACAGCCATGATGGACATTCCATGGGATTGCTCCTGGCCCACCACCCTCCCTGCAGTTCCTCACCTGCTGAGGTGGAGGCCAGACCCGCAGCATGCCCCAAAACCTCCCACATATCCAATTATGGGTGGCACTGACTAGCACTTAAGTTAAAATGATGACAAAGGCAAGCTGGGAGTTTGAGGGACAGACAGGGAACGTGACTACAACAACAAGGGTTTGCTCTCCTGAATGCAAATTCAGGAGGAATTCTGATGCTTCACCAAGAGCTGCCATTTTCAGCTCCCCTCAGCACTGAGCACTACTTATCACCCCTGACCCTGAAGTGGCTCATCCTCCACTTTGTTTCACTTGGCCTGAGCACAAGCCTCCGAGCCCCAGCGCAGGGACAGGATCCATGGCCTCCCTGGCACAGCTCTTGGGAGCAAGCAGCTCCAGCTGGCAGCTGAGGCTCAGTGGGAGAATCCAGCCAGGAAGAAGGAAGGCGTTGGTTCCCTGCTGCAGCTCTGGGGAACCTGCTGATTGAACCTCTCTCTGCTCTGACCCTGCCCTCATGGTGCACATGGACTCAGAGCATCCCACGGCAGCTCTGTTGGGGAGATAAAAGGGGTGACAGCACACACCGATGGGTCCTCTACATGATAGAGGCTGGGAGTGACTGACTCTGGATGGACAGAGCGGATTTTGCTGCTAGGAAGGTGAGGGCCAAGCTTCTCTGAGCTGCCCTGGCAAGGTGAGCTGCCTGTGCCAGCAGTGAGCGCACAGAGCAGAGCAGAAAGGGGACAGGGACAGGTGCCCCACTGTGTCCCCACACCAAATTAGCTCCTCATTATCTTCATGATCCTGTTGTTAAGCAATAAATCCTTTACGGAGGAGTTAGAAATGTGTTTCAGCATTGCTTCATCTTCATGCAGCCCTACCACACACCACCTCAGCCCCAGTTTCCCACCCAGAGAAGACCAGCAGCTGACACAGGGGTTGGAGAGCTCTGGCAAGGTTTCCTGCAGTTCTGTGGTTTCTGACCATGCCTTGCCCCTCTGCCCACGGAGTGTCTCACCCAGGTGTGGGAAGCAAGCCCCAGCTGCTGGCTGGGCAGGATGCCTGGCACAGGGCTGGGTGCACTGGAAGTGATGCCAGGTGAGGGATTAGGAGAGCTCAACAAGCTCCATAACCACGACAGAGTTTGTTGAACGGCCCCAGCAATTAGGGAAATCCTGGCACTTTGTCTGACAAAGACTGGGAGATCAGGCCCTCCCTGTGACTCCACTCAGAGTCTCACTCTGCCGTGATTTTGGTTCCACAGAGGATCCATGCACTTTTCTCAGAGAGAAAGCTTCCAGGGGCAGCAGCTCCCCAGATGCCCCACCACTCTCCAGCCAGGGAATTCTGCCAGGCAGATGTGCTGGGGACTCTGCAGTGCTCACCCCTGCTCCTCTCACGGAATTTGAACATTCTGAGGTGCCTTTTGTGTGTCTGTACCTGGTCAGTGAGGACCATGGCACTTCTTTGTCCCTCACCTTGGAGGAACTGCTGATTTCAACAGCTTTGTATTGGCTTGCTCAGAATAAATTGTGTTTTCTTGCAGTAATTTTCAGTGACATTGATAGTGGTTCAGGCATTCAGACCTCAGCTCAGCCCACACCCCAATGCCTGCCTTGCATCCTTGGTTTTACATGTTGTCCCAGATAAATGTTGCCTTTATACCAGATAACCTGCCCTGAGCTGGGGGTCCTTAGGACAAACATGCTTGAGTTGTATGTTCCAGCTTTCTCTTTTGTGATCTGGAAAGCTGGAACCCCATTAAAATGGGAGCTGAGGGTGTTTCATAGTTACAAGTGTCAGCAGCCAAGAGGTTTAAGAAAAGCAGGAGAGGGAGAGGCTTCCAACAAAATCCTCAGGGCTGGCAGCCTTGTGCCTGTGCCGCAAATAGCTTGTCCTGTGGCTCATCTGCAAACTCTTAACATCCACATGACTTGGCTTATGCCATGATTACTTTACCTGCCAGCCAGTCTCGTCTTAAAAAGAAACAGAGAAGTGCGAAGGCATTCCTGCACCAAACCCTGCAGGAATGCTCTGGGCTCCCTGTTCCCCTCTGTTGCTAATCGCCAGGGGAATGTGTACCCTCTGCCTTAGCTGCCTGCTCTCAGCAGCCCCTGGAGTATTTAAATTGCAGATGGAGTTGCGCAGCTTTTAGCAAAGTTGGTCTGACCTACAGAGCGGCCATTAAGCTCCCGAAATGCCCCTGGCTCTGGGCACGCAGTGGAACAAGAAAGGGATTTGCAGTCACCCTCCGGGTCACAGCCAGCGCTGTAATGAGGCTGGCACAGCGGCACGGCCGTGGCTCAAGGAAGGGGCAGATGCTCACCACAATCACTGGCTTCCCTGTTTTGGGTCTGTATCCAGGACCAGCTGAAGAAACGGGAATCTGTAACTCTCCTCCTGCCCTTGAGCAGCCTCTAGGCAGCTGCAGCAGTGACCGGCAGCAGGCAATTCCCGCTCCTCTCCAGCGCACGCACAGGCCACCCCTCCGGTGCCATGGTGAGCCACGGCCGTGCGGGCACAGCCCCAGCAGCCGGGCTCCCCGTGCCTGTAGGGGCACAGCAAAGCAGGATAGGGAATTCCTGCTAGTCCTGTGGCACCCAGAGCCCGGCCTCAGTCCCCAGACATGCTGTTATGTCCCTCCTGCCACCGGGCAGGAGCCTTGTGCTGCTCTGCAGCCAAACTGTGCCAGAGGCCACCCAGTCCCTGCTCGCCTCGAGAGTTCCCTCCTCTCCCGAGGTGGATGCCTGGAGCAAGATGCCATCGCAGCTGCCAGGGGCTCATGGCTGTGAAGTGGGGAACACGAAACTCCAGGAAAGGCCCTGAGGAGCTGCACACACCTCAGGGTTCCAGGCTCGGGCACCACAGGGACCCCGCAGGTCCCAGTGCATAGGATTTGGGGTCACTGTAGCTCCTGCAAGCACATTTTGTTCTGCTCTTCTATGCAAATCCTGTCCCTGCTGCCAATTTGGGGGCGCCCCAGCTGCGGCCATGAGGAGGGTGCACTTTTGTTCTGGGTGCTGTGCCACAGTGGGGCTGGTGAATCCCGTTTGCAGTGAGCATGGGCAGCGTGCCAGGGAAGCAGAGGGTGCTGGGGGGCTAGAGAGCTCCCGCACGGCTGCGGGGGAGAAGAGGGGAGGAAAAGACAAAATAGAGAAAAAGCAGCGACAGAGGAAACAGGTTTATCATCTCTCTGCAGAGCGCTGGGGCACAACCACAAGGGATTTTCTGTGGCACAATTCAAAGTTGCACTGGGCTGCTGCATGCAGCCATGAATGAGCTCTGAGAAAGCCTCGTGGCCGCGTCCAACAGCCCCTCTGGGGTGGGCACGGGGAGCAGGGACTCCCCAACTTCTGCTTTGTGCCCTGCGGTGCGTTTGTGAGCTCAGACACGAACGCAGCAGCTGGGAGCAGCCCTGAGACGCTGTGCAGGGCTCAGAGCTGTGGGCAAACCCCGGGGCTCAGCCCTGCAGGGCACCCAAAGGCTGCACAAGGCGGGGGAGAACAGGACAGGCTGGGCAGAGGAGGTGGCACGGCTGCTCCAGCGAAAGCAAAGCCGGGAATACATCTGTGCAGACGGGGCAGAGAGACTGTGCAGGAAGTGCAGGAGGGAAGCTGCGGCAGAGAAGTCAAGCCCCACCTCTCCCCAGTGCAGGACGCTCAGAGACCCTCAAAGAGCTCGGGTCTGCGGTGACCAACAGGGACAGAGTGGCGAGGGAGCCAGGGCTAGGCAGGTGCCCCCAGTCCTGCCCTGGGGCTTGCTGAGCGCTCAGGACCAGCCCAGCTGCATCACCGGGGACAGGGGAGATGGCACAGCTCAGGGGTGCTCTGGCGCAGGATGTGGCACCCACTCAGGCCAGTGGAGGAGGGTTGGTCCCACAGTCAGCTGTCCCTGGCCAGCTGCCGACCCAGCACCACACCCCCGGAAAAGCCTTCATTTTTGAGTGGCAGAAAATCAATATCCTCCTTTCCAAAAGGTCATATTCAGACAACACAGCAAAGTGTGAGGGGCAGAGGAGACCCCCCGAGCCCCTCAGCCTGGCTCTGTGGGACATCCCTCCCTGGTCCTGGTGGAATTCAGAGCCCTCCAGAGCTGTGGCAGCTCACATTGGCCACACAGGGAAGGAGAACAAGGACCACGGTGTTCAAAGGCTGAACTTCAAGCCCTGCCACCCTGGCCACTGCTGTCCAAGCACTTCTCTGGTTTTGAATGCTCTAGGCAGGTGCTGCAGGCACAACCCTCCACACCACTGGGACATTTGCACACACCTTCCAGAAACCGTCTGTGGCCAGACTGCCTTGGGGTCCCAGAGGAAAAGATGCTGGAACTGGATCTTTCTCAAAACCTACTCAAAAGTGGGGTTTACAAGTGCGAGGAGCTGCTTCAAAACAGAAGCAACTGGTGCCCAAGTCAACACAGAACCCAAAACCCTCGTGCTCCCAGAGTGGTGCCAGTGCAGAGAGCGGCCATAGCCTGTGCCAGGTGAGACCTGGTTTATACTTGACATGGTGGCTGGAGCACCCAGCCAGCTTTTGCCATCCTGCTGCACTCTTCCTCTCCACTCATGCCCCACCCTTTTTTTTTTGTTTTTCATCTGGGAACCAGCTCTGCCTGTCTGCTCTCGCTGTGTCACCCAGGAAGGAAACTCCCGTCACCCAAACCCGGCGTGCCCAGTGGTGTAAACCCCCCAGTGGGCAGGGGGGTGCACAGCCAAGCCCCTGGTACACAGGCCCTGCTCTCTGCATCAGGCACTGCTGTCCGCAACAGCACAAAGACACCCAGGGGTGCCCTGACCCGAGCTGAGGGGTGTCAGCAGCCAAAACTGACAGCTTTTGACCTCCGTGCTCACATGATGAGCAGAGCAGCTCCCAGGACACCCTGCATGAGCATCTTTTCTTTTACACTCTGCCTGTACCCCGTGCCAATATTTCCCCAGTGGCAATGGGCACACTGAGGGAGAAGGGAGAGCTCAGCTCAGCTCTGCTCTTTAAACCCACCCAAGCAGGGTCTCAGGTGCTACAGAGCCACCAGGAGCTTGCTCCCAGATCCCACTTCCCCTCTACTCCGCGTGTGCCCCACTCGGGACAAAACCCCTGGTGTCTGCCAGGCTGAGGGGGGCAGGTGCAGCAACTGGGGGATTGCCCAGCGGATAAAGGCTGTTCAAGCCTCTGGAAGCACAGGCGGACCTCAGAAACAGGAATGGAAATGGAAAAGGTGGTGGGTAGCAGGTAACAGACAAACGCCCTGAGGGAAGTGTCTCCCTCCGTCCCAGCCACAGCGGCCCGGCTGCACGGTGGGATGAGGCCGGGCAGCGCCGCCTGGTCCGGGAGCCCTGGCAGGAACATTCCCGGCTTCACGGCGAGGCTGCGGCTCTTTGGGGTGGCCAGGGCATGGCAATGAGCTGGGGGTGCCCTGAGGGGGAGCTCCCTTTGTGTCCGCAGCCCCGCTCCGCGCCCCAGCTCCGCGCAGGCACTGCCACCTGCAGGCAGAGCCTCGGGCCGGCTCCGGCCGCTGCCAGCACCGCGACCCCCGAGCCGCCAGGGACCGGCCATGGCATCCCAGGCAGGGACCGGCTACCGCGCCCCCGGCAGGGACCGGCCATGGCATCCCCGGCAGGGACCGGCCACCGCCCTCGGCAGGGACCGGCCACCGCACAGCCGGCAGGGACCGGCCATGGCATCCCAGGCAGGGACCGGCTACCGCGCCCCCGGCAGGGACCGGCCATGGCATCCCAGGCAGGGACCGGCCACCGCCCCCGGCAGGGACCGGCCATCGCATCCCAGGCAGGGACCGGCCACCGCATCCCCAGCAGGGACCGGCCACCGCACAGCCGGCAGGGACCGGCCATGGCATCCCAGGCAGGGACCGGCCATCGCATCCCCGGCAGGGACCGGCCATCGCACCCCCGGCAGGGACCGGCCATCGCATCCCCGGCAGGGACCGGCCACCGCATCCCCGGCAGCCCCTGCTGCAACGGGACCCATCCAGCCGAGAGCAGCCGTCAGGAAGCACACGGAGGGAAGGGCAGCGGCTTCTCCTCCCCTCTGCCCGAGCAGCCGGACGGGAGCTGAACTCACACTCGGCTGCGCAGGAGGCGCAGAGACCCCAGCAAAGCAAACCCCTGTCCACACCTCCCTCGCACGGAGCATCAGCAGCACCACTGCCCTGCTCGAGGGCCGAAAGGGGGCTCCGTGTTTTAAACGCAGCGAGTAATTGCTCGTAAGGTGTTCCCTGGAGGCCCAGGCTAGCCTGCGGGAGAGGAGGAATCCTGTCATCCCTCCAGGCAAGCGGCACTCGGTTCCGTGCCCTGCTCACACTGGCACAGCCCACGGGGGCTACACACCCCACTCACTCCCAGTTTGTGCTGCTTCTCACGCTGCCCCTATGAACAGTGTGGCCACAAAACTGCCCCCATAAAATTCTGCCCGTGCCGAGGAGGTTTCCTGCCAACAGGCAGGGATGTGCCAGCAGGGAGACACCCCTGCTATAACCAAAGCACACCTTCTCCAGCAGAAAGTGGTCAAGATAACATCTTTCTACTAGTTTCGCCTCCAAAAGGGAGCCCTTATCCCAGGTGGTTCCACCTATGGGGTCTTCACCCTCCTGTGTCCCTGGAAGGAAGGAAAACATCCCCCAAGGTCACAGGAACGAGACACAGGACACTCCACGCCGCAGAGGGGATTTTTCAGAAGCATTTATTTCACTGCTGACACTGGGGCTGCAGAGGGTAGCTGCTCCCTGAGCTGCCCCGTGCTGCAGAAACATCACCCCCTCAATCACAACAATCCACGGACGGCCGGTGTCTGAACGGTGAGACCTTCCAGCACCTACGTTACACAGACCTACATCACTGGGACATTCACCTGGTAGGGACACCACTTCAAAGGACTTAAAATCATTATAATAATTATAATAAAGCAACCTACAAAGTAACACTTAGAGGCATCATGCAGAAACCGGATTACTTTAGTCTATATGGCAGCTCAGAGTTGCTGGGTTCATCGGTGGACGAGTGCTTGACTGCATTCTGCCAGTCCAACAAGGTGCCCAGTTGGGCAGCATTCCCAGACAGGACAACAGCTGTGTTTCCTATCCCATGGCAGGAAACACTTCCAGGTCACAGTTTATACATCCAGAACTACACAAGGTTTTGTGCTTGTAAAAGGTGCTGGGAAGTTCTGACACTTCCTTCTGTGACACCACCTGCTTCCTCTACCAGGTGGCAGACATTTGAGTGCAGCAGACTGCCTGAGCTGCAGGGTTTCTTTTTTCTCTCCTTTTTTTTTTTTTTTTAATAAAACCAAAATCTGCTAAAATGTTATTCTTAGCACAGGTGGACCAAAAAAAAATTTAAAAAAAATCACATTACACTGGTGATAAAGAGATTGGCCCATAAGAAAGAAGAAGCTCTATACTATTGCCCCATAATGAGTTTTTCTTCACCTACAGTTTCAACTTCCCAAGTGAGGTAGGGAGAAGGTGACCACGGGTAGAAGAGGTGGTGTTTCTAAAGGATTCCACTGTTTTGAAGTTATCCTAGTCCTTCATGTAAAGTGTTCTTTACAGAAACACTGCCTTTTCTTCACAACAACAATCAGAGTTTTGGTTTTTTGGTTGTTTTGGGTGAGGAAAGAGGGAGAAAGAAAACAAGGATCCCAGAGATGAAATGCTGGCAGTTTTGACACGTTTTGGAAGGAAAGCACAGTTACAAAAAGGAAGGAAATAATGTAGTGAATCTGCAGCTAGAAGGGAAAAATAGAGAGTGCTGACATAGTTTGCACTGTGCCCGTTCCAACAGCATTGAATTACACACCCTGTTCATGTGGAAACATACTGTCACACACACAGCTGTCAGGAGAGGGAGAGTGGACACTTAGAAACCTGGAGTTTAATTTTGCAGGAACCAGTTAATACAGAAGCCTTCCACTGCCCCTCCTAGTACTGGACAGAATGTGTTTTAAGGCATAGTTTAACATCCATTTCTTCCTAAAGCAATTTAAAGTGTAACAAGCCAGGATGTCAGACACAAAACACTCAACAGGTACTCAGACAGAGGTGAAAGCTGGTTTATGTACAGTGAAATACTTGCCTGCAAACAGGGGAGTCTTGAAAAAGAAAGAAAGGAAAAGTACTGCAGACCCAGATTCTAAAAAAGCAAACATTACCAACACAAGGAATGTTCATTAGAGTCCAGTTCCCACTAGAGCTACTCAACAGGAGGATGTACAATATGATTATGCTAAACAGCACTGATTGACTGTTCCCAGAGTGCCCCGGGATGGGGAAGAACCTTGGGAGGCCAAACTCTGCAGTATCCCAGTGCAAACTGCCTCAGAGGAAAAGCCTGCAGTCAACAAGCCTTCACACCTATTGTTAGGCTCCACTAAGGGATGCAGCAGCCAGGTGTCACCTAACAACTCCAGGACACTCCTGCCAAGGTGATGGTCCTGTGTGGATTCTAATGCACATCCCCCATGAGCAGTGTCCTGCACACATCCACCTGCCAGGCTACTGGCTTTCCCTCTTCCATGGCTGGGCCAGCTCACAGCCACCAAAACCTCACATAGACAATCAGCATGATGAAGAACACGGCTACGGCCGCCAGCTTGGCGTACGTGGAGCGCATGTTCAGGTACTTGGCGTCCTGGCGGTACTTCTTGGACAAACTGGACAAGTTGTTGGCCTTGGAATCAAGAGCTGTTCAAGGGAAAGGGGAGAGGAGTTAGGATTAACTGAACGTTCCCCAAATGTTACATTAAGTGTACAAGTTTGTCTTGGCAGCATGGCCTGTGCCCCCTGCAGCGCTCCAGGGCTTGTCCTGCTGGGGTGAGAGCCCCCGACCTGGAGAGGGGCTGGGCTCTCCCACAGCAGCACCAGCACCTGCCAGCTGTTCCAGAACACAGCTGATCCAGCTGAAACACAACACCTCCTGCGTTCACTGCTTTTCTCAGGAGGGTCAAGCCTTCCCCTCAGGACGCTCTGCCCACCCAGCTGCCCGAGGAGCCAGAACTGTGTGCCAAACACTGGCCATTCCAGTACCTGACAGGGCCTCTCCTCGCTGTAAGACCTCCTCGATGTTGGCCACCATAATCCTCTGCACATCTTGAAGCTCTGTGTTGATGGAGCCCAGGTTCCTCCTTGCCCGGCTATCAATGTAGAGCTTCTTGGTTTTCTGGATGTAGGTGTCTGGAAGGAGACAGGGCTGTCAGGGGGAGTGTCACCTAGCACAGAGCCGCCTGGCTGCAGGAGTGGGAGCATTGCTGAAGACTACATGAAAATACTCACTGGAATGCGGCCAAGAAACTAAAAGCAGAAAATCTGAATCTAAGGACATGCACCATTTCCATACTTCTCTATTCTCCTGCTCAGAACACCTGTGTCTCTAGTGCCAAGAAGAATCTGAGCTGTCAATTCCATAGGACAAGCTGCAGAGAATCCCATGGCTGCTGCTCCCTCCCAGAAAGAAGTTCCCTGACTAGCCACAGGGAGAGGGACCTCACCAAATTCAATGAAGGAATAGGGCCTGGAGACTGTCGGAACCTTCTTGCCATGCTGCTCATCAAACTCTGAGTGCAAGTCTTCCAGGTATGCAAAGGCCAGTTTCTTGGGGAATCCAGCTTCACACAGGACCAGGTAACATACTCCTTTCTCGATGATGTAGCTAAAAGAATGGCAGACTGAGCATTAGTCAATCAATTTTGAACCTATCCTGTCAAATACCACCCTGCACACCTTTATTCCTATGAGGCAATGAGAACTGGGTAAAAGAACTTCTGGTTTCTGGATCAAGTGTAAACCTTTCTGCAAAGCAATGGCTTATCTTTTGTTTAGCCAAAATAAATTTTCTTGTAGCCTCAGACCCTACACCCATGCCAACAGCCTTGGGCTTTGACTTCAGCTGAACAAAAGGTGGCCTGTGAATACCATTAGCTGAACAAAATACCAGCAACAAAAGAGTAGTAATTTTGGAGTATAAAAAAGAGAACACCCTGCAGTCAGGAGGAGGGGAGCACAAGAAAGTTTGCCAGCAGAGGGGAAGGTGGCCAACATGTCTCTAACTAGCAGCACAGCCAAGTACCTGAGGCCCACGAATGGGAAGCTGAGGCACTGAGATGAGCAGGCACACACAGGAGTTTGGTCTCAGTGTGCTGGGAAGGCACCCAGTCCCTGCCAGCTGCCCCTCTCCATTTCAGAGGGCTGGACATCCCCTTCCTCACCACCAGCAGCCTTTTGGAGGGGTGCTGCTATGCACATGCATCACTACAGGGCCAGCTGGGGAGGGGTACTGCTGCTAGGTGGGTTCTGGTGACCTCATGGGCTCGCCATGGGTGGGTGTGACCGTGCCACCAGTTCCCTGGCTGCAAGGTGGGGAGCTCCAAAGCACACAGTGACACACCTGCTGCTGTGTAAAGCTGCCTGGTTTGCCCCTCAGCTGAGGACATATGGGCCCCCTTCTCACCCACCACCAACCTTGACACTATTTGGGCTTCACTATGTCACTCTGCTGTTCCACATTCCCAACTGAATTTTCCTCCTCTCTTAGACAGTGTAAAAATAAAGGCTACAATACTCCCACCAAAACCAAGGGGGTTCAGACAATAAACAGCCCTGTAAACACTTTTGAATGCTTATCTATACTCTTCAGGATGGAGTGTGAATGCTACTTTTAGGTTACCTTCCTTTGACTTTCTGCATAATGCCATTAAGCATTAGTCTGGTTAGCATAAAGATTAGCAGTGTATTAAAGAAATGATCCAGTCCTGAGGGCACTGTAGTAAAATAAGCAGCTTAAATTTTGTTAATAGACACATCAGGCTTACAGAACAACTTCACGCCACTCTGCACTGTTTTTCCAGATACCCCAGCAGGGCCATGTCCTTTAAACTAGCCATCCTCACCTTGTTCCTGGGCTCAGGAGTATCCATTTCTCTTGCTTCTATATGGCCCGTGTGTGAACCCTGGCAGCCTTCAAACAACAACAGATTTACCCCAACCAGAACAAGAAACTCCAGCTGCCATCACCCATTCCACAGCATGGCCCACGTGCCTGTGGCCTTTGGTCCTTTTTACGTTCCTCAGCTTGGACTGCATCACTTCCCTTACCCCTGGAGACCTGCTTGCCACATAGGGGTTGCTAAAGATCATTGCCCAGAGCTTGATTTAGCCACTGCCATGATGAGCAAGACTTGAGCAAATCTATTGAAATGAGGAGAACCAGTGTCAGAAGGGAATTCTGACAGCACTGCTGGAGCAGCACTCTCCAGGTGAGAGCACTCTGAGGAACATGTCCCATCAGCAGAGCTCTGTTTATCTCTGCCTGGGCCAGCTGGTCCTGCCTGGAGCTCTTCAGCTGCATTTGCCACTTGCTTCTCCCTGGAGTGATATTCAGTGTGTTGGATTTGAAGTTGGTCTGCCAGCACCACAGGGAGCAAGCTCACCTCACTCTGCCCCAGATTCAGACAATTTAGTCAACTTCAGACCAGAGTTCCTGCACAGCTGGGCCTCTCAGTTTCATACATTGTGTGCACCCCCAGGCTTCAGGACAGCACCTGCCTGCATGTCCTCACACACGGGGCAGATGTGGCCACTTGCCACGGTTAACTCTGCACAGAGTGCAGCCAGCAGGTCTCCTGTAATCATGTTGGACATTTTGAGAGAGAAAAGCTTTATCCTGCTAACAGTGGCACAGGCCAAGGGTTGCTTTTAAATGACAGGTAGGACTCACTTCAGCCATTCATCAGCCAAAGGTCACCTGCTCACTGACAGCACAGCAGAGCCGTCGGTGTTCCTGTACCTGCGCAGCCCAGTGCTGCTGCTGCAAGGGTGACACAGCTTCTGCAGCTGAAACCTTGGCACAGCCTTTGACAGAAATCACCCAAGGGCTCACAATTTAAACTTCAGGTTTCAGGAAGGCTTGGCTCTGCTTTGAACTGATGAAGCTGAAGATGTTCAACAGCACCTCAGCAAGTCCAGCAATACCCTTGGCCGTGCTGCTGCCTCCCCCCACAGAATGCTCTGTCCTGCTTTGTGCTGCCCTCAGCAGCCAGAGCTCTGATCTGGCACAAAAGATTGGTGAGCAGCATGGCCATAGGTCAGCGTTATTTTAGACTAAATCTCCAATTCCCCTGTCACCTCCCCTTCCTGCAGAGGAAAGTTTCTGACCTGAAATTGTTCTTTTCACATGGGTCCTGCTGTAATGCCCCACCTCAAAGGAGGCAGAAGCAAATGCTCTGCAGCAGCAGCTGTCAGTGGCCAGCAAAACCTATCCAGGGACTAACTCAACCCAGGAGGAGGAATACTCCTGTCCCAGCCAGGTAACCTGGCTGCTCCTTTGAGACAGCTGGCAAAACAGGCCTGCCCAAGCCCTCCCTCCTCGTCACAACTGCTGTCATTACAGCCACCACTAAGAGGCTTTGATTTCCTGGGCAAGTGTTGCCACCTTCCCAGACATCTCTCTGCTTGCATCATGGAGGTAACTCAAGAAGGGATTTACTGGGATCTACACAGGCTCTTTCTCAAGCTTCACTGCCAGGCAGAGCTACACCCATGCTGTGCCAAGGAGACACTCAGAAATGAGGCAGTTTTTAAAGCCTGTGAAGATTTAACTCGTAGAAAAAGCAAGAGGAAGGGCAGCACTTAACTCCAGCAAAAACACCCAAAATCCAAGAGGAGATAAGGATGGCCAGGCCAATCAGGGCCATCCTCTGACACTGTAACTCCCTATCAAAGGCAACCAGAAGCCCAGAGAAAAGATTTTTTAATAAATCTCGCCGAAGTTAGCAGACATAAGACAACAAGGAAAGCATCTCCAAAAAACCTCACGGCTTTTGCCAGAGATTGCCCATCCAAAAAACTCCTGTTGCCACCTCTTCGTGCCTCTGAATCTCTGAAGAAAGGGTTGGGGTGGGAGATTTTGCTCCTGTGCTAGAGCAGAGGCCCAAAGCCAACCCTGCCCTGCATGCAAAGGCCACCTGCCCCTCCGCAGCCATAAACACACACCCAGGCACAGGGAGTCACCTGGCACTGAGGGATCCTGCTGAGGTGGCACCGTGGGGATCCTGGCACACTCCTGCCACAGTGCACAGCTCTGCCTGGAGAGCTCACCTGCCACCTGAGCTCTGAGACTTCCAGCAGGCATTCCTGTCATGGCACAATTCTGATTCCTGGCAGGATCCTGACTCAGTGCTCAAGCATTATTCTGCCAGGTAATGGCACGGCACAGAAAGAGGCATTTCCCTCCTCACACACAAGCTTTCCTGCCCTCCAGGGACTGCCAGCTCCCCCTCTGTTCATCCACCTCTCCACCTGCCCTGCCTCTAAGGAGTAAGGACGTCTGACCTGTGTCAGATTTCCTTATTTCACAGCCGTGCTGCCTTGCAGGAGTACTACTGGAGAATGCCAAAAGTGCTTTTAAGATGAGAGCTCCCAAAGAGTTAAGGAAATTAATTAAACAAACCCAACAAATCCAGCAACAATAAGGCTGAATTTACTGGCTAAGAAAAAGAAATCTGTCGGGTATTAGGACAACAATAATAGAAATATTCAGAGATGCTCAATGTGCTTGTGAAGCATGAAAGCTGAGCTCTCACAGGGCACAGAGAGGACAGTCCTGGGCAGCAGGAGCTCACAGAGGCACTGCCACACTGGCTGTGCAAAGACAGACCTCTACAAAGACACAGGCTGCCCAGAAGATGCAGTGAAGGCATATCAGAGTGCAAACACACAAAAAGGCAGGGAGGGAACAGCACCTGCACTGTCTGCAGCAAAGGCACAGCCGCGAACCTGGACGAAAACCAAGGGCCAGCCACCCGTGCCAAGCACCGACAGCTCACACACTGTCCCTCTGCAGCAGGGCTGACAGGCAGCCCCGTTTCTAACAAACGCTCAGCCCGACTCAAAGAGCCCCGGGCGGCTCCCGGGGCAGCGGAGCCGCGATCCCCGCGGCGCTGCCGGTACTCACTGGAAAGCCATGGCTCCCGCCTCCAGCGTGCATCTCGTCGGGGACTGCTCGTTCAGCTTGCGGAAGAGCTGCTTCGCCTGGCTCTGGTACTGCTGCAGGTCGCGGCCTGACTGAGGAGGCACGGAGGGAGGAGAGCGGGCTGCTGGGCCGGTACCGGAGACACACCGGCGGGGCTCCGGGGCTGCCGGGACCGGCCCGACAGCACCGGCGGGCTCTGCCCGTCCCGCCCGCCACCACCGGGAGGCAAGCGCCGCTGCCAGAGCCGCCTTCCTGTGAGAAGGGACTGCGCGGCTCCCGGTAGATCGCCCCCCGCCCGCTCCTCACGGACGCACCGGCCCCTCCCCGCCCGCGCCCCGCCGGCCCCACCTGCTCGTCTTCTTGCATGGAGGCGGCGAGGGGGAGCCCGTCCGCCACGCGGGCGATCATCGTCAGCAACACCATGGTCGCGCCCGCCGCCCGCCCTGCCACGGAGCCGCCCGGAAACTGCCACCGCCGCTTCCGGTGCGCGGCCGCCGCGCCGCCGGCACTTCCGCCCGCCCGTGGGCAGCGCTGCCGCCCCGCGCGCCTGCGCCAATGTGAGGCCACGCCCCCGACGCGGCCACGCCCTCTTCGGGCGCCCCCCTTGGAGCAGACGCGGCCTCTCGCGCGGCCACGCCCACCAAGCTCTGTACGACCACGCCCCCTCAGCAGCACCGCCCCGTTCAAGTCGCGCCAAATAAGCCCCGCCCATCGCTCCTCCCCCCGCGCGGCCCCGCCCCGTGACGCGCCCCCCGCGGGCGGGGCGGGGCGGTGGCGGCCCGGCGCGGGGGGCGCGCGCCAGGGCGGCGGGCACAGCCATGGCGGCGGCGGCCGAGCGGAGCCGCCTCAGCTTCCCCGGCGGCACCGGGGCCCTGGGGCGGCCCGTGCCTATGAACCTCTTCGCCACCTGGGAGATCGACGGCTCCAGCCCCAGCTGCGTGCCCAGGTAACGGGCGGGCGAGGGCGCGGACCGCACCCCCTTTCCTCCCCAGCTTCGCGGCTGCTTCCTCGAGCCCCGTTCCCATCACCTGTGCGATCCTCCCCGCAGTCGCAGGGCTCCTTCCCACCGCTGCCGCAGTGACGGGCACGGCTCCTCCCGTCCCTTCCGCGGCGTTTGGGATGGTGGCGGTGCGGGACCCCCGGCCCTGCGGAGGGCGGGGGGCTGCTGCCGTGTGTCAGGCGTGTGCGGGGTCACCTTCGCGGTGCGGGTGCCCCGCAGCCCCCGCGGGCTGGCTGCTCCGGCACGCTGTGCCGCTCCCCCGGCCCCGCCATCCCCGCGTTAACGGCGCTTTGCCCGGGCAGTGCCCCGCAGGGATGGGCTCGGGGTGCGCATCCCTTTCTCCAGTGATGGTTCTTCGCCCTCTGCCCGTCTCCCTCTGTTTCCCGGCCTCTGCTGTGTGTAAACACGCGGCCGTGCTCCCTGCCGCCGCTGGTTTTAGCCCGCATCCAGGCATTCCTCTTAGCTTTTATAAATGTTGCGCTCTTCAAGCCTAGCTCAGAACAGAATGCCTCTGAGGATTTAAACGTGCCGGAGACAAATCTTTGAAGCGCTTCTCTTTATCTTTGTTTGTTTGTTTTGTTTTAAACAAGGGCATAGCGAGCGAGCAGAAAGGAAACAGAGTCATCAGGCTGACCTGGCAGGAACGTAAAGCTCTGCAAGCTTTACAAACCCCCCAAATCCCTCTGTCTTCTGCGCCATCCATATAGCAGGTTGGACTTGGTGGCCATGCCCCTGTATTGCAGGAGTAACTATCATAAACACTGTAGTGATCTGACATCGTGGGCAGGAAGATAGAGGGGTAAAAGCAAACCTGAGGCGTGCTATTCCAGGTAATCTGGGTTTATAGCAGTTTGTCTGTGCTAGCAGCGCCTCGGGAAGCAACTTTCTCAGCTTGTGTCTCGTTCAGCCTTTCTTTTCTGCAACGGGAGGTCTTGGAGAGGCTCTGGCACCCGCGGAAATGTGCCCTCTTCAAGGAGTCCCTTTGCTGTGGAAGTTGTCGCCTGGATGGGAATAGCTGGAGGAGCAGTTGGTGCTTTGTCATTTTTGCACTGGACAAGAAAGTGTCCCTGCTCCTGGCAGGGGGTTGGACTTAAATGATCTTTAAAAGCTCCCTTCCCACCCAAAGCATTCTGTGGTTCCAGTGCGATTGGCACTGTCCCTGCTGTGTGGAGGACATGGGGGCTCTGACAACAATTCTCTTCACTACACCCTTTGCTACAGGAAGGCAGTTGAGAACTGGCACTGTCCCTGCTGTGTGGAGGACGGGGGCTCTGACAACAATTCTCTTCACTGCACCCTTTGCTACAGGAAGGCAGTTGGGTTTCCATGCCATCCAACCTTGTAACAGTGGCTGTTAAACAAATAAAAGCCCAAATGTCCGACTGTCAAGGACTTTTCATTCTGCATTATCATTTATGCTGATACTTGCAGATCTGCAAACGAGCTCACAACATAGCCTGCTTGTTTGCAAATCTGTAGATGACCAGAAAATGCACTGTAAGGACACTGACCCTGCCTTGGTGTGGCAGGGGGTGGGGAGCACAAGGGTGGGTGCTGGAATTGTGGGGGACAACAGATTGGAGGCAGCTGGCTGAGGTGCCTGGAGGAATGTGGGGAATGCAAAGCACATGTGGATATCTGGGCAGGTGGGGCAGAACTGGGGTTTGAGGGGGAAAGTCTGGAATTGCTGAAGCAAGCTGTGAAGCAGGGGATGATGAAAGTGCTCAGATTGCCTGCCCTGAGGCAGTGATGGAAGAATTGGGGCATTGGGACCTTGTAGGAGCAAAGGTTTTGTTTGAGGGACTTTGGTGTGGTGGTTGGTCCCTCTGCTCTGGCCCTGCTGTTGCCCTTACCTTTGCTTGCTCTTCCTGGGTGCCCTTTTTCCCTCGAGCCAGGGGGATGAGCTCCATCCAGCTTCTGCATCTGCTGCTGCCAACCCTATGAACCAGTCTTTCCACAGATGGGGAGTTTTCTGCTGGACACAGAGTGCACCCACGGGCTGGGCTCAGGCTGCAGCTGTGGGTGCTGGGTGGGTTTGTTAATCCAAAGCGAGGTCAGGAGCAGCTGAGGTTGCAGGTTCTGCAGGGATCTTGGCCCTGTGGCACGGTGAGGTGTGTGCTGGGCAAACACCAAGTTCTGCAGCAGTCAGTGCTGCTGTTTCTTATCCCTGATCATCATGCTTTGCATTTCATTACGGGCTTTGCAACAGACCTTTCTGTTTGAAAGGAGTTTGAAAACCTTTAAGTTATGCCACTGTCTCTGCCTTTTAAATTTATATGGTGATGAATTTTATTATGGCACAATGACATTTAAGATTCTTTAATCTTAAAGCAAGAGGTATTAGAATGTAGTCTTCTGTGTGGGAAACCATATCCCGAGAGAGCTTGTTGTCCCAGCAAACGTCTGTTGGGACGTGAGAGGCGGATGTGGAGGAGAGTGGGCCTTGCTGTGTGGTCAGACACTGTGGAACTGCCTTCTGAGATATTCACCAGTTCCCTGCTGGGTCTCTGTTGGCAGGACAGGCTTTCCAAGTGGAGAAGAGATTTGAACTTGGCACAAAGTCAGAAGATTCACGAAGAGGAGCGCATGCTTGGGGAGGGAACGTTGCTTCCTTCCCTTTTCCTTTTGGTTCAGTAAATCTTAGCCCGTTTCTAAGGTGTTTCTCCTACTGTGGCCTGGAGCAGGAGGGGCTGGGTGGAAGCAGTGCCTGGAGTGGTCTGCGCCTGCACTGCTCTAGGTTGTGTGCGTGGGTGCTTGGTGGGTGTGTGTGTGCTTCAGCACGTTCTGGTGGGTGATTTACTGGAAGTCCACTCAGCTTGGGTGCGGTGTCAGCAAAATCTGGAAGGCTGCCTTGGTGCATCCATGGAGTTTCCTTGTGTGAGAGGGCTGTGCCTAAACTTAAGGAAGAATAGTAGGGAAGAGTCGTGGTGTGTGCAGCTGTTGCTTACTGTGAAAGATGAGGTGAGGTGGTGTTTTGCATTTGTTCTGGTTTTTCTTACTCCTCTGCCATCTGCAGAAGTGATTTTATGACTTATTCTTCAGCACACGTAGCTCCTGGGAGGTTTGACCATAGCATTTCTGAAATGCAGCTACTTTCTTTTAGTCATCCCAGAAATGTGACTCAAAATGTCTCACTATCTGGGCGTATCCACTGCATACCAGAAGGGAGAGATGCCACCTTCTCTTGCTGTTTCTTTCTTCTGTGCACTGAAAGATTTCCCTTTGAGGAAGGCTACATTATATAAAGTTCTCCCTACCACCTGTAAACGCTGAGAGTGATCTTCTTGCTGCATGGCAGCAAGATAATCAACACTTTTTCCTCACACTGAGAGAGTGGAAGTAAGAATTGTCCTGTGGGTTTTGGTGTTGGTTTCTTTACCTTCCAATCTTTTGATGAATATGTGGGTGTGAATGGCAGGATGCAGTACTGTCCCATGTTGAAGTAGTCTCATGAGGAGATGGCACCATGGGAAGGTTGTCCAGAGGAAGAGAGGTCTTTGGGGGAAAGGTCTGTTGGAAGGATTTGCTGAAGCAAGGCAAGGCAGCAATATTCCCATTTGGAGTGGGTTTTGTTTCAGGCTACTGCCTTAGCTGTCACAAACTTGTAAAAGTTGCTGCTAAGCTTTGAACTGTAAAGTGGATTGAGAGCAAGCTGGATGTGGAGCAGGTGTGAGTCCCAGGGGATAGAAGGAAGAAGTCTGTGGGACAGACCAGCGCAAGGGCGCTGCTGGAGGGCCGCTTTGCTGACGGGGCGCTGCCTGAGCATTTCCGCGCTGCCTCACCTCTGTAGCTTGCCTGCTGGGTGAGGAAATGCAGAGGGGTTCCACACACGTCCCCTGGGCCCACAGGAGGCTGGGTGTGTAGGGATGTGACTGCTCAGTGCTGTGCCATGGCCGTGTAGCCCTCGGACATTCACAGCGGCTACGGACATCCCCGGGGCAATGGAAAGCGGTGGGGTGAGATTTTGGATTCAGGCTGCTGAGTGGATCCTGACGGTGTGCTCGTGCCCCAGGCTGTGAGCTCCTCTCTCTGCCAGCTCCCATCTTCTTCCACTGGCCTCCTGTGGGCTAATGAGTTACAGAGGGCTCTGTGAGCATGGAAAGGTGACAGCGCTGCAGATGTGTGACAGGAGGGACGCAGTGAGGACTGCTGGGGCATGGAGCCACTCCAGCAATCTGCAGGTTTGCACCCATACTTAGTAATTTTCTTTGCTAGCAGAGTGTTGAGAGGCTTGTGACCTGTGTGAAGCCCACAAATCCTCCCTATGAGGATTTGCTGCAAATTCACTCAGAAGTGGAACACTTTGCCCTTTGGTGTGAAGGATGCATGTCTGCACTGGGAATGGGAACTTCTCCTGGCCAGTGAGAGCATGTTCTGACCTGGCTTGAGCAATGCCAGCTGTGCATCATATCATCAGAGAAAGGTGAACAACTTGCTAGAGTAATAATTATGATCAGGTGATGCTATGCAATTAAAAACACTTATTAATCCAGCTAGGGAGAGACATTAATGTAAGTGTATCTTAAACCTTCTATTCTGTCGGTATGCTAACACTTAGGAGAGAACTCTTCCTGGTTAGGATAACTGCTGGCACATTCATTGGGAGCTGACAATAGATTTTCAGTACATTTGGAGCTAGGAAAATGTCTAATTACTCAGATGACTAGGTACATTTCAGAAGTGCTTATTTGGAGGCTTTGTTTTGGCTTTGTTTGAATAGCATGAAATGCCTAACATTTTACCTCGAAAGGCTATTGAATACAAATGAGGGCACAGGACAGGCTTTAAAAATATCACTGAGATGATGCTGAATGTGTGAGATGCATGAGGAAAAGCATCCACGACTGAGCAGTGGAGATAAACTGCTTGGAAGAAAGTGCAGTGGCCAGAACCAACCCTTCTTCTTGGAGCTAGAACATCCTATTTCTCCTCCTTAGTCTTTGGGGAAGAGATCAAACCCGAGGGATGCCTAAGTGTTCCCCATGTAAATCCTATCACTTTGTATGATCCCGCTGAAAGTAACTTGGATGCTTGTATTATTCAGTGGAAGTGTTCTGTCTAGAGGCTGAGTGGTTTGTTGAAGTCAGAGTTCCAGTGACACCTGTTTGGAGTAATTTTTAAGGTGAAGCTTGTGCATGTCAAGAACAGCTCTGAAACAGATCTTAAAATCTCAGTGCTGCTAGCCAAAGACTCTGGATGGGATTTTACACGGTTTTCACCTGGATGCTTTGTGCATGCCCAGTGCAGAAGGGTGCTGGGAATGGAAGGAATGGGCTGCTCTTTTGCAAGGCCTCTTTCATTGCCTTCCACCAAGTGAGGGTGCCCAAAGCATCTTCCTCTCATATCCCCTGGCAGGTCTGGCCTGTGCTCCTGCAGCCCTGCTTGGCAGGAGGTGACCCTGCAGCTGCTTGTCCAGGAAATGAAAGCTCTTGTTAAATGAAGCTGTTGATGCTCCACCTTTCATCAGCTCTGAGCAGGCGGACAGTTTCTGTGGCAAGCTTGTGGCTGTATCAAATTAGCTATGAAATGATTTGCATAATAGATTAATCAACCAGCAACCAAGCATCCCTCTTTTCTGCCAAGAAAAGAAAAGCAACAACTCAGCTGTTACAAGAGGCCATTATGTTCCTCGCAACCCTTAATCTTTCTTTTTTCCAAGAGCGCTCCGTGTTTTGGCCTCACGCAGGAAGCTGGCCTGCTCACTGCCTTTATTTGCGTCACATCTTGGCAGCTTTTTCCAATTCTTTTGGGCCAAATTTTGCCACCGTTATGGTGACCTTCTAGGGAGGGTATTTCCTATGGAATTGGTGGCTGGCTGCCAGACGACTCTGTGTTGCCAGGTCCTCTATTAGCTTTGCCTTTGCGTTGAAATTCCTCTGGGCCCCTTGAGCTCCTTCAGAATTGACCCATTTCCTTGGGAAGTTGGGGAGCAAGTCACCTCAGCCCATAACTGTGAGTGGGCAGGAACTGGTCACTGTGGTTTATTTCTCCTGTGTTTCTATCTCTACATAAGCCAGCAGTATGGTACAGCAATCTGTACGGTCCTCCTGCTGCTCCAGATGTGACATCTGTGTGTCCTTGCCTGGCTGAAGGATGCCCGGTCAGTGCTGGGGGAGTTTTCAGTCCGAGTGGATCCTAACGTGCAGATGATAAGAGGTTTAACTGGCTAATTGAATGTGATAGCGTGAAGCTTCTCTCATGGTGAGGTTTAATTGGATTATGATACTGTACAGTGATGTGGAGGCTTGCAGGGCATGCAGCCAGCTTCACTAGGAGAGAGTGGATCCTTGCTAATCACTCATTTGTTTAAAATAATGAATTGCCTGGAGAGCTCTGATGGGCGTGCTCTGCTTGCTGCAGCCAGTATCCCTGGAGAAGGGATCCCTAAAAATCTAGGGGCTACCACACATGTAGACCCTGTCCTTGGGCTGGTGCAGCAGTGGTGGAGAGCCTCGAGGTGAGGAAGAGACGAGCTCCTTCTGTTGGGAAAACAGATGTGTGGGCTCTGTTTGTGTGCTGGAGTCTGGAACGCGTTTCCTCCTCTAGACCCACCTCAGCCTTTCCTGCGGCCGCTCTGTGGCTGTGTCACTTGTCACAAGCTGTGCCTTTCTTTTGAGGTGGCCTCCTTGTTCCTTCTCGCCTAGCAGCTGCCAGTCTGCAGGCCAGGCTGCCTTCCAGCACGCTTACTTGCAGGGCAATAACTATTTTTGATCAGGAGCTCAAATGCTTCCCCTGCCCCAGTGGGAAAGCAGTCTAATTTTTAAAGTATGGAGAAAAAGTAGAACTGGGAGCAGCTTTTGTGTGCTGAGAATTTTGTTTGGTGGAGGCTCTCCTGTGCATAGAGCAAAGCTGGGCTCTGCAGGCCAGCCAGTGTTCAGGTGCTCACCTGGCTCAGGGTACGTGTGTTTTGGGTGCAGTGCCTGGGGGTTGTGCGCTTTATGGAAGTCACTGAGCTGCTGTTCCTGGCAGTTTTTGCACTGAAAGTAACAATGTTTGGTTTACTGATGTTTCAAAAGGATTTGAAATGTGCATGGTTGCTCAGATCTGATTTCAGAAGAGTTGTCAAGGAAAATAGCATTTGTTCTCCTGTAAGCAGATGGATTAGCATAAAATATCAGCTTTGATGTAGTGTGAAGTGTGCTCCTCATCCCTAGCCTTTGTCCTGGTTTGGAGAGTTAACTGTTTGGCTCCTCAGGGTTTGAATGGGCTGGGAAATGCCCCGAGGATGGTGTGTGCTGCAGGGAGCAGCGCCTGGGCACTGCAAGCTTTTCATTAACTTGTCCTGTTTCTTGCTGTGGCTCATCCAGACAATCAGATTAATGTGATCACTTTGCTGTTTCTGGGAGATGGCAGCTTAGCCACTTTCCCCCCAGTGCTCTAACGTGTGGGACCTCCCTCCCCGGGCTCTAATTTGGTGTAATGATAAACCCGTTCCCCTCTCCTGCTTCTTTGCTTTTTTGGCAGTCAGGTGCTCTGGAGCCTTCAGAAGGAAAGTGAAAGGCAATAGCCAAGGGGGAATGGTGGTGTTTAACCAAAACCTACATAGCTTGCAGGTCCTTCTGGACCTCAGGGAGGTAGTTGGTTTTGATCTAAAAAGGAAAAAAAGGGAACAAACCTGGTGATCCAGGGTGATCTTTTTTAATTTTTTTTTAAAGTGTGTATTGCTGGGGAGAAGTGGAGGTTTGAAGGTGGGAGGCTGTGAAGGAGCAGGGCATAAAGGGTATGCCTGTGTGTGCAGGGTGAAACATGTTCACTGCTCAACAAAGCACTTTATTTTGCTGTTTAAAATCTGAAAAAGACACTGTCTGCTTTCATCAGATCCCTTTGCTCTGTTGAGCTCAGTTGTTCAAAATCTTTTCCTGCTCTTTTTATTTTTCTACAAAGCCATTGCTGTGCAAGGGCTTGGAGGTGCTCCTCACTGCTGGTAAATAAACATCACGTGCAGGAGAGGAATTGCTAAAGGCATCTTTACCTCTGCAGGGGACACGTGGAAGGCTGTGAATGGAGACATGGGAAAACCGTGGAGCTCATAACGTGGCTCTGGCCTGTGTTTCGGACTTTCTGGTGCAGGGCTCTCATTGATGGCTGAAACGAGCTGCAGCTTGCACATGCGCTTGTCTGGTACGCGTTTCCCAACAGGCGCTAGGCCAGATCTAGATATAGAGCAGAGAATAACCCCCGTGGGGAGATTCTTAGGAAGCCTTATCTATATATAGTCCATATAAGTCTGTATCCCCTTTCTGCTGAGAGGACAGCCTGCCCCGGGAGCGTGGTTAATGCGGACACGCCCCAGCTTCCGAGAGCCAGGCAGAGATCCACGGGATCACGTCTGCCGTGTCCTGGCTCCCACTGCGCTGGGTGGCACCGGGAATGCTCCGCTGAGAGCCCCAGCTGTGCTGTCCCGTGCTGTGGTGGCAGGCTGGTGGCACGCTCCTGTGGCCAGCTAGGCTTGTCCTGTGTGGGAGCACGCGGCAGAGGGAACAGCTGCGGGGCTGGGACACATGGTTGGTGTGGGGATGATGGTGTTTGTGCCTTCCAGCATGCTGCTCGGCTGGGTGCTCTCATGAAAGCAATGAGATTGTAGCTTGGCAGTGACTTGTCACAAAAGAGCTTATGCAGGGTTTTCGTGCCTGTGCAGTTCCCTTTCTTGCAGCTGTTTACCAGGATGTTCTGTCAGAGGGACCTGCACGGACATTCTGCTGCTTTGAGAATGAGAAGCAATTTGCAGTGCTCAGCCCACCTGCAAAAAAACTCAAACAATAAACCATGAGCAGGTGTCTTAGATCAGAAGTGGGAACACACAGTGAGGTGGACAAGGTGCCCTTTCACACAGCAGTGTGGTCTCCTATTAATTTATGTATGGCTTCACCATTAGGATGTCTGAGGCCATTCACAGCCTTCCTTTCCATTTAGTACGTGACTTTTCCAGCTGGTGCCCCACCGTGTTTCCTAGCTGTCCTGGCAGCTGCTGAGTGCCAGCCTTGGAGGAGCACAGCCTTCTTTCTACTGCAGAGAGTTTGCTGCCCGCTTAGCAGTTCTGCAGCACATCCTGAAATCACAGAAGTGAGACTCTGGGGAGCTTTGCACCAGCTTGAAATGTCAGTGAACAGCTCGCAAGGTTCTGTTGGACCAGCTGGAGATGTGGCGCTCTCTTTGGATTCATTTGGCTTTGGGATTGTGGGCCTAGGTCTTCAGAAAGCAACCCTACTTTCTACGCTGGAGAAACAAATTTCTTTCTCTTTTAGGGAGCTGGTCTGGTGGTGTAGCTCCTATGAAAGTCATAAGGTTGTTGGAGACATCTCCTCACACGATTTTACAAATATAGCAGGATCGTTTGAGGTCACTCAGTCTTGAGTTTCTTCAGGGATTGCACACTTCAGCTGAAGGCTGTGCTGGACCTCAATTTGATTGCTTCTGGAGGGGCTGTGCTGAAAATGGGTGTCTAATCTCCGTGCAGTCCTGCAGACTTCCCAGATCTTGTGTGTGCAGTGTTCACTTCAGCTTGTCGTGCATGTCCTGATTTCAGTGCTGCCTCAGCCGTGTGACCGTGGAGGTGTGTAACACAGACAGATCCTTGCTGTTCTTAGCAGAGCAGTTGTGGTCCCTGTCTCCCAGCAGCAGGGCTGTCTTCCTACTGTTCCATCTGGGCAGTGTGTGTTTGGGGGTGTAGGACACAAGCATTTACCTCTTCTGCCAGGTACAGCAAGGCTCCAGCAGTTTGCTCCCTGAGGAGCTCTCTCGGGTGTGTACAGAGCTCTTGTACTGTCCTGACACCATCCAGGTGAAGGTTAGAGGTGGCTTTTACCTGCTCCTCCAAAGCTGGTGTGTCTGGTGGCTTTTTGTAAGCTACCCACTGGGGCTGCTGCTTGCCAGCACCTTCTGTCTTGTGCCAGTGCAAGCATTTGAGAGTTCACATGGTAAAGGATCATCAGGGTGGAGGTTCCCTGGGGACAGAGGTGAGGAGGTGGGCTGTGCTCAGTTGGATCAGTTCTTTGCTGTGCCTTATGTGATGGTCCAAATGGTTGTGCAGGTACGGTCTGCAGGTGAGCATGGAGCCAGTAACTCCCTTAACCTAGCACTGCACCACCTTTCTAATTTGGTGCAGTTTCTCTTCGGGCCAAGGAAATGACTTTGAATGACTGTGGGAGGAGAAATCCAGCCCCTAGTTTAGAGGCTGGTGTTTTAGCTCTGTGCTATAAACTCTGGGTGGTCCGAAGGCTTGTTTGTGTTCTCCAGCTCGGGGCTGCTGCTGTCAGGGCTGAAGAGATGGTGGGAGTGGAGGGGCTCTGGTTTTGGCTCTGGTGGGAAGAAGGCTTTGGGAGCTGGACTCTTTGCGGTGAGATTGTCAAATAGACACTTTCTAACTTGAGTATCTGACAGAGTAACCAAAGCTACTGGAGATTGCTGGGGATGTAACTGAAGCTTTCACACCGATTCTTATGCAAATTTAAACATGCGCTCCTGGCTTCCAATGGGACACCTACAAATACAACCGGCTCCATTCAGAAATCGGCATCTGTGCCGATCTAGATCTTTAATTGCTTGTGGCTTTATAGTCAGGCTCACAGAACTGCATCTGTGGTGCTTTCTCAGTGCTGTCCTTCCCTGTACACGTGAAGTTTCCGGGTAGATTTTGCCTAAGTCACCTGTTCTGGTGGTTTGGTGTGTTTGTTGTTGACACTGCCCATTGCCACACTGCTCTGGCTCAGGAGCAAATGAGCCTGAACGTTTCAGTGCTCTTTTCCTCACTGATGTGTTGGGGTTCATTAGAGGTAAATTAAATGACCTTGAGGTCTGCAGAAAATAATTTTGGTCTATTTAACACTGAGTGCAAATCATCTTAAGTTTCTGTCCAGTAAATCATCTTAAGTTTCTATTCAGTAAATCTATAACTGTGAGTTGATGAGCCCATTAAAAAAGTATTATTTATTGGGGAAGATGGGTGTCTGCAACCTCCTGGTGTAGTTTTGAATTCAGGCTTGTTTTTTTTTCATACATGTGCCACGTGGTAATGGAGCAGTTGGTCAAAACCATGTGGACTTAATTTCTTTAAAGTACAAACAGCCTAGAAATATTTGTTTATGTACAAAATAATCTGCCAGCGACTGTAAGCATTTCCATGTTTCTGCAAGAAATGAAGGTAATTATATAATCAGCAAAGATTCATATGGCTTAACTTGTCTTCCATCTGGCATTAGTTAAATTGATGTTTTCATCTGCATGACCTTTCAGGGTGGGGAGAAATTATGAAAATGGAAAACGTGGCTGAAAAAGACCTTCCTTGCACATGTAGCCCATGTAACTGCTGGAACAGGTCCCCAGAGCAGCCCCTGACAGCTGCTGAGGGGGGCACCTCGCTCTTTCCCCTCTGCTGTGGCCCATGTTACTGAGTAGGTATTTCATGGGCTTTGAAGGGGGTGGTTTTACTTGACTTGAGGAGTTGCCTGTCCTGTGTGCAGTCCTTCCCCAGTGCATGAAAGTATGGGCAGGCTAACTAGATTAACTACAGCAGGAAGAGCTTCCTTCTTAAAAGAAAGCTATTGTTAGAGCATCACTTATCATAAATCTATAGCACTTCTAATCCTGCCCTCCTCCCATTTCCGCTCTTCCATCTGCCTGCTGGTTTACAGTTTGCAGGGTTTGCTCTGAGTTTCTGGGGGCTGTCCTGCAGCCTTTCCCCTGTGGTCTCTTCCTCTCAGATGGACAGTTTTCAGCATCAAAAGGATCCCTCCAAAACGACCTCTTTAATGAAAATATATCTGCGTTCTTTCTTGGTGGTAGAAAGATGATATGCTGCTTTCCTGATCAAGTTGCACCCACTGCCTCAAAATGAAGGATTTGCAAGGAAAGCTGAGAACTGCAAGAACTGGATCATATATATTTCATGTTGCTAGTGGCTTGTTAGGGGCTGAACTCCCTTTTATTTGCTCTTCTACCTTTTCCCTATGCTGTGCCTGAGAGTGTGCCAGAATTCAAGGTGCTCCGATTTCTTTCAGGCTGGGGGGATCAGTATCTTCTTTCTGCCATGATCCTGCTTTATTTTGCTTAATAGAGCTGAAGACCATTAGTGTAGACGTTGCCCTTGCTTCACAAATAGAGTGTCTGCAGGTACTTGGATAAGCTTTGCCTGTTCATGTTCAGTCTCAGTGAGGATTTGAGACAGCCACTGGCAGATACCAAAGCAAATCGGAGGATTTTTTTCCTCCCAGCATGTAGCATTCAGTAGCTCAAGTGTAAAGCTGCTCACTAAGACAAAACTTTGGTGGCCCCTTACCCTTGGCCCCGGGGGATGTGCCTGAGGATCGGAAGCCTGGATAGTGATTAGTTCAAGCAAACACATGGAGCTTTTTCCAGGGAGAAGGGATTTCAGAGCTGGATTTTCTCAGTTCAGCCTTCAGTCAGCATGCTCCTGATTTCTGACACCTAAATGGCAGGTCCTGCTGGGTGTCTTTAAAAAAACCATTTGTAATAAGCTTTTATTGTTCATTCAGTTGTTTCCTTGTTCCAGGATGTTCCTAAATGCCTGAGTGGCTGTTTGTGTTCCTGCTGCAATTGCATTCAAGGCCAGCTTTCTGCTGCTGGCCCCTTGCTGTGCATGTGTGGAGAGCAAAGTGCTCAGCTCTCCTCGCTCATGCTGATGCATTTGGACCACACATCTGCCTTGCCTGGCTTTGCCTGCTTAGGTACCATTGCTCTCCTGCAGTTCCAGTCGCCTGATTGCTGGTGTTTCCACCTTTGCACAGCACTTGGGATCCAGGGGATCTCTGGATTAAGAAAACAGTTGCACCCAGGTGCTGGAGCAGAGGATCTGCTCTGGAGCTGGGTTGTGGGTAGGTTTAGCCCGACTCCACCAATGTCTCAACCACGTGCTGCCTCCAGTGTTCTGTGGTATGTCCTTCTGCCCTGGCCTCTCTCAGCATTGCCACTGGCCCCTGCTGTGGCTTTCAGTCCCAAAAGCAGAGCAGAACGGACAGCAAACCTGCCTGATGAGCATCAGTGAAGTTGTACTGTTCTTCACAAGCCTTCTGAGGAGGCCTGGAAAGGTGCTTTGTATTTTGTGTACTCCTATCTTATGTAAACAGCTCTTGTCAGGAGAGCAAACAGGACTCTTGCTTTGCCCGTGCTGGACCCTGGGCAGGTGAGGCTGCCACCACAGTGAGCTCTCAAAGGTGCCTCTTGGCTCTTGGGTTTACACAACTCTGAGGTTATTTCACTGTGCTTTGATTTGCATCCACCAGGTTGTCGTATTTCACTCTGGCGGTGCTCACATTTGCTGACGGTTTGTATTTTAGCTGGGAAAAATGCCCCTTGTTGGGATTCTGGTATGTCTGTATACAGAAAAAAATGTTGAGTGGGTGGGAATAGCTTCCAGCAAAGTTGTATCAGTTTCTTGGAGCTCTTTTGTTTGGTAGGAATTCCTTTCTTTTCTCTCCCCCTTCGCCCTGACAGCCCACCTCTTTTCTTCAAGGGCTTGCTGAGGTATAATTCACAATTGAGTGATTGAAGTGAAATATGCACAGCTGCAAATACATTTTTAAAATGATGCTTCATCGTTAAAGCATCTCTCTGACCAGATTGGCAGCTTCAGTGTCTATCAGGGTGCAGTAACAAAAACGATTTTGTTGAAAACACTTGACTTTGATTTTTACCAAGCTCTGAGAATGTATTGACCACTTGCTACTTTTGAGTGCAGATAGAAAGTATCTGGAGCAGGGGAGATCTATGCTGGGGAAATAGGTTAGATGTGTCCCTGAGACAAGGGGATGTAGCTGAGTTTTCTTTTGCTCTCCCCACACATATTGTCATATATCATATGACAGCTGGGGTATGATAAAAGACAAAAGTTAGAAAAATGCTACATGCTGCAGCTTTCCTTTGCTGTCCTATTGAATGGAGAATTTTTGCAGCTCTCTTTCCCTCTTTGGATCCATCAGATGCTTTTGTGATTCCTTGCTTTTCTTGGAGTGTGACAAAGCCCAGGGAGTGGGACTGCAGGCACGCAGTATCCTGTTACAGTCACAATGGCCCAGTGCTGCCAGGATTTGTGTGGGGCTGCCTGAATCTCAAACAGACCAAGATCCAACATCTGTTTATCAATAAAGTAAAGGATTTATCAGTATCTAGGACAGCTCAAGAAGGCTTGAATCAGTTTAGTGGCAGAATTCAGTGTAGTTTAATGTAAACAATTCTGTAATATCTGGAAATTCAACATTTTGTCTTGTTTCCTGCAGTTCCTGACTCTTGAACAGTGAATTGAGGCTCCTCTAGCTTTTTTTCCTCTGTCCTCTGCCAGCAGACTGCTGCTGCTCCTGCTAAGTCTCCTGGGCCTATCTTGGTTCCAAAATTATCACCACATTTTCCAGGCTATTGCATGAGTAACCTTGGGCTTTTCTCCTGCGTGCGAATTCGCTCTCCATCAGCTCTCCAAGAGGACCTGCTCTGAGTGGAAGCTAATCCGAGTTTGAGGTGGTACATCTGCAAACAGAGGGCCCCACTGAGGATCAGTCATGGGGAGCCCTCTGTGTCTGCAGTGTTCTTCTGATTCAGCTGTGGAAACAGAATGGCTTGGTAATTTGTAATTAGATGAACATTTATGTGTGATTACTTAACAAATGATACACATAAGACACCGTGTCTTAGTGAAAGGTCATACCTGTACTACTGCTTCAGTTGCAGTGTTTCCCTTCAGCCAGTTTCAAGGTGCTTGCTGAGAGCAGACCTCTGCTTCACGGGAATGGAAATGAAGGCTCAAAATAAACACCCTGGCAGTGGTAGAAGATCTACACTGGTGCTCTAGAGAGGCTGGGCTCACCAGGATTGTGCTGGAAACATATAATGCACGTAAATACATTTCTGTTGTATGATTAGCCATAGATCCTGATGCAAAGGTTGATGTGCTTGGTATTACCTGTATTGATTACATGGTGAAAATCAGATGTGGAGTGGTCCTCTGAGTGAGGACAGCATAAAATCAAGGATAAATCCCATCCTGATGTTGTGGTACTTGGCCTTGTCTCATCCCCACTGATGATCCTCAGCTGTTTCTGTGATGGAAATGCTCTCTGACAGCCTGAGTAAGTGTGCCTAGTTCTAGATGTGCCATGCCTCATCCACGAGCACTGACCACAGAATGATGCTGATACCTATTCCTTGCTCTTAGCATCACTGTCATGTTAGCATTAGCTGATTGCATCAGCAAAGGCATTAGAGGAGAAGGTTGTCAGGGGGCTGGGACTGCTCTGGCTGTGGAGTTTGGTCTCCATGAATGATCTGATGGTGTGATCTTGTTCACAAATGGAGTAGCTGTCTCTTTCCTGTATAGGCCTCTTGGTAATCTCTCCCTGCTGTGAACCTTAATATCCTGCTGGAGAAGAGCAGCCTCTCATTCAAACTCGGCTTGTTCATGCCTCATTTACCTCAGTCTGCTTATTTTGTAGAGCATCTACAGTTTATCTTGATAAATCCAGTTTCAGTGAGAACTCACAGACCTGATGAAAGGTTCTGGAGACTGAATGGATTAAGATTGTTATAAATTGCTTTTTGTTTTATTGCTTGTATTCAACATTTTAAAAATCCTACAGGAGTCTGGAACAAGTTCTGAGCATCTTGGAGCACCCTGTGTCTTTCAATGCCCACTGTTTTGCTGGCTTACACAGGTCACACTGATGTTTTAATAAATATTCTTGGCAGATTGAACTAGCAAGTTCAGGCACTTGGTTTGCTTTGCTGCTCCCTTATTGCTTTCAGGAATGAAATATCACCAGCAATAGTGCTGAAGAACTGTAATCTCTAAATAATATTGAATCTCTGCTTGCCAGCTCAACTTCCCATGGCTGCTGAAGACGTTTAGAGTATTAAGGAAATGCAAATGTTTTTCTGGAGCAAACCACTGTATTCTGCCTGCCACTGCAAGTGTTTGGCACTGGGATTATTCTGTACTTCTTTAGTAAAAATTTTGGTTGCTTCTTTCCCTGATAAACTTGAAGGTGATGTTAGCTTTCAGAAAAGAGTGTAAACAAAGTCTGAGTTGCCAGGTTTTTTCCCTTTTTCTTGAGAAACGCAGAGAAATCTCAGTCATGAGGGGTTTTCTACAGAGAAGAAAACAAACAGAAAACCTTGTTCTGAGTTATTTCCAAACAAGTGCTTTCTTTTTCAGTACTGATTCTTTAAACTAGAGCACACAAGGTATATTTAGATGTAAAGAGACGTACTGTGGGGGAAGGCATTTTTCAGGTTTTGTTGAGAGACATTTTGAGATCACCTGGAGACTGGGATTTTCCCTAAATGAAACTGCTCTTACTGAGAGGTGATCAGAGGTGGTCTGAAAATTAGAATTATTTTCAAACCAGCTGGAATGCATGTCCTGGCTGTCCCCCAGGCCATAAAGTTGGCCTGGTGTTGCAGGTGCCTCCCCTCTCAGGGCATGGGAAGGGTGTTTCTTGCAGGCTTTGCCAGTACAAAATCTGTTGCTGCTTCAGTGTAAGGTCACCCCCATGGGTCAGCTTTAAAGCTTACAAGAGATCCCAGTTTCTGTTCGTTTGTGCACTTTGGTGGGTTCTGCAGTTTTCAGGGCTGTATTTGGAGAGCTCGTGTTGTGCTTGGCAGCAGGCTGGGCACTGCACCCTCTGTGAGCCTTTTCAGTCCAGTTCAGCTGATTTTGGAAGTTAAAATCCTGCTTCTGGTTACTGCTGAAGTTCCATGCCTGGCAGCAGTGCTGATAGTTTCACTTCAGCCATCTCATTCTTGCAGCAGCTGGGGTAATGTGTTCAGCTGTTTGGCTTTTAGACTCTCTCTAGATCCCTTATTTCTGTTCTCTGGTGATTTCCTTCCCAGCTTATCTGTGCTCTTCTGAGCAGTGTGCAGATGAGCAAGTGCTGCCCAGAATATTTGATGGAAAAAATGCAAGGGATATGTGATGGAGCACAATGTAGCTTCCATCAGAGGCATTTCCTTGCAAGGAGTTCTGAATGCTTTGTCATTTTCAGACCTTTTTTGACCACTGTTAATATTGGAAAGCTCCTCTCAGTTTGCCCCTTCTTTGCTGGGGAGACAAATCTGCAAGGGACAGTACCTTTCAGCTCCTCTACCCTCAGTGTTTTGTTCCAGTTTGAGGGCTGTTCATCAGTGTTTCCAGCAAGTTTAATGCTGAATGCTCCAGCTTTAGTGGCAGGATTTAGAGCTCTTTGTGAATTATATTTAGTGCTGATGGAGGCTGCTTTGTCGGCTGTGTGTCGTTGCCGTGTAAAAACCAGCGCTGTTCAAATAAACGTTTCTGGGAAAGAACCACCTTTCTTTTCTAACTGTTTTAATGTGTTTGATTTGGGAACAACCGTTTGAGCTGTGGCCGGAGAACAAATGGGTTGCCAGTGTTGCAGTCCCACGGTGACAGCACCTGTGCACAGGTGAGGCAGAGCCGTGGGGCTCAGAGGTCAGAGTGCACAGCTGAGGGGCTGTGAGCATTACAATGGGTGTTTGGCACAGCTGTAGCAATTTTAGAAATTGCTCTTTGTGGAGCTGGTGTTTCTCCTAACCTTCCTTCTTGACCTGCTGTTGAATACATTGGGGTTTAGAGTTTCAGTTCTCCTCCTCCTTCCCTGTAGTTCAGGTTGTTAGTTCTGTATTTTTGGACGCTGGAGAGAAATCATATTTTGAGGTGCTGAATAGTTCTCCTGTATTTTAGGCACAATGGGAATTATGCAAAACAATTAAGTTTCAAACTTTGGTAACTAATTTTGATACTTCTTTGATTGTCAGACCATTCATCTCTGGAGTCAGGGGAGAAGGGAGGCAGCATTAAACATGGGGCAATTGAAGGAATAGTGCAGACCGTTGGCTCTGAGAGGTGTTGGGGTGGCTGGCTGCACATGCCTGTCTGGAAGAAGGCCAGAATGGCAGGCTTGGACAGCCTTGCTGCAGTGGGAATGGCATTGGGGTCTGTGAAGTGTTCTCCTAGCCTGAAAGCAAGCCTGCCAGCAGCATGCTTTGCATGTTTGATTGCTGTGCTGGCTAATACCAAACGTACCATCAAAGTTCACAATGGTTTTCACTGCTGCTAGCTGCCCTGCCTTTATTCTTACAGGACACTGAGTTCTCAGTAAAGAAGCAAACAGCATTTTGGGGTCTAAATTATGGCTGTGTGGCTCTCCCAGCTTGTATATGTTGAGCCACAAGGCAAAGTTCACAAACAAAAGCCTCTTCACTGGTACTTGATACAGTTGGTTTAAATCAAGGTTACAGAAAGTGGTTAGGAATGGTCCACCTGCTCTGGCTTTGCTGCCTTGGGTCCAGATGGGTCAGCAAAGGAAAAATCAAGTTCAACCATAAAACCCATCCCCAAAATTCATTTTAAAAAACTCCTACACCAGTTTTGAGACAGTCTGTTTATTTGAAACGGTGTAATGTGGCTGTCTTCCAAAGAAGCACCAAGTCTTAAGAATTACATGACATCAGGATCTTGGCTTTGAGTGGGAGGGCCATGTGCCTGACTTGCTAGTGAGCTTGGAATTGTTCTTGGATGGCTGAGTGAGAAGTAATTTGATGTGACCCATGGTGTGAGCCAGTCTGGTCTCTGGGGTGACAGGTTGTTCAGCTCGCCTCTGTGTCAGGTGATGCTGTGGGAGCTATTCGAAGTAGAGAGAAATCAGGCAGAGAGATGGCACACTGTTCATGCCCCGAGAGCAAGTTCAACTTTGGCTACACCAAGAAGTCATCTGTTTTTTCCTTGACTGCTTTCCTAGCCGGAGGCTTCCTAGTCCTACTTTCTTCTGCTGAAGAGAGCACAGTGACGCGTAACCCAAGCAGAACCGAGCCTTCTTTACAAGCTCTTCTGACATGAGCCTGAAGTCCAGGCTCCTCTTGGAGCTTTCTCCTCTTGGTGGCTGATTTACAGACAAAGGGGAAGATCAGAATGTTTGAGGCAGAGTCCTTTTTCCCTAGGGATTTGTAGGCCCTGGGGACAGTGACTGGGAGTGTGCTGTCTCCCCAGGGTACCAGGTGGGGAACAGGAGTGCGCAGAGCGCAGCGGGCCCTTGCTGTGGGCTGTTCAGCATTGGGAACAAAAAGCAGAATGACACCAGGCATTTTGAAAGTAGAGTGCAAGAGTACTTGGAGACCTGTGCTTCCTGCTGTCAAGAGGAAAATACTAAATACTAAAGCAGACTGGCTGATGCAGGGCTTCCCTCTGAATCGGCCGGCGCTGCAGCCGCTGCCGGCCTGAGGGGAGCTGCTGGGCCGTGGCTGTTCGGAGAGCGGCCTTCTTGCCGCAGCACTCAGGGGGGCTTTGCCCTCCCTCAGGCGGCTCCGGAGGGATCGAGCAGCCACAAGCCGTCTGTCGGAGGAGCCTCTCTGTCGCACGGCTGCGGAGAAGTGCGGCTGTGACAGCCCCAGTTGCTGTGGAGATGTTCCAGCTCTGCTGTGTTTGGGGATGCTGGGCTCGGGGAGGAGAGTGAGGGTTATCCGGGCAAGGCAGGTGCTGGAGAAAACCTGTGCCTTGAGGCACTTACTTTAACCCTTTCATCTGACGGTGCCTCTAACAGCACTGGCTGCCACAGGGAGGAGTCCCTTGGGTGTGTGCTGGAACGCTGCGTGCTGGCTTTGTTCTTGCAGCGGCTGCAGCACTGGCAGCTTGGGAGGGGGATGCTGCTGCAGCAAAACGGGGCAGATGTGCTGCGGCTGCTGCAGGCTGGGGCGGTGCTGCTGCAGCAAACCCAGGCAGATGTGCTGCTCCACGCCCTGAGATGCACTGGACACACCAGGAAGCCTTTAGCTCCACTGGTCCTTCTCAGCTGCTGGTGACTTCGTGTGGCTCCTGCTAGTCCTGGAGGGCTCAGGGGCAGTGGGAAGGGCTGGGGGCAGGCAGGGAGTGCTCTGTAGTATGCCTGGAAAAGACAGTCCCGGTGGTCAGCCTGCTGTGTGACAGGCACTGCTGGCTGGGGCAGCTTGCGTAAGGGAGGCACGCAAGTGTGAGCCAGGGAGTGGAGGGCTGCTGGGTTTATTCCGGCTGCCAAGGTCTCTCCTCTTCATTCCCCACCCCCTGATTTGTTTTTTTGAGTCTCCTTTCGGTCTAGGGCGTGATTCATTTGCTCATTTGTGTATCTGTTTCTTTGCCAGTGTGTGAGGCGTGTGGTGGGAGCTGCCCTCCAGCCTGGCTGGCTCACATAAACTTTGTGAGTTGTGTCTTTGCTTCGTTGCCGACTAGCTGAGAAATGAAGCCCTAGCTACAGAAATGGCTTGTCCAGCCCACATCCTAAAGGCTCCTCCTCCCCGACAGTGGTGTTTTGGCAGAGCTCAGTAGGTGCTCAAATGGGAGATTGGCGTTTCTGGACTCTGCTGCAGTCCATGGGTGTCTCCTGCAAGCTTGTGAGACTCACAGCTGCTGCAAGCCTTTGATCTGGTGGATGTGGCTGTGCCTGGTCTGCCTCCATCTCCTTCCTTGGTGGTGCCTCTGGCTGCTCCAGCTACTACTGAATTAATACAATAAATACCAAATGTGTTAGTGTCATTTGTAATATAGAAAATGTCATCCTGATGTCTGTCAAAGGAGCCTTAACCGTGAATCAGCTTTTCATTACTTGCTGACTTTATCCTTTAAAGCTAATAAAGCATCTTCCTACTGCCTCAAAACTTTGAAAACATTGATCAAACCTAATTCACCAGTACCACAGGCACTTTGACTGATGCTCACTTTGGTATCAGGATGCTGTGCAGTCCTGTTCTAGATGCTGGGTTTGGAAGAGGCAAACCAGGAGAGATGTATTTAACTACATTTGTGCCCATGCCTGGCTTTGCAGGCAGCATGGTGTGAGCATGTATGTGAGTTTGACTGACTCCTTTATACTCCATAGCCTGTCTGAGAAACAGACTTAATCCCTGTTTTGTCATTGGTTGGGTTTTTTTCTTCCTTTAAGTCATCCTATAAAGGGATTTGAAATCATCAAGTTGAAGAGTAAGAAACAAACGTATAACAATGTGAGTGGGAACTGAGATCGACTGAGGCCAACAGATGTGTGAAGAGCTACCCCTGTATGTGTGAAGAGCTACCCCTGCTCTTGCTGAGATGATTTCCTAAAGGGAGAGAAAGCTGCTGTTTCTCAGTAGCACAGTTCAGAGCACATAGCTCTGAGCAGTTGGTGTCAGGCTGATTTCCTGCAGGTGTGACTTGGAACACGTCATGTCTTGGCCAGGTAGTCAGAACAGTTGTGTGTGACACAACTGCCACCAGAAATTCTGCTTGGCTCCCTGAAGAGTGTGTGGAGCTGTGGAGGTTTGGCTTTAACGCCTGTGTGTCTCACAAGCAGTGCTGTGTCTCAGCAGTGCCCTTTCCTTCCCAGATTACTGAAACACGAAGTGAGAAGCGCCAATGGAATATGTAAACTCTGCTTTTTGAGTCTGGGTTATTTGGCTTGCAGGTACCCTGATCTCTTTGTGCCCTTGCTGAGTCCCCTAGAGCCAGCCAGCAATGTCTTGACCTGCTGAAGGAAGACATCTCTCAGCATTTTCCAATTGTTATATTGGATTAGAGTATCTAAGCTCAGATGTGCTTTACTACTTGGTCATATTAACTTCAAGTAGCAAATGTGCCCATGTGGAGTTCTAGGATCTTGTAAATATTCTGCACATCTGCAGAATTTTAACATGCCCACCCCCTTTTGCTTGCTCAGTTTGGAGTAGGCATAATTTATTTGAAGTGAGCAGGATGGTATTTCAGCTATAAAAGGATAGTGTCTGGCTGTACATGTGTGTCCTTGTGAGGTCCTGGGTAGAACCTGTTGTGTGAGATAAGCTGCCATCCTCCTACCTGGCTGAACAAGACCTGCTTACTCCAGAATTTTTATAGATCTTAGTCTAGAATCTTCAGAGCTTAATTCTCTGTATGAATGCTGGGAAGAGGATTTCAAGATCCTTGAGAATAAGAACAATGAAAATACTGGCTCTGCGATTGTTTCCTGGCTGCTTAAACCTTACTCAAATGGATCTATAGCCAGAACAGCTGATTAAAGGTCAGCTTAGTGGGAAATGTGAATGAAGGACTATTAGGTTTCTTTGCAGGTTACTCAGGTTATGCTTCTGTCATGTCAGAGGCTGGGGTGCCTGACCTCTGCCTCCTCTTTTGATTTCACCTTTCCTGGGAGTTTCCCTGACAATGAGACCAGGATTAAATCACATTGAGGGAGTTGTCTCATTAAGCTTTGGAAAGTGAGGAATCATCTTCCTGAGGCTCCTGCTGCTGCCCTTGACCAGAGCCCAAACCTGATGTGTCAGTGACATCAGAGGACTGTACTCCTGCCCTGCTTTCTCCCCTAGCTAGCTCCTAGGCCAATACAGAGCCCTGCCTTTGGCATCTAAGTGCAGCAACAGGCTGTTCTTTTCTTCCTGAGAAGCTGCTGATGCAGCTGGCTCTTGGTGTGCTGCGGACATCCATACCTTCCTGAAGCAGCTGTCTCCCCAAAATGCTGGGCAGGGCTCTTGGCTCAGGCCCCTCCTGCACAGACACCTCCATAGCTATGTGCAGAATGGCTCTGTTTGTCTGGGCAAGCGTGTGTAGGTGGGTGTGTCCCTCCAGTTCTCCTTCCAGTGGCTCCTGGTTTATTTTGGGACTGATGTGGGTGTAAAGTGTCAGCTTGAAGCAAAACACTCAGCGTGGACGTTGAAAGCACCGGGCTAGGAGGCTGCTTGCTGTCCTGAAATGCTGAAATAACTTGGATGAGGTGAAACTGTCCAGTGGCCAAACGGAAACCAATTCCTTCCTTATAGCCATCGGCTGATTGAGGTTTTCAGACCCCAGAGGAAGGTGCTCCTGGCATGAAACACTTTCTCTAGGAACAGTTCTTCACAGCTCTTAACCTGGACAAAGGGTGTCTGTGTACTACAGTCTTCCTGCCCCAGCTCCCATCTTGTACTTGGAGTCCCCTATAACTTTGGATGCATCCTGTTATTATTCTCTACTTCTGTGGGGTTTAATTAAAATGCAGGTCTTTAATTTTTAATTTTTCCTTCCTGTTGATTCGACTGTCTCTGCTTGAACGAGGTCTCAGTGCAATTACTGTGCTCCCTGTGGAGAAACAGACATTTAATTCAGCAAAGCAGACTTTTTCTTGGAGGGGGTTTATTTTCCTGATCTTCCTACTCAGAGGGATGCAAAAGCAAAACATCCAGTGAGCAAAGAATGTGACACTTTATTTGGTTGTTCTGGACACGTTTGCTGCATCTCAGTTACCAAAATATTACGTTCCTTGCAGAGAGCTGCCTCCTTACGTAAAGGGCTTGTGATGAAGCTACTCAGCACAACTTGCATTAGCAAGGGGAATTGAAATCCTTGGGTCAGGTTGAGGTTTCTCCTCAAAATTCTGTTCTTGCAGCAGTGATGTAAAAATACAGAGTTTTATTGTAGCATTAGCTGTTTCATGATTTGTTGACCTGAGAAGAGGACCAGGCAAGTACCTGGTGGCTGCTTGCTGTGGGGGCACGTCCGTGGCCAGAGGAGACAGAGGCTCCTGCTGCTGTTTGGGACCCAGCTGAGCTCCTGGCAGGGAGATCAACTATGAACCTTTAATAAAGGGTGGAAATACTGGCTGTCAGATTCCCATTGTCCTTATTTAAGTCTGCTTCAGCTAACTTAGTGCTTTTGCTAGCTGAACTCTCCTTGAGCAACTGTAGGTCACTACTGAAACATGCAAAGACAGGATTTCTCTGCACCTCCTGAATTGCAGTCCCAGGCTTTCAAAATACTTCAGGTTCTTTCAGCTCCGGACCTGAGGCTTCCTTGTGTGTGCTAGGTTATTTTCTGTATGTTCACAGAGATCATATCTATATGTATCCAAATGTAGCCTTGTTCTTTCTCCATGTCTTTCCAGCTCCAGCCGTGTCTGTTCTGTTTGACATACCAGTGTTTAACCTAACAGGCTTGTTGATAGAAGTGGCTGGTGAGGCTGAGCCCTGTTTTGACCCCTGAGGCTTGCTGGGAGCACAGTAAAACCGTGGTGAAAGATAAGTGCACTGTTATCAGAGGCAGTTCTGGCTCACAGATCCTTGCTGTACCTGTGAGTAGTTTGGGATCCTCATGCTGGTGGCGGGGACACACTTGGCATGTGCCTTTTCCTTGTGATTTGAGTAAGGTATGGCCCCTTTCTGCCACATGTTCTGAAGATTGCTTTGATTTGTAGGCTGCCAACTTACACTGAAAGCGTGTGTTGAGGGTAAGATTTGACGGGATTTAAACTGATTTTTATCCATCCCCCACACACCCTGCCCCCCGCCGATGGAGAGGATAAACATTCCATTGTTTTTTGTGTGAAGTGCCTTTTAGTACCAGCAGCCCAGCAATGGGGGATGAAGAAAGCAGATGTGTCCCATGTCTTTTTAAACTGCTTTTGTTTTTCTGATCACTGTAAAGGAGGCTTTTAATTTTTTAATTTTTTTTTCCCCAAGCAGCAAGTGCTCCACAGGGTTTGATCAAAGCTCATAAATGATGAATTGAAGGAATGCCCGGCGGAGAACAGAACGCCCTCCTTGTGCTCTGCTCTGTGTGCTGAGAACACCATTGTTTCTTCCCGTACCTTTTCCATCCTCGGGCTCGGGGCTGGAGAGAAAAGGCCTTTGTTCCTTGCCTGTCAGCTGAGACAATGCCAGTGTGTTGTCCTACCTCTGCTCTCAGCACCTGACTGGCCCGAGCTCTGTGGCTTTTGGCAAGCTGAGCACAATTGTCCTCCAGCTACAGCGTTACAAAGAAAACAAACAGCTTCACAGCCTCCTTCCTCCTGATCCTGGCCCACGTGTGTCTGTCTGTGCCTGCTGTTTCATTTGGGATGCAGAAGGAAAGCCAGCACCCTCTCCTGTTCTCCAGGTTGAGAGATGCTGCTTCACCTGACTCCCAGCGCACACAGAGGGACAGGAGGGGACAGAGGCCCAGGCAGTCCTGGTTTTTCTACCTCTTTGTAACTTCTGCAGCATCTCTGGTTGTGCTGTCTTGTGATGCAAAGCTCTGCAAAGGAGACAGCTTGTAGTCAGTCCTCTGTTTCTCTTGGCTTTTGGGGGGTTTAGCAGGAACAAGAGCTTTGCAAATGAAGAGGGAGAGCAGATGGCATGAGCTGGGGTGGAGAAGAGGCTGGCAGGGACATGTTTGGGGAGGTGCTGGAGTGCAGACCATGAGCCTGGCTCTTCCCTGCTGCTGGCCCTGTGTCAGAGACCAGAGTTCAGGCAGAGGCACGGGTGCTTCAGGATGAGACCAGCAGTACTTGCTTCAACACCTGCCCCCACTCCTGTTGGGAAGAGCCTTTAGCTGCATCTCTGCTGCTGTTTTGCACCCAGGCTGATCCTGTCTACCCTCAGGCATTGCAGCAAATCGGTGGAAAAAGTGGTGGAGGTGCAAGTCAGCCTTGCAGTGCTGCATTGTCAGGCACCTTGCACCAGTGTGAAATACTGTAGTTCAAGTGCAGGCTTGAAACTCAGTGGCACTTGTGCCAAAATCCAGCATCAGCTCCTCTTTCATTCCCATCTACTGCTGGACTTCACCCCTCCATGAAGGGCCCTGATGTTACACTTGATCTGGGAGAAAGAGCTCGGCAGTGGGTTTGAGAAGAGTAATGCTGATGCCTGCTAGCATTCCATGCCAGAGGCCAGAGATGCCCGTGCCATGGAGTAAGGACCTGACACAAAGGCAGTGCTGGCTCCTGGCCAGCGTGACAGATGATGTCTGGTCACTACAGCCTGCCCAGCAACTTTCTCTGGCCTCTGCTATCCTCAGACTGAGCTCTCTTGGCTTCAGGTTTATCTTTGCCTGAAGTTTGTTTATGGGTATGCCTTCTGAATTCCCCCAGCTGGTGGTAACTTCTGTGAAACTGTGACAACACCAATGTTCCTGTTACCCAGAGCCTGAACTCGGCTGCAGAGGCCGAATTCCATCTGCTCCCAAGCTCCCTGTGCTGGGAGGCAGAAGTGCAAACAGCTTTAACCAGAACAATGTAGAATTGCCTGGGTGAAGAATGTGGTTTACTTGCATATGTGTGGCATGTGAGCACCAGGGCCAGAGGGCACCACTCCAGTCCTCTCCTTTCTCTTTCCTTTTTTTCTCCCCGCCCTTGCCTGAGCCACTTGCTAGCACTTTTGTTTGGGGGTGAGGAGAAGAATGTGTGGGTTGACAAGAAGAGGTGGGAGCGAGATCTTTGGGAGCCAGGAGTCTGAAACTGAAAAAGCCAACAATCTAAGAAAGCCTTGTAGACAAGTTTAAAATTAGATTGACCCTATGCTTTCATATTGCTGGAATTTAACTCCTCTGACCCTGAAGCTTTTGGTCTGACTCAAAGCAAGGGTTCCCAGGCTGTGGTCAGTGGAGGCCAGTGCTGTCTGGGGCTCTCGTGTGGCCATGGATCTGTATCAGAGGCACATGCACCTCCTGTCCACCTCCTTGTATTTATGGAAGGTTGGAGAAGTTCAGTCTTGAGAAGCCAAGAAAGCCTCATATATTTCTGCTGTCTTTGTCTGTATCAGCATGGGGCTTGTGTCTGGAACCTGTTCTCCCTCCAGCTGGGATACTGCTGCATATGAAAGCTGATCAGAGCTTTTCCTTTTTCAGACGTGATTGTAACTGTTTCTCTTCTGTTCCGTTTGCAGGTTGTGCAGCTTGACGTTAAAGAAACTGGTAGTCTTAAAGGAATTGGATAAGGAGCTTATTTCCGGGGTCATTGCTGTCAAAATGCAGGTAATTACTGCCCAGTTCTACGAATTGTGATGTTTGACTAAGAACACTGGCAGGTGCCCAAACTGAGCTTTACCCCCACGTAAGGATCCACAGACTTCTTCAACTTCTGCAACTTCCATGTTGCATCCACAGACTTTTTCCCAAGTCCATCAGGGTGTTCTGGATCTGTGTAGTCTCTTTTCTTACCCTTCTCCCACATTCCAGACTCATTTCACTGTTATAAGCGAAGAATATTGTTCACCGATGGCTCCGCATAAGCTTATCTGTATGTAAAAATGCTTTTCACAGATCACATGTCCCCTTTTCTTCCTGAGCTGGCACTAAATCCGAGCCCACATCTCTATTTACTAGTCTGAGGCTGAATATCTTGGTAACTGGGTCTCAGTTTGGGGGAGTCTGGGCCTTCCTCTGCTGCTGGGCAGCTCTGCTATTGAGTCTGTAGCCAAGCTTGTCAGCGGGTTTGCAGGGTGCCTGTACAGACTAATTGCTTTTCCTAAAATACAGCTGTCATCCTAGGTAAATAACCCACTTCACAGCAGATGTTTGTGCCATTTAATTAGGTGCCTCCATGTAGGTCACTCTGCCTGGAGGGGGGAAGGAAGGGAGCTCGGTTCCACCGTGCGTCACAGCATCGGCTGGGCTCACGTGCTCGCATCTCTGCAAACCCTAAAGTGCTTAACCAGGAAAAGCCTAGCAGACCTGTAAGTAGAACATTAACTGGGCTGAAAAGCTGCTGCTTTTCAAATGAGGAGCTAGGCAAACCCCTGCAGAGAGCTCTGGTTGTGTCAAAGCACACAAATTCTAGTTTGGAAGGTAAAATCAGGAAGGAAAACCACATAGCTGAGGATTTAATTGGTATCTCTCATCTTTGAGTGGTCCAGCTGGGATAAAAATGCGCCCCTCTAAGTCGGAGGGGGTTTGTGCACCCACAGCAGAGAGCAGAGAGGCAGGGAATTGCTTCACACACCTGGATTTGTGGAACCTCAGAAGAAGCACTGCTGTGGGTTTCCAGGCTGTCAGATACTGCTTATCAAGTCTGAAAGCTTTCCATATGTTTGTACTCCTCGACGATGAATGCATCACTGTAAGCACCTGAGGCTTGTCAGAGACTGATCTATGCCCAGAGAGTGCCAGACTTGGCTTGAAGAATTCAGAAGCTTTTATTAGAGCAAGACCTTCTTTTCCTGTCCAGATTACTGCTGCTCACACTTCCTGTAGGTGAAAACTTGCCCCAAACCCACAGATCCAAAGGGAATTTTAACACGTGGGAATTTCAGGTCCCATTTTGTGTGTGTGGTGTGGTCTGCATTGCTGCGGGTTCAGACACTGGAACCTGAGCAGTCCTCTCCACACCAGGCCCTGCTATTAAAAATCCCTTCAGAGCTTGCAGGTTATGTTGCTGATGCTAACAGGCTTTTCCAGGGATGCTTTATTTGCCAGCACTCAGGTTTCTGACATGGCTGTTGTTTGAGGCTGGTGGTACTGGATCATCAAATACATGGTCTCCGTCAAATGGCTGCTGTTGTGTGGGGAATTGCATGTGAGTTGTCAGACACCAGAGCCCTTCCAGAGGGGATGACTGAATTCAGACCTAACGAGAGCATCTTACCTGCGTCTCCCATGTTTCCTTGCAGCCTCCAGAGAAGAGATGTTCAAAGAGTTGTCAGCTGTATTTCCCGAGCCGTTGCTCTGTTTATCTGCTGCGGTCTTTTAAAAGCAACTATATTTGGTCTTTCATTAGATTTTGGTTGCGTAACCAGTAAAGCAAGATTGCTGCCATTAGGAGCTTTGCACAAATGGAGCAGCTGCCGCTGTTGCCAGCGGCCAGGCTGGCTGTGCTTCACTTGCACATGTGCTGCTTGTCCTGGGGGCAGCCCCTGGGTGCCAGGCTCTGCTCTGTCGTGTGCTGGCAGATCTGCTGGAGCTCAGGCACCCCGGTGTTCCCAGAGAGGAGCTGGAGCTGTGCAGGGCTGAGGCACCGCTGCAGATCACGGCCTTTGCTGGGGCTGCCTGAGCTGTGCCTTCGGGGAGGAGGGGATGTAGACGAGGCTCTGCTGCTGTCTCATCTTCTGATGCTCTCTGAGACCGATGGGGCAGACCACATTTCCCCCTGGATGTAGCTTGGAGGTGTTTACGCCCCTCCAGTCTGTCTCTGATTTCCCAGATGCTGCTTTTTTGAGAGCTACAGTTCTGTGCTTCTGGGAGATCAGCCCGTCTGGACAAAGCCAGATCTGCAGCCTCAGCAGAACGTTGAGCCAGAGACCTCTGAAACTTGCCACTGTGTTTGAACAATGCAGAAGGGTTTGCTAGGCACCAGTCTGTCGTGTTTTCCTGCTAGTTTTCCTTTAAACATTCCCTGAAATGAAATGCTCACACAGTAAATAGCCTGGTAACTCTGTTAGCATAAGGCAGTCCACACACAGTGTTGGTTTGGAGTTGCCCTGTGATACATTGAATCTCCAGATTCCACTGAGTTGCTTAGTGATTTTTTTCTTTAATATTCCTAGCTACTGGCAATTGTTTAAACAGGTTAAAGTCCCCATTTCCCCCAGGGAGGGTTGTGTGCACAAAAAGAAAAGCCCAGTCTGTCATGGCTAACGCAGGAGATTTAAGCATGATGCTGCAGCCTCCAGACCCAGGAGACGAACGGCCCTGTACCTACTGGCTGAAGTGAAAATAGGAGACTTGGACTCCGGGGGTGGGGGTTGACTCACAGCTTTTCAATGCTGGGGCTTGGCAGAACAAAAGCTGCATTGTTGCAGTTAAGGACAGTAAATATGCCCAAATCTTTATTAGTCAAATATCTCCCTTTCATCTCATTAATATTTCACAGAAGTACAAGGTCAGAGCCATCCGTTCACTTCTCTGTGGTAGCCCCTGACAACGTTTCCTGGTGTGCAGTAAACAGGGCTGGGATGGGATGTGAGAGGTGGCTTCGGGGCAGTTCACCCGGTGCTGGACTTTGTTTCCATGCAGGGCTCCAAGCGCATCCTGCGCTCCCACGAGATCGTGTTGCCCCCGAGTGGACACGTGGAGACGGAGCTGGCTCTGACCTTCTCGCTGCAGGTAGGCTGGCACCGGCTGCTGCTGGGCTGCCGCTGCTCCCCCGGGCTTGTTCGCAGGGGGAGGTGGTGGCTCCGAGGTGGAGCAGGGCTGGCTGCGTGGTGGCTCCCAGGTGCAGGTCCTGGTGAGCAGCAGCACAGCTTGTGTGAATGGCCTCTCAGCGCTCAGGGCTGGTTCACAGCTCCTCCACAGTGCATCCCGGAGCAGGAAGGCTTTGCAGGCTCTCCTCCTCAAGGCATAGCTGTGGCAAGAGCTGAAGCAGAGCGAGTTGGCTCCTTTTTTGCCTTTTGTTGCCTTCTTATGAGCAGGCAGTGGAGGGTGGCAGCCGTGAGGGTGGTGTGGAGTGTCAGGCTGACAGGAGGCAGTAGTAGGAATGAGTCAGGTGAGCCTCTGATTTGGAGTTGCTGAGGGAGGCACCATTTGGGGAAGCAGGAGCAGTGTGCTTATAGTTACTCCTGGCTCTGGGGTCACAGGAATAGCTGTGAATTGGAACAACTGCATTTTTTGGTTCCTTTTTCTTTAAAGTCTGCTGCCCTGGTGCTACCTCCTGAGTAGGGAAATAAGGTAAATAAGGGCTTGCTGAAAGTGAGAGAGAGGATCCTGCACACATAGAGCAGAGCCAGGCAGACCTCAGGAGCATTCATACCTGGATTACCTTTGTTTTGTGACTGTGGGTTAGATCTTGACTTCAGGACTTTGATCTGGTAAGGAGAAAGGCTCAAGTGATGATGTGAGGCTGGTTGTTACTCAGACCTGTGCAGAGCTGAAGCAGGTAAGCTTTCGTTGCAGATAGGTGATAACCCTGCAGCTGCCCAAGCAGATGGCTGGGTTTACTGCAGCATTGCATCCCCTGTTTTGTGAACAGGAATAACCAAGCTGCATGCCAGGAATATCTGCACCTGGATCCTGTGGCTGCAGTTTTCCCATGGTTGGGAGCAAAGCTGTAAGACAAGCCAGGTTTCCCTCTGCCAGTCCTGTGTCAGGAAGGAGCAAGTCTGCAGATCTTTTGGAATTCATTTGGATTATGGTGTTTTGGGTTTTTTCCTGAGGCTCAGAGCAATGCTGCAGCAGGATGCAGCCTTTAACTCTGCTTCCCTGACGGGGCTGAAAATTGAGCCAGAGCAGGGGAGAGGAGTGTCTGGGACACTGAGCCTTCAGCAGAGGTGAGTGAGCTTAAAGCAGAGAGGTGCTGCTGGTCTCTGACTGCAGGAAGGGTTGGTGGTCTTGGATGCAGTAAGGCCTGGGAAGCATTCTTGAAATGACACAGCTGGATTTTTATGGCAACTTTTACTGCTGCTTAATTGGACAATGGCTGAAAGCTACTTCTAGCTAGCAACCATAGCTTAATTCAGCTGCAATCTGAATTTATTGCCTGGGATATATTTGAGAGGGGTGGTAGGCCACAAAGTAAAAGCATGTGGGTGTCACAGAGCAGGTTTTGTTGTCTTGCAGCAGTCAGTATCTCCGTATTGCACGGTCAGTTCTCAACATCGTGTGCCTGGCTTTGTGCTGCCTGCCTGGATTTGCAGCCCCTTGTACCTTTGTGCTGCCTGCCTGCTCAGTTCCTTCTCCTGGGTGATACTCTTGTCCTTTGCATGGAGTGTTCCCTTGCCAGAGCTGAGCTAGGGGTGTTCTGCTGGCTGGTACCACAGTGAGCAGCCCCTGGTGTCTGGCAGGCCTCTGCTCAGACTGAAGGGAGGAGTTTCCTGCTGCCCTGTTGCACAGCTGAGACTGGAGTTTGTGCCCTGTGCAGTCCTGCTTCCCCTCCTAGCTGGGGCTAAAGCTGAACCAGCAGCAGCCCTTCAGGCAGGTGAGCTGACATCACCCTTCCTGCTGGAATTCCTGCTTCTCCTGACCCACACTTCTGTGGGTTTCACAGAGCCCAGGGAAATTCCCCACATGTTCCAAGCTCAAGATCACACCTCTCTGGCATTAATTAAGAGCTCTGCACTTAATTCCTGTCTTTAATCTAATAACCTTTCCAGATGGGAGAGATTACATTATTGAGGCTTCAGAAAAAGTCTTACCCTGACTCTCACTATTCTGGTGTGTGCATTTTCTCACTCCTCAGAGGTACCTTGAGGTTTTTGGTGCTCCCTCTAAAAACTTTTGAGCCAAACTGTTTTCTTCTCCATTCTCTGCCATGGACTGACAATCACTGAAAAGTTTGTGTTGAAGCAATTCTGGAGAGCTGGTAAGTCATGGCTGGTGTTAAAAAAGCTGGACTGTGCTGTGCAAATAGCTCATCTTTTCTTCTGGAGGGCATTGCTTTTGATGGAGGAGCTGAGTGGCCTGAGTCTCTCTGTTCCTTCTTTTACCACCTCTGTGAATGCTCATCAGAGGTGGCCAGGCAGTACACCTGAGAAAAACAGAAACCCGTACATCTATGGACTTGAGGTGTTTAATCCCAGAAAACTGGACACGTTCAAACTGAGCTGGCCTGGCACCAAGGGTGACTTGGGACTTCAGTTCTAGGTTTGTACTTAGGCAGCCTAGGTGTGGCTCAAATGCTGTGAACTGAGAGCAAGGAGTCCCTCTTCCCTGCTGCCCTTCCAACATGTAGAAGGGCCCCAGAAGAAGGAAATGGTAAATTTGAGTGTGAAAGGTGCCTCTGGCTTTTTGAGCCCCTCTTGCCCCTTCTCTCCAATAACTTTCTGCCATCCTTTAGGGATATGGCACATCTGTAGAGTCACAGGCTCTGTGTGTTTTGGGATTGTCTTTTAGTGGTGTGGATTGTTGCTCCTCTCTTCTGCAATGCCTCTGCCTCGGGTAATGAGCAGTAGATCTTGCCCTTGCAGGGCAATCAGCTAATTAGTATTCTTCTTGTTTGGGTGGCCGCTGCTCCCAGCTCCCTGCAGAGCAGTCAGGCTTGCTCTGGACTGCAAATTAATATCTCAGGGTTTTCTGGTGGTGTTTGCTGATTTTATCAAGTGTTTTGATGGGCAGGAAGTTAATTTTCGTAATGTTCCAAGGAAAAAAAAGTAATTCTTCTCTGCAAGAGAAGCATCCTTTGCTTCCGAATGTCCTCTTTGAGATCCCAGCAATTAGGTTCTCCTGTCTGCTGGTTATTTAGTACTATTTATGTTGTATATTTGGAGCACATGTCCCATTCTCCTCTCTTCTTGGGATGAGAACTGGCCAGGTTGCTGCTTTATCTTTCTTCCTTTGGACAGCTTCTCCTTCATGGTTATGGTTATGGTTAGCCTTATTCCCTAACAGTCTCTTCTTCACTTCACAGCTTTCTCTTCCTGGGGACTTTCTGGAGGAGGTGTATAAACAAATGTATTTTCTAGTATGGAACATGCCTTGGGAGGATTTATGTCTTTGCAACATAACCTGGCAGTAGGACAGGTTTTTTTTTCTTGACTTAATTACTTAAAATACAACCAGTTGAGAGGTGTCCTTGTGCTGGAGGGAAGGCAGTGTCCTGCCAAGAGTGTGGGGGTCTGTGGCTGTCCCTGCCACTGCCCACTGCTTGTGCAGAGCAGCCCATGCCCAGGGCAGCACTGAGGGCTCCACTTCTGGGCATCCTCTCTTTAGCTTTTGGGAAAGTGTCTCCTAGAGGCTGCTCATCTCCCTGGGCCCAGCCCTTCCCAAACTGAGCAGCTGCTCTGTGTGCCTGGATTGTGTTTTTGGAGTGCCTGGCTGAGCTGTTTGGGCAGAGTCTTTCCCAGGGTAATGAAGAATTGTGCGCTGAGTGTGAGCGAGCTGCAGGCACTTAGGAAAGCCCTGGGCTTGTTCCTTAGGAATGGAGGTTATCCATGAAGCTGGGGAGCTATTGCCAAGAAGCAAAATGAGTTTTTCCACTGTGTTTCCCACCTCAGTACCCTCACTTCTTGAAGAGAGAAGGCAACAAGCTCCAGATCATGCTGCAGCGGCGGAAGCGCTACAAGAACAGAACCATTTTAGGCTACAAGACCCTGGCTGTGGGATGCATCAACATGGCTGAGGTGAGCTGCTCTTCCAGAGTCTGCTTTCACACGTGGACACCTTCCCTTCTCTCCAAACACACTGTTGTCACTTGCCTCATTGAGAAAAACCTGACAGGATTTCAAATAGCTGTCTTAACAGCTGCAATCAATATTCACAGGGCAATATTTTAACCAGATTTTATTACTGAGTAATAATATAGAGTGTTTTCTGCCTCATCTCTTAATAGCTAAAGCTTTCACAAGGATAGCTTGTGACATTTTGAGGGCTTTGTTATTGTTTTGTGGCTTTATTAGAGTTAGGGGGTCCAGATAAAAAAGTGGAGAACAAGACAGAGTCACTTGGGCAAGCCTTCCCACCCTGAGAAGTGGTAAAGTTAAAGCAAGATTTACTGTGCCTCTCCGTGCCACAGTATGAGAGTTCAGGATTAAGTAATTTCTCTCATTTTGCTTGAAAAACCCTTGGCCATTGTTATTTCGTGGCTGTGGGTAATTTAGGTGGAGCTCTATTCATGAGAAGTAAATGATAAAATTAATGCTGGAGTCAAGTATGGATAAATTATTCACCAAGGCTTTCTGAATGGCATAGCTCCATGCTTTGTTACTTGGTGCCCTGTTTAATCTCTGCTGTTTCAGTGTCTGAGTGTTTAGAAATGGGCTTAGCAGTAGCAAGTTCAGTTTCACACCAATATTTTTCATCAGACTGCATTCTGTCAACAAATTACTTTTATCCAAAATAAGCTAGTGTTATGCTGTGGTGAGTTATTATTATATTAAATAATTCACTCTAAAGAGTGCTTCTCTTGTGTGAGTGCAGCTTCCCTCAGCCTTGCAGTGAATGGTGAGCTCCTTATTTGAATTGGCCAAGTGCATGGTGTTGCAGCTAACATTTTTCCTGTACTGTTTGATTTGTTGGACTACCAGAAAGTAAATACTGCTGTAAGGCAGAAAACATTTGGGCCCATTAATTAGAGTCACTGGTCAACTTCTAAGTGTGGGGCATTTGCTGCTGCTACATGTGGTTTTTCTTATGTCTGTTTGTAATGTCAGCTGACTGGGGTTAGGAGGTCAAAAATGTTCAAAGGTTCGCCATGTTAGGAAATAGTTGCTCCCCAGCTCATCTGGAATATTTATGAAATTGAAGTCTTCAGGAAAATGGATTTTACAAGCCCTCCCCTCCCCTTTGGAGTTTATAGGATGATGACCCCTAAACTCCACTGACTCATTTCTTTAAAAAAAAAAAAAAAAAAAAAAAAGTTCTCTTAAGCTGTTGAAACAAAACAGTGAATTGGAGTTGAGAGTGAGCTGTTTCAGAGCAGGGGGACATATGTTCCTCATCAGCTCAGATCTGTTTAGGTCCCTGTGAGGAGGGACAGGGCAGCCTGGTGTGTGTTGGAAAGCTGCTGTGCAGGTGAGGGGATGGGCTCACTCACTCTGGTGGGGCTAGAGAAGATCACAAGATTCTGGGGAGAAACCTCTGAGCTGGGAGTGGCAAAGGGAGGAGAAATCTGCACCAAGGTGTCCCTCTGCCTCCACCACTGACTTGTGTTTCATGAGCTGCTGCTGCTTCATTGTCCTGGGGTGGTGGCTGGTTCCTCTGAGATTCATGTGTCAGCTCTCCACAGCAAGGATATTTGGCTTTAGGAGGCGCTTTTTTCTCATCAAGAATTTTTGCTTTTACCGGCTCTTTTGCTTGGTTTTAAGGCACTATCAAGTTCCTTAATTTGGTGTTCAGAAGGTGGGTAACTTGATAATTCAAATCAATACTGTGCTGGGGAAGCAAATACATAGTAATGAGGTAGTCAAGTACTCTGCTTCAAGGGTGAGCTAATCAGCTGTTAGACTCAGAATGTTTTTTGTTTTCTTCCATCACTTTCATTAGCAGTAGGATAAAATCTCAGCTAGCCTTGTGGATTGCCTGCAAGTGGCTCCTGTGGTTACAAAGTCCTGGAAATGTAGAGTAACTCCATTAACATAAATAACTCTTGTAGTATGCAAATGACACAAGTTTAAATACACTTAAATGCAGATTTGTTCTGCTTAATTTCTGTCCCAGGTCATGCAGCACCCTACAGAAGGTGGCCAGGTTCTGAGCCTTTTCAGCAACATCAAAGAGGCTCCAGTGAAGGTGGCAGAAATCTGGATCTTCTCCTTGTCAAGTCAGCCAATCGACCATGAAGACAGCACAATGCAGGCCAGCCAGAAAATCAAGTCTACAGGTAAGAGTCCAACCACATTCTCTGAGGACCAGTGCCTTCCTGAACTAGCTGAAGTTGAATTACCCTACCTGGGACAAATGAGGACTGGTTTGCACAAGTTGCTATGTCTGTAAGTGATCAGTGCAAAGAAAACCCACTTTGCAAAAGTGCTGCTGAGCAAGCAGGGAGTGTGACAGGAGCAGGGCATTGAATTGTCAGAGCTTTTCCTGCATGCCACACCACACCTGAGCCATCCAGCAAGGGTTGGCTGTGTCCTCACCAGTGCTCTCCCAGCATTACTGGTGGATGTTTTGAGAGCCTGTAGCTTCTCACCTGGCTATCAGTGATGTATTCAGGAGATTCACACTTAAGCTACTCTTCCATCTTCTTTTTCCTTTGAGTATTCTACAATAAATTTCATGAACTTTAGATGAGACCTGCCAACCTGCAGCATGTTTTGCAGGGTGTGATGGCCTGGCTTAAGGAGTGTAAATCCATGATGTTGTGCACTGTATAGGGAAGTCATTGGGTTCAGGCTTGTGGTGATGTTTTTATGTGGTACCAGCCTTCTGCTCACTGCTGTAGGAGTGACCTGCTGAAGGTAGTGCACATAGGTGTTTGTGTGCTGCTGCCTGGGGCTGGGCAGCTCACCTGAAGACTCATTTCCATAAAGGTTTTGTCGTGTTTCACTTGCCCCTTTAAGTCAGTTATGCACATGTTAGGGGGAAATGTAATTTCCCTTGTGGAGAAACCTTTTTACTTGCTGCTGTCTACCAGGTGGTTGGTATTTTCCAGAGGAAGTTTCCTCCTCCTACTGAAAGGAGGAGCCTTATCTGTGTCCTGGTCCTTCTTTCTTACTGGGTGTGTTCCTCTTCATTCCTTTCCTCCAGACAATCCCTGTCTCACTGGTTCTAGCACGGATAGATGCCTGCTAGTTTGTCTTCTCCTTGTGTGCCTCCTTTCTTGATTTGTGCCTTTAGCTGGCCTTTTCTGCTCCTGAGATGAGACCGTGCCCTCACCTTGAAGGAGTTTCACAGGATCTTTCCCCTCTTTCCTTCCCTTTCAGACAACTATTCCGAGGAAGAGTACGAGAGCTTCTCTTCTGAGCAGGAGGCCAGTGATGATGCCGTGCAGGGCCAGGTACTGTTCAGGGCATGGCTTCTCCCTGAGAGGGCTCAGTGGAGCATGTGCACTCCCAGCTCCTGCTTGAAACTAAAAGCCTATTTCTGTATCTAAACCACACCAGTGTGAGACTGTTACCAAGTGTTCAGCTGCAGTGGAGAGGGCCTGCACAGTAACCCATTTCTTCTACCATGCTGTGATTTATCTGTTCACGTGTTTGGACTTGAGCTCCTTGGAAAAACATTGGCATCCTTGTGCTTCTCTGCTTAATGATCAGGGTGTCATTTGATGGCTTCTATAGTGTTTATTGGTTTCAAAGAGCCCAACTGGATCCCCAGCTGTAATTAAAGGGCCAGTGGGGTTTGAGGCAGCCTTTAGTCTTTAATACCTTTTGCACGATAGGTCCTTATGGAGAATCCCCTGACTAGATGTGAGATGCTTTTGAGTTTGGATCTTACTTGCCTTCAGACTCTGGCATCACCTGTCAGAGGGTACCGAGAGAGGGACCCACCAAAATGTGGGGCTGTGACTGTCCTTGTTCCTTGAATGTAGAGCTAGGGCTGTTTTGCTTCTCCAAGCTGTTGTTCCTGTCCCTGCAGACCTGTCTCACTTCCTTTTCCCTCTACCATCATAACTGCAATTAAGGCAAATGCTGGATGCCTGGAAGACACAGCAGCAGGTTCATCTGCATAGAAGGAACATATTTACATGCTCATGTGTCGCAGAATGACGAAGGTAACACGGGAATCCTCTTTCTGTTCAGGATTTGGATGATGATGAGTACGAGATGGGGAAGCCCAAGAAGCAGCGGAGATCGATAGTAAGAACGACGTCCATAACCAGGGTCGGTGGAAATCAGTTTTACTAACACTGATGGGGTTTGGCCAGGATGTGCAGTGCATGTGGCTTGTGGGAAACCAGACACCCTGGCCCAGCATGGAGCTTGGGGGCATGGTCACAGCATGTGAAGAGCTAGAAAAAACAGCCAGTTCAGGCAGTGGGACCATCCAAGGTGTGTGCATGTCTTGAGTGTCCCTTGGCTGCAAGGTTAAGGAGTTCCAAAAATCATGCAAGTGTATGAAATTCCATCCCCATGAAGAAACCAGTTCAGGATCCATGCTCATGTAAGTCCTGAAAGTAGCTCTAAGTGGAGGAAAGCTCTCCTATTTGTGATCTGCAAATCTGTGATGGGAGAGGCCAGTGGGAAGTTCTCAAAATGAAGTGGCTTAGTCAGGGGTTGGAGCTTGATGGATAAACTTCAGGTGGTGCATGTGGTGCTGAGGCAAAAGAAGTAGCTGGATATGATATATATAGAAGCTTTATAAAGATGCATGTGGCTGTCCACGCCTTCCCCCCCCCCCAAGCATGGATGTACCTCCAAAGCTGCACTTGTGTGGAGCAGGGACTTGCTCTTCACCACACCATGGTCTAAGGCTGTTTCTGAAATCCGTGTTTTGACGAGGTCTGAAATAAACCCTGTTTTGACCTGAATCTGTCACTATAGAGATCCTTTCTGTGAGGTCAGGAGTGTGCTAGTTTGTACCCTTGGTGTCCATATTGTTTTGAAGTGTCAGTGACAAGTCAGGACAAAATCCACCCCTTGGTGTTAAGCAAGGAACTCATAAGAGGAATGCCCTTCCAGCCCTGCCCTCTGAACCGATGCTGAAGGTCCAGCTGGTGCAAAACTGGGTTTGGTGATGCCAGTGAAGTTACCATCAGCCCAGCTCCAAACCAGATCTGCTGTCTCTGAAACCGTTCAGGCCAGCAAACAGCTCTTGCCTTGTCACCCTAGCTGCTGCTGCATTCTGAGTGTCTCCCCTCGTGGGCTGCTGAACTGATCCCAGGTGTTCTCATGGATGGGTTTGCTTGACACCCTGAGCCAAAGGAGAACTGTCACTCTTGGGAGGGCATCTCAGCCTCAGGGATGCATTGGGGACAGAAACAGGGCTGTCTTGGGACAGTGTGCTGGATTTATTTCACCTAAGCTTCAGCTGTCTGGAAGTGGCTGCAGCTGCAGGACAGGAGCTCAGAAATAAAGGGTGCAGTTTGGGGTCTGTGTGAAGTGTCTGAGGCCAGAGCTGGGAGTAGGCAGTTGGATTTGCAAGACCTCATGAGAGTCAGCAAATGAGCAACTTTCTTCACCTCAGAGTGGCCCAGTGCCAGCCATTTCCTTCTTCCCTTTCCTCCTGACACAAGGATGCCACCTCAGATGCTCTGTACCAATACTGAGACCTGGGCCCTTCTTGAGGATGTGCACATCAGGTTTGTCAGTGACAGGCAGAGAAGGGCTGGGCAAACCTCAGCTCTTTGATCCTGCAAAAGGGGGAGCACCTGGGAGTGAGCAAGCACAAAGGGAGAGCAGCAGTTTGCCTTGTGCTGTTCTGGCCTTGGTTTCTGCTGCGTCCAGGATCTGGGAGTATGACTCCAGAAACGTTTGTGTGATGGGGCAAGTGCTGAGGATAAATGCCACAGCTTTTCACCAGTGGTTCTAGTGAAATAAATGAACCTGCCTTGCAAACTCCTGCAAAAAAGCCCCCATCACATTTGTTCTTGGGGTCAGTGTGGTGCCACAGCTTTTCACCCAGTGCTTCTAGTGAAATAAATGAACCTGCCCTGCAAACTCCTGCAAAAAAGCCCCCATCACATTTGTTCTTGGGGTCAGTGTGTAGTTGTCTATGTTGGCTCGGCCTTGTTAAGAATGAGAAAAGTTGACTGTCAGGTGTTTTCCAGGAATATATCAAAAAGGCACAGGGAGGTGATCTGGCAGATAAATTGTTTTCCAATGTGTGTCCAACCAAAAGTGGAGTGCCATCTTTCAGATTTACAGTGCTCATTGGAGTGGGACCTACCATTGGTGGTAATGAAGTTACCGTAGGTGTGGAAAAGCTGATTTCAGTGTAAGGACAGCAGGGAGGTGGTCTGTGGTGCCAGATGTTGTTTGATTTTAAACAGCAGCATAGCACCAGTGTCAGATGTGTCTGGCTTCTTGCAGGCTGGGAGAAAACAGCTCACTTAATGCTTTACTTATATAAAAGTGTCTTTAATTTGCAGCAACAAAACTTCAAACAGAAGGTTGTGGCATTGCTGAAGAGGTTTAAAGTGTCTGATGAGGTGAGTGATTCCTTCTGTAAACCTGCCTGCGTTGTGTGCTGCCCTCTGCTTGGGGCATCTTGCTTTAGTCTTCAGGAACACTCCCCTGTTTCCTCCTGTTCCCTTCATTTTGTTTTCAAGTCCACAGTGGATGTGACCTTTCCTTACACCCTGGCCTTGCAGGGAGGCTTGAGGGCCAACTTCTAAAGGTCAACAAGCATTTTGTAGATTCAGTTTTATCCAAAGCAGATTTTGGCAGCTGTGTGTTTACCCATTAGTTTTGCAGATTGCTTTGAAATTATCTTTGACCCGTTCAAAGGCAAGCAGTCCAAATGTTGTGTATTGCTTGTGAAGTTAAAGCCCAGCCTGTTTGATCATCTTACTAGAACAGCCAGGCAAAACATGAAAAACTTGGATAGGGAGCTCAATCCACAAGAGTCAGCTGCTTGCTCAGAGCAGAAAAGGATGAAACAGGTCCAAACCCCAAGAAACCTGCGTAGCATTAAGTATCTAACACAAAACCAGTGAACATCTCCTTTGGCTGCGCGGCTGTGTGCCGATTCTGTGGCTTGTGGGAAAGGGTGAGTAACTCCTCGTGCTGCCTTACCCTTCCAAGCAGTCCTGTTAGCTTTGCTGGTCTTCCCAGGTCAGCTCGGCACAGCCAGCAGCCACAGCTGAGAGCTCGGGCAGCCGAGCTCTGCTTTTTTCTGGAGCTGCCAGTCCAGAAGCAGGCTCCGGGCAGGGCACAGCCCCTGTGTGCTCCGGGGTGTGTGTAAAGCAAGTTCAGAGTGAGGTTTGTTCTCCCTGCCTCGGCCGTGGCGGCGGATCCTCCTCCAGGTTTCAGGCGCCTCCTGTGGACATTTTTGGGTATCAAATCAGGAGGCGTCAGGGCAGCTTTTTCAGTAAAAACCAGTACCTGCTACACTGTTGGGAATACTGGAAATAACCAATGGCACGCTCATGGATGCCTGGTCCAATATGTAGCTCCTGCTTAACCAGGCATTGACAAGCTTGATCCAAGACAAGCATTTCTCATATGCTTGATGTTCCTTGGATATAGTATCCTAGCACCAGGAATAGAATCTTACTCCCAGGAGTGGTGTACTGCAGTCATGGGGGAGCATGGGTGATGTGGGATCGGTCTGGCTCCTAGCAGAGCTGGTGATGCCTGTTTTTGTCCTGTGTAGGTTCTGGATTCAGAGCAGGACCCAGCAGAGCACGTTCCAGAGGTAGAGGAGGATTTGGACCTTCTGTATGACACACTGGATATAGAGAACCCCAGTGACAGCGGGCCAGAAATGGAGGATGATGACAGTGTCTTGAGCACTCCAAAGCCAAAGTTAAAGTAAGTGTGAGGCAGCTTATGCTGGGTTAGAGAGAGACCATGTGCAGTGTCAGATGTTGGTTTTATTCCCACCCTTCCATGCTCCTTTTTCCCCTCCTGACATGGTGGTGTTAGAATGGGAGTGACAGCTTGTGATCCAGAGGTGTGTGGGGTCTGACTTCCCTTCAGTCCCAGTTCTTCCTTGTTCCCTTTGCAGGTGTTCTGCTGCCCTGCACGGGGAAGATAGTAGAAACAGGCAGGAAATGTGTGCTGAGGCAGGGATGAACGAGGCACACTGTCTTTCTGGAAAGACCTTTCCTGTAATAACACCCTGTGTGGAAAGAGAGTCTTTGCAGGGATTAAGGAAGCAGAGCTGCAGGAAACAAATGGATTCCTGAGGGCCCAAAGGCATTGACTGCAGCACACGTGGATGTGCTCAAGCCTGTTCTTAAAGTGCTCCTGTGGGTCAGTCCCAGCACTGTGGAGCTGAGCTGGGGGTTGCTGGCTCGGGGTCTCGAGCAGATGCAGAGCCCTGAGCTAACAGAGCTGTGTCACACTCTGCTCAGTAAAGCCTGAAAATGTGAGACTGGGCTGCGCTCCTGCTTCTGTCTGGTGTGTGGCTGCATGCTCAGGCCCTCCGTGTGTGATGGCTCTGGAACAGAGAATTACAGCACTGACCACTGCAGCTGGTCAGTACAGCATCTGCTAAATCTGCTAATTACCAGATGTCATTATGGCCTCATTAATATTGAATAACCTCGTTGGGCTAAGAGTAGATTCTGGGTGTGGAGAGAGCTGTTCCCTGTCGGTGAGCCAGGAGATGTCAAGGACAGACTGGGGCAGCAGTGGAAATGGTGGGGCTGCTAGCATGTAAAGGTGTTTGGTGCTTAACCCAAGATACCAGCCAGCTGGTTGGCCCTGCCTTGAAGGGATTTGAAACTAGATGTGTTGTGGTAAGCAGCTGCTTTGAACCAAGCCAAAATGTTCTACTCTGCACACTGGGAGTTCATATCGTGTTCCCTGGAGCTGAGGAGCAAACTGTGCTGGGATATGTGATTGCTGGAGCAATGCTAGAATAAGAACTTAATGTGTGTGGTCCTGGGGAGAGACTTTGTAGTTTCCTAGGTCCAGTTCTGGTGTTCATATCTTGAACAGGACGTGATAAATGTTGGTGGCTTTGAGGCAGGTTTTTCCCATGACAACAAAAAATCAGTTCCTTATGTTGTAATTGAGTCTTGTAGCCTGATATGATGAGCTGCCTTTTGAGTAGAAGCACAATCTGATTGTGTGTGGTACCTTATCTTAGTGAGCAAATGTGTAATTGGAGCCTAGGGCTTGCAGCCAAATCCAGATGCAAGCTGGAAACAAAATGTATATTAGCCCAAGAATCACTTACCCAGGAGCAAAGTGTTGGGGTGTGGGGGAAGCAGTAATTCTGCTTGCTGTATGTCAGTCAGAAGCTAGATTCAGGAATGCCTGGACTTTCTGGCCTCTCTTCCTGTCCTGGGCACCCTCCTCTCCTTTTAAAAGTATTTTTACTGGAACCATTGGAGAGCACTAAGTTCTTCTAACTGTTGTGCTGCTTTGCTGTGAGTGTGGTGGACTTGCCCTGTCAGTGTTTTTTGTAATAAGAAATGGGTTTTACTTTTCTTATTCAGACCTTACTTTGAAGGACTGTCACACTCCAGCTCTCAGACAGAAATTGGTAGCATCCACAGCATCAGGAGCCAGAGAGAGCCACCAAGTCCTGTAAGTCACATTTCAAGTGTTACCTCTCTGCACTCTCTCTAATTGCATGTGTAAAATAAACCTCTCACCCCCCAAAGATTTGGATGCAGAGATACAAATTTTCTGCTAAGAAAACCCTGCTAAGAAAAGTTTGGACTTTTTGGGGATTTTTTTGGCCAGTTTGGGGTTTTTGTTTTGGTTTGGTTTTTTTTTTTTTAATGCAGATATCCTGTTAACTCAAGGATGCATCTTCAGGTTATGTATTGAATACTTGCTGATGGTGTGAATAGCTTCAGATTCTCATGTGCCTGAAATGACTGCCAAGATGGAAGACGTTGCCTGGGAGTTTTAGGGACTTCCTAGCACTCTGGAGGAAGTTTTTATTTGCTGTTGTTGGACTGTTTTTCCTGATGACTGACAATGAATGGTCAGGGACAGCTCAGCTGCTTTTCCATTCCCTCCTGAATGGGCAGAAAGTGTCAGTCCCATCCCAGAGCATTTCATTGCCTCTCCTGTGTGCTGTGCATCAGCTTTGCCACATCTCACAGTGATGTGTGCAGTCCTGGTGTGAGCAGGGAGCACTGCTGGCCATACTGCAGAGCTGTGTGATGTTTAAAGGGAGAAGCCACTCTTCTGAACAGCCTGACCCAGAGAACATGGCTGGAAACTGTGCTGGTGCTAAACCTCCTGAGGATCTTTCTTCTCTCAAGCAGGTAGAAGTGCCTGAAAAGACAAAGAGTCTTGGAACCAAACATGCAGGCGACAGTGTTTCTGACACTGTCCCTTATGTAAGTTGAAAATGCACTTGTTGACCTTCCTCCTGTCAGTTTGGGTGTCAGCTGTGGGCTGCATTCTGTGGGGTGCATCTGTCTGTCCATATAGCTGCACATGCAACACAACTTCCATGGGTAACATCAGCTGCAGTGAAAATAGCACTGAGTTCTCCTCCTGGCCTTAGTCTGGAGCTTCTTGTCTTTCAGCCTTTTGCAGGTGAAATGCTCTATTTGACCTTTTGTTCAAACAGCCTGAGGAGGAAGGCTGGCCCAAAGTTTGCTACTGAGCACATAAAGGATGCTCAAGGCTGTTCCATTTTATCAGACAGAAGTATTTAAGCTGAGTTGGCAGAAATCAAGCTGGTCCTGAGGTAAAAATCCCAAAGCTCATGTTGCTCTGCTGGGAACGTGGGGTGTGTAACATTTCTCTCATGTCTTTCTCTCTTAGCTAGTTCGTTTGGGTAAGATGAATTCATCTGCATTGCATGAGGAGGCATGTCCTTGGCTTTGAGCTGTGAGAGTGCCTGTTCCAAACAGCATCTCTGAACACCTTTCCTACCTCCAGCTCCCTTGTGAGGTAGAGCTGGGAATGGGTAGCCCCAGATAGCCACTACTGGTTTCCCCCTTTTGGCACTGAGCATGATGTCTGGAAGAGGCAGGCTCTGGCCAAATTGCTCCAGCCAGAGCTAAGCTCCCATGGTGAGACAGAGGGGAGGGTTTGTTCCTGGTAACTCTGCTCGCTGTGTTTGTGCAGGAGTCTAACCAGCAAGCTGAGGTCCAGGAGGCTGAACTCCCCACTCCAGATGTGTTTGTGGAGAAGCTCCCACCCAGTGGGAAGATCACGAAGACGGAGTCCCTCATCATCCCATCCACCAGGTACAGGGCTGTGCATGCTGCAGCCTGTCAGGAGGTCATGGACAGTGTGCTAGGACTTTGTCAGGGTGGCTTTAAGGCAGTGAGCTGCAAGGACACCCTCCCTGTGTTTGGGCACTTAAGTGATCAGTCTGGAGCACTTGGTAAATGAATGCCCAGAGGACTCTGTGCTGCTCTGGGGTGTGTGACTGCAGTTTGCCTGGGTGAATCTTGTGATGCTGCTGTAGCAGCAGCAGAGAGGTGGTGTGGGTGTTAGCACGGGCTGTGGAAGTCATCCTGGGACTCCTGGGAATGTGCTGAGCTGTGAGCTGTGCTGTCAGAAGCAGGATCACCCGGGCTCAGGCTAGCTCAGGTCTCCGTGCAGAATTCCCCAGTGCTTCTGCTGGCATCACTGAGGCTGCCAGGTGGGCTCTGGGGCTCTGGGGGCTGTGTCTCACTCACAAGTGTGCCTGCCCTGGCAACGCAAGCACGTCTCTGCAGCAGGTCTGAAGGGAAGCAGACGGGGCGCCGGGGCAGAAGCACATCCCTGAAGGAGAGGCAGCCGGTGAGGCCGCAGAACGAGAGAGCCAACAGCCTGGACAACGAGCGCTCCCCGGACACCCGACACCACCTACAGGTGGGCATGACACTGCTGGCCCTCCAGCCACTCAGTTTTCCTCTTCTCCGCTGTCTCCTTTTCCTTCTGGTTCAAGCTCTGTCCCTGCTGGGAAGGAACTGGGCCCCGCAGCTTCAGGAAGGAGGGAATTTATGTCTTGGCTAAAATTTTATCTTCCATCCAGTCTGCTGGGGTTTGCCAGTTTGTAGCTTTGTCAGCCAGCTGTAAACTCAAAACACAGGACCAGATTGTTAGAATGAGAAATGAATAGGGGTGTGTTGAGGAATTACTCCTTTGAAGTAAGGCAGATTGCTAGGGACTGTCTTGTGCACAACATATGTGCCATGCTTTTGTTAGCTGTGGGACTCGCTTATTTCCCTCCTTGAAGGAGATTGTTCCTGGCTTTTATGAATCTTAAGTTTCTGGGTTGCTGTTAGTTGGTATAAAGTGATGTAAATAAAAGTGCATGGCAGAAAGAGTAGTGGCCAACAGGTCCATGGTGGCTAATGCTGAAGAAGCTGCAGAGTGTCAGCAGCCCAGTGTGCCTTTGCTGATGGGGTGACTGGCCAGCATGCACATCAATTGCAAGAGCTGGAGCTGGTGGCTTGATGGCCAGAGCTGACACCTCTTACTGTTCCTTTTCTGTGTCTTTATTTCCAGATCCCCAGGAAAACAGTGTACGATCAGCTGAATCACATCCTGGTTTCCGACGACCAGCTGCCAGAAAACATTATTCTTGTCAATACATCTGACTGGCAAGGCCAGGTAAGGGCAGGCGACATTGCCTGGAGCACAGTTCTGCTGCACTGTCCTTCCTCAGGAATGGACAGGCAGGCCTTGAGCTCTGCACTAGCCAAGCAGGTTCTGCTGCCTGCAGAGTGCTCAGTGCCCACAGGCTGGATTTCATCTGGCCAGAAGATGCTGGGATCTCATAAAGCTTTGCCACTTGAGCCTTTCCACAGAGGTGTTTCCTCCTCCAAGCAGTGACATTCCTTCTGGTTAGCAGCACACTGGGAGTATGGCTAAACCCTTGCACTCAAAAGCCTCCTAAACTGTGGTAGACTGGGACAAAGGAGGCAGGGAGGTGTGACCTTGTCCTGGCTTAGGCTGAGATTTCTGAGCACAGGTGGTGAACAGGAGAAAATATTTTGTATCAACTCTGTGGCCATTTCCGTGTGCCTGTGACTGCTGACTGCAGGAATCACCCCATCCTTGCTGAGTGATGCTTGTTTTAAGGAGAACCCTGAGCAATACTTTCTTTTGCTGACAACATGGAGTGGTTTGTTATGGGTTTGGAACAAATTTTGCTCCTTTTGGAACATTATTCTGAGAAAGCAATAAAATATGTATGGAAGAGGACCAATGAACATGTGCTGGGTGGCTGCTGCCTGGGGAACTTGTGCCAGACTTGTGGAATTACATTGTCTGGTTTGGCTTTCTGTTTCTGGAAGAACTAGGGTCTCAATGTGTGAGAGAGCAAAAATACCATCTGAGCTGCTGGTTCCACTTTCTCTATACTTGGAAGACAGAGAAATGCCTTCTAGAGATGGACAGAAGGTGTTGCAGATCATCTTCTAGGGGTTCTGGCAGCTTGTTCCTGCAGTATCAGAGAGCATGAGGGATATGGACTGGGATGTATAGATTAGTCATGGAGAAATTGAAAGTGTGAGATAATTACCGAGTGCCATAATTATGTCCATGTGTACCTGAGGTGTGTGGTGTCCCCATCAGCTGCATGGAGGGGAAACAGTCCCTCAAAAGGAACATGTGTGTGGTAGCACCCTTCCCTTTCTTCAGTGTTGAAGGGTGGGCAGAGCATTGCATTTCTTTAAAATGGATATCAGAGAGATGCAGCTGCACTGCCAGAGGCAGGCAGGTAAACAGTGTCTGCTCTTTCCCAGAGCTGTCTGCTCAGTGAATGGTCTGCTGGCCCTGCCCTCTGTGGCTGTAAAAACTGCTGCATGTTTGGGACATGGTGTTGTGTCTGTCAAGAAGATGTTGCCATTTTTATAAAAGGGGAACTTTTCTTGTCTGCTGTGCATGGAGGATGCATTTGTGAAGTAGCCATATCACCTTCAGACACAGGGAGGGTGCCCAGGAGTGGGTGTGAGAATACCCAGGAGGTTGAGGAAGGCACATTTTCTTCTTTTGACAAACTGTACTGGAAAAAGGACTAAAAAGTGTTCTGTTCTCTCCTCAGTACCTTTCAGATGTCTTGCAAAAGCACACCTTGCCAGTGGTCTGCACATGTTCCTCTGCTGATATTCAGGCAGCTTTCAGCACAATTGTCTCCAGGATACAGAGATAGTAAGTTCTCACCTTGCTTGTGTTGTCTCAGCCCTAAAAGCCTCTCAGCTCCTGTGCCCCAGGATTCAGGGAGTTAATTTCTCAACTCCTGCATGAAACCTTTCCAGTCTGCTGTTCTGAAGTCAGAATTGAATTATGTGGCTCTTCAAGAGCTGTGTGGCTCTTCAGCACTCGCCACCCCTGCAGGGGACTGCTCTTGTGCCTCGTGTGAGGCATGCAAGTCACAGCAGCATGAGCAGCTCAGAGACTGTTCTTGGAGGCTGCCTCATGGGTGCAGTGCATGCACCACTAAAGCATGCAAAACAAATAAAGGGGTTTTAAATAGTTCTTGCTCTCCCTTCCAAGCAATTCCCAGATTAATTCCTCAGTTCCTAAAGGCACTCCCTACTTATCTGCTGGGGGCTGTGGGTACCTGAGTTTGTTCTCTGACCCAGCAGTTAGTAGGTACATCCTAACCTAGATAGTTAGGAGCCAAACCCTTTAGAATGTCAAAATGTGCAAAAGAAGGAGCAGGGAGACCAATTAAGAAATTACTGAAGAATTTTGTACTTTATTAATAATGTTTTAAGCTGCTGAGAATCGTTGCAGTATTGCCTTGTGTATTGAGCAAACTCTCTTCTGCTATAATTGTTATTAACCAGTTGGGGTTTTTTTTGCTGCTTGTTCTGAAATGCGTGGTTGAAGGCACAATTACAAATATGTTTCCTCTTTTTCTGTCTAGCTGTAACTGCAATTCACAGCCTCCAAACCCAATTAAAATTGCAGTGGCAGGAGCCCAGAATTACCTCAGTGCTGTGTTGAGGCTCTTTGTAGAGCAGCTGTCTCACAAAACCCCTGACTGGCTTGGCTACATGAAATTTCTGATCATCCCTCTAGGTAAATAAGGAATGGTGTTTCTTCACAGGAAGGGGAATGGGTGAAATCTGCTGTGTTCCCTCAGGAGAAGCTTTTCTGGAGCTTTGGCTATAGGTTAAATGAGGCAAATTGTTACGTGACTGTGTAGTGCTGGTGTTGCTGCTCTTGTGGGAGTGAATTTCATCTCTAAGTTCCTGGTGCCAAAGTCTGCTTGTAAGTCTTTTGTTTGAAGCGAGGGGTTAAGTACTTCCTCCCCATACAGGGAAGCTCTTGTGCACAGAATGTTGTTCTGGAAACCCTTTTCCCTGGCTGAAATGTTAAATTCAGTGGTCACCATGTTTCCCAAAGCAATAAATGTTCTGGCCTCCCTGGGCTTGACTCAGAAAATGTTAAGAGGAGGGGTTGAAAATTTTTAAAAGGCTCTGAAACTGCTGAGAATTTGAATTATTCAAATTACATGCATCTCTTGACCTTTACTTTTTGTGCTGGTCTGCTCAGGTTTTTCCCTCAGTTTTCCAACACTTTATCTCTGCCCTTTCAGCAGCCCAGCAAGCCTGCCTGGCTGGAACATTCTCCAGCTTGGATTGCTTGTGGTGAGGGAGGTAGAGTGCACTGATAGCAGCACCAGGTTCCTGGTGTAGTCAGGAACATGAGGAATGTGGTGGTGGCAAGGCCTGGAAAGCAGGGGAGTCACTGGTGCTGTGGGCAGTGACATCTGGGCACTGCTGGTGGGGTCCAGGGCTTGACTTGTGTGGACAGAGCACTTAAGTGGTGTAAGCAGCAGAACACTTGAAAAGCACTTTTTGGCAGTGTTCTCCAGTTTTCTGGGTTTGGGAGCAGCTGATGGAAGTTCCTGTAGGAATCAGAAGCTGCTGCCCAGCACCATGAACACTGGGGTTAGGCTGTCTATTCAGTTGTGGCATTTGCAAAAGTTAAATTTAAAAAGGCAGAGGAAAAGAACTGGATCCTTCTGTAAAAAAAAAAAGCATTTAGTTTCCAAAGTGGTTGGCAGGAAGAGAAGAGAAGAGAGAGCCCTTTAGGGAGTAAAAACAAAAAAAAAATTAAATTTCTGCAAGGTTAAATGTGCTTTGAATGAGAATCTGTTTCTGAGACTTTGCTGCTCACTTGCTGACTGTCTCCTGGCCTCAGAAGAAGAGTTTTCTGTCCTGCAGTTTTTAATGAGCTGAAAATACTCTCTCTTTGGAAGTGAAACACAACATTTAGCTAGTGTTTGCATTTGGGTTGGTTTTTTAATCTTAAAACTTAGTTTTGTAATCAAAAAAGAAAAAAATTAACCAGGCACTTGGATAATGAAATGCTTTAGAACTGTGAATTCTTTTGAGATTCTACTTTAAATATAGAAACTTCTGTAACAGGATCTTTTCCACAGAAGTCTGCAGTATTTCCTGATGGGATCAAGTGCTTATTTCTGGCCAGCTCTCTGGCAGTTCATTAAAGTGATTGAGGAGCCACCTCTCATTTCTGACAATTGAAAAAGTACCAAAGACAGAATGGTGACCATGCCATAAATGTCTTAAAGGAAAAGCCTCTCTGCTGCTTGCAATACCTTTGAAGTAGGGTTGGTTGGTGGTTTTTCCATGGGTTTTTCCACAGCTACACACTCCAGTGACAGAAGGGTCAACCCTCAGTGGTTTATTAGCAATCAGAAATGCTCAGTGTCTGCAAATATATGATTTAGTCCTGCTCCATGCCACTGATTCCGTGGCTGTAAGACTCCTCTGCTGTCTAAGACACTGTATCATAGCTGAAAAGGGGAAAATAAAATGTTGAGGGGTTATTTTGGCCGTTTGGGGTATTTTAACCTTTTATATAGCTCCCATGGGTAGGACTTCTTGGGAGGCTTTGCAGTTGACTGCTTGTTTCCATGTGCAGTGTGTGGGAAAGCTTCTCCAGTACACAGTGCAGAGCTGTGATGTGTGCCCTGCTCAGAACTGCCCTGCAGGGAAATGATGGGGCCCAGTCTCTCCTGACACTGAGGGCAGCTCAGGGGGACCTCCAGCTTTCACCTCTCTTTGAAGGCTGGAAATCAGCTTGGAGGTTTGGAGCACTGAGACAGTGGGTTTATTGTTTGGGGTTTTTTTCCCCCCAGAGCTTTCCTGGACCATGGTGAGTACAGTTAAGCAACTGGGGTCATCTTGAAGGGATTTGTCAGGTTTCCAGTTACCAGCTGGTGACTCAGCTGTCTGGAAGTGTGGCTTGATGGGCAAATTTGGTGTGCAGGAAGGATGAAAATAATGTGATTAAGAGGAGCTCCGAGGCTGCTTCGTGTCTGAGTGTAAATGTACAGGGCTGGTGCTGAGCATGACTGCCAGGTGGTGGCTGGGCAGGGTGATCCTGGCACACCTTTTCTCCTGTGTTCAAAGACTGTAGAGGTAGTTGCTAGGGGGTGTTGTCTGTTTTGGGGACACAGATGGCCTGAAATGAAGGTGGCAACTTTTTGCCACCTCCCAAGGCAGATTTTGTCACTTGAACACCTTCCCTGTCCTGCTCAGTGTAAATATGCAGTCAGATCTCTATGCAGGGCTGGAGATCTGCACACACAAAGCTTCTGCAGGAGGTCTTTCCATGCTCATGGGGGAGCTGAGCCACGAGGCTCAGCCAGAGTAAGCAGGGACCTGCTGCACATGCCAGTGTTCACTGGGTACTGTAATCCTGGGGCTCTGCTTTCTGCCTCAAATTGCAGCGTATTTATTGAGCTTGTAGCCCTTCTCCACAGATTAAACAAGCCTCCCTGGGTTATTTTTCCTGCCTGGGGGCAATTGCCTCTTCTCAGTGTTGCAGAACAGCTGTGGGGTACAAATGGTGCTTGGAGGAAGGGGTCTGGCCCCTCCTGGCAGAGGTGGCCTGGCTGTGGTGCAGCCTCTGGGCAGGAAGGGCTGTTTGGGAGAGCTGCTTGCAAAACTGAGAGACATGGAGAGCTGTAGAGCCTTTGTGCCTTCCAAATAATTTATTTCCTCGGCAGATTCCCAGTCCTGTTTTCTTTGGCCTTTTAAAATTTAATTTGTTTGGGGGAAGGTGTCAAGTAAAAGACAGCAGTTTGGTGAAGCAAACAGTCTGCACTGGGAAGTCTATTTGCATGCTCTTGTAGAGATAAGCTGGACTAAATGACTTGGTTATAATTGAAGAAGTTTATTTCTGAGGTGTCAAGTGTGGTTTTGATTTTGGAGTTTAATTCCTTACAGATCAAACCACGCTTGTGTTCAGTGCTGGAGAGCACAGCTGTCATGTTTTCCTTTCTTTCTTAGGCTCTCATCCTGTGGCCAAGTATCTGGGGTCTGTAGATTATAGATACAACAACTTCTTCCAAGATCTAGCCTGGAGAGATCTGTTCAACAAACTTGAAGCACAGACCACTGGTAAGAGTCTGTGTCTGTCTGGCCTGTGTGGGATGAAAAGCTTGAGTGAGTAATTTTAGCAGAGGTCAAGTAAATACAAGAGGAAGCAGACAAGTGTTTTTGTTCCTCTTTTCTCCTCACTCCACCACATTCCCATTTCAGATGCTGACCTTTCTAAGTCGTGCCCATGGTGGTTTGCAAACAGTTATTGGCTCCCAGAGGCACTAACTAGCTCCTGTGAGTCATGCTGTTCTTACCTAGCTCTCAGCTTTGCTCTTTGATGTGGAGGTCTTGCTCCTGAGTTCAGTACATTGCTTTCCTTCAGGAACTGTGCAGCCTAAAACGTTTGGAAAACCAGAAGCTCTGGGAAGATTAACTTCTGTTAGTTGTGTGTGAGATAGATCCTGCCAGCAGACTTGAAAACATTCTTATTAAAGAAGAATTTTGTTCCTCACCAGTGTGGTAACAGTGGGAGCTGCCCTAGGTCAGACCAACAAGTTCCTGTTCTGATCTGAGTTTGTTCTAGGCCAGACTAAAGCCTTACTCCAGTTAAAGTACTGATCTGTTTAAAATGTGAATGCTTACAGTATCTTCCTCCATTTCTTCATGAATGGAAAGAAACAGGAGAAAGGAGGATTTGCCACATTCAGGGCTACGTGAAGGCTTGAGATTTGATGCAGTAGTGGGCAGCATTGCCCACACAGAAATTTCATCAGAAGGAAAAAGCTTTGGACTTTGTGCAGCACCAAGAGTGTGGGGAGGTTGCAATGTGGTTCTCCCTGTTGGAATTGCAGAGTTCTTGAGACTCCCAGGATGCTCCTGGAAGTCCTCTAGCCATGAGAGGAGGAGGGAGACCTCTTCAGGAGTACTCGCTCAGAGCTGTTTCCAGCAGATGGGAGCAGGGCTGGACAAGGCCTGGGGCAGCCTGTTCTCAAGGTGAAGTCAGCCCTGTTTGGAGCAGGAGGCTGGACTAGATATCTCCTATTGTGCTATCCAAGTTACACTTTCCCTTAATCCTGAATTCAGGGAAGAACTGGTGTATGGAACTGGTTTCCTTTAATTGCTTGGTGCACTTGAAAATGCAGAAAAATGTCAATACAGACTTGATTTTTGTGTCTGAATTAGGAATACTTCATTACCTGTAGAAATCCAGAAGGAGCCATATCTGTTCCTTAGTTGGTTGTATGAGGAAACCATCCAGCTAAAAGGAAAAATCCACCTCATTTTTGTGTAGTGCAGACTTTGTACATTCTGCATTTTGGTCTGTGGGATGGCAGCTGCACAGGAACTCCGTAATGGCACAAGGAGATCTGGCAGAGAACCATAATTCTTACCAGTTAAATGTTCAAATACAAAGAGTCTGGGTTGAAATGCCCATTTTAAAGTATGGAAGTGCCTGTTGAAGGTCACTTGTGTTCCTGGGATCTCACAGTTGAGGCTCTTTGGTTGAAACCAAAAAAAAAATATGGAAAGCATTTAAGAAATGTCCTTGTGTCAACTTGAATGAACCACAGTCTCACAAAATCACGGGATCTTTGTGCTCTTCCTACCCTTGTGTGTCCCTCTGTCTTTTTGGTCAACTCAGCAAGGCCATGAGTTCAGTAGAAACTCAGGTAACTCAGTGCTGGTGTGAGCAGAGCAGCTCACCTGGGAGACATGGCCAGGCACCTTCTTCAGCAGATACCTACAGCCAAGGTGTGAAAGAGTCTAAAGCTGACTCGGGGCAGGGGCAAAGAAAAGCTTTTAACAAATCTAAAAGACCCCAGATTCAGTCAGAAATGCTGAGTACAGATTCAGCTTTACTGTGCTCTGGGGTAGGCAGAGCTTCCTGTACAAGGTGCGGAGCTGGCTGGGCAGCACCAGCAGGTGGAGGACAGGGCTGGCAGGGGTCTGAGGGAGGACAGGGCTGGCAGGGGTCTGAGGGAGGACAGGGCTGGCAGGGGTCTGAGGGAGGACAGGGCTGGCAGGGCTCTGAGCAGTCACTTGAATGCTTTTCCATCTGTTCTCTGCAGTTTCAGAGGCCCCCGACGTCGTGTCCCGGATAACGCAGTACATAGCAGGGGCAAACTGTGCTCACCAGCTGCCCATTGCTGAAGCCATGCTGACCTACAAACAGAAGAGGTATGACCCCCTTGTCCTGCTGGCTCCCAGCAGAGCAGCTGCTTGAGAGAAAAGTGCTTTTCTCATGTCTTGCCAACAGTCTGAAAACCAAACAGCAAAGACCTTGGGAGCCTGCACCCAGTGGTGTGCCCCACTCAGTGAATCTACAGCAGCAAGATTACTTTAGGTGCAGAGATTCTGTTTTTTGAAGATCTAAGAGGTTTGGGGAAGTGCAGGCTAAACAGGATGGGGATGGACAGGTTTTATGTGCTTAGGTTCCAGAGCTCTCTCACCACAGCGACCTTAGGTGTGTAAGACTTGACCGTGGCATTCTCCCACCAAGTATCTTCTGTGAGACCTGACCTTTTTTACATTGGCATTTAAGGAACTAAGCCCCTTCCTTTTTGGAGTGTAAATAGCAGAGCTTCTTGCAGGAGAGACAAAATCCTTATTGATTGGCAGTTGCAAGCTGCCACGACTCCTGCTGAGGAGGGCTGACATTCACCAGATTTCATTTCAACTTTTCTTAAGGGATAAGCAGGCTGTAGGAGGGAGGACTGGGGCCTGAAAACAAGATTCAGGAGCAGGTAGGGCTTCCTGTGGCTATGGTCCAGGAAGAAGAGTAACTGTCACTGAGGGGTAGAGAAGCACTGTTATCAAGGGACAGAGGAGAATGATAGATTTGAACTCAGTTGATGTGAGTCTCCTCAGTTAGAGACTAACAACTCCCTATGAGACATGGATGTTGTTAATTTTTAATTACTTCTATTTGATTTTTCATTTTTGGTCCATTAACATCCCTTATTAGCATCTCCTTTGCCTAAGAATTTGAGAAATTGAGAAATTGAAAGCGTGGGTAGCGTCACTTTCCCTCCTTCTTTTTGGAAATTCTCCTCGTATATTGCTTTTGCATTCCTGTGGAATTCCTGTCTGCTCTCATATTACTGTGCAGAAATGATTCAGTGAAATTTCACCCATTCTACCTGTATTTCCTGTATTTCCAGACTGACTAGTCAAGTAAAAGAGACTAGTCTAGTCTCTTCGTGTATTTGTGGACTTCTGTTAAAGTTAACATGATAATAAGGATGAAATTTCAAGAGCTACAGAGCACTTGAAGCTCTTGCCTTCAGTTTTGCATCTTGTTTTTGGTGTGAAGGCTTACCTTGGTTACCAGCAGGGATCTCAGACACCCCAGGGCAGTGGGAATCCCTTCTGAGGCTGCCTGGTTCTTCCTCTGCACCCTTCAGGTGCTGGGTTCTGCACTGCTTTCCACTGCCTCCTCCATTCTGTTACAGCTTCATTTTTGTCATTATCACACATTTAAAGGTTTTGAGTTTCTAATGTGTCCAGAAGGTCAATTCTGCATTTGAAAAGAGCAGAAATGTATTTGAGCAACCCTTATCCCTCCCAGCAGCGTGCAGGACTGCTTTACCAGGCTGGTCTGATCCGTTTGGGTTTGACACCCTTTGGACTCTGATGCCACGCCTGAACTGTTCCTAGTTTTCATTTAGGAGGTTGTTTGGAAGAGACATTGCTGAAACTCATGCTCACACTCTGGTATAACCTGCAATCTCTCAGTATTTCTGTGTGTCTGCCTTAACTTCTCCTTTCAGGTCAGTGCCCCATGAGCAAAGGACAGTGAGTAGGAGGCTCTCAGTAGGGCATGGACAGTTGTGTCCTGTGTGCCTTCCTTTAGCAATGGGGGTCTCTGTCACTGGCAGCAACTTAGGAAGGGTGTTGTTAAAAACAACACAGTAATTGTGTCCCCATTAGCACTGTCTAAACAAATGTATCACTTTGTTACAAGTATAATAACACATTTATCTTTTTCTTTGGTTGCTTGCTGAAAAGGAAAAAGAGCTTTCATTTTGATTTTACCATAAGGTATCAGTTCTTTTTAGGTTCCCTCTCCCAGCTCCTCTCTCTTTTCCCAGTGAACTGGTGATTTGTGCCTTGTTTAACAGCTCCTGCAGGTCTGGGATGCACAGTTTGTGCTTTAGGTTTAATTCTGCTCACTGCTTTGAAACCATGGCATCTGCTGGCAGAGTGCATCGTTGAAAGTGACTGCTCTGCCTTTGGATCACACATTTGGGTTCCCAGGATGTAGATTGAGTGGGAATGAAGGAGTTGTTCAGAGAGTAGCTTAGAGCAGTACAACATGGAGAAGGTGGGGTTTTTTTCCTTGCCTTTTCCCTTAGCCATCAGAAGAGAGAGTGTAGCTCCAGAAGGATCAGGACTGAGAAAAGGCTTTTCAGTTCCCATCTCTTGGAACTGGAGTGCTGTAGGTGGCACTCAGTGCCTCAGGGTGGGGATCAGCTGTGTAGTGTCCAAGTGCAGACCAGCAAATCTCCTCCCTGTAATCAAAAATTTGAGGACTAGCCTCTTACTGGCAGAGCATCCCAAACATGTGGGACTTCTCTAAGCTTAAGAAAGAAGGCAGATGTGTGCTAGCAGTGGAGCTGTGCTGTCTGAGCTGCCTCCAAAACCCCCATGCTCTGCAGGGTCCCCTGCTTTGAATCATATGATATTGGGCATTTTTTATTTTGTATTCAGCACACAAAGTTACTGCAACTCCCTCCCCCTTGAGGCCAGAGGTGAATGGCTTCTCCAAGGCCTGCTTTCAAGGCAGTGGTCCAGGTAGAAACAAGCAGCACTACCTACAAATTCATTGCAAAAGATATCTCCCAGAATCCTGACATTTGCTCTGTTAAACAAGTCCTAGTAGTGCAAGGAAAGCCAAGCCAGTCTCTAGGATGTAGCTGTATGTGGTGAGCTGCTTTACAACTCTCTTGCCAGCTGTCCCTGTTCTGACTGACCCCGCTCTCTCCCCGTGCCCTTGTTCTGTTTGTCATGGCAAAGGTTGGCGCATGAACTGCCTGTGATGGACTGCAATGGTGCCAAAGCTTTGTCCTGGTCTTCTGGAGCATCTGCTGACCTTACCTGAAAGCAGAGGGGCTGGCTGTGAGGAAGGGGGTTCACGAAGGAAATGAAGTGCCATTGCAGCTCCTCTGAGTTACACTGGGTGACTGACTCTGTCTGTGAGCTCTGGGAGAAATCCTGGTTACTGAATTCTGAAGGAACAGTGCAATCCAGGCAACACCTGGGGAGCTGAGACTCTGGGGATGGGGTGGGCCTCTCACCAGGAGGGGCATGTCACTGATGTCTCTCTGCACTGCTTTCTTGAAAGAAGCACTGTGGCATTTGAGGTCTGAGAGTCAGCGCTCACACATTCCCAGTGCAGCTGCTTTGCTGGGCTGGTGTCACCCACTGTAATTCAGTGCCCAGCACAGCTCATGCCCTGTGGCTTCTGGACAGCCCTTGCATGAATCTGGGGAGCAGCCTGGCTGTTGGAAATGGAAGCTTTGTTCACTTGTCAGGGCAAGGGCTGGATCACTGCCTGCCTGGTTACGTGTTTACCAAAAGCTTTTGGGAGCACTTCCCAGCTCTTGCTCCCAGTTCCCTTGGATTGGAGGGCTCCTGGGCAGTAGGAAGCACAGGTTACACTGATCCTGCCTGCTGTGTGTCTCAGAGGCCCTGCAGGGCAGTGGCTGAGCAGAGTCCAGGTCATTGCTCTGGGCGCTTCTCCTCAAACACACCCTGCAGCAGCTGCTGGATGTGAATCCGGCTGGCCAAGAGGGGCCTGGTCCCTCCTCTGGCTCAGCAGAGCTCGTCTGATCTGCTGATTACTGCAGGAAACTCCTTGGGCAGCTTCTGGAATTGCAACAGGAGTACAGCAGAGGAGAGTCAAGGCTCAAGAAATTATGGATGTCCTGTTGATTATATCCAGCCCACCACAGCAAAGTGAAGAGTGCTGGAAAGGAAAGGCTGAGAGGAGATTCATCTGATGTGTCATGAGGACCTGGTGCCGCTTTGTCCCTCGTTTGGTTTGGCCCTGGTGGAAGCAGGACAGTGTTAGCCAGCAGACAGCTGGAGTTGCCCAGTGGGCAGGACAGATTTCATGTCATAGCTGAGTGAAGAGCTGGTGGTGCTGGTGCCTGGCCTGAAATGGCCCAGAGTCCTGCCAGTCCTTCAGTGACAGAAGTCCCTCTTTTCTGTTGCCTCCTTCAGGACTTGAGTGGAATAAAGGTGGTGCCTGAGACCCTTCTGGTTAGAGAGATTGTTGTAGACACATCAATAACTGCTAAAAATCACAAACTTGGGCCAGGTCTGGCTTTAAATTACAGCTGAGGTACCACAGCCTTCAGAAGCCCTGTGGGTAAAAAAAAAAAAAGCCTTGGACATGTGGGGTTAACCCTCTGCAGCCTGGGAATCTGTGCAGCTGAGGTAATGAGGGGAAGCTGCCTTTTCAGAGATGGGAGATGTTTTAGTTGCAGGGCTGTGGTAGGAGGAAGAATCAAAGCAGCTGTTACCAAGGTGAAAGGATTCTGAATTCATGTTTTGGGATCTTGAGATCCTGAAGAACAAAAATTGGGAAGAGCATGAAGGAAGAAATGAAGAACAAGCATGGTCATGTCATCTTTTCTCTCATCCACAAGAAGAGCAGCTGTTTTGATAAGCTACATTTCCAGAGACACACGTGCAAGAGCAGAGTTCCCAGGAGGACGTATAACAGGACTAAGCTAGCTGAGCTGAAATCCAGCTGGATTGCTTCAGGAACAGCCTGTGCATCGCTGTGAGCTGTGATAAACGGTGGCTGAAGCAAATGATTATTTCAGAGTTGCCCCTGAGCTCTCTGCAGTGGGAATCAGAGCTCCCAGGGGAACGAGAATGAGTTTTCTGCTGGAACTGGACGTGGTTGGTTTGTTCAGAGCTCGGAGCAAAGCCGTCCAGTAGCTGAGAGATGACTGGATGGCTGTGGTGCTTCCCTCCCTTGGTGAGTGGGACTCACTTTCTGCCAGCCTCCAAGCCCATGGAGCTGAAGGAAAGAGAAGAGAGCTGAGCCTCTGTTCTGTGCCTCTCCCAACAGCTCTGTGGTTTTCTCCTTTCACTTTGCAAACCTGGAGCTGGAAACGTCCTGTTTGTAAGAGATGTGTTTGCTGGGCCCAGCAGTTGAGTTGTGTTTGCAAAGATGGGACCTTCCTACCTTCCAGCATGGAATCAGGGACTTGGTCACTTTGTCCTGTGCTTTAGGAGGACAGCGAGGGTGCAGTGCCAGAGGGTGTGGAGGAAGGGAGCAAAGGCCCTGGCTTTGCCTTAAGGATGGATCAGCAGAGCTGAGCCAAAGCAAAAGGCTGTTTGCAAAATCATGTTCTGCTTTGGACCAGAGGGAGCTCTGGCTGAGTCATGTTCACTGCAGTTTTATGGCATCCTTTCCTTAGAGCTTAGAGGAAAGTGTCCAACCTGTGCTGATCACACAGGTTAACAACCTTTGTGCATTTGGTGCATTTCTGATTCGTGCTGGAAACAGCACAGAAACACCTGCAGTATTTATGCTACTCCAGGCTAAATTCTGGATGAAAGTAATGCTGGATGGATTTTTCTGAACACTGGGGGATGCACAGGAAGAGAAACATGAGAAGTCTCAGTGTTTGTCTGCTTCCTACCTGTTTCCTGTGCTCAGTCACTGAGAAATGTGTGTCTTGCCTGTGCAGTCACTTCCCTCTGCTGAACTGTAGTTCCTCCAAACACGTGGATGTGCTCCTGTGGTCTTCTCCTCACGCTGTGGTCCGTCTCTGATCTCTGTTGCCACTGAAGGGAGCAATGGCTCTGCAGGCCCTTCCGGCCTGCCTTCCTCCTCATTCATCTCTTCCTCCTCTTGTCTTTGCCGAATCTCCCCCTAATTCCTGCTGGGTTTGACTGTGGCCTTCATTGCCGGCCTTTCTCCACCCTCTGCTTCGTGGCGGGGCCCGGAGCAGAGCGGCGTTCCAGATGTGTGCGGTGTTGTCCCCAGCTGTTTCTGGGACTGCTGTGCCCTTTGCTGGGCTGGGTCCGGCTGTGGCTGCGTGCCCGCGGAAGCCGGCAGCAGCAGGGAGGGTGTGCGAGGGCGCGTCCGTGCCGCTGCTTCGCCAGTAACCGCGTGTCACGGCTTGTAACCCGCGGCAGGGCCGCTGCTCGGGGACGCGCAAGCGCTGGCACACGGCTCCAGGGGGGGACGCCGGAGGCCGCGGGCGGAGCGCCTCGCGTTCCAGTAAGTAACGACACCAGGTGCTCTGTGTTGTGGTGGCACAGATCGTTTCCTCGCCGTAGGAGGCCGCGTGTCTGTGGTGACTGCCATGCCATCCAAGCATGTTTCTCTGTGGAGCGCGAGGGAGGGAGGAAGAGCCTTTCCCCCAGAGACTGCTGTAGGCTGTGCTCCTCCCGCCCTGCAGGCTCCTGGTGCTGGCAGGGGGCCTCGAAGGAGCCTTGGACTGGCGCTTGCATCCTGTCCGTCCCTGCTGCATGCTGGAATGCGACCTATGGAGTGAGTATGGTGCCGGGGTGGAGGCGAGCTGCTAACAACTTTCTTCTCTTTGCCTTTAGCCCCGATGAAGAATCTTCACAGAAGTTCATTCCCTTTGTCGGGGTGAGTGTTATCGTGGCGATGCTGTCTTAAGCAAGCTGGAATTTGTTCTCAGGTGTTAACCTAAGCCTGCCAGGTTTCTGGAGTTGAGCAGAAGCCATTGGGTGCTCTAAGGCAGACGATCAGCATGACAATCTGTCCTGATGGTTGGATGCAGCTACCTGATATTTAAGCAAACCTCTAAGACACCTCAACAAACTAGAGGGTGTGTTTTACTTCTCAGACAGGAATACCATGTGTCCCTGGAAACCTGATCAGAGGGATGCTGTGCCTAGCATTGCCCTGGTTGCTTGTTTTGGCCAAATTTGCTATTCCCATGTCATTTCTCTGCATGCTTGTCACTGATGGTCTCCCATCCTCTTAGCATCCCATCTGTTCCTGGGAAGTAAAGAGTACAACCTGGCAGGAAGGCGATTTATACCACTGTTACTTATTTGGGATAGTCCCTCGTTTTTCCTCCTGCCCTTAAGTGTTCCCATCTGAGGTGCAGAGTGTCTGGACAGGGCCGTGTCTGTTCTTCTGTCACTGTATTTTGTGCACTGTGTGCTCTTTACCTTTTCTAGCTTCCTTCCCCTTATTTGATCACACTCTTCAATTCATTAAGTTTTAGGCGTAAAGTCATTGAGCTGCAGCCAGAAGAAATCCCTTGGCCGCTCTTCAGCTCTGGGATGTCCTCTTCCCAGTTCCTGCTGCTGTCTTGCCCGCTGGCCTTGCTGTGCCTGCTCGGTGTGATGCTGACAGGTTCCCTCTGTGCCCCCTCTGTGCCCCCGTGGTGCGTCAGAGCTCCTCTGAAATCCCAAGGCATTTAAAGAGCTTAGTCTCTCTTGCCCTCAGGCTGACCCTGCTTTCACTCTGGTGTCTCCTCATAGTGAGAGTGTCTCTCTGCAGTATTCCTGAGGTGACAATCTGCTTTTGTTTGCGGATGGAGAGATGCCTTCTGCAAAGGTGGAGAGACTCATCTCCCCAGTTTGTGCCCTGCTGATGAGCTTTGCTGGGAACAACTTGTATCTCCCATGAACTGCAATTTCTAGTGATGGACTGTTCTTACAAAACAGCTGTTTCACCTTTCCCAGTAACATGGAAAGCCTGCAGGACTTGGAATATCCCAGACTGTTGGTGGGCTCTGCAAGCTATTTTTCAGGACTGATTTAGTCCTGTATTTTGTGCAAGCAAATGGGGCTCAGAGTGTTTATCTAGTTTCTCTAAAATGATTGTCGTCCTGACATTAGCACTGCTTTTCCAGTCTGGATTTGATTATCTGAAAGTGGTGGAATTGCTTTGTTGGGTACATACCATTGCCAACCCCCCAAAAAACTTGCCTTGAAAGCACAGACTGACTTCCTGTGTCACTGGAGATGAGGGTCAAATCAGTCTGCTTGCTCCTGATTCTGGAGCATTCCTGACACAGTTGTGGAACACACCTGGAAAGAGTGAAAGGCCAGTTGCAGGTGTCTCACAAAGTCTGAGGCTGGACATGAGCACTGAGGCTCTTCCATTCAGCTGCAGCCTGCTCAGAGCTGTTGGACAAGGAAGAGAGGGAGCCAGTGACTTCTGGGTTTGCAACCTGATGCTGGCTGCACTCTTGGCTTTTGGGTGCAAAACCTGGTGTCCTGCAGCTGGACTGTGCAGTCTCTGACCCAGAAATGGTCAGGGCAGTGCCGTGCTGCTCAGCTGGGCTCACAGTGATGGGAGTGGAGCCTCACAAAGGGCCAGGCAGGCACAAAAGCCAGGCTCAGGCTGCCTTGGGCTGACAGCCAGTTGCCAGGAGAGTTAACAGGATGTGCCTCTTCCTGGAGGGACAGGGGCTGGCTGCTTTCCTGGATGGAGGCCTGCTGGAACTGCAGTGTTCTCATGCACCTCCCCGAGTGGAGGGAAGGGAAAGTGTTTAACCTTGTGTTCCTCCCATGTGTCTGAACTTGAGCATCTTCAGTCAGCCAGCAAGGAGGGAAAGCCAGAAGAGATTTCCTGCCTGGCTTGCAGACCAGGGTGGCTGCAGGCAGTTTTCTGTGTTGCTTGTCCCTCCCCTAACCCTGCTCCCCTTGTTCACAGCCAGTGACACTTTGTGGAACATTCTCTTGGTGTTTAACACATAAAGCACAAATGGCTGCTGCACTCCAGAGCCTAACTTGTTGCCTTTTGGGTGGAGACTGGCCAAACTGAGCTGCAGCCTCCTTCTCCCAAGCCAGTGAGCCCCCAGGAAGCCTGTGTACACACTGCTGAGTTCATGGTGGCTTTTTCAAGACCGGATCTAAATGAGAATCCACCAGAGAGCCTGACAACTCTCCAAGATCTACTGTTGAGCATAGCCCTCCAAATTCTTCTAAGAATTAACTTTTTTTTTTTTTTTTTGGACTGTGTATTACAGAAACGTGCTCCCTAGAGATGTGGTCCAGACATGGTCATGTCTGAACTTAATGACCTTCTGTTTTCAAACCACACAGCCTGTGTGACATCGTTGCTCATTCTAAAGCAGTTTTTATTGACCCAAGCTCCCTTGGCAGCTCTTTCCCATTTGTCAGCATTTGTGTAGGGTAGGCATTAGCCCTGGAGACAAGTTTCTTAAGGACCTTAAAAAGGCTCTCTTCTCTGCAGTGTTAAGAGTGGTGATCCCTGTGTACCATAGCAGATTATCACTGCAGAAGGTCTCTGTTTTTATATCACCAAGGGCCAGTTTATCTTTCTAGGCACAGTGTGTTCTTGGGAGTTTGTTTGCAGCATGTTCTGTTCCACAAGCTATTGCCAGTGACATTTATCATTAATCTTGATGTACCAGCTGGTGACTGGCCACACACGTTTGTGCCCTTATTGCAGTGTGGTCTGGATCGTTCTGACCTGTCCATGTGGTGGTTTGTCCCTGTCTGCCTCCAGAGGCTTTGGTAGGGGCTTTATCTTCTTTGTTGGACGCTTCCCCTGTTTAGAGAATAGATAACTCTGATCAGAAACTGTACTTTGTTGCTTCTGTGGTTTCCTAACAAATCCCAGCTATGCTGCACCCTGGAAGTGGCTGCTCCTGAGCAGTGGAAGCAGCATGTCTGTAATTTGCAGGTGCATCAAAGCAGTGCTGAAGGGATATTTCTGACCTTTCTCCACCCTGTAGTTGGCACAGCTTGGAGCTGGTGGGCTGTGCAGAGCTGGGCAGGTCTGTGACAGCTCTGCAGGGTCTGTGCTGTCCTTTGTGTGGGTCAGGTAAGGGCTGTGAGCTGGCACTGCCAGGACATTGCCAGGACCTGCCTGGCTCTTAGAGGACTCCTTAGTTCCTCTGACTGCAGGGACAGTGCCATGGAGAGTGCAGAGATGAGCTCAGTGCTGGGGTTTGGGTTCCTGAAGTTCAGGGGGCTCTTGTTTGATAGAGCTCTTCTGTTTTGCCTCTTTAGGTGGTGAAGGTTGGAATAGTGGAACAATCTTCTGCAACATCAGGTAAGGAACACCCTGTGTGTGCTTTCTGTGTCCTGCAGCAGCAGGAGCCTCACCTCACAGGCTGAGCAGACTCATTCATTGCTGATGCCTTGGAGCTGGGAGGTGGAGTTGGATTTTATTGGCTCCCAGTGGTTTGTCTGCAGAAAGAGAGCCCTCTCTCCTGGGAGAGGCCCTTTTTTCTTTGTTACTTTGCATGGAGCTTCAAGCCAGCTGAAATTCCCACACCTACATCCAAGGAAGCTGCACCCACGTTTGTGGAAACGCCACTAATGTTGTCAGTGGGGTGGATTCACTGTTACACTTGTTTGAGGTTCCTGCTTCAGCCTGAGGAGGCAGTTCATGAGAAGTTCATGCTGTCTCCCTGCAGTGGGCTCAGTTGCTGAATGAAATTGATCTCAGTGCCTGGGAACTTCAGGGTGGGCAAAATTTTAGACCCATTTATTTTTTATTGGAGGAGTGCAAAGCTGATATGCAGAAGGATACTGTCTGCTTACATACACAGACATGGAGTGGTGATGTTTTGTCAATGTGAACTTGCTTTTTTTCTCCTTCATATGCACAGGAATATTGTTTTCCTTGTGTTGGGATTGTTTCTTGCTTTGCTTCACTGTCAAACCCAGATTCTTGTGGCCTGGGTGACACACAGGTTTGTGCATGGAGGCAGCCCTTCTGTGGGTCACTCCTTGCTGCCGCAGTGCTCCCACCATCCCAAAGGGCCAGCAGGAAGGGGATGAAAGCTTGGTTGTGGAGGGTGGAGGCAGATGGAATGAGGAGTTCCCTGTGGTCACCCAGAGGTGCTGGATTCCAAGAGTGGTGCTGCCCTGCAGTGGTTGCAGGGGGAGATTCCCTATAGGAAGGAGATCAGGGCTGGGCTGTGTGCAGGAGGCTCAAAATCAGCTGGGAGCAAACCCTAGGAGAGCAGATGCCAAAGGAGGAGCCTCGAGGAGTGTCAGTGTCTGTGCCTGTCTCGGACCCAGACGTTCAGAGCCCCTCGGAAGCGAGGAGCCCGTCAACTGATGGGCCAGCTGACCTCAGGATTGAATCTGAACAAAAGCTGTGCAGCAGGAGCGTGGACAAGGAGATTGAGCTTTATCCCAGTGTTCTGTGCTGTGAGACAAACCCAGACAAACAGTTTGACTTCCTTTTTTTAAGGTGACTCTGATGACGCAGCTCCCTCAAGTTCCGTAGTCCTTTCTTCCACTCCGCCTTCCGTGTCTCCTGCTGTGAAAGAAGCCTCCCCCACGCCCCCTTCCTCACCATCTGTTACAGGCAGCTTCTCCCCAAGGTAAGCCATGTTTTGCCTCCTTACAGCTCCATTGGCTGGTTTATCTGGCATACACGTGGCAGAGAACTCCAGAGGAAAACCCATAGTTCTTCCTCCATTCCCTTGGAATTGTCACCGTTTCCCTTCCCTTTTGCCTCTGGAGTGACTGTGTCCTTGCTGAGGCTGCCAAGGGGCTGGGGAGGGCAGGGGGGATTTTGCACTTAGTGGGAAGGCTGCATGTCTCAAGGGCAGGATTCTCTTGGGAAGATATGTATTCAAAAAAGTACTGACTCTAAGTACACGTGGGTGCCAGGCTAATCCCTCGTGCTTGTTGTGTTTGTAATGGCAAGTGAGTGGAAGGACAGAGTGACTTTTGAAGGAGCTGATGACTTTCTCTCTGAGGGTAATGCTGGCAGTTGCAAGGTAGAACTGCAGCTCCCATTCATGTGTGTGCCTGAAAGCATATCTGAACAGCAAGGGGGCTGCACCTACAGGTAATACTAAGCCCTGGTTTAGCTGAAATTTTTGGGGGTGAAGGGAGGAAACCCTTAGAAAGCTGCCAGTAAGACTTGCCCTGGCCAGGACTCTTCATTTTGTTGTTGCACAAAACATTGGTGTAGCTAACTTTGTGTGCAGCTCTAGTACTCAGAGGCAGTTGGGTAAGTGCCCCTTGATTTTGGTAACTCCCCTGAGCCTCTAAGGGAACATAGCAGCAGTCTTGTGAGAAGGGGAAACTAGAAGCATTTGGACTCTGTAGTTTAGGAGAGCAGAGGAAAGCAATAAGCCACTCGAGGTGTGCAAAGTCAGGGGGGTTTGGGTTTGTAGAGGGTGGCAGAGCACTGGGACAGGTGCCCTGGGAGGTTGTGGAGTCTCCCTCTCTGGAGACGTCCCAAACCCACCTGGATGCATCCCTGCATCACCTGCTCCAGGTGACCCTGCCTTGGCAGGGGGTTGGACTGGCTCACCTCTAGAGGTCTCTTCCAACACCAGCAGTTCTAGGGTTCTCTGGAGCTGTGGCATGAAAGCTGCAGGCACACAGTGACACTGCAAGAGCTCAGTTAAAAGGGAGAGAGGAAGGGACCACATCTGCCCCTGCTGCTTCTGTGGCAGCAGCATCAGCAGGTCAAAGAGGGGTCAGACAGATTCATGGACAGCAGATCCATTAATGGCTACTGAAGGATGTTTCAGGGACCTCCCCTCTAGCATCCCCAGTCCTGTGATTGTCAGGCTGTGGCATGCCCTGAGGCTGAGCTTATGTGCTCTCCCAAAGTAGCATCCCCTGCTGTCCCTGTTGGAGACAGGGTGGAGACCTTTCACCCCACCCAGGGTGCCCTGCAGTGACCTTTAACCTCTGACTTCTTGAAGTGGCATAAGAGTTCCCTTTTAACAGGAGGCAGTGGAGGTGTGAAAGTGCCAGTTTAGGTGCCCAGCACTGGAAGGTGTTAGTGCCTGTTCACCTGTGCCAGGGGCCCAGTTCCCCAGGCCCCTCCTGGTGTGTGCCTGTGGTTGGATGGCAGGAGAGCCCTGTGTGCCCCAGCAGCAGCTGGCTGGCAGTGCAGAGAGGGGGGGCTGGGCAGGCTCCGGGGAGCAGAGCTGAATTCTTGTGTGTGATCTTTGTGTATGGTTTTTCCAAAGGTGGAAGTGGTTTGGAAACTGGTGCCCCCAAGAGCGTAGGGTATTAAAGCTGTGAGCCATGGATGTGATAAATCTGAAACTGACACCCCAGCTCTAGGAATGTGGTTCTTTTTGGTTACATTCTGTGTGGCAAAATCACCAAAAAATGAGGAAGTGCAGGTTCAACATTGTTCCATCTCCCCTGCTCTGTAAGTGACAGCACAGGGGGTGGAGGGTGACCCAAACTGATTGATTAAGCTGTGTGTTTAACTGGGAAGGGAACATTGGGATGCTTTGTCTTTATGACTGAGTTGAGAAATGTGATGCAAAGGAGCCTTACAACTCAAAGCAGCATCTCCAAAGCATCATCCTTAAAGAGTCTCACTTCTGAATATTGCCCTGAGAACCAAAAACCTGGTCTTAGTCATCAAAGATGAACTCTGCTTTGCGGTCTGACTTTTAGCTGAATAAATGGCAAAGAAAAGGAGATTATTTGCTGAGAGGACTGTAAGGATGGGGCGTCCTTGTTTTACCTTGAGCTCCTTATTAGGCGGGTGCTGCAGAGGGATGCATATTTCATTCAAGATCACAGATTTATCTTCCTTAACAACTGCCATTTCTCAAACTGGGGACACAGACTGGTAGATAAATTTAGGTTTTTGTCTAGTACTTGTGTATTATTCAGCGCTGTGTAGGAATAAGTATAGGCTGTCACTTGTAGGTCTGCTGAATGGTGAAGCCCTGCTCCCCTCAGGGTTATCACTGAGAGGCAGGGGCAGGAAAGGGCTGGAGCTTCCCAAACTTCTCATCTTACTTTTGCTGGCTCAAGAAAGGGCTGGCAGCATGTTTTGGTGATGCACAGCTGCTACCACATGATGCACAGGAGTTTTCAACAACAGAGCATATCCTGAAATCTGCTGTTGTTTAGCAAATGTCACAGAGCTAACAGAACATTTTTTTTCCAACGGTGGAATTCCCCAGTAAGTGGCAAGGCTTGGGAATAGGCAATTGCAAGAAGTAAGTCAGGGAGACTGGGGAGCGAGTGCCTGATGTTCAGGGACCTGCCAAGTCTTTGTTCACCCCAGCTAAGAGTTGGTTTTGGCAGTGCTGTGCCTGGACAGAGTCACTCATCAGTGCTCAGGGGACAGCAGCAAGGTGCTTACAGCCTCTTTTCCCCACTCAAAGGTGAAGTAATCTGGGCCACCTTAGGAGCTGCCTTTGCTGCTGTGTCACAGAACTCAGCACTAAGGAAAGTGCTTGTGTGCTCCCTTTCCCACTGCTCGGCCTTGTGACTGCAGCAGGTGAGCTTGTCTGGGCTCACTGAGGTTCTGTGCAGTGGGACCCAGGCTGCATCTCTCAGGGGTGACTTCTTGGGCTTCTATAATTGCTGAGTCTCACTATGAAATGTCACTGCCTGATTGCCCAAAGAGCCAGCTGTTTATCCTCTGAGCAGCAATGCAGCCACTCCGACAAAACCCTGCTGAGAGGCACACAGGAATTACCCCCTCCTCTTGTTTCCCAGCCAGGGCCTCGGTGCCGAGTTGATGGGCCTGCAGGTGGATTACTGGATTGCAGCTCCACCCGTGGACAGGAAGAGAGACCCAGAGAAGAAGGACCCCTCCACCACCAAAAACACACTGAAATGCACTTTCCGGTCCCTGCAGGTCAGCAGGTTACCTGCCAGCGGCGAGATCGCCACCACGCCAACCATGTCCATGACTGTTGTGACAAAAGAAAAGAACAAGAAAGGTGAGGTGTCCTTTTGTCCCTGTCTGCTGCTCCAGAGCTGCCTGACTTGTCAGTGCTGGGTTACAGCACCTCAGTCCTATCTTTATCCCCAAAATCCTGATCAGTTGGTGAGGGGTGACTGTGTGAAGTGATAGGGTTTGAAAGGGAGGTTCCTCTGCATGGGGTGAAAAGGGGATGTGTTCACCCTGATGGCTGAAGCCCAAAAGGGCAAAGGTGGGGACGGGACAAGGACATGCAGAAGGCCATGCCTGGACAATTTCCCTGTGTTCCTTGGGAGCCTGCTAGTGCTGTGTTGGGATATTGGATTAGATAAGAGGCAGTTTGTGCCCCAGCCACCAGTGAGGGTAAATGAGCCCCTCCTTTCTGACAGTGTGCTGAAAACTTGGGATAGCTTTACTTTCTGGAATGATATCCCCATCCTATGAGCCTTTAGCTCAAAAGAGCCACAGAGAATGAAAGAGGTGTGTAAGGGAAAACAAAAGCCCAGCAAGTGTCACAGATCCCTGTGAGGTGACAAAACAGGAGTACCCCCTGAACTGGAGTCTGGGGCCTCCCACCCTCCTCCTGCACCCATCACCCCACAAGAGCCAGTGAGGGGATTCAGAACCTGGAGCAAAGTCCTGGGAGGAGCAGCTGAACTGGGGGTGTTCAGCCTAGAGAAAAGGAGGCTCAGGGTGACCTTGTCACTCCCTACCACTACCTGAAAGGAGATTGGAGCAAGGTGGGAGTCAGTCTCTTCTCCCAGGTAATGAGAGACAGGGCATGAGGAGGTAGCCTCAAGGTTTGCCAGGGAGAGATTTAGATTAGCTATTAGGAAAAATTTCTTCACCAAAAGGGTTGTGAAGCCCTACAAGGGGCTGCCCAGGGCAGTGGCGAAGCCACCATCCCTCCGTGCTTGGAGGTATTTAAAAGATGTATAGATGTGGCACTTGGGGACATGGTTTAGGGATGCAGTTGGAAGTGTTAGATTAGCAGTTCAATGACCCGGAGATCTTTTCCAACCTCAGCAATTCCATGATTTTATAATTCTTATGCTTTTGCACAGAATGCTTTGTGGGTCAAAAGAAAGTAGAAGATAAATACTCTCCTGCTCTTAAACTCGTGTCTTTGCTTTCTCAAAACAGACTAAAAAAATGGCATTTTGAATGTTGTCACTGATTTTATATTTGCTCCTGGCCTTGGCAATGTGAAACATTTTAGAAATTGAGAACAGCTCTGAAACAAATTATTTTCAAGGAAGCACGAGGCAGTTCTGCATTTACATTTTGCCTGCCAGTAGCTGTCCTTCACAACATCCTCTGCCTGTGGGCCTGGGAGTCACTCCTGGTGGACTCTGGGAGAAAGCTGGCAGAGCCTCCTGGGCTGCAGGACATGGGTGCACAGCCCTGCAGCCAGCTCACTGCCAGGCCAGCACAGCTGTGGCCCTGCTGGTGCTGGAGCTGCCAGCCCTGGTGACACCCTTTGTAAGTGTTGTGCTGTTGGGAGAGGCAATCCTGAGACACTCCAGACGTTCTTCCCTGGGGATGACCCAGCCTGCAGCAGAGGTGTTCAACACCACCAGCTTTTGTGAAACCAGTTTGTACATCTTTGTTCATGCATTTGGACAGTTCCTGGGGAGCTGGACCTTTTTTTACTTCTCCTTATGCCTTCCCTACCCACCAGCTGCCCCCATTTTGTAATCCCTCCTGCTGTCCAGGTGTCTGTGCAGCCCAGGCTTTGCTGGGCCACAGTCAGTGCAGCAGGCCTGGCACTACAGATGCAGTGCTGCAGATGCAGCACTGTGTTCCCTGCATGGTGTCCCAACAGAGGAAGGTGCCCTTTGGGGTCAGGATTATGAGCTGGGAAGTCTTCACAAAGAGACATTTAGGAATAAGATGCTCATGTGCATCAGTGATGGTGCTCAGCACTGACAGACTCCTGCCAAAAAGGGAGGATCTTAGGAGTAAGAATTTTCAGACAGGAATGTGTAAATGCAAAAGCTCAAACAAGAATCAGTTCAGCTCCTGTGAATGGCACAGATTGACCTTGTGCTGGTTTGCTTTTCTTCCAGTGATGTTTTTGCCCAAGAAAACAAAGGACAAGGAGGTTGAGTCAAAGAGCCAGTGTATTGAAGGAATCAGCAGGCTGATTTGCACAGCGAAACATCAGCAGAACATGCTGCGTGGTGAGTGCAGCACTTGCATCCCTTTGGGTGCTGGGGCAAGGCTCACATGCTGTGATTGTCCTCCAGGCAAAGGGCTGAGCTGGTGTCCTGCCCTGTGCCCTGGAGCCAGCATGGTGGGGATATTCCTGGGGAACGGGCTTCGGTGTGTCCAGCACGGGGGAAGGCTTTAATAGGTCTGGGATGTGGGAAAACCCTCCTTTAGCTAGCTCTGAGTCAATGCTCTGGCTGAAGACAGGGGTTGGACAGGGCTCCATTCCCCTCTCTGTCATCCCCTGCTTCTCTTGCGCATCTGGTGCAAGTGTTGGTTGGTGGCAGGATGACATTGTGGCTGCTCCTCTGGGCAGGACACTGGCACATGCTCATGCCACAGCAGGAGCCATATATGCATCTTATAGACAGACCTGGAGTGTCTGTCAGTGGAGCTGGGCATCCAGGAGCAAAAACACCCTTGTAGCCTGTTCAGTTAGTAATCCCCAACAGAGAGACCTGCTTGGGTCACCTCTTTCATCTTGGCCTGATCCCTGTGAGGCTGGCAGGCATGAGGGACACAGGACATGTGTCACCTCTTTGGGAGACATGGATGTCCTGGTGAGAGTGCCAGTGAGGAGAGACTGATGTCCATCTCTGCAAGAGTGCATTTGCCCAAAAAAGAAAATGAGGTGTGCTCAGGAAATCTGAGAAGCCGGATCAGGTGACACTGAAGTCAGCAGTGTGGGGTGTGGAGTGTCAGTGAGTGATGCTGGAACAACAACTTGAGCTGTTCTCCCCAGACCTGGTGTGCTCCTCAGCCTTTCTCCCTGTGAGTGCAGCTGAGTGGGGCAGAGCAGCTGAGCATGGCCAGGCCTCCCTCTGCTGACTGCAGGGGAATTCTGGCAGAGCTGCCTCAGGCTGGCCACTTCCCCTCAGCGTTTTCTAACTCTGCTCTCTTTTTACCCTCCCCTGCAGTCCTGATCGATGGGGTGGAGTGGAACGATGTCAAGTTCTTTCAGCTGGCAGCACAGTGGTCCTCTCATGTCAAGCACTTTCCCATCTGCATATTTGGACACTCCAAATCTAACTTCTAGCTGTGCTCGGCGCAGGGACCTTCCGCCCATCCCGAGGACTGCACACCAGGAGCCAGGACCTGCGTGCCAACTCTGACTCGCGTCTCTCTGCCCTCTCCTGCAGAATTAATTACAGATGTGCTTGGATTACTTTTGAATTACTTTTTTCTATTAACTCTTAAGTTTACTACAGAGGAAGGAAACCCCTTTAAACAAAGGCAAAAAAAAAACCAAAACCAACCAACAAACCAGTCTTAAATATAGATGTGCTGACAACGTGAAGTCGTGGGGGAGTTGGCAGGAGCAGGCAACCTGCCCAAGAACACCTACCACTTAGGAGCAGATAGCTGAGTAACTGCACTGCTTATTAACCTGAGACCTCATTGGTGTGAGTGGGCTGGGGGAGCCCTGGATCAGCTCAAACAGATTTCGCAGAAGATCACGTGTGTTACGGTGCGTTTGGCCCCCGCTCTGTATTTCTAGGAGAAAAGGATGGCCAGTCTTTCTTCCTGCTGCCAAAGGATGAGAGTCTGGAGGGAGTTCAACTGTCCGGTGTGGAAAACAAAGCCACTTGCAGAGTTAGGGAGGTCTGGAGAGGAGATCCCCTTTGGAGCACGGAGCCTGCCACGGGCACAGGCAGGTGTTGGTGCTGAAGCGATGCCTGAGGAGGGTTGGGCAGGAACAGGAATTAGGGAAACACTAAGTAAGGAAACTCCCGTGTGCCAGGTCTTTGACAATGACCAAACCTGGCCACTCTCTGTGTTCTCCAGCTGGCTGTGCTGCTGAGGGGCACCACGTCAGTGGGGTCGCTGCTATTTACATACTCACACCGATTATTTACCTGTCAATAAAACCTCGTCCAGCCTCGAAAGGGAAAGGATTTTTTTCAACAGCTGCAGATTTTTTTAATGCTTTCTAAAAAAAATAAAATAAAATAAAAACAAAAAGTAACAGGAAAAATATTAATTTGCCAAAAAAAACCCCCACAAACCCGGGAAGATGAGCCGTTGTCTGTGGAGTGATGCATCACTGTAGTGGCTGGACTGGGAGCCAGCCAGGCACTCAGCGTGTCCAGCTGCCTTCCTGCCCATGTGTCACTGCACACCTGAGGTGGCACGGGCTGCTCTGTCAGGTGCTGGGTGGGATATCGGGAGCACGGTGTTGTTGCCATGTGGAAGAAGAGACATCTCTGGCATTTCAGGGTAAGGGACTGAAATTTCTGATGGGCCCTTTTGGGTCCCCCCTTGTGGGCAGGCCAGGCTCTGTGAGCATTTCCAGAAGGCACTTTCTGAGGGCAGTGATGCTTTTCAGCTGTTTTCTTTTTTTTTTTTTTATTTCCCTGATCCCTTACCCTTGGGTTACCCAAGGCTTGGGGAACCCACTTTGCGCTGCACGGCAGGTCCTGCTCTGCGTGGGGACCAGCCGGGTCCCCAGGGCAGGTGCTGGTGGTGTGCTCTGCTGGCAGGGACGTTCTGAGGTGAGAGCTGCATCTTGTGCCTGTCACAGCTTGGGCTGCTTCACCAGCTGATGTCATGAAACCCTTTTCCAGCACAAGGGCACCCTGCATGGCCAGGGACTGGGTATTCCCTTCAAACCACACGGGTAGGAGGACACTGTCCCCAGCCTGGTGGCACGCTGCTGGGCAGGACACACGTCTAGCTGCAATTCTTTGTTCTTCCTGCCTGCCTTGGGCTGGCTCCTGGCTGTGGCAGAAGCTGGGCTCTAGGGGGGTGTTGTTGTGTCCCTCAGCTGATGTTTTTGGGTGACCTGAGCTGATGCTCTGGGGCTGTACAGCGTTGCCTAGCAGCAGCAGCGTGGGAGAGGGTGTATGAGCGCATCACATCTTCATTGAGGCTGTTGCATCAAAAAAAAAGGCTTTGTAAAGGAGATTAGTCAGTGTGTGATTTCCCCCTCGAATCTCACGCTGGTGTGGCAAGGGTGATTGGGCTGGGTTCCAGCCTGGGGCAGCCTGGGCAGCTCTGGTGGTGCTGCTGCTGCAGAGGTGGGTTGGACTGATCGACTGCAATAACTTTGTTTACTGGGGGGTGAGGGGAGAACCATCACTGTGCTCCTCTTTGTATTTCAACCTACTGTAAAGAAAAAATGTGGTAGCTAGGACAGGGTTTCCAGAGTCCTGCCTATCAAATGTGTGTTGCCCTGCTGTACTCTCTCTGTGTGTGTGTGTGTGTAGGTGTGAGAGGAACACTTCTGCTCGTTGCATTTCATGTTGGTTTGTGTTTTGTTCTAACTTTATATAAGCAATTCATCGGGAGACTCTCTGTGCACCTGAGGGCTTGATTTCCCCTGTGTGGAAAGCTGTTGTTGCTCTGCACAGCGTCTTCCATGCAAGAAAACATCCCAACTCCTCGGCCTTGTTATCCCAAAGGGAGTCCAGCAGAGGCAGGCTGGGTCTGCCTGTGGGCAGCTGTGTGCCATGGGGTGGCTGTGGTGTTTCCTGGCCCTGGAGGCAAGGGCTGGCATGCAGATTTGGTGGCACAGCTCTGATCAGGTTGTTGTGCCTCTGTTTTTTCTCCTGTGGAGCCACTTTGCGCAGATGTTTCTTTCCCTGTCTGGAGTAGAAACAGGTTTCTGTCTCTTAAGAAAAATGAGTATCAAAGCACGTGGCTCAGACTGCTTTGGGAAGGAACTTTAGGTCTGGTCCCATGAATGACTGATCTCAGGTTTCCCAACTTCCCCACAGTTTCTGGGGAAGATTCTTGCCAGGAGTGAGCTCCACTGACTTGAAGGATCACCAGTGTGGGATGAGGAAAAGTTTCTGGGGCAGCAGAGGGCCTGTGCCTGCAGAGCTGTGCCAGCCCGTGGGGTTGGTGGCCGTGGCCATGTCAGCGAGTGCAGAAGGATGGCTTAGAGCAGAGACAACACTGCTCTGTGTTCAGCTCTGGAGAGTTTGGGCAGGGAAGGTACATTTCAAATGAAGAAACTCAGGGGGGCTATCTCCCTCATGCTTGCTTTGGAGCTGTGTGGTCTGACAGCAGAGGCAGGGCCTGGGGTGGGCAGCACCTGAGTGGATCCCCAGCCAGGAGGTGCTTTGAAGGTGGTGTCTCCTCTGGTGTGTCCCTTTCTCTGTGTCCCAGAGCTCACCCCAGCCCCCGCAGGGCTGGTCTCTCCTGCCCCTCTGGCTGTGGCTTCTCAGAGCTCTGGTTTCTTTCCCAGCTGCTGTGGGCAAGGCCCCCGGCTGGCTCGGGGGTGAGCTCTGGGAGCGGCTGGCTCCGCGCTGAGCTGACCTAGTTCAGCAGCTCCGGAGAGCAGATGAAAGATGGAAGGGGTTTGTGGCATCGTGTTGCACCCTGAGTGCTTCCCCGTCCTCTGGCTTGAGTTTCCTGGAGACAAAGGCTGGGCTTCAGCCCTGCCAGCGCTCAGGCAGGGCTGGCTCTGCTGTGTCAGGGACATCTCGTGTGGCTGTTCCAGCTCCGTGCTGCAGTTCCCATCCAGTTCAATGGACACTTCTCGTCGCAGCGGTGACTGCAGAGCCCTCCTGAATTACACATGAGTTGGGGACAGCCATGGGTCTCTTTGGCCGTGTTTTGCTGCTTTAGTTAAAACACAAGATAAAGCTCGTGGCTTTATCCTGCAGAGAGGGCAGGAGTAGGTGACTGGCAGGTTTCTGGGGCTGAGGAGATGTGCCTGTTTGCTTTCCATCATCACACTCAGCCAGGAACCACACTGCCCTGTGCTTAACCTGTGAGTGCAGCAAAGGCCCTGGCACATTTCTCACCAGCAGCGTGTGCTGGCAGGAGCACTGGAGAGCCAGGGCAGAGGATGTTGCACCTGGAGTCTCCAAATTTAAGAGGGAAATCATGTCAAGAGGCAGCAGAACCAGTGGTCTTTTCCCGCTACCTGGTGTGCTAAGGGATTGGGAAGCTGGGATTAGGACAGTGGGGCCATGCAGCATGCAAGTAAAGGGCTTGGGGCTCTGGAGATTTCTGGAAGTTAGGTTGGATGGGTCCCCTTCATCCGGGGGGGGTGGTCTTGATTTCAGCAGATATTTGAGTAGTGGCATTCTAATGTAACATGCCCTCTAGGCTTAACCTGGCAGGAGAAGGCCAGAAATGAGCAGCAGCATGTCCTGGAGATTTCCTGGAGCCTCTTCAATGGTATTCTCATGGGAGATGTTCCTGGCAGGGCTGGCTCCTGCAGGAAGGATCACTCTGGTGCTTTGGGACATACTGGGGCAGAAGGGGACGTGCCAACTTGTAAAGCAGCAGGTCGCTGGTTTCCTTAAGGAAGAGCGCTGTTCTGGGGCCACATCCAGTCAGCTGCTGGCTGCAGCCTTGGCTGGACAGTGGCCGGAGCGCGGCCTGCCCGGCTGCGGACGTGCCCCAGCCGTGGGGAAGCGCCTGAATCCTGGGGCTGCGTGCCACCAGGCTTGTCCAGACCGCGGCATGAGAGGGGACGTTACCACTTTGTAGATTCCCGAGCTGTCCATCTGTTTCATTGTTGTATTGTTTGGGTTCTAGGGTTGTTTTTTATGAAGACAGATTAAATGTAAATAGCCTTTTTTTTGGAACAAACTGCAACGTGCTCGACCTCGTCAACTATTTTATGGTACTAATGCAACACTAATAAAACTGGACATGAAAGCACACACCCGTCCCCTGAGTTGTCTCTCAGCAGGGGCTGCTCTGGCATGCCCGGGGCAGTTGTTTGCAGGAGGAAACAGCAGCATGGCTTTCTGCCGTGGGGGTTCTCTTCTGTTATTTATCCAGCTGCCACTTCCAGGGCAGAGCTGGTGGATTGGCACATCCTTGCCAGCACCGAGCTCTCCTGTAGTTTTTGCAGCCCTGCTGCTCTCCCGGACGCCTCCTTTCCCAGAAGGATCTGTTCACCTCCTGCAGCTCTCCTGGATGTGACAGCCCTCTCCAGCGCTCAGTCGTCACCTCTGCACAGCAGGGAAGGACCAGGCTGGTGCCTGTTTCTGATCTGGGGGCTGCGTTGGATGGACACAGTGGTGTTGGAGTACCAAGGGGGGCATCTCAGGGGGGAAGACTGAGGCTGTGGGAGCCTGAAGTTGTGTGTGCTCCTGGGAGGACTGTGGGACAGGGATGTGTGGGATTCCAGAACCTGGGCTTGGTGCTGGGGAGTCAGAAGGTGAAGAGATGAGGGAAAGAGGAGAGCTGAGCTGTTTTGAGGAAGGAAAGTGAAGAAGAAATTGTGAGAAGTGGGCCCATGGCCACGGTCCTTACAATCCAGGATGCTGGAGGCAGAAATGGGAATGCTGTGCTGGAGCAGCCTGTATCCTCATGCTGTCCTGACCCAAGGGTGAGGGATGGAGGGGTGACAGCTGGTGGAGCAACGAGCTGGGGTGAAGGGAGCCCCTCAAAGCAAGCCAGGCTGCTCTCAAGCGACACAGATCTCAGTGATAGCTCACATGCTCTACGTGGCCTGGCCAGGTGCAGATGCATTTATGGCCCAAGCCCTTTGCTGGAAGAATCCACACATGGTGGCGCAGAGCCAGGCATTGGATCATTCCAGGTAGGAGGAATGGGGGTAGCTCAGGAGAGGGCAAGCTCAGTACTCTGGAGTACAGAAACAGCACCAAAAGCCATGAAGGGGGTCTGCCTGGTGGGGAAATGGGGGGGCGGGGGGGCACCATGGGAGAGCTGGGGGGGACAAACATGTGAAGGCTGTGTTCTGGCTGTGTATTTTCTGCACAGGTTCAGCTGAAAATGAACTTGCACTGATGGCCTGGCTGTATGAAAGTCACATCCTGAGTGTCACCTTTTAGAGCCCATGGAGGAATTAGTCTCAGCAAGTGAATATGGGTGTGAGTGGAGAGGACTGGGGTGGTGGGAAGGCTTGTGTGCTGCTGGGGGAGGCAGAGGACCAGCCCCACATCAGCAGGGAGAGCACCAAACCAAGAGCCCTTGACACACTCTCCTGTTACCTGGAAGAGAGGAGAAGGAAATGAGGGCTGGGTGGAACAAGAATGACTTTGGGTCGGAGTGTACCAGGTTGCATGCAATGGGCCTGGAGAGCCTCCCTTGTTCACGTGCACTGGGACAGATGAATTTCTGCCAGGCAGCGTAGGACTGGGCTCTCAAAGCACTGGCATCTTTCTTTTGCAGTTTGGGCCTTGCTCAGACCATGTGCTCAGACCCTCACTACCATGGGACAGGTGCCAAATGCAAGTGCTGCCGTGCCAGGATGCACCAAAAGCCCTCTGGGAGGTCTGGGTTTGCACGGTGGGAGTCGGTGGCAGCCATGGGAGGGGGGTTTGGTGGTGGGAGACGGGGCATTGCAGGAGCCCGCTCCTTCCCAGGCTGAGTGTGGCAGCTCCAGCTCGCCTCCCTCAACGGCACAACACCCTGGCCCTGACCACAGCTGTTGCTTAACCTGGAAGAGGAACAGCAGGAAAGACCCAACACGTTTTTCTCGCTATCATTTAAAACACGATTTAGCATTTGGAAAAGTAATCGATGCCGTGTGACCGTCTGCTTCTCCGTGTGCAACTACCGAGTGCGCTGGGATGTGATTTGTAAATATTTGCTCTGGATAATTTTTCTGTGTCCTACTGGATTATTTTCATCTCGGCAGAGCGGCTGCAGCAGCAGCAGCAGCCTGGGAAGGCCAGCCCTCGTGTCCTGCGGTGTGCCCGGCGCCTGTGCCGGCACGCGCTTCCCTGGATGGCTCGGGAAGGAGGAAACATCACGGCGGTGCTCCCCGGCGCACTGACCTTTTTTGGCTGACCGATTTTCACCCCCAGAAGTGTTTTCCTCACTCAGCCGTGCTCCTTGTGCATATTGGGAACATAAAAGCAGAGCCCTGTGCCCTCCTGGGATGTGAGGACTGTCAGATTCGGTGATTAGGGTTGTTTTCCTAACACACAAAGGAAATTTTAACAAGAACCCTGTTCTTTCTGAAAAATATATGTATTTTGGCAGACGTCAATGTTTTGGGCGGTCTCAGGTAGGTGTTTCAGTACTTTGTGAGAAGCGTGTTCAGAGTGCAGGCAACAGCTCTGCCCAGCCCATACCCAGTAAAGGGTATGACTGTTTGGACTGTTGATCACATACTCCAGCAAAGAGTTTCCTGACAGATATTTTTTGGCCATCCTGACCTGTGTGACTGTGCGGAGAGCTCCTGGGTTGTCACCTGGTTTGGGTAACACCAGGTGACTCTCCAGCTCTGTGCTGGAGCCAAGGGTAGTCATCCTGCCTTGCCTGAGAGGCCAGGAGTGCTCCAGGTCTGCTGCTGCTGACCATCAGAGGGGTAGCTTTTCACTGAGCTTCACCATCCAGCCTTGGCCACATGCATGGAGAAGTCCTCAGGGGGATGGTCTGTCACCTTCACTGCTGCACTTTGTCAGCTCTTGCTGGGGACCCACTGTAAAGGTGGTATGTGCCACAGAATGGTGGTTTCTTGGGGTGTTTTTAGGCATCAGCCAGTTCCTGTAGGAGAGGAAGTGGCAGTGGCAAAGTGCAAGTTTTGCAGAGTGATCTGGAGCTGATAGCTGTTCAACAGCTGTGTAACTGCAGGGCTGCCGAGGAGACACCTGGAGAGGGGCTGTGCAGGGCTGAAGGGATGTACCTGCGTGGTGCAGCCCTGGTGTGCCCAGGACCAGTGACACCCACGGGTCAGTGGGCAAGGGAAAGCTAAAGCCATCATTTCACCTCTCAGGCTGACTGACACCTGAGGAGGGGAGAAGGCCCCAGCGTGGCAGTGGGAGACACAGAAGCACAGAAGGGACCCAACTGAGAGAGTGCAGGAGTGGGGAGTGTGAGCAGGAGGTGTGTGTAGGGCTGGAGGGATGTGTGTGGGAAGCACATGGATGTAGGTGTGAGCAGGAGGGGTGTGCAGCAGGAGGGCTGTGTCCGTGCAGGGACCTGCTGTTCCTGCCCGGGGTGTGCATGGCCTGTGGGTGTGTGTGAGGAAGACTCTGTGTGTGTGTGAGGACAAGTCAGCATGAGGGCCGTCCAAAACCACCAGTGGTGCCTGTACATGATGGAGGCTGTGTGTGAATACAGGCACATGAGACGGACTGTGAGCACAGGCACACATGTGTGAGCACAGGTGGTGTGTGTGTGTCAGTCTGTACCTAAGGACAGCCTGCTCTGTGTGTGTTGGGTTGCCCATGCTACGTCAGGGCTGGTGTATGAGGACAGCAGAGCCTCTGTGGGGCCTGTGTGTGTGTGAACAGGCAGTCAGTGTGTGCCGCAGGTGTGTACAGGTGGTCAGTGTGTGTGTGTATGTCACTGTGGTGTGCACAGGGAGTCAGAGTGTGTGTGTGTGTCACTGTGGCATGCACAGGCGGTCAGTGTGTGTGTGTCACTGCGGTGTGCACAAGCGGTCAGTGTGTGTGTCTGTGTCACTGCAGTGTGCACAGGCAGTCAGTGTGTGTGTGTGTCACTGTGGTGTGCACAGGCGGTCAGTGTGTGTCTGTGTCACTGCAGTGTGCACAGGCAGTCAGTGTGTGTATGTCACTGTGGTGTGCACAAGCGGTCAGTGTGTGTGTGTGTGTCACTGTGGTGTGCACAGGCGGTCAGTGTGTGTCTGTGTCACTGCAGTGTGCACAGGCAGTCAGTGTGTGTATGTCACTGTGGTGTGCACAAGCGGTCAGTGTGTGTGTGTGTGTCACTGTGGTGTGCACAGGCGGTCAGTGTGTGTGTGTGTCACTGTGGTGTGCACAGGCAGTCAGTGTGTGTGTGTGTCACTGTGGTGTGTACAGGCGGTCAGTGTGTGTGCGTGCCTGTGGTGTGTACAGGCAGTCTGTGTGTGTCACAGCGGTGTGCACTGGCGGTCAGTGTGTGTCACTGTGGTGTGCACAAGCGGTCTGTACAGGCAGTCAGTGTGTGTGCGTGACTGTGGTGTGTACAGGCAGTCTGTGCGTGTCACAGCGGTGTGCACTGGCGGTCAATGCGTGTGCAACAGGTGCACACAGGTGGTCAGTGTGTGTGCGCGCCACAGGCGTGCACAGGCGGTCAGTGTGTGTGTGTGAGGGCAGGCCGCGTGCGTGTGCAAGGAGAAGCTGTGTGTGTGTGTACAGGTGTTGTGTGTGTGTGATCAGAGCTGCTCTCTGTGTGTCTGTGTACAGGCAGTCTCTGTGTGTGTGTGTGTGTGTGCGTACAGTTGATCTCCGTGCGCGCGTGTGTGTGTGAGGAGGCCGTGCCGCCCCCAGCCCCGCTCGCTCCTGTCCCGTCCCTCCCCTCGCAGGCCGGAGCACCGCCCTCACACGCCGCGGGCGGGCGGCTCTGGCTCGTTCCCCTCCTTCCTTCCTTTCCTCCCGCCGCCGACGCCGACGCCGCCGCCGGGCCCGGGCCACCGCCACCACCGCCGCCGCCCCGCCCTCCGCCTCGCTCCCTCCCTGTCCGCCGGCGCGGCCCCTTTAATTCCCCCGCTCCCCTCCCCCGCCGCCCGCTCCAGCCTCCATTTTCCAGCGGATCCGGCACCTGGAGGCGGCGGCGGGAGCGGCCCGCTCCCCGCACCCGGCCCGGTCGCGGGCATGGCCGCCAACATGTACCGGGTCGGAGGTAAGAGCGGCCGCGGCGCCGCCGCCTGCTCCGCGCTGCTTCCCGCGCGCGAGCCCGGGAGGGGGCCGCGGGTGCGGGGCAGGGGCCTCGGGGGCTGCCCGGGGCAGGGAGGCCTGGCGCGGGGTTACACGGGGTGACGGGCTGCGGGGCCCGGCGCGGGGCGAGCTGGGGCGCCGTGCCCGGGGCTGGGTGAGCCGGGGCGGTGGGCGCAGCGGGATGGCCGAGGTGAGGGGGAGCAGCCGCGTGGGGCCCTACGGAGCACGAGGGTGCGGGGAGACGAGGCGTGTGAGGTTCCAGGTGGGGGGGCTCGGCGGCTGGGGCAGATGCGGGACTGGGGCAGGGTGGGATGGGTGAGCGGGGCTGGAGCAGAGCAGCCATGGGGCCAGGCCCCGCGATGGGGCCCGGCGTGGAGAGGCTGCTCGGATGGGGGTCATGCGAGGTTGTCGGGTTGTGGGGAGCCAGGAGGAGTTGCTGAGATAAGGAGCACAAAGATGGGCAGAGGCTGCTGGTGGACCAGGGGGCTGGTGTGAGGCACGTCCTGCAGATCTTGGCCTCCCCTTCCACTCTTGCTGTTTTGTTGTGTGCTTTCCCATTAGTCTTCTGTTCAGGGTTGTGTTCCTGTCTGATTGTCCTTTGTTTTGGCTCACGTGAAGAGAAAGGAGAGGCAGTGGGGTTTGGGCCTGTGTTTTATGGAACATAAACTGAGGGTGGTCTGGCATGAATTTGTGCTCAGCCATTTTCCTTTATAAAAGCTGTTCGGTGGAGCTTCCTTCTCCCCAGGACTATAGGCTGTACAGGAAGGTGTTTTTGTAGAGTTCCCTCCTTTTCAAAATGCCCTGTTTCTTGTGGAGTTCTGTAAAACCAAAGTAAAGTAAACAAGAGAAAAAATATAGCGAAGGTGGCCAAGCCATCCTGTCTGGCTGCTTTCCATCAACAACTACTTTCTGTTCTTTCTGCTCTTCTGGCCTGCCCTTACTTTTTGAAAAATGCAGCTTCATACTTTTTTTCTGGTTTCGCAGAGGTATAAGAGCCGAGTCTTGGCTGTCCCACCTTTGTGTCTTTGTGCCTGTAGCATTATGTTGGTTTGGGGATGCTGAGAGTAGGATGGTAGGCAAGATGAGTTGTGGAAATTCACCCTGGTGTGACTTGCAAAGGGAATTGTTTCCTGGAAATTTTTGTTCAGCATTGAATGGCTAGGTCTTATGGGGAGTATCATCTCTTAGCATTTTGTATGGCTAAATCTGTACTGTGGATCCCACAGAACGTGGGAAAGCACCTCTGGAGGTCTCTACGTTGACCTCCTGCTAGAAAATGCCCTGGTAGATCCGAGTGCTCAGGACTGTGTCCATCCCAGGCTCTAAGAATGGTGATACCACCCTTACTTTGGGCCCCATCCAGTGTTTGACCATGCTTATAGAAGATATTTGTTTCCATGTGACTAGATGGATTTTCTCTTGTTCCAGCCAGGGTCTCCCCTCCCGTTGTCCCCCATCCTATCCCTGGTTCTAAGCAGGGCTGGCTGATCCTTGAGGGATGCCATTAGTAACCAGCAGCCCACTGGAGGTTGCAACTGCTGATTGTGATCCTTTAAACCTGATGTTAGTTTTTCCCCTACCTTTATCATCCAGTTTTTCAAGCATTTTTGTTTGAAGGATGCTGTGGGAGGCTTAGCGGGGCATCTGACATGAAGTCAAGGTGTCCAACACCCCCTGCTCTCCTGTAAGCCACAGAGCCAGTCTCTTCGTCCCAGATGAGGGATTCATGTTGGCCAGGTGTGATTTGCCTTTGGAATATCCATTTTGGCTGGTCTCAGTTACCTTCTTGTCCTTCCTGCACTTGGAAATGTTGCCCAGGATTTGCTCCATAGCCTTTCTGGGCAGAGGGCAAGGCAGCTGGCTGATAGCCAGAGTTGCAGTGCTCTGTTATGGTCCATATGGATGAAGTCTTGATTTGATGTATTACCAAGACCAGCATATGGATGGATGCAGCTGTTTCCGTGCGAGAGCGCTGTTCAGCCTGAGCCCAGGAGTGTGCGGTATCGAATTGTTTCTGACCTCTGGTGCTGCTATCTCCCACTGATGGTTTTGTGCGCTGAAGTTGTGTGTGAACTCCAGGGCAGGATTAAATCTGGGATGGGATTTGTGCACAGTCATTTCATACACTTCCCACTGGAAGACAAACACTCAGCAGATAATCTCTTATTACACTTGTGACTACCGGATGTGCTGCGTGAACTCCAGACCTAACAGCTGCCAAAAGCAGCTTGCTCACGACGGATCAATACTGCTCCTGGAAGCCTATGTTCACTCAGAAAGGATGGTCACTGCTTTAGGTCTGGGCGTGAAACACCATGAATTTTTGTTTTCAGAAGCCAGTGGTGGGTTGACAACAAGTGGACATGAAGTGCGTTGTTCTCTTTGTGTGTTCCTGGGGAGAGGAGCTGAGGAGCCTGTGCTGATGGGGCTGGAGTCTTCCCCTGTGTGTTGAGAGTGACTGTGCTGCCCCTTGAATGCTTGTCAGGCTCTGTGGATAAGTTGGCTGGTGGCATCCAGCTGTTTGGAGAGAGCAGCTGGTTCTGCTGGATCCTGCTAAGTTTCTCCTCGTGGGAATTGTTTTCCAATACAAATGGGACTGTCACAAGCTAGCACAGTTCAGGGGGGATGTAAAACTTTGGAAATGCGTGGGGAAGGATGCCAGGGTATCAAATTCCAAAATGAAATGGGGGATCTTAGTTTTTGGCCTGTAGGAAACCCTGGAATTGCCTGCCTCCAGTGTAGCAGAAGTGAAGATTTTCTTAACAGCTGCTGTACAGCCATGAAACAAATGGCAGCATGAAGTGGACTGCTTTCACTTGGAAGGAGTCATGGTGGGCTGGTTTGCCTCTTCACGGAGCAGACTGGCAGCCTGCACGATCACAGACCGTATGGGAATGTTGGATAAACACCAGACCGGAGAAGCTTGGGACCTCTGAGCTGGAATTTGGGGCCTCTGATGAAAAAATGCACGTGGGAGAGACATGTTCATTGTTCTAGCTAGTGCCAGGCTCTGCTTTCAGGAGAGTGCTGTGTCAGCTGCCTGGAAGGGAACAGGTCATCTTGGTATCTAGAGACTTTCCAGCAGGTATTCTGTCTCCGCCTTCTCCAGGAGAGTTTAACTCTGGTGTGACAGGTATTCCTTTGGTGGTGGCAGTTGCCTGAGCCCCACTGCAGGTTTATGACCCTATGGCATTCCCTTGATGCAGTGAAACAATGATTTTTTTGCATTTTCATCTTGCACTGATTTGAGGAACTTAATTTTTTCAACCTCCCTCCTCCTCACTTTTTGTTTTTTCCTGGATTATTTTTAATCTTGCATCAGCTACCCAATCTGGTTAACTGTGGGACTGTGTGAACAGCTGAATGGGCTCAGTGGGAGGGCAGGGAACAAGGGGATGGGGAGAGAACAGATAGGAGGGATGGAGGAAAAGCTACTGAAGACAACACTTTTGCTGAGATAAATGTCAGTTTATGCTTTCAGATGGTGTCTTTTATGTGTTTTTTACTTTTATGGGTTACCCTCTTGTTTGGGGGCATGCTTAGCTACAAAATTATCACTGTTTTTTGAGTCTGTGGTACATTTAAGGTATGTTTAAATGGCATTGGGAGATCTGATCACAAGTCAGTTAAGCACAGAAGTACTTGCTGCATCTAACACCTTTGAAGTGAGGGAAGTGATGACCCACAGTGCCTGACGTGGGCACCCAAGGTTCACAGTAGCGTTATTCCAGTGTGCTGGAGATTAAAGCTCCAGAACTTACTGGCTACTATATAGCTGATGGTGGTGTGTCTGCTGCAGTCACACATCTTTTATCAGTGTAGTCCCTACAGTTTTTAAGAATGGCAATATGACATCACCTCTCTGCTACCATAGGATGCTGTTAGTGCGTGGCTGGGGACTGTGGTTTGAGCTGTCCCCATCCCATCCCAAACTCCCACTTGGCATCCAGGCTCTTGTGGCAGCCTACAGCTCTTGGCTTCCAGAGTGCTGCCAGAGAAGCTGTGAGCACAGGGATGGTGCATCAGTCCTCTTGAGATCACAATAATGTCAGTAATAATTGTTTGAGCTTTCCTGGTGAAGAACTGAGAGCTATTAAGGAGCCTTGCATAGATCTTGTTGCTGGAGTCCGAATCTGGAGCAAATTCAGATCATTTAACTGCAGGATCACTTGTAAACCTTCTCCTGTCCCCTTGCTTTGCTGTCAGTGTGTATGTGTTTTGGGTGACAGGAGGGCTTACTGTGCAATATCCTTGTTTTGGTTGTGCTTGCTGGGTTTTTATTTTCTAGCTTTGTAGGTAACCTGAGCTGAGAATGCGTTTAGTGGGGAGGTATTAAATAACCTGTAAAGATAAAAATGAGAGTTTATTCTTGAAAATTTATAATAGACCTCTGCGGTCATTGGCCCTAATCAATTTAGGACAGCTCCTAGCTTATCACCTTTCAGCAACAGCTAGACAGTGGGTTTCTTCATCTTTTCCTTTCATTGTTTCTGGTTACACAAGTTTATCTTGCATGTTTTGCAGTCTCCCTTTCCTTCCATGCCCTTTCCCCTCTCCTCCATATCAGAGTGCTTCAGCGTTCGTTAGCCTTTTATTGGGAAATGCTGCATGGGGGAGAGTGTTGTCACCAGCTTAGGTGTGTTTGGGGGCTGGAGCTGTGACAACTCTGCATCTGTAATAGCTGCAAACCGTTTGCAGCTGGCACAAGGGAGTGACAGGACTAAGTTTGTTTCTGCTCTGTTGGTGAGTTGAGGCTGTTCCTGGGCTGGTGGTTGGAGGCTGTGCCAGGGCAGCGTTCTGGGAGGGCTGGGCCAGGGGCGCTGCTGGAAGTCTGGGGAGTGGCTGGGGCACTCCTTGGCAGTGCACGTTTGGCTCCTTGGTGTTTTGCCTTTCAGAGATGGTGAATAAAAGATGCTTGATGAAATTGTGAAAAAAAGACTCTTAAAACTTGTTTTGTTTAACTAACAAGATTTTGGTGAATGTCAAAATGTTCCTTTCACTTGCATCTAGTTATTTTTCAAGCAACTTTTCATGTTTAAGCATCCTGATTTCTTTAAAGAAATGGGGTGCATAGTCTCCCCAGTAGGATGAGGAGAGAATTAGATGGTTGCTGTTACTGTTTTTACTTTGATTTATAAACCACTCCTGAGCAGTTTGGGGTTGCTTGAAAACAAAGGTATGAACTCTTGGAGGCTGGCTTCTGGTAGTTCTAGGCACCTGCTGGCAGAAAGTAACCTGTGAAATCAGTGTTGCTTCTGAACCAAGTAAGGTATTTTTTACAGTCTATCTGGTTGCTTTCCAAGCACATTATTTTTTTTTTGAATCCCCAAGCAGGTAAGTGACCAAACTGTGCAGCTGCTTTGCCTCAATTTCCCGTGAGGTTTGGGTAGGGGGAACTGTTGGGAGAGGTGCTCTTCTAAGATATTATGGTTCTGGGTCTTTGGAGCTCACCACCATAAATCCAGTATACAAAGAGGCCCTGCTTCAGGGTGTCTTTGAAGGTCTGGAATGGTTCCCTGTCCGCTCCTTACTTGTAAAACCAAGTCTGGAAGGACCTGCAAAGTGCTGGTCAGGCTTTTGGGCTATTGCCTCAGTCCCAAAGAAACTATTCATATGTTCTTCTCTTCCAGCTCTTTGGCTGGACCACCTTTAGAAAAGAGAAGTGTTTGTGAAATAATTTGTACTTGGCATTGATCAGTGAAGTGAAGCAAAGAAGTTGGTGGCTTTAAAGTGAGTTTGCAAGTGGAGGAAAGACTTGGGCTTCTCCAGTCCTTAACATGTGTGTTACTTGCAAGCTGTTGAGTTTTCATGTGGCTTCTGTGGCTCTGGTTCTGTGCATTGCCAGATCATGTATCAGATGTGGCCCGTGGTAATATTTCTGTTAAATTACACACAATGTGCTCTGATTAAATTGGGGACTTTATGCTTTCATGCAAGATGTAGGAGGAGAGGTGACACTTGACCAAGCATAAAGTTAGTGTGGCGTGAACAGATGATTCCTAATTTAGCACAGGGCTTGTCCTTACAGAGTTAAGTTGTCAACATCTGAGCAAATTTGAACCAGCCAAGTGACACAGTTTCTGTGGATGCTTCTTTTGGTAGGGTGTCCAATGAAGCAATTGCAGCTGTTCTCTCCTTCCCCTGCCAAGCTTAACACAGCTTGGCCTGGCTGTGCGATGGAGCTGGGCAGGGGTTGGTTTGGTTGGAGACAGTTTTCTGACCCATGTGAGTGCCTGTGTTTACCATGTTCAGGCCTCCTGCCATCCAGGGAGAGGCTGTCACAACTTGAGGGGGTGGTATGAGAGGGTGGAGGCTGAATCAGCTTCACTGGCACTCTTGTTTGAAGGAACATCTGCAGAAACGCTGGCAGGAGTTTACACTTCATCCGTGTTTTGCATTGTGAAGCTGTGATGTTTCTGATCTGGCACTGAAACCCCTAGCTTTGGACTTAATATACTGTCATGCCATGGCCTAAGCAGTTAATTCACGTTGACAAACTGAAGTTCGGTGTTGCCCTTAAAGAAGCAAGCAAACCCGAACAAGAAACACAACTTTTTTTACGTTGTTATTTTCTCGAGGTGATGCTAAACTTGGTGTCTTGAGTACTGCAGAGGTTCTTGTTTTGCAACTCTTGAGATTCTTGCAGGGAACACAATGCTAGTTTCTTGTCATCTTCTTTGCTGCCTAAATATCTTTTGGAAAATAATGCCTTTTCTTATCTGCCCTTAGCAATGACAATTACAACGGAACAAGCTGTTTTCTTGGCTGTTACAGATGGTGATTTTTGTTAGGGTGTAACTTGAGGATACTCCTCTTCCATTCCCCCTACCCTCTCCAAATACTCCCCCATGATTTAAGGAACTCTCTCACTAGGTTCTCTGTCTGCTCAAGTAAATCTTGTACTCTTCTGTAAATTAGACCATCCTGGTCTTCCCTTACAGCATGCCTTTGGGGAAAAGTTTTTCTTTTTTTAAGCCCGAACTATTTCCATGGTATTGACGCACAAAGAATGGCACTGGATGCAGCTGAAATTACATAGGCTCACAACTTTGCTGTTGCAGAAAATGTTTGTATGGCTACATTCTTGGGAACTGAAGTGGCAGAAGAGGCAGTGCAGAAGAGGCTTTGTGTCCAGAGGCCTTGAAATTGTGCTTTGATGTCTCCTGTAAAGCACAGAATAAAAGAAGTGGTTCTCCAGTAAAGTTTAGCATAGGTTTGTCCTGCAGGAAGCTGGAGGGAATTGACTCAGTGAACCTGAAGTGTCAGTGCCACATGCAAATGTGCCTTAGTTATAGCTGGGATATTGGGAGTGGATTAATTGAAATTGGTTTTCTTGAACTGCCATATAATTGATTTTTAACAGTAAAATTACTTCTTTGTCCTCAGGGTAGTGCTTTGGAGGCTTAATTTTATTTCTAGGATTCTTGCACAGTTTCTTCTCTAGTCTTTTTGTACAGACTTTTTGTTTCCTTTGGGGTGGCATCCCTAGTAGCAGTTACTCCAGTATGGCACAGCTCTTACCTATGAGTGACCCATGAGGTGCAGCTGGCACCCATAATGTCTTTGTCAAAAGCACCAGCACACTCCTGTCCTTTGGTTTTTTTCCATAGATGTCTGCAAGTGAAAACAGCCAACAGTGCTGTGAGGAACAGAAATAAGGATATTGACAATCTAGAAGTTGTGAGTTTTCTTCCTTGAGGTGGTTCTTCCCTTTCTTCTGTTCCCCCTACTTGGGAATTCTACACTTTTACTGGGAAAGGTACCATTGGTATGAGCTTTGGGCGTCATGCAGACCTGAGATCTTCAGTCCTTAGGCAAATTGCTGTGAGGCAGAATACTTGCCTTCTTCCCTGGCAGAGAGGGGAAATATCTGGGAGCACACCTCACCATTGTGAATCAGGTTAGAAGTAAATTGAGCCCAGGACCTGCCTTGAGCAAGCACTGAAAATAGGAGAGTTGAGAGGTGCATCAGAAAGCAAGGACTTCTGATAATTCCTCCAAACACTGTGGAATCTCCAGTGATTGCTTTAAAACCCAGCCTATTAATTGTTTTTGAAACAAAAACTATTTAATATCTCTGTCTTGCCTTTCTCACTTTCTTTTATAGTTGTTGTATCTATGCCTTTTATATAGGGAACAATGATCAGAACTTAATTATCTTTGAGACTTCTGTCCATCTGTGAAATGTCTGAACAAAGCGTTCAGGAGTTAATAGGGAAGAACTAATGCTTGGATAATGGAGTTGCATAAACCTTGTTTCACTAAGAATCAGGCAAAAAAAAATGATACAAGATGGCTGGACAGGAGTTTTTCTTGCCCCCTCCCTTGATGTGATAGAAAACAAAGAACAGAAGACATCTGGGAAATTCCAAATATCATGTTTCAGAGTTTAAAATGGATCAAGCAATCAACAGTTTGTCCAAGAAGTTGTGTGTCATTAACTTAGATTTATTTTTCTTTTTACTTCAAAAATATAGGTTATGTCTTACCTTGAGTAGATTTCTGTATGGAAGGTACTTTAATTTTTGTTTATAACTATTACAGGTCCTTCAGAATTTGGTGTTTTGGTGGGGTTTTTTTTGTTGTTGCAATAACTCTTGCTATAAGACCTGGCATGGATAAACAACTGTATCAACTTTTTTTATAGGCCTGTGCATAATCTGTAGTCCTGTTACGTGGATCTTGCCATGAATTGCTTCTCCTGTGACTTATGTTGTGGGTAGTATTGAATCTGGATTTTTGGAGGCCTGTCAGAAAAAGTGATCCATAGCTTACATCTCAAAAAAAGCCAAGTAATATTGTCTGTCCCTTTCTCATTCTGCACATTTGAAAGAAAATATAACATGAACATTTTGTTTACCATGTGAGTGTGTAGATAATCCTTGCTCAAGAAACAGAGCAAAGCTGGCTTGATGGAGCTGGGGAACTTCAACTCATCCTTGCTAAATTTAGTGATGGTTTGCTGTTAACTGTGTGGAGGGGGGATGTTTGCTTTTGCCATGTCCCTCACTCGCTGGCTATAGGTATTTACACATCTCTTTTAAGGAGCTGGGTGGTAGGGGTGGTGTTTGCCACAGCATGTGCTGCCTCATCCTCAGCTTGATGCATCCAGTGCATGCAGTAGCCACAGATACTGCTGTCCTGTAAATACAAATTGAGCCTGTGCTGACGGTATATCTTTAATACCTTTGTTGATCCATGAAAGACATTAATTTGTAAATGCCTGGTTTGTGTGTATTGCCAGATGTATTAGACCCCATAATTCCTTTAGCAATAGAAAGAACTGTTTCAGTTTTGCCTTTCTGGTAATGAAAATACTGTGCTGGTGAGGCTTGCTCTGTTGAAACTCTGTCTGCTCTGTAACTAAACCTTTCATCGGGTGACTGCTGCTGGGAGTGTTGCTGCTTTTTGAAGAGCCAGGAGGCAGTAGGACTTGGGCTCTGCCAGGTGAGATTGCAGGACTTGTGGAGTTGCCTCTCCAATCTCCTCTTACACACCAAGAGGAATTGTATTATCCAGATTGTAAAATGATTGACAGTTTAGGGACAAAGCTGGTGAATAATTTGAAAACTGGAATTTACTGAAGGAAATCGGCCCAAAGTTGGAGAGCCCAGAGTATGAGGAGGCACATATTTCTTGAAAAAGAAGTAATAAAATAAGCATCATAAGTTTATGCACTCTCTTGATGCTCATCTCTAATTCAGGGCAGTAGCTTTGTGGGTTAGAAAGGGGAAATAGTTACAACTGTGAAGTTACTTCTTTATCTCATGTCTGGAATTGCACATTGTACCCTGCAGTGGCAGTGAGTGTGGGACAAGGAAGGCTCCAGCCTCCCTCTTATCCTGGGTACATCTCTAGGCTGATGCAGTACTCACTGTGTAAGACTTCTGGGGGGTAAGGTAGGGAATACTCAGCCAGGTCAGTCCTCAGAAAGCACTTGTAGCTTGAAAGGCAAGTGTGCGTTGGGAAGGATAAAAATACTTTTGGGCATTTTTGCAACTTGATCACCTAAAAGCCCATAAGGTTATTAGGTAGCTCAGACATGTCTAATCTTATAAATATATGACCTCTAGACAGTGTGTGTTATTTATTTTGCTGTGCCCCTTCCTGATTTTCTTTTCCATGGACTGATGTAGACATAAGCAACAGCTGACATGAAGAAGACAGAGGGGGAAGCTCTTTTGCCATAATGTCTTAAAAGCATATGAGAGCAAAAAGAAATTCTGTTATGTTAATTGCAAATTGAGAACTGTTATTTTACTGCCTTTATGGGAAATTTTCATCTCCTGTGCTCTGTAGGCTGTCATTCTAGTTTTAGCTGCTGTACTTGTGTCTGTGTGTTCTAGCAGTTCAGTCATTACCTGTGTAATACAGCATTGCTTTCTGGAAAGTTGTGTTGTGCATATTCAGAAAAATTATTATGGGATGTAAAGCCTTTTTTTTGGATAGATTTCTGTATGTGGGTACTTCTGCTCTATAGGAGCACAGGCAAGGGGAAGAGCTACGTTTAGAGCTTGTCAGGCAGTGGTGATCTGTGTGGTGGTCCTTACTGCCTTCTGGTATTTCCACACTCCTCAGTGATTGTTGTAGCCTGATCACAGATAACTGTAACATGCATGAGTGATGCCATTAATTATGGTCGCGGTATGGATGCACGGCTGATTAATTCGGGGATGGTGAGCTGAAGCCAACAGCTGTTGTGAAGGTATGGGGTTGAAACTCTCTTCAGGTGGCCGGGTGGTGAGGGATTGCCTTCATGTGCTTTTTATGATGGTTAGGGGGCATGTCATGCTTGTGGGATGCAGAGCAGTTTTAGACTAGTCCTTTTCTTCAATTTTGTAAGTAGGAAAGCAAATAAATTGGCAAGGATAGATAGTCAGTTGTGTTTGAAGGTCCTGACTTGTTTTGTTTGCTATCAGGCTCTGCTTTTCTGTCCCTAGACCTTATTTTTTGTTTTAGTGAACTCTTCTGTCCTGTTCTTAGTAGGGGTTGAGATGTATATCTCCCTGTTGTCTAGAGACTTGCTAATTTTGTTTCCTTCCCCATCCCCTCTTTCAGCCCAGGGTAAGGACCCCTGGCAGCTGTGCACATACAGGATGTCTCCCATTGACAGCTGGATTGTTGGGAGTCTGTGGAAGGTTTCTGTTTATTGTGTGTGTGAGAGCACAGGCATCTGCAATTGTATGCACTGCCCTGAAAGCAAACTGGGAATCATATTGGTTGGGTAGGCAGTATGAGAAAGGGTGCACTTCTGTTGCATGGGAGGAAGTGGAGGTGAAGAGCTACTCCAGAGAAAGGCAGTGTTTTTGGAGTGTAGGGCTCAGTGGTGTGCCTCCTTTAAATCTCCTTTGCAGGAAACCAGTCTTCTCGGGCTAGGCTGCTCATGGAGTTTCAGGAGTGTTCTCACCAGCCCAAGCATCTGTTTGGAGAGTGGTTTGTTGAACTTAAAATTTCCATGTTGTACGTGTGGAACAGGAATTCAGACCGTTCTCTGTGCAGGATAACATTTTAATTTTAGTTCTAGTATTGAAAATCTCTATGAAAAATGCAGACACTTTCTTTTGATATACATTATTTTGTGTTATGTGGTTTGCAGTGTGCTCTGCATTAACTTGCAGAGAGGAAGAAGCCCTTTTCCAGGTAATTTGAGCAATGGGAAATAGGTCTCCATTAGTTGCATAGCTACTGGTGAAATGCTTAGCATAGTTGTGGCATTAGTCTAAAACATGGATGAGATGTACTGGGCTGTGGATTTGGCATGGTGAAGTCATCAAGCACTGGCCCAGGAATGCACCTCTGCACTGTCACGTGTCAGCTCTTGAAGCATCCTGAGGGACAGGTTTGGTTCTGCCTTTGTGCCAGCAGCGTGCAGAACATTCCTGTGAGCTTGGGTTGCAGTTTTTGGTCACACACTGTGGGTCTGGGGGTGGTCCTGCTGCTGACCAAGACAGTGGTGGGGGGGTTTATTATTCAGTACTGTTGGATACCACTGTCAGCTGTTCTTTGGTAAGCCATTCATCTGTGATAAGCTTTCTTTAAATCCATGCCAGATTTTACAATCAATAAACTGTACTTACGTGGAAAATCAAGTTAATGTTCACTTGAGGTATAAAATGTGTCTCTGAGAATATATGCGTGCACATGCACACAAAAAAGCTGATTACAAATGATGTCAACTATGAGCATTTGTAACAGCTACCTGAAACCCATGGGATTAAAATCAAGGTTATATTTTGAAGACATAAATTGACATTTTTAGTTTTAATTTATAATTTTCAGACACAGTGCTTACAAAAGTAATTTTTTTTGCATGCCTCAGTCAAAGTACCTGAAGTGAGGAGTAGCTGGTTGTCTTAGGAATTATTGGAGGATTGGAGGGAAAGAACTCATCCTTTCTTCACTTGTTGGAGCTTTCGAGTGAGAAGTGGCCAGTGAGCTTGGAGAGGCACCTTGAGGCTTCAGCATCCTCTGCTGCAATGCCCTTGTAGGTCGTAGGTGGTTCAGCTGTGGGAGAAATTCTTTCTCTTTACTCTGCTGATCAGTAAATTGCTTAATGCCCACCATTGTTATTTCAGTCAGCAGTTGTTATTGCTGAAGCTGCCAAATATTTGTTTGGTTTTGTGACTTCTGGTAGAGTTGGTTATAGTAATGTTGAGCCTGTTTCCTGTTTGATGTGCTGCACAGAGCCAGTATTTGAGAATGGAAATTTAGGATCTAGTTACGTGGGTGTTTTAACCATTTCTGGTACCAACCCACAAAGTTTTCTACAGACCAGATGTCCAACCTCTGTTCCTCACTTGAGATCTTCCACCAGTTTAAATGCTGCAGGGATGTGATATTTAAGAGGAACTGACTCTTGCAGTTGGTAGTAAAGTTTTGGAATCACTCAGGTGCTTTTTGGTGTGCTTGAAGATGGCTGATGATCAGTCTGAGAGGCCTGGAGCACAGAATGCACAAAAACATCAAAAATTGAGTGTGCTATTTCAGTGCTTCTTAGCCCTGGTTACACTCTGGCTCAGTAACCCAAGACTCGTGCTGAGCATAACCATTGAAACGCTTCACTTGTCACTCCATCCAAGACCAGGCTGGGACTTCACTATCAAGGTGTCTTGACAACAACACACTTTTTGACAAGACAATAGCTTGGAAAATAGGTTTGTTAAGAATTGTCGCTCTTGGGATTGTAAGCCCCGGGATTCCTGGGGAGTGAATCTCTCCTAAGGCAGCCAGCCTCGCTGAAGGGGCAGGAGGGCACTTGGGTTTTTTGCAGGCAGTGCAAGAGCAGCTTCCTTGGGGTCATTTGCGCGGTGGTCAGTGCTGTGCTCTTGTGTCCCACGCAGCAAGTAGGTGGGTCTGGAAATCCAGGGAGACCTATGGATAGCGGGCTGTAAGCAGCAGTCTGAAAAAAGGTGTGTCTGCAGCTTGAGTGGTGTTACACGGGGCAGGTAGAAGGGCTGTGATGGGTAAATAAATGCCCTGATGTCTCTCTGGTCAGCCCACAGATGGGGGTCCCCTTAACTCTCCTAGTGCAGTTTTTCCGGGAGCAGACACCTTTGGGGGATGTCTTCCTTCCTCTGGGCTGGGGAGGAGGGAACAGTGTGCTTTCCACAGCCCTTTTAACAAGGATTTTAGGGGGATTGAGGGTAACCCTCAGGAGCTGTCCCTGTTTACACAGCTAGTACTGCTGAACACCCGCTCATCCCGGAGCACCATGCTAATGTAGGCATTGCAAAAGATCACCTGAGGCGTGCCCGGGGGCTACGGGTGTTTTGCTCCAAACACAAATGAGCTGGGAAGTCTGGGGGGAAATCGTCTTAGATAGTCCTGGAAGGAATTGTTGTCAGATCTGAGTGCAAGGTCAGCACCTTGTCAGCGGGAGGTGGATTCAGCTCCCTCTTTGTCTCGGTTCAGGCTTAGCGTTTGGCTACTGGAGTACTGGGAAAGAAAGGCCGGTCCATTCAGAACTCATGAGCGTCTGTTTTCTGACGGAGTGCTGAAGCTTGGAGTTCTCTAATACCAAATAATTTATATGGGACTCATGCATGTTTCTGTGAGGTTTTTGTTTTTTTGGGTTTTGTTTTGTTTTGTTTTTTAAGACACTACCTTTGGTAAGAACTTGTTTTTTTCCTATAACTTCAGATGTTTATCCCCCTTCAAAATACAGGTATTAGTGATAAGTCTAAACAGCGATATGGAATTTTGTTGAGGGCATTCTAGGATCACATAAGTGTAAAAGATCAAGAAGTAGAGAAAAAGATGAGAGGGAGAAACTATTTGTGTTCATAGTGAATGAGCTGTTCCTGTAAACTGGAGGGGAAGAGAGAGATCACATACTGCTGGTGAGAAGTGGCTGGATTTTGATAAGAACAGGAAGCAAGTAAAGACAGCAGCGTGGTCTAAGTGGAAATAATCTGATCAGAGGAGGAGGAAGATCACGTGCTTTGCTTTACAGGCTCATAAAGGTTTTGTTTTGATTTCTAGCAGTTCATATTTTAAAGAGTCTTTTTTTCTTTTTATCAGATTATGTCTACTTCGAAAATTCTTCAAGTAACCCCTATTTGATACGAAGAATAGAAGAGCTCAATAAGGTAAACATTTTTTTCCATCAAGTCTTTGAAGTTAATTGAATTTATGATCTGCTTGATTTGATTAAAATCAAAACAATTCTTTAGCAGTTCTTTGGTAATTAGAAGCTTAAAAATACATGTTCTCTGATAATTTTCTGGAATGTTTTAAGACCTTTTGTTCTCCTTTGGTATGAAAGGACTGAATATCAATGGCATGTAATTCTCAAGGTGATTATGCCCACCTTTAGGGCAGGTTTCTGCAGTTCTTCACTTCCATGCCAGGATCACCGGATATGAAGAAAATACAAGCGTTTGCCTAGAGGATGGAGGGCTTTAATTTGGTTTTTCCTTGTGGGAGACTCTTGCTCTGGAGAAAGGTTTGCAGCTGTGATCTGCTTGCTCAGACTTTGTCTTTGATGGTTGTCCTTTTGGGCCAGTGAACTTGATGTGTCAAATTCCCTTTCAATGAATTGAACAGGGAAGCACGATGGCTTCTGTGTGGGAAGGCAGCTGAAGTTTGACCTGGCTGAGGGTGGACGAGGGTTCTGAAGCCACTGGCTGTCTCCTGAACATACCACGTGTTCAGGTTTAATACCAACATTAGGGCAGCCCTACAGAAGGAATGTCACATTGCTGGTTTGGATTTGGCTGTACATTAACTGACTGGTATCAGGTACTCCTCTTCACCTGCCAGCCATGGAAAAGCATGTAGTTCTCAAACAGTTACTTGGAAGAGAAAAATATATCAATTTCATGACCAATAAAAACCTGAGTGCTAGGACATCCTTGGGTAATCCCCTGGAGGTCTTTTACAGAAATACCTTTAGGTCTCTTTTGCCTTAAAGAAACAGGAGTGAATTCTTAAAATATTCCCAGTGGATCCCTATCGCTGAGGTATCACTGTCTGTATTCCATTCCATGACAGGGTGCAAGTTTGTTGATCACTTTCCTGGAAAGTGGTTTCCCCTCTTACTCTTCAGTTTCATTCTTCCTCTCACCTTTAAAAAAAGATGAACTTTCAACCTGGATCCCCCATCTTGGTGCAACTCTTGCTTGAGCTGTGATTTCTCTGACCTACACTTTAAAAAAGTGTGACTTTTAAAAAGTGTGTTTAAGGTTGAAATGAATCCTAGCTCATTTATTTTTAACTGAGTGTAAACGAAATTTTGGAAATTAAATAAATCAGATCAATTTACATGGAAGCTGTCTGGTTGAACAAGATGGTTCCTGCCTTTGTATTTTAGTTCCTCAGAATTTAAAAGTTTTGAATTACTTACCAGAAGAGGGTGGAAATTCTGAGAAATTACTGAAAACTTTTGGTCTGTAAGGAAAATATCTGTGCATGTATATGGTGTCTGTGTTGTTTTTTGGTTTTTTGGTTTTTTTTTTAGATTTGTGTTAGGAAACGTATATGGTGTCTGTGTTGTTTTTTGTTTTTTTGGGGGTTTTTTTAGATTTGTGTTAGGAAAATTGGTATTAGAAAAGTTGAAACTTTTCTTTCATTCACATCTCAGAAATGAGCATGTACACGAATTTTTATTTTGTTTCCTTGAGGACACATTGCTGGTTTACTGCTCCTTTTATTTGTGTTAGGAAAACTGGTATTAGAAAAGTTGAAACTTTTCCTTCATTCACATCTCAGAAATGAGCATGTACACGAATTTTTATTTTGTTTCCTTGAGGACACATTGCTGGTTTACTGCTCCTTTTGGAGACGTCCCTAGCAGGAAATTTGTATCTTCTGCTTTTGGGAACTGTGCCTTCATTATAGTTTTCAAAGAGTCTTCAGTAGTAAGACAACTCTTGAGTTACTTTTGCATTATTTGATTTATTTTAGAGGTAGTAAGTTGGTTGGGGCTGTTACAAACCAGGAGGTTTATTTCCCCTAGAATTTGTAAAAAGCCACTTGCACTGTTTGACAGGTGCTATTTGATCACCTATCTAATTTTAAGAGTTTTAAGTAAATAATCTTTAAAAAATTCTGACTTTCTTTGTATGTTGTCACTGAAATAGAGTTATTGTCTGGTACAGCTTCTTTGGATCTCCTTCTGTAATGATTTTTTTGTGTCTTGGTCATTATTCAGCTCACCAGTGCTTGTCAGAGAATCTCATGTAGTTTCTTTTGCTGGATTCTTTCTTGCCTTTCTACTGCCCTGCAGCGTTTGGAGAACGGCTTAAATCTGAATTCTGTTATTTTTCACAGGTTTTTAATATTAGGTTTTTAATTAGATTTTTAAATTCATTTGAGTGCTGTTTAATATAGGCATCACCTCAAAAGTAGCGAAGTGGCTTGTTAATAGGTTGCAATGGCAGGTAAGTGTGTTTTTCTCTGTTTGAAACATCTGTAACTTAAAAGTGGTGATTCCTCAGGAATCATTGGGAGGGCAGGGCCAAACTGCCTGGAATTTCCCTATCCCGGAATGGATCTTGGAGGAGTTTGTGTGTTAGGTAATGTGTGCAGCTGGAGACGCTAAAAGCAGATGCTGTGTAGCTCTTGTGCAAAATTCCCGATAATTTATCAAGTTCCTAGTTCAGTGTGCAGTTCTGCTCTTGGTCAGGGGTCAGTTTTCTCTTGTGTTCCCTGTTTCAGACGGCCAATGGAAACGTGGAAGCAAAGGTGGTGTGCTTCTACAGGAGGAGAGACATCTCAAGCACGCTCATTGTACTGGCAGACAAACATGCAAGTAAGCTGCTTTGTGTTCAAATGACATTGCTTCTGCACAAAATTGTCAAACTTGGGGACAACTTTGATATTTCAAGTATCAGTATTTTAAATGTATTTTTTTCTGTAGTCATTTTTAGCAGTTTGCATTACTTATTTGGCTGACGTTTCTGTCTTTCTACCTGGCTCTCTTTTTTACTTTTTTTTTGTTTTGTTTTGTTTTCCTCTGTCCTTGACCCTGTTACTACCTTGTTTCTGTATGGTTGGATTTTGGTGGGGACAAGAGAGAAGTTTTCAATTAGGGCTGAGTAAAGACATCTTATTTGCTCCACAGAAATTAATTTTTTAATTTTTTGGGTGAGAGAATGTATTCTCCCTGTTAATATAACTTCTCATGAATTGTTTGGTTTGGTTTGTATATTAAAAAAACCCTCAAACATTATGTAAGGGAATCAAGTAGACTGGATATGGTGTAAAGCAACTTGAAACATGGCCAGCTTGAAACCTGACTAACAGGATTTCTCTTTAAATTTCAATATTAATAATATTTCTTGCAGTGACACAGCTTTTGTCTGAACATGTTCAATAAATACACTTTGAAAACAGAGAATTTGAGAAACTCCTATCACTATTTTGAATACTTAAAGCCCTTTTGTTGGGAAGCAAGTGGAGTAACTGAACTGTTTTGTTTTTTTTTTTTTTTTTGTAGACAACAGACTGTGAGGTGTAGCTGTTCAGATTGCTTAAAATTTAGCAAAAAGCATGGACAGCCTTATGAATCCTTGTAATTCAGGGCACATCTGTTAATGAGAGAGAAGCAATCAGATATGGCATGTCAGAACTGTGAGCTGGCAAGCATCACTGTCTTCTAATGCTTCTTGGTGTGTGTATCAATAGAGTGATCTGGGGATTGATTGAATCAGATACTCAGTTTTAGCAAGGAATATAATGGCTTGCTGTGTTCTCACTGCTTTAATGCCATTGGGGAAAAGATGCAGCAAAACGGGTCCCTTACTGATAAATTGGAGTATTTTCTGTTGTAGTCTGTCCAAATAATCCCTCCATTGCAGCCATACCTTGAAAAGAGGTTGTGGTGTTGAGGGAGAGTTTGCTGTGTCACAGAATTGTGATGGCAGGCAAAGCTTTTTTGAGATCTCTTCAGTGCAGCAGAATTCATTTTATCTGATGATCCTGAAGCTCAATAGGAGCTTCACCACAAACAACGTGGCTATTGATTCCTTCATCTGTGTCTCACTTCACTAGGTTCAGTAAAGAAGCAGGTGGGAAGGATTCACAGGAACACACATATCTGAGACTGAAAATGAAAAATAATTTGAACACACATAAATGCTCTTGAACCTGCAAATGCTGATTTCTCTTTGTGATAAGAAATCTAAGTGTTGTTTTTTTTTTAATGCAGACAAATAATTCATTGTTCGTATGTGTTGTTTGAAAGATGGAAAATTCTCCTATAGCAAAATCCTATTAACAGAGCAACCAGAGACAACTGAGTCTGCCTCTTAGAGTAAATTTCATTAGTAACTAGCATTTTCTCCAGTATCTATCTTTCTGGTGCAGAATAAATTTGCTACTGAATGACTTCCATTTATTTAGATAGATGTGCTGCTCTGTGGTTTCCGTTCTTCATAAGAAGGGAGAAGAGAGAGCAAAATTAAGCTTTTTGGACAGCCATTAGTTTTTTACTCTGAAAAGAAAAAATCAACATCCTGCATGATACAATGAAATTAAATTTTATAGATGTTAAGATTCTAGCACAGATATTGCACACTGTCACTGACTTTGAGTTCATTTCCATAAAGTCTCCTGTTGCCTCATTTTGATGCATTTGCAGTAGATGTACGTGTCTGCATCGCTGATCTTTTAACTGCTTTTGTTCAGCTGATTAATGGAGCTTTCTGACTGCAGACGTTTCTGGATTCACACAGTCTTCTGTTTAAGATGCCTTTATTTTAGACCTACTGTTGAGATCAGTGCAGTGAGAGAGCTAAGCAGTGGGGAGATACAGCCAGGGCATGAATGGAAAAATTATATGGATATTTTGGGGCTTTTTTTTTTACTCTTCCAGTAAAGGAAGGAAAAAGATGTAATTGTGAAATCAATGTTTGGAAGTTAAAAAAAAAAAAAACAAATAAAAGACCAGTTTAGCTTGGATGATCCCTCAGATACCTGAAACAGGCAAGTCTGAAATGTCTGTTCTCATAAGTCTGCATACAGAGAAATGTGTTGGAAGAGCCTTATTCTGTAGTTGGTGACTATAAATTGGTACCTGATGTATGTAACCTGATTCTTGGATTTAATCTGTGATCTTACTATTTTTATCATATGATGTAAAACTTGTCTGGGCTGTCCTATAAATCTTTCAGCCTTATGATGTCTTCCATGCATTGTTAGTGCTTTTTATTCATAAGCCTCTTTAATCACCTCACAGATTATTCTAGGGAATTTCTCCAACTGTTTCTGAAATGAACTTACTTCACCAGTAAGATACTGTTTTAAGTTCTTGCTGAGAGACTTAAAAAAAAAAAAGTTGCAGGCAGGAATTGATGGAAGAGAAATAGGAAAGATACTTCACTCCTCAACCTATTGTTGGATGCTGTCACTATGTATTTTCTTTATATAATGTCTTACACTGGTTTTTATAATTATTTAAATATTTGCAGCAGCGACTGACCAGTTGGTAGTGGTTGGGGAGCTGACATAGTGCTGTCTGGATTGGCAGATTTATGGTTGGTTTTCAGCAGGTGCTCTCTGGCACACATGGCAGCTTGGTTTTGGAAGTGCCAAAGCTTCTGAAAATGTATGTTTGCATGGTACCTCTGTGCCTAAACAGGTAGGGAATTTATTGAGAATTTTTTTTCATTTTAAATAACATCAATCTAAATGAAGTTTGGCAGTAGCTTCATGAATTAGCTCTTTTTATTTCTTCCACTTTATTCCCATTCTCTATTTTCTCCCAGCCCCACACATGCAGATTGAAGAGGAGTCCAATTCATATATCCACTAATGACACCTTGGCTCAGTTGTTGCTGAGAGGAGGGAACTGTGTTTTTTCTCTTGGGGAGTGGTGCAGTGAGGGAAGTTATAGGTGTCCAAAATAGTGTCTGTTTGCTACCTGACACAGTGGCCATGGTTGTAAGAGAGGACCACCAGAGCTTCGTGGCAGGGGATCCACACTGATTATGTGGAAAACTCCTTCTCAGGTGTCAAGGTGGAAGGATTCCTGCCTGTTAAAACTTTCTCCATGTTTTCTACAGCTGCAAGTCAATATCTGGTTTTTGGTAGAGAAAAAAAGAATAAGACTACAGCTTCATACAAACCCTTTGAAACTGAACCTGGAAGAAGGAACCTGGTGTTGTATTTTAATTTATTCAAATGCAATATTTCTAGAACGTTCCTCCAAGGTCCTTAGTTAAGCTGTTAAAGCAGCCAGAGGTGCAGCTTCCTTTGCTGCTGAAGGAGCTGTTGTGCAGGTCAGTCACATTGGTTTTGCTGTGTTTCCCAATGATTTCGCCCCACTCTTTTTATTCTTTACGTTATTCTGTTAGTTGTAACCATGCTAACTAATTTTTTGTAGCTGCAGACTGTTTCCCAAGCTGATAAACCTTGGCTGCTCTCTAAACCTGATTTCTGTGTCTTGTTTACCTTTGTGCATTTCTGAATTCTGTCATGTCACTCGTATGACACCCATAATTCAGAGAAAGGGCTGCTGCTTTCTGCTTTTGATGCTCTGGAGAGCCCAGTCTGATCTATAGTAAATTGCTATTCTTTCTTGTGTCTAGCAAATATTGATGTTTAATTTCACATCTCACACATCCAGTCATTTAAAATTACAATTACTGCCTCTTGGGTTTTTCCTGCCAACTCCAAGTTTACTCTTTCTAATTATTTTCCCCATATATGTTAGCTTTCACACAAGTCTTGCTGTTTGTGCCTAATCTGCCTATCTCTTGTTCCCAATATAAGTAATCTTCAAGCTTTGTTAATGTGCTATTAATGATTCTGCCATTAAATATCAAATCATACTTAATCTAATACACTTCTTGCAGCATTCCACTGGCTACTGCTGCATAGCTGATATATTACTGTTTGTATTAAGATTAAATGTTTAGTTTTGAATCTGCACAGGCACATCTATCAAGCAGAAAGATTAATTTGAAATAAGGCTTTATGAGAGCACTGAAATCCCAATGTACTGCACCTCCTGTATTCCCATACCACTTATTCCACAGTACTGTAAAGCGTGCAGGCAAATGTTTCTGAAAAGATTCCTTGCATATTTTATAAATACGTGTTTCTATTTTTTTAAAACTTTTTTCTCTGATGCCAACCTTCTTGATGGAGATGTTTGCTCCAGTTAGTGTGAGTGGGTGAGCTGTGGGAAGGTGAAATGCAGATATGTCAGACTTGTCCTGGAGCTGGGGCTGGGACAGCCCCTGTTGTGCTTCATGGTCTGACTCAGCCTGAGCTGTCTGGGTGAGGTGTTAGTGGGGTGTGAGGTGCTACTGGGTGCTTTTTGTCCAGCAGCTTTTGCTTGACCTCAGTGAGGGAGAGGTTCCTGTCCCAGATCCAGTCCTTTTCTCCCCCATCCCTTGGCTCCCAGTACATTGGTCAGGACTGGTTTTTTCAGGGTTAAATCATGGCTGTGAAAAAGGAGGGACAATGTCCATATAGATTGTTTGTTTGTTATTTCTTGGAATGTTCCTGCCTCTGTCTGGGGGTGCTGTGACAGTTTTACTGCTGAGTGTGAGGGAGTTGTTTGTTACCTGTAGAAATGTCTGTCTGTTTTTAAAAATAAATGTATTGTGCTTTTTGATTTTGAGAGGCTGTTCATAGCAGAGCTGCCATAAGAACATGTGTGCTCTCCACCTTCTGTATTTTATTACAAAAGCAAGACACATAAATAAAATACTATTTGGAAGGCGAGCCTACCTGAAGGGGTGCAGTCCCTGGAATTAGTTTGGTTGTGCTGAGTGCTTTCATTCTGTCTGTAGATTTCATTGGCACAAAGGAGTTGACATACTTTTTAGAAAAATGTAATTTCTAGAAGCTGTAGGCTATCAAATATACTGAAGATACAAACTATTTTAGGTTGCTCCTCATAGTATTTTCCCTGCATTACACAGTGCACTACTGTCATTTCCAAAAGCTGCTGTAAGTACAGGCATAAATTCCCTTTTCCTTTGTGCATCCTTCAGTTTTCAGGCAAACAAGCTTGGAACTTGCTGGATTGTTGTGGATTGCTACTGGTATATTTACAGTGTAGGATAGCAGTCACAATATTAATTTTCAACTAAAACAGAATCCACTTCAGTAAATAAATTGCAGACCCATGAGAGTGTGTAACAAATGTAAATTTGGTGTTCTAGTTCCCAGGAAAATATTAAAAGCTAAGTACATGCTGCTGTATGGTTACCAGCTCATGTGGTGTAGCAGCTATTGTATGTTGAAGTCTGGTTTAATTATGCTGCTCTTTTTTTCCTTCCTTGCTGGAGCAGCCTACCTGACGGGCAAATAAACTGCAGGTCTTTTTTCAAGGCAGTAAATTGGTGATAAATTGTGGGCAACCTGAAGGGTACGTAATTTTTTGTCACCACCTTTGGCATAATGGTGGCCTATTTAAAACTAAATGCAATTTTAGTGTTTTATAAAATGGAGATCTGTGTTTGCTTTGTTTTTGGGATAACTACAGGGATTTTAGTTAACTAATCTTAAGGGTATATAAATCATAACTGTGTCTTTATGCGTTTCTCATTGAAATGTTTTTTGGCAACAACTGTTGAATTAAGCTGCTTTGAGAGTAATGCTGCTGTAAAATTGAGTTTTACAATTCATGCATGAGGCTTTACACCTGATTCTACTACAGTCTGGGAAACTTTTCCTGTGGTTTTGCAAAATACAGGTACCTGCATTAATTTCTTAGAGAAGGGAAAATTCTGATCTCTTCTTTCTCAGTCATTTGTTGCAGAGGATCTTTGGAGTTTTTTCTTTGAGTATTTTCCCCTTTACAGCTTTAGCTGGCATAAGTGTCAGGATACTTCTTAACAAACACAAAACATACCATTTATTTTCTAACAGAAAGATGTTTGAAGATGTTTGGGATCAGTTGCATGTCAGTGTGGGTGGGATTTCATGTATTTACTTTGGTGTGTGTTTGAAACTGGTTGAATGGAGATTGGATAGCTCCAAGGCAGTGGTGGATCCTGACTGCTGCAATGCAGGAGTGCTGCAGTGGGGTGTGTGTGGTGTGGGTTGGGTAACCAGGGTGGCAGGAGTGGCCTCAGGCACTTGGTTACATTCCATTTAATCTTGCGTCTGTGGTTGGGGTGAGGAGAGTACAAAATAACACTAATTAAATAAACTGCCCTTTCCAGTGGCCATTTCCTGCAGAAGCTATTAAAGCTGGAATGGGACAGTGTGATGTCCTGGAAGAGGAGCAGGGTTTATGGTAACTGATGCCTGGCAAAGAGGAAAGACTTCACTTTGCCTCACTCATCATGTGTCAGCTTCTCCCGGGTGAATCTGATACACTGATGGTCTCCAAAAGCAGCTCTCTCTCTCCAGAACTTCTCTTTTGGTAGCAGATTTGTGTGAATTTCAGCTTGGTGTGACCTGTGTGTGCTTGGGGTCATTTGATGGTGGTGGTGAATAAATAAAATTCTTCACAGGCATAATTTCAAGAGTGTGTACTAATTATGTAATTGTTCAATTGGCTGAAATGTTACATTGAATCTGATTAAATTTTGTTATTTTGCAAAGGTTTTGGAGCAGGTCATTCTGACTTGCTCAAAGTCAGTACTTGTCTTGTTCTTGATCAATTTTGTTTCTTTATGACTAGGAGAAATGGAAGAAGAGATGGAAAATCCAGAAATGGTTGATTTACCAGAGAAACAGAAGCATCAGCTACGACATCGTGAGTTGTTTCTCTCACGACAGCTGGAATCTCTGCCAGCCACACACATTAGGTAATGACTGTTTTCTGCCATTTTATTTAAAAGTAGCACAACACTGTTATTTTTCAAGTACTCTTCAATGTAAGATCAAGTTCTGTGTTCACCTTCAGTGATACCATCTTGTGAATCACACGAGCATTTAAGATGTTTTTTTTTCATGAGATGTGTTTCTCTTTTTTTAGAGGCAAATGCAGCGTTACTCTGTTAAATGAGACAGAATCCCTTAAATCGTATCTGGAACGGGAGGTAGGAACCGTTTTGTGCATTGTAAAGCTTGAACAGTTTATTCTGGCACAATTTAGGTTTGGTGCCTATTTGCAAGTTTTCTAAAAGGTGTTCTTTCATTTCTGCATGTAGTGGGTGTTGACAGTGGGAAGCTTTAGGCTCTGTACAATCTTCGTTGTGCATAAAACTTTGTGGGTCTGGGGGCCAGACCTTGTGTTTACATCCCTGTGTGAGAGTGAGCTGCCTCTCCTTCTGTAAAGAGAACCCAACTTGCTCAGTTGTGGCAGAGCAGAGAGTTCCAACCTGGAGGTTGATGCCCTGGGAGATGCAGTAACTGCAGAGAGAGCAAGCCAGCAAGCTGTGCTTCTCTATATTTGCTTTATCCTGAAATCATACAGATTTATGTTAATATGCTTTAAGCTTGATCTTGCCTCAGATTTTTGATGAGCTTAGTTCCCTGTTCTTTGAGTTCACTGGTCAAAATACTTATCTGGATTCCTTCATATGCCACCACTGACACTTAAATCCTTGAAAAACTGCTTGTCAGGTGACATCTGACAGAAATTTACCCAGTCTCTCTTTAAAGATATATCAGACCAAAAACTTGAAACTGAATTGTTTTGCACAATTAAACACCATTCAGAATATTAATATTGGGCTTTACTTTTTCCAGGTATTTTGTGATTTAAAAAAATTACTAATGTGTTTTTTAGAAGTTGTATTTCTATACCTTTAATTGTGGCTAGACCTCTGGCTGATGGCTGGGTTAGACAGTCTTGGAATCTGACAATCTGTGAGAGATTTACTGTGGAGATTAGCAAAGAACTTCAGGATATTATTATTTGAACACATCTGCAAGCAAATAATTTGCATTTGAAAACATGGAAATGTTATACAAGAGGGGAAATCTTGTAATTAAAACCAGTAGGGTGATGGCCGTTACTGGCCCTTACGAAAGGAGAAAACGCCATTTTTTGCAAGGAGCATACTGCAGTCTCTCTCATAGCTGGGCTTTCTTTTTAACTGCTTTTGTAGCTTTCTTCAGTATTTATTTAAACAAAAGATTAGTTTTAATCTGATACTTTAGTTTAAGAGAATTTTAAACAAAGTAGAGGGATTAAATAGTTGAGTTTCTCTTTGGAATGTGAAACCAAAAAATGTCGGCTCTGCTGAAGGCTGCCAAATGGCAGAGCATCAAACAAGGGATGTGGAATTCAGCAGTGCTTGTAACCAGCTAGCAGCCCAGGATATGCCAGTCTGAAAGCACAAGTTAATCAAACTGAAATGATTTCAGATTTTCTAGTACCCAGGTCTTAAGTAGTGATCTCAGTTGCTCCCAACATATTTTTATTATCACTGGTGTTACAGGTAGGTGTGCTGTGACTGAAGGGAGGTGCTTTCCTCTGATCATGCAATGCTCAGTTGCAGATGTAGGCACAGAAAGAGAATTCTTTTTTCCATCCTTTTGAACTTTCAAAATGCAAGATGAGTGATGTGGATTATTTTTAGAGCTGAGCAGGCACTTAGAGATTTCACAGAATGAGAGAGTTCCCTGAATGTGTCCTGTCACTTAGCATGGCATTTTGCTTTGGTGCAAACTAACTTGGACAGATGGTAAAGAAATTAAAAGCTGAGGAACACAAATATGCTTGGGTGGAGGGTAAAGAGATTAAGAAAAGGAGATAGTTGTTGCCCAGTGGGTTCCTAACACTGGATGGTATTGTTTTGAACTGTTTCTTCTTTCCCCATGCCTCCTGTTCTTAATCCAGTCTTTGCTTTCAAAATGTTTCAGAGTATTTCCTTTTTTACTAACCTGGCTTCTGTCAATAAAGCCTAAGCAGTTCTAGGGAACCTAGTATTTGATTTCCTAAATGTTATGACCAGTAAAAATAGGCTTTCAGCCCAAGGCTGTCTGCCTTGAAACAGGTTAAGCATCCACACAGAATTTTTTAGGGAGATAGTAAGCAAAGCAAAATTACATTTTTGCTATCTCTGTTGTTGTCCTCCACTCTCTCTCTGTCATCTTCCTCAGAAAGATTGCCTTGCACGTTTGGAAAGCAGGCTGAAGGGGACCAGCACCGACTCTTTCACTGTGCATGTAAAATTGGGTTTGTAGCAGGAAAGAGAGGGGGGAAAAAAAGCAACTGGAAAACCTGAATTTTCTATAGACATCTAATTCCCATGGAGATCATAGTCAATTATGGCAAAAGCACTAGATTTCCCTATTCTGCAGGAAACTGTTTTGAATGTATGTCTATTTTACTGCTCTGCCTGGCTATATCCAGAGGCTTGTGTGAATTTGCCTGTTGAGCAGATGTCTGGCATATCTGTTCCTTTTGGTAGCCCCCTAAAAATAAATTGTTCTCTAGTTAAAATATATCAAATACATGAAAGTAAGTTTGCAAGCTGCAATGAAGTAACCATTATTTCTGTGGTGTACTTGGACTTTTCTTTCTGCAGTTTCTTGGTGACTTTGGTTCTTGGCTATAGCTATGAGTAGTTTAGGGACTTTGGGTAGGGGAGCTCTGAGCAGATATGTCTCTCTAACAGTTGAGAGAAGCAGGAAGTCATGATTTAATTTTAACTCTTGGCAGGTCATGTTAATTTTTTCTGAACGTGTTGGATGTTTTTTGGGATCTGAAATGAAAAGAGAAAAACCTTCTCTTTTTTGACTGCTGCAAACCCAGCATACACAGTTTGACAGCACAAATGAGTGTGGAGGATTTTGAAGAGCAGTGTTATTTTGTTGTGAACATCACTCTTGTGAAACATTGTTCTGATCACATAGTGGTGGTCAGAAGTTCACACGTGCTTTAGAGTACACAAGGATCTGGTTTGCTTCTTAGTTTGCCTTGGCACTAAGTTGGCGTGTATTAATGTTTTCAGCAGTCCCACTCAGTGTGAAAGAATGAATCCCATGTCTTAGGGAAGATGGCAGTGGTGTTGAATTACCTCTAGGGGTTGCAGTCTCTGTAGAATTCACACTTGAGACCCCAGACTTCCATCTCTCCTCTGCTGGGGAGGCTCTGGATGGGGAGAAGAGACCAGAGGATTTTCATTCTTTTCTTCAACCTGATTGATTTGAGACAGAGCTGGACGAGACGTAAATGCATGACCTGAGACTAATAGAGATTTTGTAGACAAAATTCACAGTGAAAACCAATAAAAGAAAAGCAATAGGGCATCTAACAGTCAGATATCATGGGAGAAACCTCCTCCACAATGTATGACTTTCCCTGGCCAAAAAAGATTAAAGAAATTGCCTGTGGAATTGGTCTTCTTTGCGGGTCACTGTGTTGTTACTCTGCAGTGTGTTGCATATTTGCTGGGCAATGTGCCTGCAAAGCATTAATGTTGCACTGCATATACCTTGTCCTGCAGTCAGGTATTTTGGAGCTGGAACAAATTAAACACTGTATTTATGACCTGGAAGCCTGTGAGACAAAAGCTTTCCCTATGCTTTATTTCCACAGTGATACATTGTCAAAATTTTGCAGAATCTTGAGCTTTGAATGTGTCAGGGAGCAGGAGACCCAGATTTCTTTACATAGATGTGATATAAATGAGTTTTCCTGTCCTCTGAAGCTGCCTTCTGCCCGTAGGTTGATGTAACTTGACCCTGGTGTCTGTGGGAGGAGGAGTTTTTTCAAAAGTATAATTTGCTTAGGATGCAATCAAATCCTCTGACCCTAAACCCAACTACAGACAACCTTCCAGTTGAAGTTCAGTTGTCTTCCAGAATTTTTGCCATGTTACTGTGGAAACTCGCAGCAATTCTTTTTCTGGGGCTTGGCATGACAGATTGGGAGACTCTCTTTTCCTTTGCCACCTCTTCATAAAGCTGAACAGGGCTTGAAACTCATGCTGGTTTTATCCTAATTTTTGTTTCATGCTGTTGACACATACAAATATAGGGAAAGGGAAAAATGAGGTGAGCATGAAATGAGATGTATTTAAACAGGGTGCCCGTGCCACAGAAATAAGGGGAGTGAAAAAATAAGCCAGAAAGCTGAGATGTGGAAAATGGCACACTGCACATCCTGTTTCTGTTCAGACAATTCTCCTTCCTGATGACCATGTTGCTGTGGACAGAGATTACAAAAGGTCTGTTGTTCCATGTTGTAGCAGAGCTTTAATCCTGCCCAGAATGGCACATTATACTTTGATGGAGCATACCTGGTCAACAGCTATAGCTAAATACTTATCCATGCAGAAAAGTTTAATTACTTAAACTGTACAGTTTTAGGTAGTTAAACATTTTGGCTGTTTCCTTTCTCTGCCCTGGCAAAACATTCTCATTCTGGAATGCCTTCTTGCTTTAATTTTACACACCAAGGTAGCGGAAGCCAAGCAGCTATTTTAGCCTTTTCCACATCTACTTGAACAAAAGCAACAAATTAATGGATTGCCACCTGCAGCTAATTACTGCTGCTGCCAAATCTGCTGCCCCTCTCCTAATAACAAGCAGAAAGAAACGTGGTGCTTTAAGCTTAGATGGTAGCAGGCAAGAAGTTGGTCAGCAGGGCATCCCTGTGCCAGGGAAAGCTGAGCATGTCCTGGTCTCTATTAGCAGGAGTGTAGCCAGCAGATGGAGGGAAGGGGTTCATCCCCTCACTTCATCCCTTGTGAGACCACTTGTGTAGGTTTTTGTCCAGCTTTGGGCCTTGCAGCGTGAGAGACATTGACAGATTGGAGCAAGCCCAGCAGAGGCCATGGGGTTTGGGGCTTCACATCTCTGTGGGGTTGCAGTGGTCTGGCTGTAACACTCTGAAGTTATGCTTCAGTTTGTGCTTGTATTTCTGTGTGGATAGGTCACTGATGTCTAATCCTCCTGGGTTGGAATATGGGGATTGCATGGCATGTGACAATTTTGTGTTCTGAAACAGCTGATGTGACTAAAAATTGTCTCCTGGCTCTTCTGAGCCTTGCCTGTGCAAGAGGGGCTTTGTTCACTTCAGTTTGAGAGGCTGCTGTTGAGAGCTAACACTTGCAATGTAGAAGAAAGTAGCAGCACTTAAACAGAGTTTTTAAACCGATGGTTCACACTTTTTGTTCACCCAGTTTTAAAATCTATATGGATGTAAGGAAACCACACTTAAACTGTAAAAACTTGGTACTATGGTCACAAAGCTGAGAGTAAAAGCTAATAACACTGTTTACCTTTTTGCTCTTGTTTTTTTTTTTTTTTAGGATTTCTTCTTTTATTCACTAGTGTATGATCCTCAACAAAAGACCCTGCTTGCTGATAAAGGAGAGATTCGAGTTGGAAACAGATACCAGGCAGATATAACAGACTTACTAAAAGAGGGTAATTTCTGTAATTTGTTTAAATCTGTCAACTGTCATGTTGAATGTGGCCACTTCTCTATGTGAGGCCTGCCTAGGTGTGGGAGATGGTTTCCACTGCCAGGCCATGTGTGCAGCAATGGCTGGGTTTGTAGAGGCTGTTGCCCACTGAAGGCAATTAGTTCTCTTGCAAACGGGTCTTTAAATGGGCGTTTGTCCAAATCATAAAAGTTGTTGAAATAAATTGAATTAATGGGCTCTCTCGGAGCTTGCACTCTTTTTATTAAGAGATTTCAGAATTTCCATGGGAAATACAAATTTCCATCACATCTGTAAAGCCTTTTGTGTTTTTAATCAAGCCTCACTTCCCTATAAGAGCCCCTCCCAAATTACTGCCAATTAAATGCTGTCTGCCCTCATCAATTTGCCTATTACTGCTGGGTGCCTTTTCCCTGGAGCCCTCTCCCCATCCCAGGGTTGGCTGCCAGCCTAGACTTCTCACCTGCAGAACAGGCAGGAGGAAGAATTTGCTGGCTGGAGCATGTGTTTGAGATTTCTGCCTGCCCTCACTGTGTCATGGAGCAATGGGACCATGAGGACACTGGCCTGAGGACGAGGGAGAAGTAGCAGGAACCAGGAATATTTATCAGATAGTAACTAACTTTAGATTTGTCTCTGCACTACCCTACAGATCCAAAAGTGGGTGGAAAAACTGAGAAGGATGAGGAGTGTTGGCATCTAATTGTTATTTCCTGAGCCCTGTGTAATGCAGAGGGAAAGGTCTATCCATAAGCTTCTCCGAAGAGAGAGGGGGTTGTGACCTGTGTTGGGAAGACCACATCCAGTCTGGATGGGCCAGGATGTGGAAGCAATGAGATGCTTCTGTCTTTGCTTAGGAGCTCTGTTGCCACTGTTAGTCTCATGTTAAAACAGGTGACAAAAAGGGTCAGGATTCTTGTTTAATTTGTCTATGAAACCAGTATTTATTCAACAGCTGGGCAAGTCTCTTAAGTGAGGATGAACTAATCTGAAAGGCATCCTGTTCCCTCAGTGGGCCAGCGTGGAGCTTCAGAGAGGGATAATTGCCAGATGTTTTAAAGGAAGCAGAAAGAAAAAGTCTCAGTAGCTCCTGTATTTTACCAGGGTATTCTGGCTTGTTTAGACTTGGAAAATGAAGAGTGTCTGATGCCATGGTTTCCCCCGCTGGAAAGCAGCTGAGATGGGTTGAAGCAGCTACCCTTCGCCTGCTTAGGGCAGCTTGGAGTGTGTCTGTTTTCCTGGAACTGCTGCAAGATAAAGGAGGAAGACAGACGAGCTGGGGAAAGAAAATGAAAAGAAACTGTCTAGTTTGGAGAAAGATGCACTCTGTTTCCCATGACATATCCTCTGACACCAGTTAGTGAAACTCTGATTGCCCAATTCAGATGAGCTGTGTTGCTGTGTCTGTCAAGCTGAAATTGTCACATACAAATAAGTGAGTGAAGTTTTCACAGTGGCCTGTCAGGCAGAGTAACTGAGATGGGCTAACAGTGACATTATTGTGAGATAAAAAAATAATCTAGAAAGTACTCCTATTTTAAAAGAGTCATACTTAATACTTCTGATTTGTTTTTCAACCAGGTGAGGATGATGGAAGAGATCAGTCAAAACTTGAAACAAAAGTTTGGGAAGCCTTTAACCCACTAGTAGACAAGCAAATAGACCAGTTCCTGGTGGTAGCACGGTAAGAGCATTTCACCTCTCCTTTGAAGAAGTGTCTGTAACTCTTCCAAGCACTTTCTCATGTTCTTTTTTTGTTTTATTAGCGTGAGTTGCTTGATTCTGGTTGCTTGATTCACTTGCTCCATTTTAAGATGAGGTACATTTTACATGCCTTCGTGGGAATGGCATGGCTTTAGGAGCAACTCCTCAGATTTACAACTTGGTTTCATAAAAGCAAAGCAAGTTCCATGTGAAAATGATGCTGTAGTTGGTGGGGTTTTTCAAATACTTTGGTCAGCATGCAGAAGACTTAGTGAATTAAATTCTTGGCAGTTCTTTCCTCTGTCCATTTACTGTTTCTTTCAAAACCAGTGGCACTTTAACATCCATTAATGGTTTGCTAAGAATTCTGGTAAATGCTTATGATGGGCTGAGGATACTTTCTAATGTCTGGATTCCAAGAGGAAGGCACAGTAAAATAAAACCCTGCAAATCTCTACTGATGTTGTTTTATTTAAGCCCAAAGCAATCTTTGTTGATCAGCTCTTCCTTTATAAAAGGTTCTTAAACTAATTCATTGGTATCCATTTCTGGAAACAGAAGCCTGTATTAAATTTTAGGCTCTCATAGCAATTGATGACTGAATAATTTAGGGGAAAAATACACAGTAACACAGTAAACACAAATTGTTTGTATTTTAGGTGGTACTTTTATAGATGAACCCTGGTTCTGTCTGCCTTTTTTCTTTTCCCCTCCCCCTCACGTGGTTTGGTTTGTAGTGACCATGGAGCTGCTTTGTGATGGGTGTTTCCACCTTCTGGTGGCAGAGCTGGTTTTAGTGGCTCTTTCTGGCAGTTCAGTGCTGCCCACCGGGTTTGCTGCTGCGAGGTGCAGGCTGTAGTGAGAATCACTGCATAGATGAGTGCAGGAATTGTTTCTGTTCAGACCCAGCAAAGCATTCCAGTTTATAATTAGTTCACACACACTGAAGTATCAGTTCAGCTAAAGCTGGGCACGGGGGAGCTGCGGGGCACGGGTGGGGATAGTGACTGGGAGGCTGGGAAGAGGGTGAGGTGTGAGTCACCACAGACACTTGCATGGGGGAGGCTGCTTTGGATTTCGGCCAAAATTAGATGTTTGATGACAACTACTTCTCGCACATTTACCTTTCCTACTCCTGCACTGCTTGGCTCTAGTATGTTCCTCTGTGCTCCCATCTGGTTTGGGGAAGTGACCTGAGTGGAGGGGGAAAAGCCCAACCTGCCTATTTTGTTGTTGTAGTTGCTCAGAGGAGTTCAGCTCCAGCTCACTGTGCAGAAGCACAAGTGTTTCACCCGTGTGGTGTAGCAAGCAGGCAGGGGAGTAGGAATTTTGAGAACCAATGCTTGTTACAGGTTTCTCCAACTAATTTCTTTAGGAATAAGGTGAAGAGCGTGGGGCTTGTGGTCTCAGATGCAGAGATGATGAGTTGTGAAGTATTTGAGAATTGCTGTGTTATGTAGGCTTTGTGAAATATATATAATACAATGTTAAGTTGTAAAATAATACTGTTTCAAATTTTCTGAAACTTGTAGAAAAACACTCTCATTGCAGCATTTTTTGTGTCTGATCTTGGCATCTGTTTCTGTACCTTTTGGACAGTGCAGCACTGCTCTTTGCCATTGTGAGGGAGACTATTGTCATTCATAAAGCTTGCTTGTGTTCTGCTGCTGTTGCAGCTCAACTCTGTTGGGAGATAAGGGATAAGAGAGTAGCTCAAAACTCCCCCTTGGTGACCCCTGAGTCTTTCTCTGTTTCCTCTGCCATGCCTAAGCCTCCGCAGTCATATGAACTAAGTAAAGTGTTCACAATAACAAACCACATTTGGAGAGAATGGTCTCTGGCTCAGAATGAGTGCCAAACCATGTAATCTTGTAACTGGGAAATGGAGTCTGCTCATCTCAGAAAGTGTTGGCTGGGTGTTTGTATTTATGCTGGGTTTGCACGCGAAGTTAACGCTGTGTTTAATTTCTTTCAGGTCTGTTGGTACGTTTGCCCGAGCCCTGGATTGCAGTAGTTCTGTCAGACAGCCAAGTTTGCACATGAGTGCTGCAGCAGCCTCCAGGGACATCACACTGGTAAGGTTTTCTTTAGAGGACCTTAAGTTTACGAGAGATACAAAATATTCACCTCAGCATTAACAGTTGGCAAAGAGAAAGGGACAGATGGATTGTAGTTGTGGCTTGCTGTGAAGCAGACCCTGCCTTTCTAAAGGAACCCTTTAGTTACAGATGAAGTAACTTTTTCTGGCCCTGTGCCTCTTATGATCCATCATGGATAATACTATGAGGCAATTTTTTTTTTCCTTTTGCTTAGTTTTATTAAAATAGTTTGATGACATGTTTGACAGCTCATCCCTTGCATGGGCTCAGTAGCTCTCTCTTGAAGAACACAAATTGTTGTCTGCCTGTCTGTAATATTACAATGCCAGAATGTCACTTCCCCAACAGCAGACTGTCACTGGCATCCTTGGGTGAGATTGACCAAGGATGTCTGTGGGGAAAGCTTGTGGTCAGATAAGAAATATCAGTTGTTTATTGTTCTCTTTGATGACTTCCAGTTTAGAGTACCTGAGGAGTAGTGATATTGTTAACATTTCATGATCATAAATGTTGCTGAGTAGATCAAGGAAAGGGAGAAAACTTAACTTAAACTTTCATGCTACAGAAAGTTTAATGAAAATTTGAATAAAATATCTGAAGTCTCCAGAGAACTGTTATCAAAGCCTCACCTCGTTACTGGAGTAATGTAAACTTATATGTAGAACAAATTCTAGTCTAGAACAGTGTAGGTTAATTATGCACATACACAAAACTGGTATGATGAAAGACAAATAACATCCTGATTAAAACTGCAGAAACATGGAAATAAAGCCAAGCTTTCATTTACTAATAGCAATTCCTCCCTCGCAGCATGTTCTCAGCCCTTATAAATCACAAGCTGCAGACAGCCGTAGCTCGGCTTTCTGAGGAGTAATTGCCCCTGAGAGTCATTCTTTTTTCCTATTCAGCTGTGACGTGTGATTTAACTTGAATCTTTGTTGAGGTTTCTGCCCTTTGTGGGGGGGGGATGCATACATGTGTTGCTGCTCTTGTTTTTCATATACGAAATTTTTGTGGATTATTTGACAAAGAAAATGCATGGCTGTGTCTGTAAGGAAACGCCCTTGGACCTCTTATCTCCATGCCCCGTCTGGGGATGGTAGCTCAGTCCTGGGGGGAGTGGATCAATCCTGTGCATCATCTTACCTGAAGTGCTGCAGTGGTGGTGCTGGTGAGGAGCTGATAGGAATAATTGATACACAAGGGCTTGTGCTCCACAAACTTCACTGTTAGTGAATATTAGGTTTGTACACTGACAGGTACGGTCAGTGTGAGGTTGGAACCAGCTTTTACTGACTTTTCCTTAGGTACAGAATACCACACCTTCACATCTCAGTGCAGAATTTGTCATTGCTGTTTCACTGTTGAACATTTCCCCCCCCCAGATACTTGTCCTTACATTTCTTTCTCCTTTCCAACCCCCTAGTTCCATGCTATGGACACTTTGCACAAAAATGTCTATGACATTTCCAAGGCAATCTCTGCACTTGTGCCACAAGGTGGGCCAGTCCTGTGCAGAGATGAGATGGAGGAGTGGTCTGCTTCAGAGGCAAACCTCTTCGAGGAAGCACTAGAAAAATATGGAAAAGATTTCACTGACATTCAGCAAGATTTTGTAAGTATATAAAAAGTTGTCCCTGTGGTGACCGGCTCTGATTGGTGACAGAGCTGGCTTGCAGCTTGTCTAAACTGTGTTTTTCATTGTGTGTGTAAGGGGGCTTCAAACTGGAATGTGTGTCTTGCTGTAAAGTGGGGAAAGGCAGACCTCACACTAGTGACAGCCTGGTGTACAGTCAGAATTTCAAATCACAGATGATAGTTTTTCCTCTAGAAATGTTAATTTAGGATCATCTGTTCCACTACAGCTGAGGAAGGATGTAGGAAACTGTTGTGACAGCCGAGCTGCTCTAAATGAATTTGTGTTTGAAGGAAAATAAGTATTCGGCCTTCTGAAACATGAAAATGTAGTCACCTTTACAATGTGGTTTCAGAAAGGGCCTATTGAAAGTTTGCAAAAGGAATCCTGGGCATCCAAGGGAAGTGTCCTGTAGTTTGGCTAAAGCACTACCCTAGGTGCTCAGCCTGCAGATTGAATGGAGCACTGTAAGGAGAGCCAGGTTTCACTGTGTCGTTGTTCAGATCCTCTGGAACAAAACAAGTAGTTTCAGTGTTGTTTGTCCTGTGCTCTAATCTCTTAGAGGGACTTGGAAACAGCAGCACACTCTGTGGTCCTGCTGAAATCCTCATGCTTCTCACGCAGAGAACAGAGCTGGCAGGGTACAATTCTGTTGGTAGTTTGTTTTGGTTTGTTTTTGTTTTTTTTTTAATGGGCCAGCTCCATTGAAGCCAAGCATATCAGAACTGTGATACTGTAGTTGTGACTCTTGCTTTAACTGCTGCTGAAGCAGAGTCTGAGCCTGTGGACTTCCTTCCACATTGTGCCTCTCTGGAATGGTTTGCTGTGTGCCAGTGCAGCATGAAGATTTACCTGCAGCCTGTTCCACTTTTTACACTGAAAGCTCAGAGTATTTTGAAAGGGCATTTAATTTAATAGGGGTCCCATGTGCATCTTTGTAGATTCAGACTGTTTTTTTTTGAGGAGGGCTAGTAGTTGCAAGAGCACTGCAACCATCAGTCAGAAGAATCCTGTGAATTTCAGTAAGACTGTATGCCAGCTCCCTTCAATAAATGCTGCTTTTCCTTTGTGTCCCCAGCTCCCATGGAAGTCCTTAACAAGCATTATAGAATATTACTATATGTGGAAAACTACGGACAGATACGTTCAGCAGGTAAGAGAGTCAGAATCACTTCCTTCATTCTAAAAGAGGTTGTTTTTCTTGCCTGTGAAACCAAACTTTGTTTCTCTATTCACCCTCTCGGGGTTCAGCCTTTCCAATAGGTGAGTTCTGTTATGATCAGAGCAATCTCTTGTCCCTAAACTCATCAGCCTTCTGTAAATACAAACAGCATTGGCAAGAGTGCATTCTTTTCATGTTTGCTGCTACCCTGTTTGCTCGGACGTTTCTAATGTCTGGTTTGGAAGGTTTCCTCAGCAGAGGAAGGAAGGCAGGGCAATTGCATTTTGACTGTGGAGTTCAAGGTTCCCTTCAGTGACTTCCTGGGGGGACAGTTGCTGTGCAGGAGGCCCCAGCCCGATTCCCCAGCACTGCTGCCCCTGACTTGGATGGCAGATGAGCGAGGCTGCCCCGTGTGAGCTCTGTGAATGAAGTGTTTACCTGGGAAGTGTCACTGGCTCACATTCCCAGTCTTGTTATACTTGAGAATCAACTTTTGAGTAGTGTTTACAATCATTTTTATCTCTGCTTGTTTAAACACAAAGGCTGGCTGGTTCCTGAAATAAAGCAAGCACAATGCAAGCAGCATGCAAATTCTTGCAGAGTATCAGTTGCTGAAAACTACTCACAATATTTGACAGGAAAACTGAGTAAAAGAAGGGAGAAATTTAGAATGGGTTTTTCATTATAATAATCAGTCCTAAGATGAGGCATCTATTTGAAGTATTAGAAAAAGTGGAATTGTATAATGTCCTGCCTTAACTTGTTTCCTTGGAAATTCAGCCTGGAGTAAAGACTAGGTGCCTGAGGCATTGACCAATGTTTGCCATGTGCTGTAATGTGATTTTTACCATTTTCTTTCTGGTTGGGGCACTGTTGAAATGAGAACTACCCTCATGACAAATGAGAACTCTTTTATGCATCAATTATATTTCACTTTTAATAAAAATATTAGTGACATCCTCATTCCACTATTTCCCCGAGTTCATTATTTGACTGCAACTTTTCATTCTGCTTAGGAAGAGGATTGTAGGAACATGTGATGGTGATGGAAGCTGGCATGGTGGGGAAGAATAATGCTCATGTTTTTTTTCTTCCCCATTGCTTTCTCCATTTTCCTAAAGTTTGTTTTTACATAGGCAAAATTGCAGAGGAGATAATTATGTGAAGACTTTAATTATTTATTCTTACAGCACTTAAAAAACACACTAAGCCTAAAGTTTCTTATACTGGTTTGTTTTGTTCCTGGGCACTGGGTTTTCTCTCCTAGTTATGCTGCACCTTACATGTGCTGCCCAGAAGTTTACCAGGGTGTAGGATTTGGGGAAAACTTCCAATTAGAGACTCTGCACTTAGGGGACAGTATAAGCTGAACAGGTAGAAGTTGCAGTGCAGAGATACCACATTCAATTAAGTCTGAACTGAGCTGAAGACCTCATCTCAAATTCCCAGCTTGTACAAGCAAATAATACCATGAAACATTTATAAAAAGCTTGAGAGAGCTATGTAACCACAAAGAGAAAGCATAGGAAGTTATAGTTCACATAATGGTGTATTACATTTATATTTTACTTGATGAGTGCAATGTCTTTGACAAAGTACATCTGTTGCCATTTTTTCCATCTGTTTCTTCATAGTGTTTGTTCTATGCAGACTCTTCCCTTGGTCTAATACCACAAAATGTTTCTGAGGCTGGCAGCATTTTTGTATACAAGATATTCAAGGTATCCCAAGTAATGATATGCAAAGTGTGTACCTTGAGTTTTTGCACTTCCACTTCCCTCTTTCCAAGAATGTGATTAAATTATATTCCGAGTCTGTATGTTACATGGTTTAATAAAAGTATTAATAACTTGCTTATTCTTGTAAAACCTTTGGTTGAATGAACATTAAAAGTGCATTTAAATTGTCTGCTTCTGTGAGCTACAAAATATAGGAATGAAGATTTGTGCCACCAACCAATTGCCTGCTTGGATGAAACAGTTGGCAGCTGTTTGCATCCTTCTGGATTTCTGTATTTCTCTTGATGTTTTCTTGGCATGTTTTCTTGCCATAATACTCAATCACAATCTCTCTGTTTCTTGCCATTGAGGAAGGGACATTTTGAGTTGCCTTTGACAGAAGGCTCTTCTGATAACTGAGCAGTAACTTGTACTCCTGCTTGGTGTACCTGAGATCAGAAGGCTCGCTGTAGCACTGCCTTGTCTTGTGAGTAAGGCACAGAGATGGAGATGTGTGCAAACTGGCTTCTTCTGGAGCGTGCACTTGGATCTCTTATCCAGTAATTTTTATTTGGCTTTAGCTAAAGCATGCTTTTGAAGATTACTAGCTTGAGTAGGAGTTCAGTCATCTTGAGAAGGACTCACCCTCCAAGAACAGAACTGCTAGGACTGATTCTACTACGATGTCAACACAGGATTGGTGTTTTAGTGCAGGCTCCTGAATGTCCACGGTGATCCCAAGAGCTGTCCTGTCAGTAACAGCCTTTCAGAGCTGTCATGAACAAAATGAGGGTGATGCATTCCAAATTCAGTATCCTGGGTCTCCTCTGAACGTGTTCTTTTCCTGGGACAGATTTTCTGTGTCAGTGTACAGTAGTGTCTGTTTCTGATTAAGAAAGGTTTGAAATGGCTTTGACTGGTTGACAGCTCTTTGTTGGTTTCTCCCATTTATTTTAGAGCTCTGAGGGTTGATGGGGCGTTTGGCTATGCCTATATTTTCATCTGGTTAGAGGTTGAGTTCTTACGTAGTTGTGAATTCCAGGGTGATTTTTTTTAAAGACTAAATGCTTCTACTGTTGTGCTTATCATTACGGGAAGTCCTGAAAACTTTAAACCATTAAACTTTCCATGGGTTGAGACAAGCTTGAGACATGGCAGTGGCAGATGACTGTGTGAATTCTCATTCTTTCTGGGAGTTAAAGGCTTTAATTTACTTTTTCCATTTTTATTTGTTTCTGAGGAGCAGGTACATTGAAGGGGAAGATCAAATACTATCCATTTCTACTGTTCTATTTTTTATGTGGAAGTGGCATTAGAGGAGTATAGGAGAAATAGACAGACAAAGTTGGTTTTAAGGTTGGCATGATGAGAACACGCTGGGGAAAGTGGAAATGCCCTTACATTTGACTCCACAAAGTTGAGATCTCTGGGTCAGTCTTGATGCAGTAGAAAACATCTTTCTGAAGGGATGTAAGCCTGCTTTGTACTTAGCCCAGAGCTGTGAGTGATGTCTTAATGTACCAGCCTTCATAAAGTTCTGTGTGCTGAAGCGTAGAAATAACATAAATGAAAGGTTTTTCTATGTTTGTGGGATGTTTTATCCCCAAACACCTCCTGTTAGACCTATGGTAGTATGGAACTCAGTCACTCCCTTGCCAAAACTGCCAGAGACCACAGGTACAACCCATCCATTCTGAGATGTGTTGCCGGAGCACAAGCAGCTGGGAGCATTTCTCCCAAATGCATCACAGACTAATTCCCTCTTCTGTCCCACCTCCCTGACCTCCACTGTGTGTTCAACACTTGTATGCTCAGAGGTTTAAAAAAAGAATAAACTGTGAAAGTTCTCCTCTGAACCCAGAAGGTGTAATTTGGCTTTCCCATCAGAAACTAATAAAGGCTTAATATTTGAGGAGGTTTTAGGCATCCCCATGCTGTCCACCAACCCAACTCTTGTGCCGTGGTTGTTGAAATAACCACAGTGTTCCTGGATTACTTCTGTTCTTTCCTCTTTATAAGTGTTCAGTCTTTAGAAAATGACCACAAACATTTGCTCTGATATGTCACTTATTATACAACTCTTTCAGGCTCAGTGGGTAGGATGGCAAGTCTGAGAGAGGATAGAGAAAAGACAGATGTTTGCACCAACTTGAATATACAATGCTTAGTGTTTTAATCCCTTGGTCCCTGTGGGATAGATAAGTTGGTAGTATCTTCCTTTTATGGATGGGGAAATTATGATGAGGTAAATAAGAGGATATACTTAAGATTTGTGTATATAAATAACTCAGAAAAAGATTTTTTTAGGCCAAACTACTAGGAAAAGTTACAGATGTTCTGGGTTTTTCTTGGGAGTGAGGACATTCATAACTACATCAGACGGCATTAAGAATTTATAGCATAAATATGCTTCAGGCACAGATCAATTAATAACTGGCAAAGGAATTAGCAAAGCACTCTGTCAGGGAAGGGATTATTCTGAAATTGTGCACAACTACATTTCAGGCACCTTTCTTTCATACCTTCTAGGATCAGTCACTGTCAGGAAATAGGAAACCCTTCATATGTGGTCTATTGATTGCCCACAGCCACAGGTACTTAGTGCAAAGCTCTTCTTGCCCAGGACATTGTGCTACCTTCTGGAAACCCTCCATTTTCCTGGTGTGCTCTTTGTCACAGGGGTGTGTGCCCTTTGTTGTGTGCTGTGCTGCTCCCCAGGGCGGCTGTAGGAGAGGAGGGTGTTGTGAGGTCCAGGTGACTTACGGTGGTTCCTTGTTCAGGGCTTGTTCCACGGTTATCACAAAGGAATCTGTAGGGTGAGGTTAACATTCATCACCTGTTTATTAAAATACTGCTTAATTCCCTAAATTAGCCACGTCCCCAAGGTTTGTTCAGGGCTTGTTCCATGGTCATCAGTCACAAAGGAATCTGTGGGGTGAGGTTAACATTCATCACCTGTTTATTAAAATACTGCTTAATTCCCTAAATTAGCCACGTCCCCAAGGCAAGTGGCTTTATGTTGAGCACAGGAGAGTATTGTAGTTACTGATAATGCATTGTGCGTGGATGAAGCTCTTGCATTCATACATTTCCAAAACTGTCATAACATAATGATGCCAGATAGTCCCCATGGGAGATGTTGTCAAAAAAACTGCAGCTTTTTCCTCTCACAATCTAGAAACTTAAAAAGCACTACAGTCCTCTACCAGTGTAAGTTTCCTGAATTTCCTGTCTCGAGGAAATTGGATTCTGTTACTGGTCATCAAGCAGTATTTTAAGCTGTTTGGCAGTGTCTGATGTTGAATTTCCATGTATTTCCTGGGGGGACTATGAGCTCTGGAGCTGTTCATCTGCTGATCTAAGTGCCCGTGGCAGTCTGTGCCTGGAGCACGAAGTCCTCTTTTTCAGCTGAGGCTGTGTGTGGAACAGTCTCCAGTTCCTGAGCTGGAGGGTGTCTGAGCATGCATTTTGTTAAAACGTTAAAAGGATGATTTTTTTGTATAGTGTCTCTGGAAGGTAGAGGAGGGTTTCTGATGCTGTTTGGAGAACCATGGTGACAGCACTTCTTGGGGCCCCTCTTTGGGTGCTTTTGTTTCTTATATCAAGATGCTCAGTTATGGTGTCTTGGAAATGTTCAGTTTGAACATGCAGTTCATATTCAGGAGAACCTCTTCAGTTCCATGTCTGATTGGCAGCAAGATGTGTGTTATTGATTCCTGCACATCTGTAGGATTGATAAGGATTATCTCCAGCAGGTCTTTCTTTGGGTTCTCTGGAGGACAGCAGTTTTCAGGCAGCAGTTCTTGTCCTAGGTGAAGTTTAACAGAGGCAATCTGGGAAACTGGCCCATGCCAGCAGAAAGGAGTCAGCCAGGAGTGCAGCTCTCTGTAGGTGTAGCCATTATCTTAGGATAACTTTCAGAGGTTCTCTTTTCTCATTCCTTGCTCTTTAGTCTGACAAGTTCACTTTGATTTCTAAGACAGGAGGGTGACTGTTATTTGCAGGAAGAGGGAAGTTATTCAGTAGTCCAGAGAGCTTTGGTGAGGAGCTGTCAGTGTGTCCTGTGAAAAAATTTTTGTTTAAAACTATCCTGATAAAAGCTTTATGCTTACAGGAAGCATTTACTTTGTTGTTACTTCGTGTGTCTGTGGTGTCTCTGTAAAAACAATTTTTATGTTTGTCCAGCTCCTCAGTGACATGCTCTTAAATTTTATTATGTTTTCTGGTGCTTCCTGCTTCTATGAAGATACTGACTTCAGCTTTACAATTATTTTCCTAGAGTGTGCCTTGAGGCTGCTGCATAGCAAATGTTAAGCTAGCCTGTTTGTCTGGAATATCCCCATGCTGCTGGTTTGTCTGGAAAACAGTGTCACAGCTTTGTGCAGACAGCTGTATCAGCTTTGAGCAGAGGTTGAACTAGAGACCTCCAGAGGTTCACCCTAAATTTATTTAGCAAATGTAATAAAGAGGAAACTTGGATCTTAGAGTGTTTCTTATTGCTTAAATGGTGAATATATGAGTTATAAAAGGAGTTAATGATCTTTCTAATGTCTAAACAAAAATATCCTGTGTCACTGAGCCTTCAGAAATTTAGGGGTATCAACACAAAAGTCTTACATGAAACTTTGAATTGGTGCAGCTGTTGAGGAACTGTAATGGAGAGGTTGTATTGATGTATCTCTTAGTGTCAACTGGTGAATGTTATGGACAATTGACAGTGACATGTCAGATTTTCTTCTGCAGGGGAAATAAAAACTTTTTTAAAAAGGAATTTGATTTGAAGTGAATGTGAATGAAAAGTTTGTCCTCATTTATATTAGCTTGGCATCTCTTTGACTTTTTTGAAAAGCTACATAGTTATGTGATGCCCACAGTTGTCTTCAGTGAATATTTTCTTGTTGGGAGAAGATTTAGTGGTAGCTGCTCAGTAAATAACTGCTGAAGTCCTTCTAGGTTTACTACTTGACTCAGGTAAGATGGCTCTTATTTTCTTTTTGTTTTAACCATTTTCTTTTTTCTGTTCAAGAAACGATTGAAAGCAGCAGAAGCAGAAAGCAAGCTAAAACAGGTGTATATACCCAACTAGTAAGTATCTCTTGTTTTGTTTTCCATCTCATTGTAGAGGGACTGGTGTAGCAGTTTCCATGTCCTACCGATATTATTATTTCCTGCTTAGGATGTTGTGCTAAGTGTTGCTCATTTCCTGCATCCTCTGTAATGTTCCCATCCTGAAGTGACTGTTACTTATCTTCTAATTTTTATTTTTGTATGGACTGGGAGTTGGGGACTTGCTGGCAGGTCAGCATGATTGTGAACAAAAGGGTAGCTAATTAATTGCTCTGTCATAATCTATCTGTTTTTCTTAATTTTTCTCAGCAGTGGATCATCAGTGCATGTTTGTTTCCTATATATCATTATATATGAAGAATAATATATAATTATTTGTAGGTGTACATATATTTTAAAACAAAATTTCTAGTAAAATGTGTCTTCTATTGCATTTCATCTGCATAGCCTAGTCAGCAGTAGTTATAATGCAGAACTTATAGTCTGTCCTTTCCTTTCACTTTTCAACTTTCATTCCCAGATATGCTCCCCTGTGTATAACCCCAATAACTTCCTTGCTCTTTTATGCTGTCTCCTTTTAAATATTTATGAACTTCTACCATCTGTTCTGTTACTTTAGATAAAACTAATTTTTATATATTTAGCTTGCAAGACAGCCCCTTATTTCTTCTGAAAATAGAGGATCCATGAATATATGTCAATACCTCTCAGGTGGATTTACTAAAAATGAGGTGTAATATTCAGAGTGAAGCCAAATAGATTTCTTGTCATACAATTTTTCAACAGTATTGCTTTTTGTGGGCGGTGTTACTGTGCAGGGGGATACTGGACATCAAATTAAACATGAATTCACAATGTGATAAGCTCATAAAGCAAAAGGCAGTATAATTTAGACTGCAGATGCAAAAGGATATTGCAGACAAGAGAGCCTGGCAGTCCTGCTGTTCTCTTGGATTAGAATGTGTGGAGGGAGGGCTTTGTGTTTGGAAGGCTGTGGTGCTTATTTGATAATGGCTGCCTGGAGTGGCATCTTATCCCTCAGCAAGGTAATTCTTTTTCTACCTAGAGAACACATCATCAAATCTGCAACTTACTTCCCTGCTCCAGGAAAAGACCTGGCTCTGCCCATGTGGCTGCTCTTCTGTCTCTGGCTTTGATTTCCAGTCACGGTTCATTTTATGAGTGTTGTACCTTAACTTACATATTATTTAATTGATAAAATTGGGTATGCATTCTCCTCTTCCTTCAGTATCCTTTCATGTGTATCAGGAAAGTAGCAATTACATGACTTACCTAATCCCACATGAATGTTTCTTCTGTTTTCTTGCTGTTAGTACCTCTAAAGGTGGCAACAATTAAATATTTCTAAGCTTTTTGGATTACTTCTACACAAGCATGTGTACAAGGTCTGGCATATAGAGAATGTATGACATCTACATTATCTTGTGACCTAGAAGAAGATTATATTCTTGGCTTGTAATAGCAGTGCACGGTGTAGGGATCTAAATATCAATGTTATTGATTTGTCCTTATCATGTTACTGAGCCCATTCCCGTTTCTAGGCTTGAGCCATAATGATCCACTTGTCACCTCAAAAATAAATTACTTGATGTAGGCTGTCACAAGACCTATGCAGAAGTGTATCACCTGATTGACTGAAACCCATATTAACAGTAACTGGTATAAAATTGTTGGCAGTGAGAGATCCTGGAGGATATCAGGCTCAAACAATTTTTTCTCAATTTTTTTCTTTTTTTTCTCCTCTGCTTGTCTTCCATTGATAGGGCTCTTGTTTGTTTCTGTAACGGTAAATAGGAAAATCTAGCAGAGAGGAGAAAGATAATAAGAAAAATAAGAGAAGCTGTCTTCAAAGGTTACATACATGTTGCACAATGAAAAATAACAGCTCTTTGTAGAGCTTTAGAGTTAGTATTTTATAACTTGAAGCTGTGCCCCAAATTTTTTAATGCTGGTAACTAAAGCATGGAGGGTCATACAGGTAATTGACGTGAGGTTATCAAGGTCTACACCAATGTCTTAGAAAAACACTTCTGACTCAGACTGAATAAGCATTTCTGTACCTCTTCCAAGAATAACCCTGGTTTTGGGGCAGACATTTGTAGTTGACTTGACAGAACCTGATGTCTATAATATGGAGCAATGAAGCCCTTTGGCTAAAAAGCACTGATGTGCTTTCCTGGTGAAAGGAAAAAGTGTAAAATCAGTTAAACTCAGGAAGTAGTGAAAAACAAATGTTTCAGTTGTTTTCTGTAGCACTATCTGTGTCAGTGTGAGTGGTGTTGAAGCAGCAACAGAAGTCTGAACGCACCAAGAGATTCCACATTCTCACATCCATGTTCTGCCATCCTCCAAAGTGAGTGCAGTTCTTGGAAGGCCTTCATGCAGTTGTGGTCTCAGACTTTCTCCTGCTAGTGTGTACCCAAACATACTCTTCAGGTTGTTGTGGAAGCTGTACGCTGGTTTTACTAAACTTACAGGCATCATATGTACCATGTTTTTGATGAAGATCTGGTTGTGTAGCTTGTGGTTTTTGGGATTAGGACATCTGCAGTCATGAAGGCTGAGACATCCAGTTTTGTGTGGCTTTTCTCTCATTTGCTTTGATCTAAGTGATACCAGAAGGGGTAAGAACAGAAAGGGAAGAATGAACTGCTCCACATGATTTCCAGTCTCCAAAATGTACTGGTGAAAAATGTAACTTTTAACTCTACATCTGTATGTGTTAATGAATACATTCTATTTACAGTATTTTATCTGAGAATCTCAAAGCACTTTGACAAGCTCAAAGGCTGTGAAGCCGGGGAATACTGTTCTCCCTACTGTGCCCCTTTTGTAAATCCAATAGGGAAACTGGAGGAATAGGTCAAAGCTTTGGTTCACTACAAGGGGCAACTGCTTAACAAGCTGAAGATAATTCCTTTGTCTGTTTCTTGGTTGTCCTCTGCTTGAGGAGCACGATCGTTTTTCTTCCCCGTTTCATTGTGCAGAGGTCCATGGCAACATGGAAAACTTAAAAGGTGTAATGCTGCTCTTCCCTCTGTAGCTGTGCTAGTTAAATTGGCAATCCCCAACGTTTTGTTGGAGAAACCTGCTCCTATTCAGAAAGCTTTGTTTAATGGTCATTAGACCTGCTCTTCGAAGTGGGTATTTACAGGAGGTTGGAGAGCTGTGAGGAAAGCTCACCTCTGTTGCCTGGATCCAGGCACTTCCATTAAATGCCTAGAGGTGAATGGCACAAGTGTCCCTTAAAAAGGATTTAAAATTGTTTTTATTTCTGAGGCTTTATTTCTTACTTGTTTTGTTGCATCCAGCACACATGGGTTCTTCAATAACAGGACATATTCACTGGATGGTATTAAGTTTATAATTATTTCTAACAAGAAAAATTTTATCACCGTGCTGTGCGTCAAATATTGTCTATTCATCTGCTGAAGGGGTATCAGGATTATCTGCAGGTTGGGTATGTTTTGTGCAGTGGCCTCAGTCCCTGTTGACAGACTTCTCTCTGTGTGTGCTTTATTGCCTCTAGCTTTTTCCTTGGGACTGAAGAATACAGCCCAGAAATCTGCACTTCATGGTCCCTGTTCTAGCATAACTGACTGCTCCTTCACAACTGGAACTCCTTTGAGACTTTCATTCCTGAAACAAGAACTGGAAAGCATAGTTTGCCACACCATCAGTATTCTCACTACCTTATTTGCATCTTTAGCTTCAGCTTCATTAATTGCTTAATGATTCATCCAGTTACTCATCTGATTCTCTTGTTAAATAGCTGTGGCAGGCCTTGGTGATATCAAACAAGTTTAATTAGCATATCATCAACAATTAAGAGCTTTTTGCTTCTCATATGATGAAAACATTATCTGCCTGAATTTTATTGTTACTGCCACTCAAAGTTGACTGTAGATTTGGAGCAGGACACTCTGTGGTGCTTACTGAAGCTTCATTTCTTGTAGTGTTGCAGAATCCTGGAGTTTACCACAACTACAGCATGTTAGTCCTTCTGATCAGCATGGTTTGGTGATCAGCTTTCACCAGTGCATGCTTTCCACTCGTGTTTTGATACAAACTTGATAATAGTTTTAGAGAGGATAATGGAGTCAGGCCATCCTCCTCCTTTCTGGTCCCAGTTCTTTGGACCTGCTTTGTTGGCCTGTACTGATGGATTTCAGACTATTTTGCTATATTTTTGGGGAATAAATCCAAGGTATAGAAGGGGAGACCTGATGTTGAAGCATAAGGCCTTAGTTTTCTTTACTTCAGTCTCTTCCTCTGTGGAGCAACGCCGCCTGTAGCAGTGTGTCTGGGAGGGCTGTTTGTTTTGCAGCATCGGGGCAATGTTTGCATTTGGAGTTTGCTCGTGAATCATTGGCAGAAGTTCTTTTGCAGCAGGTTACTATAGTGACATCCTGGAGCAGAGGAGCGTGAACGTTCCCTCTTTCAACTGCCCCTTTGTTAAACTGCCCTCGGATCTCCTGCCATCTGCGGGGTCAGAACTTGGTGCCTTTCTGATAAGCATCCTGAAACGCTTTAATCTTGGTAGGAGCTGGGCAAATTAATAAGCAGAAGGAGATGAAAACATATTCAGGCTTGTGAATTAATCTAGATGTCTTTTTGTAAAATCTCCTCTGCTGCTTTTGAGCTGTGTATGTGCTGCTCAGTGCAATATAGGAACAAACTACTTACAGTGTTCCTGTGCCATTTGGCCTTCTGAGCTTTCTCTGCTGCAAAAAGGCTCTGAATTTTACAGTGAGAATGCTATCAGAAGTTTTTCCTGGACTGGACGAAGACTCTGGCCTCCTTATGCAACCTGTGTGTGGTTCCTGTAGTTCGTTCACAGCAGAACATATTTTGTCTCTGTCAGAATGGAGCTTTACTGAGCTCTGTATCTCAGGATCTGATTGGACATTTTCAGATAAGAAGGATGTTTTCTGGCTTCCAGGGCAGCATCAGCTTTCCATTTGTCTTCAGAATTATGTCAGCTGGAACTCCTTTGCTTTTCATTGCTGTGAACATGAAACCTGATGCTGGTGCCCTGTTAGAAAGAAATTAATTTGGCTCTATTCCCACAATGCTGTTTTTGTAGCATTAGCCTGGGTGAAACACAGCAAGTATTCTGGGTTACTGAAATCAGTGTGACTCCTGTGTCAATGCGCAACTGATGTGTAAGAAAAGAAGGTCGCAGAAAGCCATTTTAAGATATTTCTGCTTCCAAATCATGGGTTTGTTAGTTGGAAATAAAAGGAATATGCCCACTCCCTTCAGTCTTCAGGTAAGGGAATACGATAGGAATGTAACCAGCATTGCAGTTTGGGCTCATGTTCAGCAGAGGCTCCAGAGCCTCTATAAGGTGAACTCCTGACAGAACTCCAGAGTCCTTGCATGTTTGATGAACTCCTCGTGTGCTCTTGCGTGAAACTTCGCGTATGACTTCTTCCACCTTCCTCCATTCCCCACAATTTCTGTCCCTGTAATAGCAATACTGTGTCCTCCTTCTTCCCTCCCATGCCAGATTTTTTGAAGGCCTCATTTTCCCCCTCAGACACTTCTTCCTCTGCAGAGATTTTGTGCTATTCCATACTGTTCTCCATGCCAAGATTCTGTTGGCCTTTCATTCTCAGCTCCCACCAGTAGCTTTTGTTTTAGCTCATAGCTCTTGGCTTTTCCAGAGTCGTCATTTTAAAGAGGGTATAGGGATGAGCTGAGGTGACCCAGGTGTTGTTGCTTGTGGAATTGTGGCCACATGATGCAAACCCTTGCAGTGAGACAACAAGAAAATATTTGTGACTGGAGTCTAGGGTTGTATTTCCCTGATTAAAGCAGATGTTGCCCTCTCCCTACCTGCTGCTCCTGCCCCCAGCCTTCTTTTTGGAGATTTAAGTAAAATATCTCATGTTGAGGACTTGTGAGATGTGTTTTTACCTGGATTCACGTGTCTGGATAGTGAGTAAGATACCTACCTGGTTTGGTTTGTTGTTTCTTAAAAGGTTTTGAAGTCTTGTAAATGGCATTCAACTATCATTATAGTTATTTTCATTATCAATATTTTAAAAATATTATTGGAAGGCAGTGTGTTCATGTAAGTCAGATTGCTGGTAATTACAACTGGTTCTGGAAGCCACATGCTGAATGAAATTTGAGTCTTCAACCATTTTGGGCCATACCTTCAAAAGTCAAATAAAAAATTGCGTGCTTCAATTAACACTTGTCATTCTTTTTGCTTTGTGTCTTAAGTAACAAGCCAAACCCCAACCAGATCAATGTAAATAATGTCAAACCAGGAGTGGTCAATGGTACTGGAGTCCAGGCACAGAACGCGGGAGCAGGACGGGCCTGTGAGAGCTGTTACAGTAAGTGCCAGAAAGGCAGTTGAGATGGAATTGTTGAATAAAAGCTGTCTTGTGCTGGGGTGGGGGGCAGATCTGGGTATAGCAGCATTTAAAAGTTTGGGATTTTTTGAGGTTGTTTTTGTTTAGCGTTTGTTTTGTTTTTTAAGTACTAGTGTTACATTTGTAAATAAAATTTTGAAGTACTAAAGGGGCAGTTAGTAAATGTTCTACATAATTGCATGTAACGACTGAGTGAATATTTAAATCAGTAACGTGTGATTTTGACAGTTTTTTTCATCATTTTTAGTAAATTTCAAAGTATGTGACACCACTGTGTTTTATCTGCTTCCTGATATTAATATACTGAGTTCTAATGATTGTGCTCCTTTATGGGGAGCCTGCAGAGATACTGGAATGATGTTGTATGAGAAGCCAAGTCACAGACTCTCTACATTTTTCATTTGTAAAATTAATACATGGGAAGTTCCTGAAGGCAATCTTTGCTGTTTCCCATGTTCTGCAGAAATCCTCTTGCAAAAAGAAAACCTTCTCTTCCATTGGCAGGAAATCTTCCCATCTTAATAATTGTTTCTTTCTGTTAGCATTTTAAAAGGGATATAGATTAATTAATGTAGTCAATTCTGCTGAAATCACAAGTATGTTTAACAGTGGTGATGACAGTGAAGCCATCATCAGTTTTGAAGATGTGTTTGAGCTTTGCTCTGTGTGTGGGGGATGTTTTCTTTTGTGCTGCTTCTAAAGAGAATAAGATCTGAAAAGTGATCCTGTGTAAGGATATATATAATTTCCACCTTTGTTATCTCTAGCCACCCAGTCTTACCAGTGGTATTCTTGGGGTCCCCCTAACATGCAGTGTCGCCTCTGTGCATCCTGTTGGACCTACTGGAAGAAATACGGTGGCTTGAAAATGCCAACACGGTTAGATGGGGAGAGGCCTGGACCAAACCGCAATAATTTGGTGGGTATCCACCAGGCAGACTGCTGCCTCTGCCTGGCAAGCTGGGTGTCATGCTACCTAACTGCCTGCTCACTGTTCTTAAATATTTAACCACCGAAAGGATGCCTGCAGCTCTCATTGTTGTCCTTGGGTTTGGTATATCGTGTCAAGCAGAAGTTGGCGCGTTAACCTCGCCAGAAGTAATTTGTTGCCAAGTACTGCCCTGAGGAAAAGAAACCCCATCATTTGTTTAGCAAACCAGCCTTCAAATGCATGAAATGACTTAGTGGAGATGGGAGAAACTGAAATGTCAGCCAGTGTTTCTGGTATTTGGTTTTCATGTTTTTTGCTGTAGGGGCAACAGCACTGGTTTTTTCTCTCCAAAAGAATGAATTATTTCCTGAAACCTATTTACTCTCCCAAGGCATTTTCAAAACAAGTTATACCCCAAATGGCTAGTGTCTTTTTAGAGATCCTTTATTTGTTTTTCTACCTAATCCTATTTTTTCAATAATCCTCCTTTTTTTTGGATAGGTTTGAGTAAGCATTGTATGAGCTGTTTCTGTTTCATTTTTCCTCTCTTATTCGAAAACCAAAATTCTCAGATTTTTTTCTGAATTTGGTGACAGTTTAATCTGGAAGGATTAGACATTAAGTTGATTGGAAAAGGTAACTGTATCACATGGATAGAAGGATAGCACACACTGAACTTTTATCTCAGGATAATTTCTTTCCTCTCTCCTATTCTTTGCTATCATTCCCTTCCCATTTTTTTTGTTTAACCTTTATTCTATCCAGGCTTCTCTTTGCCCTCTGAAGCCTCCTAGTTGCTGAGATAACTGCCTTATACCTCTTTTTTGTTAATTAAAAGTATGTAAATAGTCAGAGAAGGAAAAGCCTTCTCCCCAGACTGAAATTTCTTCCTGTTTTCCAGCTATGGGTGGGTCTGAGATAAGGTACTACTTGCATTATTTCATAGGTTGACTTAGTTGCTTTTCATAAAGAAGATAACTACTTTGGTTCTCAGTAGCTGAAAAATGTCTTCCAGTAGTATTCTTTATTATATGCAATGAATATGAAATCTGTCTGTGAGTACATTTGCCGAGTTAAGCTTAACAGTTAAAAGACATTCTTGCAGCTTTGAGCCAAAACCATTCCTGCATGCCATACATTTGCTTTGGAAAATGAGTTTTTTGTAATGCAGCTCTTCCTGATTTTCCCCTCCTTCTGACAAATGCTTTGTTATAAGGAGTTTGCATTGTACCTCCAGAGCAACCCTGAGCACCCAAAACTGGATAGTCTTTCTGTTGAGCCTATAAGCTCTAAATCATGTGATAGCACAGGTAACTTCTTCATGTCTGGCTTTTGGATCCCTTAAAGCTTGTGACAGCATAGAAATAAATGCTTCCGTGCAAAGTGAAAGGGTTTACCTTCATTTTATCCTTTGAAATATTAGGGGTAAGACTTGGGAAATGGGGAATAGCTGGGCTAAAAATATTTTCATCTGTAATACTATTTCTGTTATTGTGTCTGAGAATCAGTAGTTGAAAGTGATTTTACATAACACTTGCTCTTCTTTACAACTGTACCTTCTAGTAATTACTTTCTTCAGAATCCATTTTTGTTTTCCTTTCCCTTCAGAGTCCTCATGGTGTGCCAGTACGAAACAGTGGGAGTCCCAAGTTTGCTATGAAGACACGACAAGCTTTCTATCTCCATACAACAAAACTGACCAGAATTGCCAGACGTTTATGTCGAGATATCTTGCGCCCTTGGCACGCTGCAAGACACCCCTATCTGCCTATCAACAGTGCAGCAATCAAAGCAGAATGTGAGTGAGCTGCAGCTGGGACCTCCTTGCCAAGGAGTCCTTTGAGACTCCTGTCCTGGAAAGTTTTGAGCTGCAGCTTGCCGAGATGCTCTCTTGCACATAGCTAGTGCTTTCACAAAACCTAGCTGTACTTGCAGAGCCTTCTAACTGATGGTAGGCTGGGCAAAATAACTTTGAACGTTCAGGAGTTGTTTGTTTTGAAACATTTGTATTTGCTATTACACAGAGCATTCTCTGTGTTTGTGTCCTGTTGCCAAGATCTGCTTGCCACCTGTAAAATTCCTTTTAACGGCAAAGCTCTTTCAGGACACTGGAGTATTTCACTTGGTTTTGCTATAATAGCTAAATGTCTTCACTCTCTAATTATTTTTCTGTGTTTTACAGGCACAGCACGTTTACCTGAGGCATCAGAAAACCCATTGCTATTAAAGCAAGTGGTTCGAAAGCCTTTAGAAGCAGTACTCCGGTATTTAGGTATTAAACAAACCAAACCATCACGTGCAAAACCCCCCAAACACAGGAAACACCCTCCTGGCTACTCTGCTGACCATTTGGGTTTTCCACTTGGGTCTAGATGTAGGTGCTCATTCTGCATTAAAAACAAGCAAACAAGAAACAAGGCACACCCCACAAACAAAAGAAAACATCAAACCCGTCTTGTTAACTTGTCCTTTTTACTTTTCCTACTTTATCTGACTGACCCAGTGTTTCTTCAATCCACTCCGGGGTCATAAAGCTGTATCAGAAACTTGTTCACAAGTGAAGGGAGAGATGTGTTTGCTGTGGCTTCTGATGTATATGGAGACAAGTTACCATCTGCTAGTAGAGGCACTACCATCATATTTTGGGAACATTTGATTATTCACTTCTTCTGGTTTTGGGCTGTCTGGAGGTAGTTTGTGCAACTGGATCCTCCAAAAAGCCTCTTGGGTTTAGGACAGCACTGTGTCCCACAGCTTCTGAATCGATTGATGGCTGTTCTGTGCTGAATCTAGACAGGGAGATCATACTTCTGTTTTTCACTTTCCTCTTGGGTTTTGATGGGTTTTTTATTAATGTTTTTAATTGCAATTTTCTTGAGGACTTTTGCCTCATGAGCTGATCTGTGGGGCAGGACTGCATAGCTCCATCCAGAACTTTGGTGTCAGTTTGAGCTGCTGGAAGCATCCAGAGTGATGCTGTGTAAACATGCCAGTGCTGACTCCAGACAAATGCCAAATCCTTCTCCCCAGTGCTCCCTGTTGCCCTGCAGACATCCCTCAGGTTGTTCTGGCAGCCAAACGAGAGTCTCTCCTCTTTGAAGGCTTCCAGCTTAGCAAGGAAGTTGATTGCCTTTTCATTTAGATAAGCAGCACTGGAGCTGATTTTAGGTTTCTTTGAACGTTTTTGTTGATGAAATATTGTAAGGCTGAGGGTGTATTAAATATTTACTGCTCTTTCTTGGGTGTTGTACTTCTGCTGTGTACTAATGGGATGCATGGATTGAGAAACCTTTGGAAACATACAGTGCAACAAAAGAGAGCAAATAATGGGAGAAATATGCTGTTGGACAAAATCCTTATTTTAATAATTGTACAGAAATTAGCAGTAGATTTTGAGTTTTCCTTGCACTGTGTCAGGGCCTCTTGGATTACTGAGCTGAGAGAAAAAAGTGATGGAAATGGAGGAAGGACTGGTAAGGAGGTTTTTTTGGTGGTGTTAGTGGAATTGAATTTATGTGTTATCTTGCTGTTGGGCCTGCGAGGGAAGACTCAGTTAAAGTTTCCATTTGCTGTTTCTTGTAACTTTCTCAAAGCCTCTTCAACTGAAGAGGCTTGATGTCTGCCTTGGCCCAAAGCTTGAATTCAGATGTTGTGTTCTTTATAGTGCATCTTTGAGTCTTCACTTTTTTTGCCATTGGAGAAATTGTACTTTTTTATAAATGTTTCTGGCAAACTGGCAGAGTTGTAATTTCCCCAGAGTTTAGGAGTGTTGCATGACCAACATGGCCAAAACTGGGTTTTAGTATACAGCACCCCAAAAATCACCCCAAATTATTGGAGAACAGTGTTATGGAAATAGATACAAAATGCTTTTGCTATCAAATCTTATTTTAGGATAATATTATGATAATGATTTTAATGTCTTTAGTAGTGGTGAATTCCTAAATATATGGAAATGCTTTATATCAGTAGCAATCTCCTGCAGCAATCTCAAAACTATTGGCTGAGATAGTTTCTATATAAGAGGAAGTGTACTTGGGCACCTGGGAAGTTTGCAGGTTGTTTTCAGATTTATAATTCCAGTATCTTTGCCAATAAAAAAATTCTACTGTGCTGTTTTCCACCAGAGTCTCATCCATGTCCTCCAAAACCAGATCCTGCAAAGAGCTTGTCCAGTTCTCTCAACAATCTGACTCCTGCTAAGTTTACACCTGTCATTAATAATGGGTCCCCAACTATCCTGGGAAAAAGAAGCTATGAACAACACAATGGAATGGATGGTAAATATTTTTCCACAAAATGTATTTTGTGTCTATAGGCTTTTTCTTCTGTCCTTTCAGTATACAAGGAGATTATCTAAACTCATAGTCCTGTATATAAATTCCGAGTTTCTTATTCTTGAGGGAGTTTATTTTTAACTTTTGTAAAAGCCACCTGTCCCATTTTCTCCTTTTGGGTGAGGCATATGGTGTGTACTGCCTAGGAGGTGCATGCACACAAAGTCACTGTGCTAGTGGAACTCTGCCTGGCTTGGCCAACCTTGCAAATGGGTTAGCAAGGGAGAAACTTCCCTTCAGTTTGTAAATTAGTACTGTGAAGAATATCCTAATAGACTTTTTGAGTGATGTTTCCCTTGTTGGCCCTGTTCCTGACCACCTCTGTGCTTGGGCTTCAGCTCCTCAAGAAGAGGAGGCAAGGGAAAGTGTTTGAAGTGGGAGATAGAAGCAGGATGTTCCTGGCGTGGACTCCAGGTCTCTTTTCTGAAGAATTGCTCTTGAGAGTGTCAGGGAAGAGAAAGTGCAGTCTCTGTCAGATGAGGAGAAAAGGGTCTGTTGAAATGGTTCTAACAGGAGTGAGAACACAGAGGGTAGCTCTCCTTAACAAGGGAAAGGAACAGCTGGTGTAGTGAGTCTTTCTCACTTTTTATCTTTAATTTTAACCTTTTAAGTAGCTTATCTGAGATATAATTATAAACATTTGATGATATCTGATTGTGTTTTAACATTAAGAACTTTTAAAACTGCTGCTATTCAGGTTGCTGATGTGATGTTTTTCTCTTTTCTGTTCACTTGTGCTCTATCAGGCAACATGAAGAAGCGCCTGTTGATGCCTAGCAGGGGTAAGACCTTGAAGCTGCGCTCAGCTTATGCTAGGAGAGTGATTTTTAGTTTCATCTGCTGGCTTGTCTGTGCTTTGTGGCTAATGAGTCTGTCTGCACCTTCTGTGTTGATGTCTAAGTGTTCCTTGGGTAACCACTTCCACCCATGGTTTTGCTGCTCACCTTTCAGGCTTTTTACATGCAGGCAACAAGTTGTACAGCTGTACTGAAGACATGAAGTCCTCTGTTGAGAATTGATTCCTAATTCCCCAAGTTGACAGAACAGTCTTCCAGCAGTTCCGTGAAACTGCAGGAAGCTGTGATGGTTGGTTTGAAAATAGGAGTTGTTTCACTGTTTAACTTCTAAAAAAGCAAATTTTCATGTCTTGACCTACTTTGTATTCGCTTGGACCAAAAGAAATAGAAGACAGTATTTACATCAAGTCCCAAGTTCAACCCTCTGTATTTTCCAGTGAGTGGACAGTCTCACTGGTGAGAGACTGCACATTCTCTCCAGGCAGTAGAAAATGATTTTCAAAACTTCCACTGGTTAAAAATTAATCTGTTCTGAGTACTGAAGAGATGTCAGAATCTTTCATTAGTGATCATGCAGGAAACTTATTGATGTCACTTCACCAAATGTAGTAGAACAGACCAATTTTGAATATTTAGGAGACAGACAACTGCAAAATTGTGTCACTGTGAACAGTCAAACACAAAAGCTTACATGTTGCCATGAACTGGCCAGCACTGCATGCCCTGATAATCTTTGTGTTTCATGGCTGAGACAGTGGATGGCTGTTACCCATATTTACATGCATGCAAATATGAATGCATGTGGAGAATACAGCAGTAAGGACAGGGGTTGTTCTACTGTCTTGGTCTCCTTGGGAATTTATTCCTTGATACCCTGTTGCTGAGTTTGTATGTGCTTTGTAACTTGTCTTTTGGGAAGAGTAACAAAACCCTGCTGCATTGGTCAGTTTGGCTTCCTCAGAAGCTTCGTACAGTACAGTAATGAGGGATGTAGATGCAGAGTAGCTCACTGAATTTCCACAGCTCCTGGTGACTACCTGCTTATGGGCAGACCTGCTGCTCCCTGCTGAATGTCCTCCTCAGCAGATGACACACTTGGGAAGCTCAGAGATGTTGTGGCCCAGAGGAGGGAAGTAGAAGAACAGATCCTTCCCTCTGGAAAGCTCTCTCTGCAGAGAGCACTGGACCTGATAACCCAACATGATTATCTGGAAATGGAGGATCTCTGTTTTAGTGTTCCAGTCAGTTATAACTGTTGCTGGAGCCATCTGCAAGATGATTTTGGAAAAGTACCTGTTCCTCAGAGTTTGTGTTTCTCTGAAGCAGGTGTGTGTAGCTGTGCAGGGTCTGGATCTTCCTGAGCACCTGCTGTTCTGCCTGTTTGGTCTGTTCTCAGCCAGCCACTGAAATAGTTGCTGGAGTCCTTGTTCCTGTAACTGCTAGGTAGCAGAATCCAGTTCACTCCCAGAATCTGTTTACCTGCTGGGGTAGTGAGTGTTAACTGGATATTCTTGTGAGCAGTTCAGCTTAAACCTGTTGGTTGAGATTTATTTGTGAATGGAAAATGTTTGCCACGCTGCAGTTTTGCATCTGTAATGTTTCCTGAGCCTGGGTTGCTGGAAGCTTTGCCGAGGACCGAGAGGGAAGGGAACCACCTGCAAGGAAAGAACATTTAAAGAACTTGGATCCAGATCTGCTGGGCACAGGGAAGCAGATGGTGGAAGTTTGGTGGATCTCTTTCTGTCCTGGTGCCAGTCAGTGTGTTGGTGCCTCTTAGCACAGGTTTCCAGATGCCTTTTGTGTGAGCTGGTAAACCTTGCTGGTTGTGGGCATGGATACAACTGGTTTCTTGTGCCATGAAAGGACTGGGATTGTGGCACTGGAGCTTCTCCTTGGTTTTGGATGGAGTCATCCAGGCTTATTAGTCTGGGGGGCTGCTGGCAGGAAGGGCATCAGCTGGAACTGCTGTGAAAAAGAGGTGAATGACAGTGGCCAGAATTTAGGAACCAGTGAGTTGACCTAAAATAGTAGAAAAATATTAATGAGAGTAAGCCTGAATTGTTATAACTGGTCAGATTCTGCATTTACATAGATACTATGGGAAGTTGGGGGTGTTCCTTTATTTTTTTCTTGTTTCCCATCTCCTCTTGACTTGCTGACTAGTTTAGGTCACTGTAGGAGAGTGTACTGTAAAAAAAGAGATGGTGTTAGCATATCTGCACAGAGAGGCTGAAAATATTTTTTCTGCACAACTTAAGGTTCAGGAAGACACTTTGTCCACCTGTGTTTAAATAATTTCCAAAGAGATGTTAACCTAATGCAAAATTGTATCTGTTATCCAGGAGTTTTCTGCTTCCTGCTGATGTGCTGTGTCCGTGGCACCTGGAAGACATTTTAGGGTTTGGACAGGTCACTGTGCCAAAGTCTTAAAGGGGAACAGTGGACACTGTTATGGTGGGCTTTAGCTGAAGTCTCTTTGCTGGTGATAAAAGCCTTGTGGTGCTGGGCCATCACCTCCAAACACAGGGGAGAAGCCTGAACACTGGAAATGATGGCATGTGATGGTTTCCTAAGGCTTTCTTCAAGGCCAGGTTGTAAAGCAGAGTATAATCAAGAGGTTTATTTGCAGGAAAGAGCCAGGTAGCAGCTTGTGTCTGTATAGTGTAAAGCATTGAGGTACATCTTTATGACAACTGCTGAAATTCAAGGAGTAATTCATATTTTTCCTTTGGAATTCTGTCTATTTTATTTTCCTCCTCTTTAAATCATGTTGGAGGCATCATTAGGCTACAGTACACTTCCCAGCTCTCTTCAACATTAACTTAGCATGGATAAATTGCTGCAGAATCCTATTTTTGGAACATGAAAAGTACATGGAGTATCATAAGCTGTCAAGTAGAGTGAGATGCTAAAAAATCTGTAGTTTATTGCTTTTCCATTGGTGTTCTGGAGCTCAACTGACAATCTCTGCCATGAAACTTCCTCTGGGGAGAGAAAGAGAGGATGTTTTGTGTGCAGGAACCTGTTTACTTGATTCCTTACAGCCATGCAGTGTGGGATCTGTGTGGTACTTGGCTATGCAAATTCCTGCTGGGGGAGGGGAGAGACCATTGTTAGATTTTTATTTTTCTCCCCTCTCTTTTACACTATGCTGGCTTTCATCTAATCAAAATTGTTTTTCAGGGTCATCACATGCACTCCTAAAATTGGCAGAAAGAGGGAGAACATGAATGAGTAGCTGCAATAAAGGGAAGGCTTTTCCCAGCAACAAACTTGCATTGATAACATGGTGGTGGATCGAATGCTGAAAATTGGAGAGGGTTTATAGAAGAGACATGAAAACAGGGAAGGGACTGGAAAACACTCTGTATAATGGAAAATGCTTCTATCCAAGTGGAAGTTGTAGATGCTTGTCTCTGCTGACAGGAACAGCAGAAGTATAATAGGGGGCTTTCAGTCTAGCTGGGAGTGGAATAACAAGCTGCAGTAGCCAGAAGGTACAGTTGGGGACTTTGGCTGGAAACGAGCTGCAGATTTTTGAGTGAGGTTAATTAACTGTTGGAATACCTTGCTTCTGCTGCTGGGGATTTCTAAACCCAAATGGAATGTCAATATAATTTAACATGTTCTGGTTCATTGTTTCTCACGTCCTTTTTGGGAAAAGTGAATGAACCAAAAGTGGAAGCATTCGTCAGCCTGGCATGGCCGTAGTTCAGTTATCAAGAGATGAGGATGGCAGTGGAAGAACTGTTCTTAACAAAAGCAGCTGTCAAGGTGGAAGGATAGGGAAGTTCTCTAACATCAGCTATGTAGGGGACCAAAACTATCTCAATATTTTATATTTACATGCAGACACATGCATTTACATGCAGACACACACATACATATATATATTGTTTTTTCTGGCTGACTTAGACTTGCAGAAAATGTGGACTTACTTGTATGCATAAGTTACATTAAAGTTCTGCCTTTATCATCAGTGACCCCAGCTGTCTTTCTAAAAACTGAGGGATAACCAGCCAATGAAAATGTGCCCATCCAGGAATTACTGTAAACAGCAGGGAGTGTTGGTCCTTTAGTAAATGGTGGCGTGCTGGGGAAAAGGCCTGGCTTTAGCTGTTGGAATCCAGACCCCAGTAATGCTGACTAGTGACAAGAGAGCAAATGTTCGCCAGCTGCAGCACAGCTGGGAACAATGTCAAGTTGCTTGAACTGCTTTTTGGAGACCCCAAGAACTATGTGCCTGTGCAACTTTATTGCTTTAAGGTTATTCGTCTAAAGTAATGATTATTTTTGATGATTTCACATGGGATGTTGTATTCAGATGCTAAGTGAAACAATTTTCACTTGCTTTCAGTTTAGCCTTGATACTCTTATTAGGTTCTTTTGGTGTTGTGAAGAAAGATCTGAAAATAAAATCAGCAGATGGGCATCATGTTCTGTGGATCAGCTAGTGAAAACTATTTCGTTTAGAGTGATGGCATGGAATAAGATGCAAATGTTGATTGAGAGGAGAGTGCATATCCCAAGGCAATGGTAGAGAGCAGGTGTAATTAATGTGAGAGGAAATTAATGTATAACAGAGCAAGGGCAGAATTGCAAGTGCCCTGGATAGTACAAAGCCTGAATTTGTAATTGAGTGGAATGTGTGACACATATCATTCATAGATATGTATCTCTAACACACACACACACACACACACACACACACATATATGTAGGTATGTGTATGATGATAATACTCCTGATGCTAAGAACAGTGAATAATTCAGTACATTCTAGTTTAGATAGCTTGGATCAGCAAAGCCTAAAGCAGAGAGGGTGCATAGTTTTGTCTCCTCTTTTTTTAACCACCTGGTGTGTTGCAGCCAGGCAGAATCCACCATGATGCTCTTTTTGGCATATGAGTGGACAGTATTGATTGACTCAACCCCGAGACAGAAAGTGTCTCTCCCTTCTCAATGTGCTTATCTAAGGAGAGCTGCTGGCTCTCTGCAGTTGGATGTCACTGTTCAGAAAATATTAGCAGGGTTCTTGAGGTGCTTGTAGCAGGAGGTACAGCCTTGCATGAACAGACACATCATCTGGGAGGGGCTGTGGTTACAGCAAGTGAGTGTGACCTGCTGGACCAAGCATTTTAGGAAGTGCTGTTGAAATCCAGTGATGTTAATGGGCAGGGCTTGGTGGAAGGAGCTGGGTGCAGACCAGCACTTACCCATCCAAAATTAAAGCTGTTCTTTGCAAAATCTCTCATTTGGAGTCACTGTGTGTTTAATGTTGTCTTGGTTTTATCTGTCCAAGAGAGAACTGTGATCACTTCTGTGTTTCATTACAGCCAAACCAGTCTGTGTATCTCTATTTGTTGCATGGGGCTGAGCTACTGTATTCTGAACTACTTGAATCTTTACCTTTTTTAACCTTAAATCTTTTCTTTCCTTTTCCTTTGCCAATCTTGGTAGGAACTTACTTAGGTAAGTAAATTGCAATTTTAACATTGTTTTTATGTACAACAGAATTATAAGAAAATATTAAGTCTAGGTGGTGTTTGGCTCAATTTACGCTCTCTTCTGCTTGTTGCGCTTGTATTTCTGAAAGTTTGTAGCCTCTGATTGTTAGAAGGTGGACACAAACAGTGGTAAAACACTCTAGGTAGTTATAAGAGAGGCAGGGGTGCTAAAGTGTTCTTGCAAGCTGGCAAAAAAGTGTGTGTGTGTATGTCAACACACTGAGACTGCCTCAAGTGAACCAGTAACTTGGAAGTGAAATCCTTGTTCATCAAGCCTTGTTCATGCATGAATTTATTTTTTTTTTCCTAGCTTACTCACAAATGTGGTACTGTTGATGTTTTTGTTACTGCTGGGAAGGATGGAGTCCCAGGAGGAGGATTACTTTTGGCACAGGAAAATGCACATGAAGAGTATATGGATTTTAGAAAGCAATAGTGAAGTCACTGGTTGTGAAACTCTCTGCGTTTGTTGTGATTGAAGATGTGCTTCTGAGTCTTAGTGCATTTACATGTTCTGTATGATACTTCTGGATAAACAAATGCCATCTGTGACTAATTGCTCGATGAAGCAATTTTTGTGTGTGGTGGCAGAAGATCGTAGTTAGTAACTTCTAGTAAACACAAGCTTACCAACTCCAAGTTGTGTCCAATTGGAAGCTGGGCTTCTCTTGCTCCTTGGCACGAGGGTCAGTTCTGTACAGACTTGTGTCAGACTGTGAAATGGGCTGTAAATGCACAGCAGCAGGGTGTATGTTCAGGTGTGGGAAAGCACTGGGTGATTTCTGACCAAGCAGAAAGTTCTCCATGCTTCAGCAGCTTCTTGAAGCTTACTGTAGTAACTTCATGGGAATATCCCTGTGCTCCAGCCTGCACTGCGCTCACTGCTGAGGGTTTAGGCTCTCCTGCTTCTCCACATGGCAGCTGTGTGTTGTGTGGAGTTGGCAAAACAGCAGGCAGAATGTGAGCAGTGGGAGTAGTGTTGGAACTGTGCCACTGAGGTGCTGAGTCTCAGAGGATGGGAGTGGAGCAGCAAAGAGCATGTCTAGAGTCAGGCATCCAGTGGGACCAGATGTGCTGGTCTGCTTTCCACTGGGAAATTAGATTCTCCCTTTCTCTGTGTTTTTGGGTGCCAGCTACTCCCTACTCCCACAGAGTGCTCTTGGGGCAGTGCTGTAGTTGCTGCTGGAAGGTTAGGCATTCTCTCATTCAATTTTATTTTTTTTTTAAACAAATCCAAAAGCATGAGATTCAAATGACATGAGATTGTTAGAAAAGGTTGTTTGGAGAGGTTGTTTCCCCATCCTTGAAAGATTACACAAAGCTGCAAAGTAGCAGCAGTAACAGACTTGTGTTGCTGTTTGATTGCAGTCCTTCCCCACCTGTATTTCTTTGGGAGAAAGTATTCACCTGCAGCTTTGGTACTTCGGGAATGAAGGGATCATTAGGGCATCATTAGTAACCTGCTGGACTGGTTTTCATCCAAAATCTCTGATTGTGCTTAGCTTGAGGAGCAGTTCTGAGGTCCTTGGCACTGAGCTGTGGGGAGCAGACGTGCCCTGAGGGTGCCAGGTAATCTCTGCAGTGATCAGCTGTTCCATTGCCATTTCAGTAAGGTGTGGAATCGGCTGTGGCAAAGGACATTTATGATTCTCTGCAGCTATAGCTTCAATTAACTTTGTCTTCACTTTATCCTCTGGGGCTTCCTCTTTATTTCAGTGTATAGAGGAGGAATTGGATGGCAAGAGATTTTCTACAGCTTTGGGTTCTTTTCAATGCTATGGAAAAAAATCCCTAACATATAGTCTGGAGTTTTCAGAGTATATTTCAATTTCTTTGGCTGCAAAAGAGTGGAAGACCTGCTTAGATTTGTCACTGTATACCTTTACACTTGTGGTTTTAGAAGTTTGGTCAATCCTGAAAACACTTCCTTTTGTTGTTTGTGTATTTTTCTGTCATTTGGAGGAGGTCAGTGTTGATGCTGATGTGGAGCTGTGCAAATTCAAGCAGTTGGTCCTTAGATATCAGATGGAATAATCACATTTTCTACCCTGTGTCTTCTCTATAGATGTTCCTCCTTAAAATATAGTCAGACTTTTTTTTTTCCTGGAGAGGAGCTGCCAGAACTGTTGTATTTTGCTCCTGATTTAAATTCTTATGCTCTCTTATTTTTAACCGGCTTGTGGATGCATGGAGAGACATCTCTCAAATCTTCATCTGTGAAAGTGGAGCAGGCACATGGGGCAGGTGTGAGTCTGACATGATGAGTTCTCTGCCTGTGCCACCACTCACCCACAGACACAGGATTGGTTTAGTTTTTAGAGGTGCCTGTCTTACAGGCTTCCTCTCTCACACAGAAGCCACCAAAAACTTTTGGGGGAAGATCCATTGTTTCCAGTCCAGATGCATCCTGTTGACATGCCAGCAGTTCCACAGTGGGTTACAGATGTGCTGTCTCTGTGCCTCTCTTTGGTGGTGATTGTGCATGGAGGTTGCTCACTTAATAGCAGTGCTTTGGCAGCATATGCTCTTCTGTGATATTTTTTTTTAATTGCAAACTGAATAAGGTCATTTTAGTGCCTGTTTTCCTTCTTTCAGACTCCAGTTATTGAAGTGTGACTAAAGTGAAAATTCATGGATTAATTCACCAATATTAACATGCTAATTGATACCTTTTTGCTGTGAAAGCAAGGGTATACATTGCATTGAAGCTGTAGCTTTGTTTTGTGTCCTGTTTTATTGCAGCAAAAAGTTGTCATGGGCAGCTTTATCCTAGAAATGGCAGTTTGGGAGGGAGTTTTGTTCCTATCGTTGGTACTGCTTCTGTGCTGCTTGAGGGCTCTGAAGCTTTGGGGCTCAGAGCATGCAGAAGTTCTGCTCAGCCTTTGTTCACTTGGCATCCCATGGAATATTCTGGTTTAATTCTGGTGCTTGGAAATAGCACTGTTTACTGTCTGTTGTACATCCAGCAATAGTCATGGCAGCAGCAGCCACATATCAGGACAGTTTTTTCTGGCATTAAGGATGTTCTTACTGCAAGAAAAGAGCTGATCTGGAGTGTGGTTAAAAGAAAATATGTGGCTTCAATCCAGGGACTAGCATCAGTTGATTTACATCTCAGAGTTTCTGTGAATGGAGAAAACATAATCTTTCAGTTATGGAAGTGGGAAGAAAGTAATAAGTACTGGAGCTTAGCTCTGAAGATGACAGATTCTGACTGCATCCTGCTGGCTGTGCTGTTTCCCAGCATCCATGGAGCCCTTTGTCCATCCATCCATCCCAAACAGCTGCTCACAGCTGTGTTTTGGATGCTGTGGTTGCTCCCATGTAAAAACAAATTATTATCTGGTGCCTGCACTGCCTTTGTCAACATCCAAAGGTTGTTACAGGCCTTCTTACTGGTGCCTGGTACATCTGTCCTACAGGCTTGGTGGAGATATTTTTGGCAGCTATTTCTTCATCTCTGTGGATACTTAGGCACAGAAACGCGGCAAGAACTGAAACCATGTGTCTTCCCATTTGAACATCTACACAGGATGGAAAATACTGCTTGATGTAACTGATGATTCTAGTGTGGTGTATCGTGATATACTCAATGCTCTGAAAATGTCCCCTGCTTTGCCCTCCTCACTCCTGACACTACTGTGCCCTGTGTTTCCTGTCATACTCAATGCAAGAACAGTGTGTTTCGTTTTACCAACAAAAAAACCTGCTGGAATACAGACCATGAGCTGTGAAAGTTCATTCTTGCTGTTTTCTTTAAAAAGTTTTTAATCCCAGCTAACTCACTAGCAATGGGAAGGTTCAAAGATCCCATGGATGTGAAAGCAGAATTCATACTGAGACCTTTTGCAGTCAGCAGTGGCGTTTGCTGATGCCTGTCCTGTAGTACCTGTTGGATTTGCTGCACTGACATTTTTGTTCTCAGAGAGAAGGGGCTGAGGAAGGTGGTTTGGTGCAGATGCTAATGAAGTGGTGTTTTTGGAGAACGTGTATCTTGTAAAACCAAGCAGTGCTAGCAAGCAGCCTTATTGAGTCTCCCAGGCCAGTCTGTGCTGCCTTACCGCAGCACACCTTTCCCTCAGATCCCAGGAGCTCTGAGTCCTGCAGGCTCCTGTGTGTGCACAGTGTGGTTGAGGGCAGTGTGAGAGGGTTCCTGATAGCACAGCAAAGCACCTGGTCCCAGCGAGCCCTGGTGCCTGGGGCTGTGTGTGCCTGGGAGAGGGCTCTGTGAGAGCTCAGTGGCTGTGCTCTGTGCCTCAGGAGGTGTTTACTTGTGGCAGGTTCAGCAGATACACTCTGCTTGCTAACAGCTTGTAGCTGACGTCTGAGCTGAGGAGTTCCCAGGAGACCCAAGGAGGATAAGGAAGATTCTGTTTGTTGCTGCCTTGACAGTGAATAACGCCTTCCCCTTTCTCCTTCTTGACGTCAGTACATTCCTCAGACTAAAGGAGAACGTCAGATTTTTCCCCAGATGCACAGCAAGCCTGGGATCTGGAAGAGGAGGTGTGCTTCTAGTGCTAGTGGGAAGCAAGGCTTGAGTAAATGGAGAAGAGACTGGGCCAGTGGAACGTGTTTGTGACTCGGGGCCTCTGCTCTTCAAACCACGTTGCCAAAGAAGCTTTTCTCAGTCGCCTTTCCAGAAGTCAGTTCAGTAGGCAGCTCTAGGCTGAGCAAAACAACACAGTTGTAATCATAGCTGCGTGTGTTTTGATTTTGTACTTTTTTCTGTCTTGGAAAAGCAATGGTCTTACCAGCTCTATTCTCTTTCCTGTTTGTTAGGTCTGCCTAACCACGGACAAACCAGACAAATGGTAAGAGAATGTTCATTTAACCAAAACAGGGAAAAGAAGAATTATTAACCCACGCTAGATAGAACACCCCATTAAACTGTAGTGCTTCACTTCCACCTTTGCTGTTTGCAGCTGGTCATAATTCCCAATTCACTGAAAAAGAAAAAAAAAATATTTTGGGGCATCTGAATCATCTTAGTGGTTAAATACAATTTAAACCTCAAATCTATCTATCTTTATATCTATAAATGAGATCCTGTTTTGAACAGAGCGTTTTTTTTTTCTGCTCATGCAGAAACTGAGTGGCTGCTTACAGCAAAGTTCTGGGATGTGTTTCTAGGTGGAATGTGTTTCCCTGAAGGAGAAAGGTTTAAATGATGGAAGGGTTTGTTTGGAAAACAGTTTCTTTTTAAATTTTTTTTAGCAAGTTGTTGTACAAGTTACCTGCTGAGAATGCTTGTATTTTACGTTCTTTTTTCTTTCTTTCTTTTTTTTTTTTGAGTAAAAAATACTTGTAGCCTTTCGTCTATTGTGCTGAGTTTAATCAAAGGACAGAAGCAAATAGCCAGTCTGATTGATGTGTCTCTGGCAGAATGCTTTCTCACTAAATTGTGAAGGGGCCAGTGCAAAGGCTGTGCATCCCTTTTCTGCCTTGCACGTGGCTTATGGGAAACAACTTCAAGCATACATTTTTTTCTCCCCCAAAAATGATCTTCTGATGTTGATCAAGTGGAGCTTGCCTTGTTAGCTGAAGTGCCACAATGCATTAGTGTCAGCAGGTCCCTGTGACACAGGCCAGCCAGCAGCAGGTGTGACTGATGGTCACTGCACAGTGATCACAGGCTTTATTGAACCTGACCGTGCCTGGGGAAGTGAGCAGTGGCCTGAGGGGAGAGCAGAACTTGGGTTTGCTGGGCTGCTTGGAATGACAGAGCATTCCTTTGGTTCGTTCCTCCATCCGAAGTGGTAAATTGTATTCCTCCACCAATTCAGCTTCGTTCCATGTCACTGGGAAGACTGGCTACTTGTTTGTGTCTGCTGAATAAACCAACTGAGAGCAGAGGGAGAAATCCCTGATGACTTAATACTTTTTAGGTGTTTTAGGGTAAAACTCCTAGAACTGCTTTGATTTCTGGTTGCCTAATCACGTGTGACTGAAAAATTAAAGGTCCTCATTTCAGGATGTATCATTTGAAATAAATTTCACCATGTAGGTAGAGAAAAGGCAACCTGGAAGCACAGGGGGTGCCCTTTCTAGGTATTTCCAATAACTTTTTCTGGAGTTGTTCTCCTGTTTATCTTGCATATGTGGAAAAAATAACTCTAACCTTCATGAATGGATTTTCTTGAAGAAACCTGGAGGGGGTAAAAATAAAGTCAACAGAAAAGCTTTTATTTGAAACCTTTTGCTTAAATGTCAAATCTAAAGGCAATTGTTGAAGTATTTCGGTGGTCTGCTGAGGTACTGAAGCTGTCTTGTATAACATGGGGCGGGACAACTAAGAAATTAAATTATTTCACTTGTATGCAACAGTCTTAAAGAGCTTAGGGTTTTAAAAGGTGGGAGTTTGTTTAGCTCTAAAGCCCTGATGTTCTACAGGAAGTAGATCTTGCTAGAGCACTTGATTAAGGCTGGTCAAAAAATAAGTCATTGTCATTTTCCGTTTTCTGCTCAGATACAAAATGAGATAGACACAGGGGTTTGTTGGGTTTTTCCCCTGGTTTTTAGACTGAATTCTTCCTTTTCTAAGTCAAGGTGTTAAAATTTAGTTAGTTATTCCAATGACCTGACACTAAAAGATTTGAAGTCCCCATGTCCCCACCATTCCTGTTGAGGTGGGTCTCCCAGGGCAGGCATCTCTCACACAAACACTCAGTTTCCCATTCCATGGACAGAAGGGGAAGCCTTGGTGCATCTGGGGAGATGGCCTGTGAAATACCACAATTGACTTTATACCAAGGTGTTTTCTGACCAGCTTTAATTCATGCATATCAAATTTTCTGGGCCTTCATTTTGCATCTTTCCCAGCTGCTCAGTGTTACTGATTACAGTTGGATTTCTCAATGTCCTGATCAGCAGGAAGAGGGGCAGCAGCACTGGACTTCAGTGATCAAGGACAGCTGCATTTGAGAAGCTTAACACTTTGCTCCCTTTCATCTGCACCTCTCTTAATAACAGCTCATGTTTTTCCAGCTGAGTGTAAGGGGCTTACTGTGAGTCTGGAAAATGATGCCTGTGTTGATTCGCAAAGCAAACGCATTGTTACAGGAAATCTGTGGTGTTCAGTACTAAAAGGGTTTTATCATGAAAGCTGCTAAGTTTTGTAGTACTACATTGTTTCAACAACATGTTTAATTCTATACTATACTCCTTAAATATTGACCTTGCTAGAACAAAAGGGGTACGGGTAAGTTTGGTATTCCAGAATAGCTGTCAATTCTGATTTTTGTATTCGATTTGCTCTGTATCTAGATTTCCTTCCCTGAAATCAATAGAGTTGCTCCAGATTTATGGTAGTAGCTGAAATCTAAGTCTGATGCTCAGTCTTTTGAACTTGATGTCATCTTTCAGACACAAGCCACAAATTATTAGTAATGCCTTCCATTTATTATTTGTCCTGTCGCTGAAGTATTGCTGTCCTATTGCATTTTGAAGGCGCCTGACTTGTACTGCTTGTGAACAATTGCTTATGTGTGAATTCTGTGTTCAGTCCTGGGCCAGAGGGGGAGGTATTTACCTTAAACTCTCAGCAAGCCATACAAAAACTTTAATTCTCTTTTCCTTTGAGTGCTTAGCACATGTTGCTGCAGGTCTGTTGCAGGCCATAACTGTGCTGTTTTATGTATCACGTTAGGGACCAAGCCGAAACTTGCTGCTCAATGGGAAATCATACCCAACAAAAGTCCGATTAATTCGTGGTGGATCCATGCCTCCAGTGAAAAGGAGGAGGATGAACTGGATTGATGCACCAGATGATGTTTTTTACATGGCCACTGAAGAAACCAGGTAGGAAACGTAGTGTTGCAGAGGATTTAAGGGGATGTGTGTTGTTTTGTGGGTGCTGCAGCTGGCATTGTATTTAGAGGGGGGTCTTGTAACAGGTCTGATGCTACAAACTGAATGCAGAGACCACAGCCAGTGCTGAGGTGGGTAAAGGGTGGGAAATAATCACACATTTACATTCCAGAGAAAGCAGATTCTTATTCTTCTCCCAGAGCAGTTGCTGTAGGAGATGGATGCAAAGGGAAGGAAGACTGAGGTGACTGGTTCAGACCCATTGCTATCCTCGCAGGTCCCATCTCAGGTTAGGGCCCTCCTGGCTCACAGGTGACACTGAGGAGCAGAGCCTCCTACACACAGAGCTCTGCATGTCCTCTTGCATGCTGACCTCTCACATTACCCCTCAAGACATTTCCACGTGTGTTTGGGTTCTGAAACCTGCAAGTGACAGAGGGTTTCCATGGGCTGAGCTGACTCATTTTTCAGTGGTTTGCATTTACCACCAGTAGCAGTGAGATTTAGCCCTACAGTGTTAATCTTTCTCCTCTGGTGGTACTGCTTCTGCTAGTCCTAATTCTTCTTGTTGATCTGTCCACAGGATAAAAATAGTAGAAGAAACTTTCCTTGTGTGAGTTTCACTTCAAACTGTTTACAGACTGCTGACAGAGTGGTAGAAGCTATGTGACCCGATCCCTAAGGCAAAGTTCCCAGTACTGGTATTCCTAGCATGGGAGTCTTGTTCCTGGGTGTGATGAGAAGGTAGAGAAATTGGCTTGTGTGGTTTCCTCCCAAGAACTTGATGCCTCCCTTCTAGGTAACCTTGAGGAAGGTCAGAACAAAGCTGCAGCCCTGCTTTGCAGCCCTCTCTGACAGCAGAGGTGCTGTCTGGCTTCTGTCTCGGTCTGAAGCCTGGAGTTATCAACACTTGCACTATCAGTGAGTGCCCCAACAGCAGAGAACCACTTACCTTTCCCTCCACTTGCAGTGATGGACCTGATGGACTGGATGTCTGAACCCTTCTAGTGACTGAGGAGGTTGAGAGTTTTAGTGCTTTGTCTCTTTTGGCACTACTAAATTTGGCACTGCTCTGAGTCTTCATTTGTTCAGCACAGAGGTCACAGTTGAGAGTCCTGGCATCTCCAAACTTCTCCTTAACCTGCAAAGTATTTCAAGTGTCAAGGAACTATTCTGTGGGCCTAATATGAAAGATGGGCTTTGTAGAATAGGTGATACTAGTAACATTCAAGTTACTAACCACTGATCTATTGGATGATCAGTTTTCAGTGCAGGAAACGCCTTGCTGGAACTCAGAAGACACATGAAATTAATTTCCTGGTCAGACTTATTCCTATGGACACCTTTGATGCCACTGTGCATTTTACACCAGCTCATATCTTTGCCATGTCCTTCCCTTCTCCTTTCTGTGCCTGCAAGATGCTGTGAAAGAAAGCAGTTATATATGGAATTCCACATATAATTGAAAATAAAGTGAGAGAAGGATTTAATTTTCAGCAGAAGCAGTTTTCTTACTACTGCTGTCACTCTGATAAAGAGGTACTGGGATCCTGTTGCAGCTCTCAGATTCAGGTGCCATTGTGGACTCGGGGTATACAGCCCTTAGATAGAGGGTATGCACTCCTTAGATGCTCTAGGCTTGTTTCATAATCCTGCATCTAGGGAGCTCTTCTTGACAACTTCACCGTCCAAGGCACGTGAAATGCACCAGGTGCATGGTGGCAGCATGTCAGTACAAGGTCCTGCCCTTTGACCTGGGCAGAACTGTAACAATATTCATCCAGTGTGGTGTTGCTTGTGACAACAGTTTACTGTAGATAGAGAATCCTCTGCTCATACAGAACCACTGGCAGAGGCAGGAAGGATCAGTCCCACAGCAACCAGCACAACTCTAATGAAAATCGTGGTTCTGTGATAGACATCAGCTCAGTAAGATCTTATCACTTCCATTTAAAAAGAGAGAGAGAAAGAAGAGGAAAAAAAAACCACCCAGGCTTCTTTGTCTGACAGCCATGCTGCTTAGCTGACTGATGAGTGGTGAAAGGAGATTTTTGGCAGGCTGTGAAGAGCAGGGAAGCCTGAGCGATGGAGCATTGTCAGTGGCACGGGTTTTCTGTCGGGCATTTCACCTCTAACTTTTCCCTGAACCATCTGCTGCATTCCAGTGTCAGGAATGTAAGACTTGTTTGTGAGCTCTGAAACAATTTGAGCTTTGTGTTGGCTCTGTAGCAATCAATCTAGCTGCAATATCTGCATATCGTCCTCCAGCTGAGGGTCAGGCTGTGTTTTCAGTCACAGCAAGTAGGTTTCCCTGAAGGTTTACACGCTCCCCCTCTCCCCTTTTTTTGTGTAGCTCTGTTGAGAACACAACAGAAGTGCTGGAAAACTGTATGGCTCTGAAGGAGCAGTTTAAAAAGTTGGTCAAATGAAAGGAATAAGTTTTTGAATTGAAGGCTCCCAGTAAGGAGCTTGGCATTTATAACTCATGCAAGCGGAGGCAGCGGGTGACCTGATCAGAATCTAGAATGCTGGAGGACGTGTTTCTGATGGCAGCATGGCTGATGGAGCACACACGGGTGTTGCAAGGAGCTCTGCTGGCTGAAAGTGGATCAACTGCAGTCAAACATCTTGGAAAAGTCATTATATCAAGATTTTATTTTTTCTTTCCCCCACCACCACTTTGACAGCTTGTTTTCGCCTCTCCTCACTCTGTGGCCTTTTAGTTTTAGAAGGCGCTGTAGAAATGAGGACACTGGGCAAACAAAAAATGTGTCTGTGTAAGTGCAGCAGTTTGTCCTGCTTGGTGGGCAAAAAAAAACCAACAAGTGGAGAGGTGAGCAAACCTGACAAGAAGTGATTCAAAATCTTCAGCTGAAGTTGATGGTTTATCAGTTCTGGTGGTGGTAAGGGTAAGTTTTTGAGGATGGGGGAGGTATTTTGACCACTTTCTTCAGCAGCCATCACATTAAAGGCAGAAATCATAGCACAGTGATAGGCATCAGCTCAGTGAGAAGGTCTCTCTTCCACTGACAAATAAACCAAATCAACCACAACCAACAAAAGGGGGTTTTGGCCCCAGTAGTGTTCCCTAAATGAAACTGAGGGATAAGTGGCTGAAATGTGGGCTGTAGAGCCCTTCCTCTCTTGTCTCTCATGGTCAGCCAAAACCTTGTTCTGTCAGGAGCCTGTGAAGGAAGGCAGGGCTGCCTTATCAGACCCTTCTTGTTGCCCCAATTCCTGAGCTGAAGACTCATAGTGAGTACTGGTGAACTACTCTTGGGAATATTCATTACTTTCCTTTCTAATCTCTATGTGCCTTTGACCACCACAACATCCTCTGTATAAAAGAATTCCTTATTTTAATTACACAGTACATTTTTCATTGTTGCTGCATTTTTGGGCTTGGATGGGATTTTTTAATGATACTTCCTTTATCTCTGAGCCTGGTATTAACAAAAAGAAACAAGCAATCATTCAGTATTTGTCTCTGTCTAACTTACTGTGGTAATTTTAAAATTTTGGTGTGTCTTTCTCCATATGGAAAACAGCTTCCTGCACCTGATAGGACTTGTTGCCAGTCTTGTACATATAGGGAAATCCTTAACCAAATACAAGATGTGAATAATGCCCATCTCTGGGTTGGGCACACGCAGTGTGGGAGAAGTAAGAAGGGGAAACACCCTGTCGGTGTTGCCTTGGTTTTATAAACTTCCCCAGAGCTACCTGCAGCCCATGATCAGAATAAATTCAGAATAAATCAGTGGTGTGGGAACCGGCTGTCCTATTTCAATGCTCTATTCACAGCAAGAGACCGTGGTCCTACAAGGCTGGACCAGAATGCCTTCTGCCCTGCAGGGGAAGGATTGTGGAGCAGAGAATGCAGTTTCCTCTTCACTGGGGGGTTATAAATCAGAGAATCTGAGTTTCCCATTGCAGAAGGAGCCGCTGTCAGCCGCCCCAGCCTGCGTGTGCGGGCCCCATCTCCCTTGGAGAAGCGGAGCAGCCCGCGGTGCCTCTGTAATCCGTGCCTTTCTTCCTTGCTGTCTGCAGGAAAATCCGCAAGCTGCTTTCCTCCTCGGAAGCCAAGCGAGCCGCCAGACGCCCTTACAAGCCGATTATCCTGCGGCCCATGCAGGCAGTGCAGCTCCGCCAGCCCGTGAACGATGAGCCCATCATCATCGAGGATTAACGCCCGGCTCGGATCCGCCAATCTCTCCTGCAGTATCTACTTGAGTTTCCATGGCTACAGCATTGAGCTAACTGTTGAAGAGAGGGAACTTTTGAGGAACTGTTTTGCATCTTTTAAACCCTTAAAAGGAACTCAGCCCTGCTCTGAGCCTCTGACCACAGACTGCTCTCTCTCTCTCCCCTTCTCTCACACTCTCCTTCTATCTTTCTTCCTTATTTTTTCCTCTTTTTTTTCCTTTTTTTTCTTTTTTTTTTGATTTTTAGTAGCCTCCTTTCCCTTTTGCTTCTACCCCTTTTGTAGAAGGGGGAGGGAAAGTAAGTTTAACTTATTAAGAGAATGTGGACTAGTACTTTTTAGCTTTGTTTCCTCTTCTGATGTATGAAGAGCTAGAACCCTTCATTTTGTGACTGAGCTCTCGTTGCAAAGCCATTTTTATGAGGCTGTGTTGTAAGATTTTTCTTTTCTTTTCTCTTCTTTTTTAATTTTGTGGACGGTGCCATTTTTTTATTTCATTTATATTATTTCTTTTGTAGATAAATTTCCAATCTTTAACTGATATTTGAAAATAGGAGCTGAAAGCCAGCCCCAGGTTCAGCCAGTTTTCTTTGGTCCTGTCCCTTCTGTTTTTTGGATCATTTTGCACAGCCAGTTGTGCTCATGCACAAGACAGACCAACTCAGGCTGAGAAAGGAGTGAGCTAAGACCTGAAGAACCTTGCAGAACATTACACTAACATTGTGTGCAGTGGAGCCAGGCTACCAGAATTAGGTGTCCTTACTCTAGTTGCTCTCTGGGAGGTGTGGCCCGTGGCGTTTCTCCCAGTAACCAGCATTTGCGTGCTGCCTTCTCTGTGACATCTGGGATCCTACGTGCTGTCAGCAGTAGGCCCAGCAAGTGTAATGGATTGCTTTGCTCTGGCTCCAAGAGTCAAGTACACCAATGCCCAGGGACATTTTGCTTAGAACTCTGAACCTGTTTGTGCATCAGTGCTTTTGGACACGTTTTCCCAGGATGAGACCTGGTTTCTCTTTAATTGCGTTACTGTATGTTTCCCATTTTGAAGGGACTTTAAATTACAGCCGGGTTTTCATTTGAACACATTGTGTCTGAATTTAAGTGGTTTTTTCCCCCCTTGACATTTCTTGTGTTTGAGGTTTCTTGCATCTCTTCAACTTCTTATGTATTTGCAAGTCTGTATAATTTCTTTTTCATATGTCTTCTCACGGCAGTGCATTTGCTGGATGCCCTGCTCGGTTTTGAAAGGATGTAAACTATCATTTGCAACTTGTGCTGATCTGTACATGTACCTGCCTCAAGCAGACACAGCATGTAATAACCCCCGAGTCATTCCATATGTGTCAGCAGTGAGATGAGCCAAAGTTGTATTTGGGTTATCACAGTCCAACCGTGATTCTGTGCAACTCTGTTAACCCACCGGGTTAGACGGAAAGGAATCCCCACAAAATGAAAACAATTCAGTTAACTTTACTTAATAAACCTGGAAAGTGAGATTTTGTGAAACATCTGCTTTTTGTCTCTTCTGAAACAGCCGCCCTCGCTTGGGTTCCTCGTGCCTGGGGCACACCGCCCTGCACCTTCCGTCCCTTCCCCGGGCCGTGTTCTGCTCTCCAGGGTCCCTGTGCCAGCAGTACATGGCAAGAGTCCAAGTCACTCATAGTTTGATTCCTCTCCTGTACAGTTTAAACATTTCCTTACACTTCAGAGGCGTCTCCCTCCCTCCTCCTCCTCGAACCGGCAGCAGATGCGGGGCTGGGCCTCTGAATGAGCCCTTTGTCCACAGCAGCTCCCGGTGCTGCTGCTCCGGGCCTGCCTCTGGAGTGTGGCACAGGGACATCCCTGGGGCTCAGCAGCCCGAGCCGTGGGCAGCTCCGCGCTCTGCGTTGCTCTGTCCTCCGAGGTGAGCAGCGTGGGCTCCGTGCTTGCTCTCGTTTGCCGCTCAGGAGCGGTAAGATTCACTCCGTGGCTGTGAGGACCCGTGCACCCTGGCAGGTCTGAGTGTGTCCCGTGCTACAGGTCAGGGTTTCCTGCCCACAACTTAAAAGTGAGACAGGACAGCCATTCCTGAAGGATGTGCTACTCAGGAAGGGCACAAAAGCCCTCAGGCTGCAAGCAGCACTAGTGACCGTTGGCAGTTTTACTTTGTCACCATCAATCCTTAGGATTAACCCTCTGTACATGAGAAACACCGGCTGCAGGAGGGTTTTGTAACACTTCTGTCTCTGTGAGGGCAAGTGCTCTTGTGGATTCCTTCCAGTAGCAAAAGGAAATCTGAGCACATCACGTTGGAAACCCCGGTGTCTGAGCCGGGGCTGGGGGAGCTCGGACAGCCCGCGGTGCCGGGGCTGCTGCTGTGCTGAGGATCGCGGGCGCTGGGGCTGAGCTCCCGATGAGCTCGGCCAGAGGCGGCTCCGGCTGCACCGAGAGCACAAGAACCACTTGGGGGTGCCAGCCCTGCGGTTTCCAACAACTTAAAAGCTTTCTTGGAGCGGCTCCAGAGATTGCTCTGGGAACGAGTCCAGGCAAGGAGAGAGAGCACGTCCTGTGCTGCCCTAACTTTGAAGGACACTTGCGTGTCCTTCAATAGAGATGCTGTTTTCTGGCGTGTGGTAGCAGACTCCACTGCCATGTGTTTGTTTCACTGGCTTATGTTTGTACCAGCTTGGGAGGAGAGGCTGGAAGATCCCTTTGGCCACCAAAGGAAAACCGGCTCTTGGGAAGTGCAGGGAGTGGTAGGTCCAGGCACTGACCTATACAAGCCTGAGGGGTCACTCCCTTGAGCTGCTGCTGTCACAGCCCCTCCGGTGCCAACCTCTCCTCTGTATTCACATTCCTGTGCTGTTGCGGGAATTGACTTTGGTTATTCACCCTCCTGCTCTAGAGCCTTGTCAAAATAGAGCAGTGCTCATACAGCTGGGGCAATGTCCCATTTTCCAGGTCCCTTCCTTCCATTACTTCCCACCTCCTAAAGAGCCCCTGAGATTGTAGGGGAGGAGAGCCTGGAGCTGGGAAGTGCTTGCCCACCCGAAGCAGGCCAGGTCTGTTGGGATGTAATAAGTTTTGCCACATGCATTTAGGTATTTTGCCTTAGCTGTGTGGCCCTGGCATCCCAATCCTTCACTCCCCTCTCTGCCATGCAGACGTGGGAGCAGATATGTCACGGGCTCAGCTGTGATCCCTGGGAGAGGGCTGTGCTCCATGCTCACGTGGATGGAGCATGCTGACCTCCAGACTCAGCTCCATGCTTGCAATTTTACACGCTTAAAAAGAAGCAGGAAGCTGCTCAGGAAAGTATTTAAAAAACAAAACAGAAATCCAAACATTCCTACAATACTTTATGCTAAAATGCTTTTGTTACAGATTTAATTTTTTTTAAAGTTAACTTTGGTGGTTTGGGGGTGCTTTTTTACATTGCATTTTGCATTTTACCAGCTTGTCAGTAGCAGCTGCCTGTGATCTCTGCTTTTGCTGCTGTAACATGAAGGCAGAGACCTGACCGTAACAGCACTGATGAAACAATGTGAAAAAAAGCAAAGTATGACCAAAACTAACAATTCCAAACCTGGCATTCCTGCTGTGGGAGGAGGGCTGTAAGCGGGACACTATTGGAGAGTCGTAAAGCAAAATACACGCTGAAATTTTCTTTTGAAATGGAAATTTGGATCTGGTGCCAGCTCTGCTGCAGGCTCTGGCTCTCTGTGCGTTACACAAGCCAGACCTTGGGAAGCTGGAGAGGCTCTTTGGGATGGTGGGATTGCATCATGGTCGAGCTGCTTCCCACTGCCACTCGAGGAGGGGGCACTCACCTGTTCACAGGGGGCATGACATGAGTCGTGGCACGGGATTTGTGGGAAGAGCACAAATAAAATCTGGCAGATTTTGACTATGAGGAGAAGGAAGGAATTTGACTAATTGACAGAAACTGGACCTTGAATCTTTTCTATTTTCCTTAATCCACCAAGAGGGCACAGACTGAAAAACACCATTAACCCAAATAAGCTCTGGCAGCAGCATTAGAGGGAGAAAGGACAAATCACTGCAGAAAGGCAAGTCGAGGCATGACAGCCCTCTCTAGCTGGTGAGAGAGGGTTTGTTTGGGGTTTTTCCTGTACCTGTAGTCAGTGCCTTTCAAGGTGAGCCTGCAAGAGGCAGCAGTGATGGGATCTGCCGTGATCCCCAGAATGTGAACGTGTCTGGAGTGTGGATGGTGTTTATGGCCCTTCCCAGGGGAGGAGGCTGGGGTGGCCCACATCCCCCTGTCCCTCCTGCCCTCGCTTCCCTCCCTGGGGACTGACAGAAGGGTTTTGCCCTGCTTGAGCAGCTTCAAAACCTGGTGGAAGACTCAGTCTAGTCTCTGACGATCACGTTTCACCCGTGCAGGAGGAGGAAATCTGCCTCAAGAAAAGACACACAGTAAATTCAGATGGGTTGTGGGGCTGGGGCTTGTCTCCACCTCTACTTCAGCTTGGAAGAAAGTCAGGGCAGGTCAGGGTTGAAGAACACTTGATTCCTGCCCTGGGCTTTGCAAGTTCATTCACCACATTCCTGGAATGAGAATGAATAACATAAATTCAGCATCTTTCTGCAGACAGCTTCCTCCCTTCCTCCTGCATGGGGACTCTCCACCTGGATCCAGTGCTCCGTGGGATGCTGGCAGCGTCACAGGGAGCAGATTTACAGGTTCTGGCTGGAGGGTTTCAGCCAAGTTGTGCTCGTTCAGAGATTTTCCATCTGAGCAGGAGCGAGTTCATTCCCCCTGCCTGTGCTCCGGCTGCCCCCAGGCAGGACAGGAGGGAGGTGAACCTGTGGAGCCTGTGGGTGAGGAGCCAGGCTGGGTTTCCCTGCATCCCAGGAAGATGCCCATAATGTCTAGTGGGACCCAAGGCCAAATGCGTCCTAGTGGGTGGGTGATGCTGATGGAGAAGGAGAACGGTGCTGTGGGGACACTACAGCACTCGTGAGGTGCTGGATTATGTGTGTCCAGTCCTTCCCTAGCCCAGGGGCTCACTGAGACTGCCCTGGAGGTGGTGTGTGTGTGGGGCACAGACACATGAATCCTGGGCAGCCACTGGGCACGCTTCTGCTGCTGCTGTGCCAGCCCTCAGAGCCACATTGCGCCATGGCCAGCCCGACCTCTGGCCACAGCATGTCCGGGGGGGGCCGTGGCACTGGGAGGGCTTGATGCCCAATTGCCCTGAGCTGAACTTTGCCACTGCAGCCTGGGCAGAGTACAGCCCGTTCCTTGGGACACCCTTTCTTTCCCTGGAAAACCTGGGGGAGAGCTGCCAGTGCCAGCTCTACGGTGGCATCCCCTGGCTGCTCTCTGCAGTCCCACCACGGCTCTGACTCTCCAGCTGCTTTCCTGCCTTTGGTTGGTTGGTCCCACTGCGATCCCGCTGCACGGAGGGATCGCGCCTGCCCCACGGGGGTTCACACCGAGCTCTGCATCCTCGTCCCCTTGGTGCAGCCTGCTGGATCCTCCTGGCCCGGGGCGGGCTGGCAGCCGCAGCCCCTCGGGAGCGGGGACAATGGGGACATCCATTCCAGATGGCAAGGACAAAATCTGTAAACCTGTTTATCGCAGGCGTGACAGCGCTATCGGCCCTGCCCGATATCGGCCGGGGCTCAGATGCCTTTTAAAGGAGAGAGCGACAAGTGGATGGTTGGAGCTGCCGGGGCCGGGGCGCCGGGGCCGGGCGCTGACGTGCCGAGCCCCGGTCAGTGGCATGTGCTGCCTGACGAGCCCCAGCCCCTGCCAACCCTCGGCACGCCCGTCCTCTGCTCCTCCATCTTCCCGTCTCTTGCTAATCCTTCCTAAGCCGCCGTGCTCCCTTCCCGAGCCGTGCACTGACCCTGTGGCCGCCCTTCGGCAGCAAGGCCGGGTTCCTGGTGTGTGTGGGGCTGTCCCCTGTCCGTGTGGCTGCCACCCCACCCTAGGCAACCCTGTGCTTCTCGTTTTGGGGGACAGATTTCCCCCATTCCAGGCAGGGTGCTGCCCCAGCTCCCCGTGAAGGACAGCCAGCTCCACGCTGGCAGGCGCCGCACATCCAGGAGGGCTGTGGAGAATAAATGAAATAAGAAAAAAAGTGTTTTGCCAGGTTTTGTGAAAGGCTCTTTCTGTTGCATCCCATTACAGGGAACTGCTCCCAGCCCATGAAGGGAAACCCAACCACTTTTCCCATGAAACTCCTGCCTACCACAAGGATCTGAGGCAACACTGGTGACAGCTGGGGTGGCCCGTGGGCAGTGGCTGTTATTTGCCATAGGCAGCAGCCATTCTTAACCACCAGCCCCTGTGGCTGTGGGCTGTGTCTGGGACACAGGAGTTTCAGAGGTTGGAAAAAGAGAAGTATGTCACCCTGGGGTGACCTTGTCACGAGGGACAGAAGGCCCTGGGCATGCAGCTGCACACGCTGCCAAGGGTCTGCAGGCCACACAGGGATCACTGATCTTTGGGCACACCAAGCCAGCAGCAGGGGCTTTTCCCATAACCACTTATTCTATTCCCCTCCAGCTTCTTCTTGCCCTGTAACAAGTCCAAGGGCTCCTAGGTGCCAGAAAACATGAGAGCAGAGGAAGGTTTTCCAGCCCCAGCTCCCCTTAGGATCAGCTCTGTCTGGTCCATCAGTTTTTGTGGTATTTGTATCTGAATGAAGAAAAAAGAGCTGAGGGGAGTCAGCACGGGGAGGGGGAGAGAGGTGAGCCAAAGGAGAAGCAGCCTGGAGGGAGTTATTCCTTATTTATTCCTCACTTTCCCTTAATCTCTGTGCAAAGCTCTCTGGTTGTCCTGCCCTGGGCAGAGGTCCCAGCCTCGCACCTTCTGCAGGCTCCCGGTGGAGGCGATCCCTGCTCCAGGGCCAGCCCGGCACGCTCGGCAAAGCATCCCCCGTGCCCCGCAGCCCCCGCTGGGCCCTGGGGCTGCTGCTGCTGCCGGGGAAGCTCCAGGCACCAGCTTTAGGAGGTGCTTGCTTCGGTCTCAGCTGCAGCTGAAGAGGGGATGCTGCAGGGATGCGGCTCCTGCTCCGCTCCCCGCAGCACCCGAGGGAAGAGGCTGGGTTAAACCCCGCGCTATGGCGGAGGAAAGGCCCCGCAGAGCCCCGGAGCGGGGATCGCGGGCACGGCCAGAGCACGGCAGTGCCCCAGGGCGATGTGCCCGCCGGAGGATGCTGCCCTCCGCGGCTCAGGAAATCCCGAGGGCCGGCGCCATGGGAGGAAAATGGGTCACCTCCCGCCACGGGTGCCAGCGCTGGGGACACGGCCCCCTCGGTTGGGACACCCCCGGGCACCGCTGCAGGGGGCACGGCCCATGCCAGAGACCTCCCGTGGCCGCTGAAAGGCGGCTTTGTCACCCGCTGCCAGGGAAACTCCAGCTCGGCCCCCGGGCAGGGATGGGGCCCTCCAGCTTCTGACGGAAAATTCATCCTTTGGTGAAAATTCTTAATGTGATGTCTGGGGAGAGGCACAGCGGGGTCAGGGGTGTCTCTCACGTGCCACTACCCCCCTGCCAGCATCCTGTGTCCCCTCGGCAGCAGGCTGTCCCCGCCTGGCTCTGGCCGTGCCGTCCCCACAGAAGCTCGGCCATCCCTGCTCGCTCTGCCTGTGCAACCCGAGTCACCTGTCCCCGCGGCGCCGGGACATCCCTGCCCTCCGCGCAGGAGCCTGCCGAGCCTAAATCGGGGAAGATTAAGACACGACCAGCTAAAGCCACTTTGCTCCTGAACCAGCATATCCGCTTGGGATTTAGCGCATTTGCAGGCAGGGATTCACACCTTTAGGTGATTTGTCTTAATTCCCCTCCGCCTCCGTGTGTGAAAAGCCCTTGGCCGGCTGGTTCTGCAGCGTGGCAGAGCCGAGGCTTTCTCCTGTGGCCTCCCCAAACAGGTCAGAGGGTGAATGCAGCCTTCTTCCTCCTTCTCTTGCACCCCTCAGCCCCCAGGGCTGGAACACGAGCTGAGGCCGCCTCAGATTGTGGAGGATTTAGACAGGAGACCCTTTTCAGGCTGTCCCCTCAGCGTGTGAGACTGCTGCAGGCACAGGGACGCTGTGCTGGCACCTGCCTGCTGCCCTGGGGGGCTTTGGGGCTGCAGATACACCGGGTGCCACAGAGGGACCCACAGGAGTGCTCTGGGACTGTTCTGGAGCAGGCAGCTGGTCTTCTGGAAATCAAAAGCTCCACAAATCCCCGGCTCCTGCCCTGGTGGCTGCCGGCCTGGGCTGGGACACACCGGCTCTGCGGTGGCACACGCAGGGCTGAGCCCCTCCCGGGCGCCCCGGAGGCAGCGCTGCCACCTGCCCCCGCGCAGGGACCCCTCCGGCCACAAAGCCACACATTGTTGTGACAGCAGCTGGCCGAGGAGTGACAGGGATGCCTGGGCCTTCCAACCCAGCGGGGTGCGCGGGCCGTGGAGAAACTGTCGGACATCCCCGGCCCCCGTTCTCGCCGGCAGGGTCACTCTGTCCCATCCCGGAGCCCCGGGTTCCCTTCCCAAGGCTGTCGGTGCGCCGGGGGCCGGGCGGGCGCTCGGCAGCTGCACCAGCTGCCGGCACAGAAAGGAATTCTGTGACAATGGCGGCGGAGCAGAGCCAGGCTCACGGCTGATGAATAATGCAGGGCTGCGCTGGCGGCGCGGCAGATGTCGTGTTTACCAACACGGCAGCTCCCCAGCCACGGGCCCTGCGCCCCTGTCATCAGCCCTGTCACCCCCTGCCCTGCGCCCACCACAGCCCCGCCGCGGGGCACCATCCGGGCACAGAGGGGCTCCCCTGCCTCGCCATGGCATCCTGGCTCCTCGGCTGTCTTCGCCGCGGCTTCACGGCTCCCTGAGCATCCCTTCGCAGCCGGAGGGGCTTTTGAGATGGGAGTTTCCATGGCAACGGAACGGAATGGCGCCGGGAGCCGGGGGATGCGGGCGCTGGAGCCGGGCAGCGAGCGGGGCTGGGGCGGGGACGAGCTGCGCGTTCCCGCGGGGGATGGGAGATGCCCGAGCCCCTCTGCGGCGGCTGGCCGGGACCGCCACCCCTCACTTATGTCCCGGGGGCGGCCGCTGGCCGGATTCAGCCGGGGAGGCTCCCGGCCGGCGCCTCTGGGGCCGGTAAAAACCCACAAGTCGCGTCGCTCAACTACAACCTGTTTATTATGGAGGTTTTTTTCCCAGGCAAGAGAAGTCGGGAGCACTCGTGCCCCGACTTTGGTCTTTGGGGACGGGAGAGAGGGCAGGGGGTGTTCTCTCCGCCGCCGGGACCGGGCACCTGCTGCGCCGGGCTGGGGCCGGGCGGTACCGAGCCGTACCGAGCCCGGCGCCGCTCGGCGGGCAGCCCCGCCCCGGCTCCCCCCGGGCGGCTGTGGGCGGGGGCCGGGCGGAGCGGGGCGCACGGCGCGGCACATCACAGCACGGCTCGGCACAGCACGGCTCGGCTCGGCTCCGCTCTCCCGCCATGGCATCCAAGTGCCCCAAGTGCGACAAGACCGTGTACTTCGGTGAGCGCATCCCCGGGGCCGGGCCCCGCATCCCCTTCCCCGCGCCGAGACGCATCCCGGGACCTCAAACCGGTCCCGCAGCCCAGAGCCGGCGCTCATCCCTGCCTTCCCCTTCCCTGAGTCCCGGTGCATCCCCTTTTGCCCCACTGGGATGTATCCCCGCGGGGCTCACCCGGAGACCTGCCCGGCGGCAGCTCCTTCTCCCCCGCGGCGCCCCCGGGGTGGTCGCGGCCCCTCCGCCCTGCGTCCCCGGGCTGGGCTGAGGGCTGGCCCTGGGGCAGGCGGCACAGAGGGTGTGGGTGATCCCGGGCTTGCTGGGCTGAGGGGGGCAAGCAGGCGATAAGGAGCCCTGGCTGGGGAATGTGCCCGCACCTGGGGTGCTGAGAGTGGGGCGGCTCCTGTCCCCAGGTACTGCTGGCTTGGGTCAGGGGAACCCAGCCCACCCGACACGGCCCGTACTGGGATGGGGCTCCCGTGATTCAAAGGATTTCTAGGGGCGAGGAAGTTGGCAGTGGCAGGTGCAAACAAAACCTTTTCGCAGCCGGTTTCTTTGATTCCCTGCAAATCTGGCCCCAGGTGTGCCATTCACCCCTCCCTGTCTCGCCGCGCAGCCAGCCCCCAGCGGGCTGTTCCCAGCTGGGCGAGCTAACGAAGGGTTTGGGGTTTCTACGGGACTTTTTCAAAGGCAGCTCCTGGGCTCGGAGGTCCATCTCAGCACGCCCGGGCTGGGTTAGGGCAGCAGCGAATCCCTGCAGGTCTCCGAGGGCCCTGCTTGGGGTTGTGATCTCTGGGAAGCAGGGCTGGCGTGTCTCCTGTCAGGCAGCGCGGGCTGAGCGCCGCCGCCCGGCTCGCAGGGAGGTGGGAGCAGCGGCTGCTCCTCGGCCTGGGTGCCCCCGGGACGCTCCCCGAGGAGCTGCCCCAGCCCGGAGCCTCCCGGCAGTGACCGGACCCCCTGGGTGAGCACCCTTGGGCCTGCACCGTGAGCTCAGGATGGCTCTGGGGATGGATCCAGAGCTCCAGCCCGAGCTGCCGCCAGGGACCTGCTGACCACGGGGTCCGGCTGGCCTGGCGCTGCCTCCCCACAGCCCTCCCTCCCTATCTCCCCCCGCTGCTCCGGGGTCCAGCCCCTGTTGCCTCGGTGTGTTTGTTTGGTGGAGAAATACCAAAGGGTCCTGATGATGTTTGAGCATTGGAGGCATCGGTGCTTTCATTCTTTTCCGGCCATCTCCAAGTAAACACAGGGAAATAGGAATTTGCTGCCTTCCTCCTTTAAATAAACCTATTTCTGTGTGGGTGGGAAGGGCTTGGCCCCTTGGATGTCTTTCTTTGAATGAATCTTTTCCTTTTTAAGCAAAAATAGTGCCTCCCCAGCCAGCTGGGCACTGACCCGGGGGCAGAGTTGCTCCTCTCGCTTCAGGGATGAGCCTGCCCTGCGTGGGGGGGGTCGGGGCTGGGCTCAGGGAGCCGAGGAGGAGGCCAGGCAGGCTGTGCCAGGAGGAGAAGCACCAGCCCCCAGCAGTGTCTGTGCTCTTTTTCTCTCCCCATGTCCTAGGGCACTTGTGGGTCTCCTGAGGATGTGGTTGAGGGGTAGCAGGGCTGTACCCCTGCCCCAGCTGCTCTCTCCCGGGAGGGTTTCTGTAGGTGCAGTGGTCCCTGTCCCTGCCCGTGTGGGGACTCCCTGCCCTGGAGGCAGGTGCCTGCAGCGGGGCAGTGCCAGCCCCCATCCCACACCTTCCCGCAGGGAATGCTGCCCCTGAGGGAGACGTGGGGAGAGGGGGTAGTGGTGAGCTGAAACGGGAGCAAAAAACTTCTCTGTGCTTAGAGCTGAAATTAGCTGGAGCACGTCCCTGTTGATGCCTTCAGCTTTCCCTTGAGGAACCGCCCAGGCTCTGGAAGAATAAACCTGAGTCAGTTTATTCAATGCATGAAAGCTCCATGCAAATTCTGAGCCGTCTTTCCGGGATGCGGGTCCCGGGCTTTCCGGCCGGTGGGCCGCGTGGGTCGGTGGGAAGGCGATGGGAGCTCCGCGTCCGGGCTTTGGTGTCGCTCCTGAATTCCTGGGCCGGCCCGGAGCTTAACGGGGAGGCGATTCATAAAGCTCCGCTTGTTCGGGAGCCTCCCTGGCTGTGCTGAATGAGCGCTGGCAGCCCGGGCTGCCCGAATGCCTGGGATTGCAGCCGCGGGCCGTGAGTGAGAAATGCCGCCGGCTCCTGTTCCCGGCCCCGCGCGGTGCCCAGCGCCGGCACTCCTAGGTACCCATGGAAAACTCATTTCCAGCATGCCTGTTGCTTCATGCTCCCTGGAAAAATCCAGTGGGCTCCTCCCTGCGCAGTCAGGAGGATGTGGGCGTTTCCTGAGCTACAGAATGAGCTTTTTTCCTTTAAAAAGAACAGGGAAATATAAAAATAGTTTTTTGGCTTTTTTTTTTTTTTTTTTTTTTTTTTTTTGAAAGGAGGTTGAGGTCTGTGACATTGTTTCCAGGAACGGTTGGGGCTAACTTTCCTGCTTCGGGAGGTTGGCTGGATGAAGTGAATGTCCCATGCTGGCAGGTGGCAGCGGGCTGCGCTCGGGGCTGGCTTTGGGCTGTCACTCCTGGCAGGAAGCTCCAGGGGGACCAGAGTGTCCCGCAGCCAAACAGCCACACATTTCCCCAGCTCCCTTTCGCATTGCTAAGCCTTAAATGAGTTTTGCAGGGTCACCGGGAGCCCTGGCCAAGCCTTTCCCCCTCCCATCCTTTCTTCCCAGAACAGCGGGGGATTGCAGCAGCAGGGGGTTTCCTGTTTTCCCATCCCGAGCACGAGGCAGGCGCAAGCCCCAGGGATGCAGCAAGCACACGTGTGGGGGGCTCCGGCTGCGGGCGGCTTTTGGGGAGATCGCTGGGGGCTGGGGGGGCTGCTGGGAGGCTGCTGCTCTGTTTGTTCACCAAGGGGCATCACGAAAGCAGGTGGGAGTCACTCAGTAGCACCCCAGGTTTAAAGCTGCTCTCCAGCGTTGGTTTGCCAGTGGAATTCCAGGGGGGGGACTGAGGACACGGACACTTCCAGCTGGGAAGCGAGGCAGGCCCAAGCCCAGCGTGCTGCCAGGGGCCTGCAGCAGTGCAGGGGGACAGGGGGTGCAGCCAGGTCCGGTCCGGGGTGCTCTCCCTGCACAGCACGGCACCACCGGGGCCGCCCGGCGAAATTCAAGCTGCAGAAGCCACTCTGCAATTAATAAGTAACTGCTGTGCTTGGCTCCAGGCAGGGAGACGGTGGGGCAGGAGCGGCAGGAAGGCTGGATTTCCATTACAGCCGTCCCTAACAAAGGAAGCGGCTCTTCGAGTGCAGCCGGGGCAGTGTCGGCACAGCCCTGGTCCTCCAGCTCGGAGCGAGCTGGACTCCTTGGGCACTGCCTCCTGCCAGGCCTGGGAGCGGGAGGGCACCTTGCAGGGTGGTAACTAAGGATGCTCCACTTCCCTGCTCCCTGCGCAGGGCCCTGCCGATGGGAGGGATGCCTCTGTGGGAAGCTGAAGAACAGGCTGATTAGCATTAGCTTTTCCCTCAGGAAAAAAGCACAGGCTACAGCAAATGGTCTGTGGGAGTGTGGAACAGGGCGGTGTGAGGGCTGGGTCCCCTTGCTCTTGTGTTCTGGGCTTTGCTGGGACGCCTGGCAGTGTGGTGCTGGCATTGCCAGCGGTGGGAGCGGTGCTGCTCCAGGGGCTGTGGGTGCAGGGGTTTGGAGCTGGCAGGCAGCCCTCTGCAAAGCCAAGGCTGGTCCTGGGTGACTCCGTTTGGTGTCTGGATTTTGGAGTCCTGCACCCCTGTCCCAGCTTCTAGGCAGGCAGAGATCCTCGTGTTCCCATCCTCCCTCCCTCCCTGGCAGGAGCACAGGGATGGGGAGAGGTGAGGTGATGGGACTGGAAAGGAAAGGCAGGGAAAGGCGGAGCAGGAACGCCCAAACAAGAAGTAATGGAAAATCTGTCACTGCAGTGTTGCAATCGAACGCAGAGCCTGGAGCACAAGCCGTGGTGCCACTCCTGGTTGTGGTGGTGCCCATTGCTCCTGCCATGGGCCCTGATGCTACCAGGGAGGTGATGGTGGGAGATGGGTCCTGGCATGAGGATGGGGAGAGCTGTCCCGCCATCCTGCTGTGCACTTGCTGGTGGGGAGCCCCAGTGCTGCAGCCCCTGAGCATCCTCAGCCCTGGGCTGAACCCTGCTTGGAGCTGTGGGGGGCCAGCAGGGTGGGGAGGTGAGGAGCCATGGGGCAGGAGGGGCACTTTGACAAGCTTGGCTGCTGCCGCACGTCCCAGAACCCTGCTCTTGCTGAAATGGGCCAGGAAACTGTCTTATTCTCCCAGCACTGCCTGCCAGAGATGACATCTCAGTGTGCAGAAGGAAGGAACAGCGTGCTCTGAACCAACAGCTACCCAGGGAGTGGTTTGGTGTGTGCCTGCCTGTGCCCGGCTCTCCCTGGCCACTCTGCCCCTGGCTGTGTGGTGGGCGAGGGCAGGGCTGCAGGTGGGCCTCTGATTTTTCTGGCGGTGTCCCCCTGGCAGTGTGGGCTGCAACCCCTGCCCCCTCTGGGGTCCTGCCTGCCATGCCTCACATGCAGGGCTGCTATGGAAAGCAGCTGATTCCTTGGGCTCAGGCCTGGCTGAGCTCAGTGCCTGGCTGGAAACACCGCTGATCCTCCCCCAGCACGGACACAGCCAAGCAGCCCAACCTCAAACGCATCCCATTCAGATGCTGCTTGATGAAGCCCTGTGGAAAATGGTGAGGGACTTGCTGGAGGCTGCCCTGCAAACCAGAGCAGGAGATCGGGGGCTCCTGGCCAGGGAAGTGCCTGCAGTAGGTGAGGCTGTGGCAGAGGAGAGGCAGGGAGCAGCAGGGTGGACGAGAGCAGTGCTGTGCACCAAGGCTGTGGCTGGAAATCGAACAACCTTCTCTTGCACCCGAGTGGCTCAGACCCCTGGAAGTGGGAGCCCCCCCGGGACAGCCTCTGCTCCCCCCCAGCTGTGCTCCGCGGCAAGGCCGTACTGAGCTGGCTTTGTTGCACACTTGGAGGGAGCCCAGCAAGCTGGAGGGCTGCCTTCCCTTGCCTTGCTGCAGGGAAGCTAAATATACACGTTTGGCCACAAATCAGGGTGCGGTGCAAGCGTCAGCACCGGCTGTGGGATGGGGGAGAGGAGCTGTGCCTGAGGAGGGCAGGGCTGGGGATGGGCTGGGGGGCACAGGAAGGCAGTGCAGGGCAGCGTGGCTGGGATATATGGCTGGCATGGCAAGGGCAGGAAATCTTCAACCTTCCTTCTACCTTTTCCATCTCCTGGCCACTTTGTGAGGAACTGGGGAAGGGATGAGGCTGCTGGCTCATGGCTCTTGGCTTTGTTTCCAACCGTTTACCAGGCTCCTTTCCTTGCACTTTTCTTCCTTCATTCCTTTGTGTCTGCAACTGCTCTGAAGTGAATCTACAGTCAGTCTGACAGCATCCCTCTCTGCCAGGGCTGCCTGTCTCTGGATCCCTGTGGGGATTTGGCATCCTTACTGCCAGACTGGGCTTTGTCAGCCCGTCCCCGTGCCCTGCCAGGACTATGGTAGGATGGATGGGGCACAGCCCAGTCCTTTGCAGAGATGCAGCTGCAGTTATGGTTCCTTTTGCTGAATAAGCCTCTGCCTGGGAGCAGCACTGACGTCAGGCTGTGGAAATACCTGTGCGAGGGCCTGGGGCTGGCTCGGTGCGGCCGGCGGCACAGAAACTGGGAGGAGGGATGCTCTCTTCCCGTCCTGAGAAGGTGCAGCCACCTCTGGCCTGTGCCAGCTGCTTTGTCTGGGCACGGTGGGTAATTAAGGGCTGAGCGCGCTGTCTCTGGGGCGGGGCTGCTGTGGAACCATTGGATCAGTCTGCCTCGACAGCCCCCTCGGCTGCTTGCCTGCTCCTGGCCTCTGGTGTCCCTCGGTAGTGTGGGCTGCATCCCCTGCACGGAGCAAATCCACCCCACGACCACGTCCTGCAGCCAGCCGTGTCCCGGCTGTGCCTCCACCTCTCCTCGGGGGTGTTTCCTCTGGGGAGAGGCTTCTCATCCATGGGCACCCCGTGCCCACCCACACAGGGCTGGCAAACTGCTGAGCCACACACACGTGGCAGAGGCCAAATTCCTGGCTGCAGAGCTGAGTGTGTAAGGGGGGATTCGGGGGCCAGAGCAGGATGTGCTGGAAGAGCACGGGACACGGCCTTTGGTGGCCGAGGCTGGCTGCAGTGACCCGCCTGCACTGTGCCATCCCCTGCTCCCTGCTCGGAGCCGGACACAGCCCCACACTGCCAGCCCCGGGCTGCTCCAGGGGTGCGGAGCGGGGCTCCCCCGGCAGCAGGAGGATGTGGCCAGAGCCTTTTCCTCTGGAGCTGATGCAACAGCGGAGCAGCTGTGGCCGAGTGACAGGAAATCTGGGCGCTGGTCCCTTCCCTCCGCAGTGATTTATGGGATGGTGTGGCCGCAGGCTGCTGCCCTGGAAATGGGCTGGGGTGGCTCCAAGCTGCTTCCTCTGCTCGGTGCAAACAATGCCTTCTGGAAAGCCATCCCGGCTGTGCCGGTCCCGGATGCATCCCCCGGGAATCCTTGTTTGCAGCCAGAGGATGCCCGACCGGCCTCTGGGCGGCATTTCCATCTGGAGGCGAGGGCAGCCCCCGTGGTTCCCGGGCTGTCCCTGTGCTCCGGGCGCTGCGGCCGCCCCTCCCTCCTGCCCCATCCCTCCCGCGGGCTGTGCGTGCCGCTGAGATCCCTGTCGCTCTGCGTGGCTCAGGGATGCATCGGCAGGGCGGTGCACCTGGCAGGGAGGAGCCAGGATTTCCATGTGCTGAAATATTATTTGGGGGGGGGGGGGGGGGAATCATTGGGGGAGCGTTTGGTATCGCGGGAGCAGGAAGGAGCTGGTGGGGGCTGTGGTCAGCTGTAATTGCCATGGCCTCTGGAAAACATCCGCCGGGAGCTTCCTCCTTGCTTTGTAGCCGTGGCGGCGCTGGGTCGGGCCGGGGGGAGCTCGGGTGACGCAGCCGGAGCACAGCCCGGCTGGCTCTGTGCGCATCCGCTGGGACACAGCCCAGCGGTTCTTTGGCCCCGAGCCCCTGGCTCGGCTTTCAGCCCATCACGCTCGGTTTCCCTCCCTGGTCACCCCCGGGAGGAACCTTCCTGCCGGGAGGGCTGGGAGGATGCAGGTCCCCTGCAATGGCCCCAGGGCAGTGGGGTGCTGGGACCTCCCTATTCCCCCAGTTTTGGGGAATCCCTGGGGTCTGGGGGGCCTGAGGTCTGTTCACCCTGCAGCTGGTTCTCTGCTCCCAGAGGCAGATGAGGGCTGCAGAGGAAAAGGAGGACAGCTCTGGCCCTGGCCCCTTCCTGTGTGCTGCCTTCTGTGAGGGGCTGGGGAGACACAGGCCCTCCTGAGCCCCTGGGCTTGGAGCCAGCAGGGATTAGCCCTGGCAAATTTGGGCAGGCAGGCCAGACCCCAGGCTCTGGTGGGGCATCCCTTCACCCTGCTGTCCGCTCCTGCCTGGGTTTGGTTCAACAGCCTGTGTGTCATCAACGGGAGGTGGATTTGGAGTTTCTTCCAACTGATGCGAGTCCCCGAAGTCCATCTCTCGTGTGCTTGCTTGGGGGTGCTCTCGGGAGTCTCCTGTGCACCCTGGTGCAATGGCTCTGCCCTGTCATGCTGCCCCTCCCTCCTGCCCGGCTTTGCACTGGGATGGAATTTTTGGGTGATGATGGCATTGTTTCGGCTTATCTTGGCCTTGTGACGTGCCCGGATGCAGCTGTTTGCCTTGGGAGGAGGGTGGCTCTAGAAGCCAGGACCTGCCCTTTGGGGAGCTCTTGACCCCCATCTCAAATGGATGCAAACAGGTGACATTTGCGGAGGTCCTCAGGGGGAAACCCGACATCGCGGAGGAGGTCTTCTCATGGAGTGCAGCCAGCTCTGGTTGCACTTTTATTTGCTTGTTAAATATTTTATTTGGCTCTCCTGATTTAGTTTTACGGTGGCTTTAAGGGGCTCACACTGTTTTCCAGCTGTCTCTGCACATGAACAGGGCAGAGGGAGGGCCAGCAGGAATCTGTGGGGGGCACAAGGCAGCCCACGGCTGAGCTTGAGCTGGGAGGGAGAAGGGATGGTGCAAGGCTGGGGATGCAAGTGGAGCACTGGCAGCCTGTGCTGCCTCCCAGGGTGCTCCTGGAGACCTACAGCTCAGAGCCAGATGGAAGGATTGTATTTGTATTCATACAACCAGTCTCAAAGCATTTGCCTTGCCTGAATTTGCCCACTGGTGCTGTGTCACTGTTTTCAGTGCTGGCAGCGAGTTGCTCTGCAGGTTTGTGGCCGTGCAAGGACAGCGGCTGTGCACCCATCCACGCATCCTGCCTGTTCCTGGGCTGGGGGCAAGGGGGACAGGTGTTATCCAGGCCACATGTCCATCCTGGGTGACAGTGGAGGCCGTCTGCCATCCCTTCCTCCTGGGAGCATCTCTGGAGCTGCGGCTGAGGCTCCCCGGGGAGCGGCTGGCTGTGCGTGGGGGAGTGTGACTGCAGGGGCGGGGTGGGCATGGAAACGCCAAATATTTGAATGGGATGAAGTCATTCCGGGTAACGGGGAGGGTAAAAATAGACACGGGGAGTAGGAAAGAAAATGCTACCGTTGCTGGACTGGCGCGTGGGAAAGCACGGCTGTGGGACGGCAGCTGGTGGTGTCCTGCTTCCAGCTGGGACAGGGTTAATATTCTCCTTAATAGCTGTGAGGGGTCAGAGAGCAGGGCTTTGTGCCGTGTCCCACAGGGCTGCAGGGGCCCTGGGGGGTGCAGCACAGTGGCTCCTCCTTCTTGCAGCGTGGCTGAGGTGCACAGTGTGAGCAGCCCCCCTTGAGCGAGTGCAGCCCCTCCCGGGTGCAGCCCCGTGGTTCCCAGGGCCTGGCTTCCCCCAGGGCTTCAGCGGGTGCTGGGCAGTGGCTCACCCCTCTCTTGTGTCCCCTGCAGCCGAGAAGGTGTCTTCCCTGGGCAAGGACTGGCACAAGTTCTGCCTGAAGTGTGAGCGCTGCAACAAGACCCTGACCCCGGGTGGGCACGCCGAGGTAAGAGCTGCCAGGGCGGGCAGGGTGGGAGCCGTGCTGGCACTCAGGGGGGCCTGGTGGGATGAAAATTCCAAAGCCAGGGCTGGGGCAGATATCTGATGCCATGTGGAGGCGCTGTCCCTGCGGCATGCAAGCCCAGGAGAACACACTGTGGCTTTAAACGCTGCTGCTGCAGCTCAGGGTGCTCTTGTGCACAGCCCTGGGCGAGCCACAGAGTGGTGCTGGCACCACGTGTGGTGTCCCTCCTCTGTCACCCTGGGCTCCCAGGCAGCTCTGGTGGAGCTTGGCATTTGAAGCAGTTGAAGCTCTATGCGCTGGGCAGACTTGTTTGGGCATTGCACAGCTCTGGAGAGGTGCGTGTGCTGAGAGCCTGCACTGACCTGCGGTCAAAAACACCAAGAACGGGCAATGTCCGGGTTGCCACGGCAACGAGAGCTCGGCACTGGTGCTCTCTGTGCCCGGAGCTTGTGCTGGAGCGTGATGCCACTGCCGCTCCCCTGCGCCTGGCTGTGTGGAGGTGCCACGCTGCTGGCTGCAGCTGCTCATGCTTAGGAGCAGCTGTATTTCTCCTGTGCAGTGTCCCTGTGTGACACGCGGCGCCCTGGCTTTGCACAGCACCTGTCATTCCGCAGTGTCACCAGCTCCTTAGCTTGGCTCTAGCAGGCAGCACAGCTGAGGACCAGCAGGGACAGCCGTGCTGGTGGCCCCCAGCCCGTGGGGAAGCGGGGCCCGTCCTGCCAGCGAGGTGGATCTGTGCTCCAGACCGGGTTAAGCCCAGAAGATTTGCTGCTTCTCCATATAAGGTTGGATTCTGTTCCCATAGGGGATGGCAGCCAAGCCCCACTGACTCTGCCGACAGCAGATTTGGCCCTTCCCTGCTTTTTCTCCCTCCTTTTGAGGAGGCTAGGTTGGAAAGGTGTCGCGGGGAGACCAGTTAAATGTTTACCCTCCCCTCTGGCATGGCAACGCTGTGAGCACACTCATATTTATGCCTTGCAATATTTTGCAGCTGCCTTTGGCCAGCCCAGAGCCTTCTCTGTCCCTCAGCCTTACCTCTGGCAGTCCTGGCCATCGCCTTTGGGCACCTCTGCTCAGCTGCCACCCTGCCCTGCCTGGGCAAGCAGTCCTTGCCTTGCAGCAGAGGGATGGAGGGCAGAGCACGCAGCAGGAGCAGGGCTCAGTGGGGCCGAGCAGGCGATGGGGTGGGATTCTGCCTGAGCAGGGGCTCCCAGTGGGTTTTCTACCCGGGGCAGTGCGTGTGGCAGCCCTGCTGGCCCCCTGCTCCAGCCACAAATGCTCTTTCTTTTCTCTTGGACTGGATTCCAGCTGGCCCATGAGAAACGGGGAGTTCTGGGGCTTATCGCCTGCCTCCTGCCTTCCGGTGGTAATCGCCCCAGACGATAGCAGGGTCGATAGCAGCTGGGCTGGGACCAGAGCCCATGTGGGGCCTCTGATCTCAGGCCAAGGCAAGGGAAAGGCGAAGCTGAGCTCCCACGGTGCTCTGAGCACGGAGAGTGGCCTGGCTGCACAGCATGCTCAGGGGTGAGGCCATGCCTGGCTCCGGTGCCACACGGCTGGGCCGGGGTGTGGAGGTGCCCACGGCTGAGCTGCCGTGGCCACTGCTGCTCCAGCCACAGGGCACCAGCCGTGCACAAGAGCCCAACCTGTGCACAACAGCCTGAGTGCTTGATGCAGGCAAAGCCCCCAAGTGCTCAGGCTGGGTTAGGCTGGTGCTGCAGACCCAGAACTGGGTGGTTTTAGGGTGCTGGCATGGCCGTGGTGGTCTCTGAACACCAGAGGATGAAGGTGCTCCTGAGGGAACCGTGGTCACCGCTCAGCATCCTAACACTGCCCTCTCTCCCCAGCATGATGGGAAGCCCTTCTGCCACAAGCCCTGTTACGCCACACTCTTCGGTCCCAAAGGTACGTCCGTGTCCCCCCTGCCTGTGGTGCTGGGCTCGGGGCTGCAGGAGGGACCAGGTCCCCTCATCCCCACTGGTGACCCCAGCAACATCCCAGAAGCCAGGCTAGCATGGGCTGAGCATTGAGCCAGCAAATGGCAGTCCCAGGCCTGCTGTCTGCTTGTGCAGAGGGAGAGAAAAGCTGCTGGAGGGAGGGAGGGAGGAATCTATTCTGACAGCTGCCTTTTTTTTTTTTTTTTTTTATATTTAAAAAAACAAATTCCCATTCAAACAGAAGGTGGAGTTAGTCTCCTGTCCCAGATGTGGCTGGAGAAAGCCTGGGTCAGGAGAAAGCAAGCTGAGGCTGAAGTGCAGCAGTGGCCCCTGACTCAGTGGGGCTGGGGGAGGTGGGACGGGGGGCTGGGGGGATGATGGAGACCCCGAGGGCTCCCAGGCCACCGCAGCCTCTCTGTGCCCCTCTGCAGGGGTGAACATCGGCGGGGCCGGGTCCTACATCTACGACAAGCCGCAGATCGAGGGGCAGACTGCTCCGGGACCCATCGAGCACCCGGTGAAGGTGGAGGAGAGGAAGGTGAATGCTGCACCTCCCAAGGGACCCAGCAAAGGTGAGGGGCAGGGCAGGACGGGCAGCCTGGCCCTTTGCCGTGCTGGGCAGCCAGTGCAGAGCCACCGTGTTTGGTGACGGTGTGAGCTGCAGGGCTTGTGTGTGGGGTCCACCCACCCCAGTGTGTCCTGGCTGAGATGTCCCCTCACTTCCCAGGCACATGTCCTCTTCTCTTCCAGCCTCCAGTGTCACCACCTTCACCGGGGAGCCCAACATGTGCCCACGCTGTGGCAAGAGGGTCTACTTTGGTAAGGTGGCAAGTGGGCAGTGCGTGCTTGCCTCGGGGTGGCATGGCCCCGCAGGGTGGCATGGCCCCACAGGGTGGCATGGCCCCATGGGGCTGGGCTCTGTGCAGGAACCCTGGGGCATGCAGAGGGGCTGGGAGTGGGGTTTGGATCAGAGAAGCGGTTGTGGGTCCAGAGGGATGTGCCTGAGGGGCCTTCAGGGGTGGGTCCTCTTGGATATACTCCTGGGTGCAGGGCTTTATCTGCATTGTACCTGCTGCTGTGTCACCTCCCATGTGGTAATAGCTGTCCTCAGCCGTCCTCTGTCACCTGAGAGGCACTAGAGGGGTGGGAGGGATGTGGGAGGCTGGAGATCCTGAGGGCTGTCCTGGGATTTTGTGATATCCCCATGGGGAATGCTCCCCCTCGGCACGTTGCAGGGGGCTGGTGTGACCCTCCCTCCTTGTCCCACTCCAGCTGAGAAGGTGACTTCTCTGGGGAAGGACTGGCACCGTCCCTGCCTACGCTGTGAGCGCTGCAGCAAGACGCTGACCCCGGGGGGACACGCCGAGGTAAGGGGGTGCCAGCAGGGCAGGGCTGAGATGTCCCAGGCCATCCCGATGGCACCCACTGCCTTTGCAGGAGGGCAGGGCTGGGAGGAGCAGCCCCTCAGCCGGGGGAGGTGCTGGGGTTGTTGGGGTGTCTGCAGGAGAAGAGCACGAGAGGTGTCCAGCTGGGGACTGGATTTTTCCCCAGCGCCCAGCCCAGGTGACAGGTTTCTCTCTCTGCCCCACACAGCACGATGGCCAGCCGTACTGCCACAAGCCCTGCTACGGGATCCTCTTCGGGCCAAAGGGTGAGTGAGAGCCTGGGGACACAAGGGGGGCACTCAGGCCAGGGCCGCGTGCCCTGCCGGGGCTGCCGCTGTCCATGCTCGTGCCACCACCCAGAGGGGACATCTCCCTGGAGCGTGCCCGTGTCCTCACCCTCCTGTTTCTCACCCCGTGCAGGTGTCAACACCGGAGCTGTGGGAAGCTACATCTACGACAAAGACCCCGAGGCAAAGAACCAGCCCTAGGCAGCGCCCCGCCCGCCTGCCCGCACGCTCTGTGCCCCTCCCGTACTAACCTGCTGCTCCCAGCCCAGCAGACCCTCACCGGGCTGGCCACGGAGCTGTGCCCTCTCTGCTGTCTCTACTCCTGGCAGGACAGTCCTGCCCCTGGGTTATTATCATGGTCTCTAATATAAGCTTCAGTGTTTTAAGGCTAAGGTAGAAGGTATCTCTGGTGGTTCCCAATGCGCTCTGCCCTCCCCAGCCCTCCCACCAGCCCCCCGAGTGTGGGAGGCAGTAGGGCAGGTGTGGGGATGTCCCCGTGGGCAGGGGATGGCACCCAAAGGGCTGAGGATGGGCGAAGGTGGTGGCAGGAGTCCCACCACGGGATGGTGCTCTAGGCTGTCCCTCAGTGCTTGAGGCTGGGGTGAGGGTGCCCAGCCCTCTTCCTCACCAGCTGCTGGAGATGTGTGACATCTGGCAGCACTGCCCTTCTCCTGGCCCTTCCCAGGCTCCATGCCCTGGCTCTCTCTGTCCCTGGGTCCCACAGCTGACCCTGTCCACTGTTAGGTCTGCCAGCTCCCTACATCCCTGTTTTTGAATCCCCATAGGTGCACCCAGGCAGGTGCCCCAGCCTGCTCTGCGGGCTGGTGTAGGTTGGTGTCCCCCACCCTGATTCCCCCTGGAGGCACAGCCTGTGCCAGGGGGCACCTGGCAGCTGCAGCCCTGGTGGAGGGGGCTCTCCTCTCCCCACCTTTGGAGGACAGAGCGCATTGGGCTGGTGGCCTGGGCAGCAGGACCCCCCCGCTTCCCAGAGCCGGAGGTTTCTCATTGTTGTTGTTTATTTATAAGCAGTTGTAAATGTGCTCCTTGCTTTGGAGAATGACACGTGCCCCCCTCTCACCCGTCCCCCGTGCACGCCCAGCCCTGCTGCTGCCCGGGAGAGCAGGAGAGGGCTGGGGCAGGACCCGCCAGGGCAGTGAGCCCTGGGCCCAGCACCCCGCTCTCTTCAGGCTCCCTGTGCTGCTGCAGGGCCGACTTTTGTTATTTGCTGACAATAAAGGTTTTGAGAGATGTGCTGTGCAGCTCAGCTCCGGGTGGAGTGGGGGAAGCTGTGCACACCACAGAGCATCCCTCTGTGCTGTGACACATGACAGTTTGGGACCCTGTGGCTCTATCCCAGCTGGCTCCTCCTGGGGCCGGCCTGAGCAGCTCCCGAGGAGCTGTTCCTGCGCTGCGAGCACAACAGCCTTGTAGGAAGCTGTGCTGGCCCTGCAGACAGGATGGGATGGGGTGGGATGGGTCCTTCCCAGCTTTGGGGAGTGGGAAACCAGTGGAGAGAAGTAAAAGAGCAGGTGCCATTGTTGCCCCCAGCCCGCACTTGCTGGGCAGGCACCGCGCCTGAGTGGGGCCCTTGGGAAAGCTGAGCCTGGCAGCAGCAGGGCAGGAATGCAGTGTGGGGGCATTGGGCAGCCCCTGGCGGCTGTCCTGTCCCCAGCCAGATCGCAGCCCTGCTGCCAGGCCTGCTTTTAGACATCCAGCCGTTCCCCATCGGAGCCGGGCGGCTGGAGAGAGAGGCACGGAGCTTCGGGCTGCCAAGCCAAACACGGGTTCTGGGAACTGCTCGGGCTCGTCCCTTCTGTCACGTTCTTGCAAGAACCCATTGGGCCGCCTTGCTGGCCGTGCCCCCCTGGGGAGCCAGGCGTGCCACTGGCCCCGTCTGCCGGGGAAAACAGAGCCCCGGTGGCCCCGCGATGGCCGGAGCTGCTCCGTGCCGTGCGGAGGGGCTCTTGGCAGCCACAGGCAGGGCACAGCTGCGGGACAGGCTTTTCCCTCCTGGCAGCAATCCCAGCGGCACGAAGCCTGTTCCCAGGCACAGAGGGCTCGGCAGCGCAGCTCCCGGCTCGGGAACGGGCTCAGTGTGTTGGTGTTTTGGTGCGGTTTCCATAGAGACGTGACCCCGCGGATGCTTTAGGGACAAGGCTGCGGTGTAAATCAGAGCGCTGTCGCTCCGCCGCTCCTCCCCTGACCCGCGGCCGCAGTTTGCCAGGTTTGCCCCGTGCAGCAGCAGCGCTGCCGGGGTGCGGGGTGCCCATCGCTCCTCCGGGGCCCAGCAGAGCTGCCCGCGGCGCCCTCGGCACGAATCCATCTCCCCTTGCAACTCTTATTTCCCATCATTAATTAACGAGCTTAATATGCCAGCCTCTCTGCTAGCCTGTGGCCGTCCCCTGCAGCAGGAGCTTCCCTGATGGCCTGCGCAGGCTGATTCTCCTCCCTGGCCCCATGCTGTGCACCAGCCAGGCTCAGCAATGCCAGCAGGATGCCATCACGGCCTGGCTGTCCCCTCGATTCCTTGCTCTTTCTTTTTTCTTTTTTTTTTTTTTAAATCCTTACATTTTCTTTTCCCCATGAGAGTTTTGCTGAAGGAATGCAATGAAATCAAAAATAGACAAAATTCAGCTCTGCTGCACCATGGAGTGCTGGGAAGCCTGCAAATATCACAGCATTCTGCTATGCCAAAGGGCACAACCTGGCTGCTCAGGCTCTGGGTGGGCAATGTCTCCCCACCCTCAGGTAGGTGGAGGGTGCCTCTCATGACACAAAGTGTCCCCAGGTACAGAAGGTACCCACATAAGAGCAGGAACGTGAATGCTGTAGAGGGGCTGGGGCTGTCTCTGTGCTCATGGGTCACTTTGGGGACCAGGGCACAGACACAGCAGAGTGGCACTTTCCTCAAGCAGGGAAGGCAGCTCTGGCCTCTAATCCTTGGTGCATTTTTGAATTTATTTTTGGGAGGCCTATGTGAGCTTAAAGTGTTCCTTTACTTGAGGCTTGGAAAACATCCTTCCCCTCAGGGATGTCAAATATTTTAATTTTTTTTCAGCTTGGACTTGCTAGTGGGATAAAAAAGTCGGAGGGCCCTGGTGATTACAGACAAGCTCTCCAGGGTACAGATGAAAATAGAGAACAAAGTGGATGCAGCTTTGCTTGGAAATCCCCCAAGTCCTGTGAATTTGTCCTGGGACATTTCACTTGCTGGCTCCCAGGTTTCCTGGGAGCCAGCAGAGCTCACCAGAGAACTTAGCAGCTGGTCAAACTATTCTGAGGGCAGTCTGGGTGATGGGTGCCAGCCTGGGCGTCCCCAGGCTGCAGGAGGAGCAGGATTGTCACCTAGTGGTGCTTCTCAACACAAGGCTGAGGGTGCCTGTGCCAAAAGAAATGGGGCTGCACAGCTTGTGCCATCCTTCATGGCCAAGAAAAGGGATGGAGAGTGCACAAAGGCTGCTCCTAGAGAGGCACAGAACGCTGAACACATGGGAAACACCAGGAAAGGAGCTGGTAGGGGTGGGAATGATGAGGGCAGCCCTGGATACATCTGAGCCAGTCTGTGCAGGGAAAGGAGATGCAGCCATCATGGAGTGGAGGGTCCTGAAATGCAGGGAGACAGCAGGACTGGATGGCTCTGGGACACCGGGGGCCAGAGAAGCACAGCTGGGCAGGGAAGCCAGACAGATTTAAAGTGTTTGCTGGGAAGTCAATAAACAGGAGCCAAAAGGGATGAAGTGCTGGAAGATGTGATTTAAGATGGGATATTGAAAGTGACCCAGTAAGCACAGCTTGTTTCCACGCGGGCCAAAAGCTGGCTCAGCTACTCCCTGGAGTCAGCAGAGGGGCTCTCCTGGCCTGGCTGAGCCTTGGCTTGGTCCCAGTGGGAGGTTAAAGAACTGGGTGCAACTACTGGAGAGGGTGTAGGAGGGCAGGCAGAGATGAAGAAGGAGGAATGGCACGAAACCAAGCAGAGGAGAAGGACTTGGGCTGTAAATCCCCCTGCCAGTGCAGTGCCCTGGAGTGCCATGCAGGGAGAGCTGCTGGTGCAGGCGCTGGCTGTGACTCTGGTGAGGGATGTGCTGGCTTCCCCCTCACCAGTGTTGCTGCCTGGGGGCATCCACGAGGGAACACCCCAGGATGCAGGTGGAGCTCTGCATCAGCCTTTAGGTTTTCAGGCAGGGTGAGCAGCTGGGAACCATCCCGGGAGCTCCAGGGGCTCCTGGAGTGCCCAGGGGCACACTGCTGGGGGAGGAATACTTGTGCCGGGATGGAGGAGTGCAGGCTGCTAATGTGAGAAAACTTGTGACTCCTCCTCCTCTCCTCTCTCCTGCTCTGCCCTAGCCCTCTGTCGTGCCTGGGGATGTCAGAGCACAGTAATCACATCCTTTTCACCTTCCTGCTCCACTGCCACGGCATGACCACGCTGAGCTGTGTGCTCACAGAGAGAGCAAACACTTCGGCACCCCTTTGCCTCACCTCCAGTGAATTTTTAACCAGGAATAAAAGGTGTGGCATCAACAGCCTGGAGCCAGCCCAGGGCAAGTGGTGCTGCCAGAGAGGCTGGGGAGGTGATCCCTGGCACAGATCCCCTGCGAGTAGCCCCTGAGTGTTGTCCACAGTCCCTGCCAGCCCCAGCACCCATGTGCATCTCCCTGGCAGGCAGAGGCAACCCCTGCTGGACACTGGGCAGCTCTCCAAAGCAGCAGACTTTGCTTCCTTGGCAATCCTGGCCCCATTTGATAGCCACAATAGAAACAGCCAGGCCACGCCAGGAAAATGTACCAAATCCTCCCCCAGCAGGATTTAGCCGGGAGGTTTCCTTGGGCTGCCACTAATGGAAACTTGCAGAAAAGAGCAGATGGTAGCAGAGACTTTGGCCAGACTGTGCTCAGGGAGACTGGGGGAGCCTGGGTAGAATTGGAGGAGATTTTCCACATCTTGGCAGGGTTGGAAAAGCAGACAAGGGCTGCCACACCCTTCTGTCCCATGGATGGAAGCCGCATCGTGTCCCTGTTGTCCCCACGTGGGCAGCCCTGCGTGCTCCATCCGCGCTGAGCCGGGAGCCGGCCGCAGCTCCGTGTTTGTTATTGCTCGTGCAGTGTAACATTAACCCCGTGATGATAATTCACACCCTGCCTCTGAGGGTGAGAGCTGACCTGACAAGGGGCTGTGCAGGCAGCCAGCTGCCTGAGCTGGCCTGGAAGCGTTTTTACAGTTTCAGCTGGAAGCAGACATGTGATTGCCTGTGCCCGAGGCAGGACGGCTCCGCACTGTGTCCCCAAGGGCACTGAGCACAGATTTTGGCGTGGCAGCGAGCGTATTTGACAGGCTCAAGCCATTTGAGGCTTTACAGCACCAGTGGGTGTGTGCTGGTGGATGTGCCACAAACCCGCAGAGTGCCCCTTCCCCAAGCCCCTTCCCCAAGCTCCCCCACCAGAAGGCCTTTCCTGCTGCTGTCTTGCTCACAATTACTCCCAGCCTGTCAGCTTTATGAAGACGTATCCCAGAGGTTTTCCTCCGGGTGTAATTTGCCCTGACAGCCGCCTTCGTGCCGTTGTTTTCCTGTCTGTCTGGTAATGGGATTAGCCGCGTGCAGATCCGGAGGTGATGGAAGGGGAGTGGGGGCAGAGGCTGCCAGCTCCTGTTGCAGGGCATTCCGGGAGCTCCACAGGCCTTTTGATGGCATCACGCGCCTGGCAGCTCCCCCCAGCTTCTGCCGGGCTTATTTTAAGCCATCCTATAATTTTCTTGTCAAATTAGAGTTCCACGCTGGGTTGTGTGGTGCATATTTTACAACAAATAGTCTCGTCCGAGAGGGCCTTTGACATGCACAAATGTGGGCTGAAGCACGGCCAGGGAGGGAGATTTTGCAGGACTCGCAGTTGTAAGAGTGCTGGGACAATGCTGGACCGGGGTGTCACTGGCCCCTGGCCCACTGGTGCACCCTCTCCCCTCTGTGCAAGGGTGCTGGGGGGCTGTGAGAGCTGTGGAAGCCACTATCCCACTCCAGCAAGGTGGGGCAGGAGGGGGAGCCTGGAGCTGCTGTCAGGGCAGATGGGCTGGTCTGCTACATGGAAATAGCTGGTTTTTTCTTGCTGTGTTAGCAAAACAAATCTAAATGGGCTTAAGTCACCGCCCTGCCTGCAAAAATGCCAGTGGCTTTTCCAGTTGTTACTGCAGGAGTCACCAGTGGCCAAGATGCTTGAGGGAGATACTTGGGCAGGGAGCTGTGGCACACTCAGGAGCTCTTGACTTGCAACGGTGCCCCAGGAGCCCAAGAAACTCTTGGGGGCTGGAGGGACCTTGCACAAAATAGGGCACAGATGGAGCTGGTGCTGGCTCTTGCCCTGGCCATAACAACACCACCCAAACAAACAAATGAGACAGCCCAGGTTTTGCGAGGGCTGTTGCCGTGCGGTCGGGGAGCACTGGCGCCTGATGCTTCAGGATAGAGCCTCACCCACAGATTCCTATCTGAGGGCATTGACAGCTGAGGCATGCTCAGTCTAATGGTTAAATTAGCTGGAACAAGGTCTGCAGATAAGATAAAGCTGTGCTTTCCTGAAGAGGCTGCTCTCCTTGGCGCTGGCTGGGTTGTTTCCCTGTCAGGCTATGAACCTTGATTTGAAATGATGCTTTGGGTGGGACCTGGGTTTGCTGAAAATACCACCCCTGCCCTTCTCCTGCTGCTCCCCGGCGCTGTCTCTGCCCAGCACTGGAGCTGCCCACTGGATGACCTTGTCTGTATGCGTGGGCATGGCACCATGGGCAGCACCCCAACAAAGAGGCATGAGCTGGCTGCTGCTCACTGCCACTCCAAGAAGGCTCCCACACATTCGGTTTTGTGTCCTGTGGGACCCTGGATGGCAGAAGGAGCAGTGACCCCAAATGTCAGCCTGCTGCAGCATTTCCAGCCAGCTCCCTTCAGCACAGTGGGACTGCTCCATCTCAGAGCACTGACGGGTTTCTCACACCGGCATTCCAAGTGTTTATGGACTCAGTCCCTGTAAAATGGGCAGGAGGCTCTATCCCCTGGGCTCCCGAGATGCTGCCGTGCTCCAGGAGCACCTGTAGCCCTTCCTCCCTCCCTGCTGGGGCTCTCTGCCAGATGGCTTTGCTGCACTGCCCCAGCCCTGTGCATGCCTGCTGATCAGGGGAACAGCAGTGGGCAGGGTGCAGGCACAGCTCCCGTGGGGTGCAGGATCCAGGGCTGTGCCCCACAGCAGCCTTCCTGCTGAGATAGGCTTGCTGGGATTCATGGAGGTTTGCAGGGCACACAGCACCATGCTTTGGCTCACTCCTGGTGAAGCAGGCTGGGTGTAGCCCAAGGTCCGTGGGTTCTGGTAACCCAGCAGGGCCAGCCAGGACAGCCGAGGAGCCAGGAGGGGCCAGCAGGCACACAGCCCTGTGCAGGCAGGCTTGGCAGAGAGCACCATGTGGCTCAGTGGTGCCTTCTTTGTGAGAGTGGCCCTGGTCCTATGCCTGCTCTCTTGAGTGAACAGAACAATCTCTAGAAAGTCCATGGGGACACGGAGAGGAGGAGATGGCCAGGATCTGCTCCAGGTGGGTCACTCGGTGTGCAGTGCCATGCAGAGGCACCTGCTGCCCCAGCCGGGGTAGGAGCATTCCTGACACAGGAGGAGCTAGGCCAAGTGGTCCATGGGGACTGGCCGCAGGACTTGGCCAGCTGGAGGAGACTTGCAGGAGGGCAGTTTTCAGCTGCCAGCTGGCACAAAACCTGCCTTAAAAGGGATTGCAGCTGAAGTCATCTGTCCGAGCCAGTCAGAGGCCCCAAAGTGGCCTGGCACCGTGTAGGAGGGGGAGCAGGGCCACCAGAGGGGGGACAGGACATGTCCCCTATATTTCATCAGGGTGCCAGCTGCACCCCTCATGGTGTGGGGAAGGATCCTGGTCTGGGTAGCCCAGCGGGGTGCTCACCCAGTGTCTGGGCATGCATGTACTGGTGCCTCAGGGCAGGGAGAATGGGGAGGAGGCAGGGTGGAGGCCCTTGCAGGACATTCTGCCTCCCCTCCCATACTGCAAGACACTGTCTCAGCATCTCAGCATGACTCACGCCTCAGCCAGGAGCTGCTCCCGGTGACATCCTGCTGGCATGGGCGCTGCCCACCCTGCTGAGCCCAAGGCTGCCCTTGGAGCAGCATGGTGCCCCCCAGCCTGCAGTGGGGCTGCCAACTGTGGGATCACAGACCGGGACCACTGGCAGCAGCAGGGAACATCAGCAGGGGGATTGTGCTGAACGGGAGGCTCCTGGTGCCAGGTTGGGTCGTAAAGCAGTCTCAGCTGAACGTGAACTTCGCCTCCGGGCACAGCTTGCCGCCTCTCCTCCTGCACCCACGGGTGGGATCCGGTGTCGGGAGGGATGCCTCGCATTTCGGGAGGCAGTCACTAGGCGTCCTGGCGCTGGGTTTCACAAGCCCTCATGACCTTTCCAGCACAGCAACGTGCCCTGGGGAGGATTGTTTCATACAAAACAGACCTTTGGATAGGCTTTTCATTTCCTTCACAGCCAAGCACAAAGGAACAACAAGTCCTCCCTCCTAATAAAATGACAAAGTCAGTGACACAGATGGGCTGGCTCTCCACAGTGAGCGGCGCCGTGTGACGCACCCACGCCATTCCCAATGTCCTGCAAGAGCGGGGTTACAGTCCTGAACTCCCGCCTGCTTCACCCCGCACCCCAAAATTCCCCATGGACAGGAGACCCTGCCTGAGGCTCGACTTTTACGCTCCCTTGGGAGAAAAACGTATCTGTGCTCGGAGGGGGTGAGCCCAGGTGGGCAGCACCCCATGAATCTCTGTCTGGGAGTGGGGTTAAGTGAGAGATGCCAAGCACAGCTCCCGCTCGGAGCGGGACTCTCGGCCACCCCCCAGCACACGCGTGGGCCGGGGCCGGGGTGCGGAGGGGACAGGGCTGTGTGTGGGGCAGCGGGGGTGCGGGGCTGTGCTCTGCGAAGGGCGCAGGACGTGCAGCTGGAGGGGCTGCGGGGCCAAGGGCTGCGGAAGGTGTAGGGCTGGAGGGGGCGCAGGACCCCGTCTCGGGAGCCCTCGCAGGGCCGTGCCCCGGGCTGTCCCTCCAGCTGCGGGCGGGGCGCACATCTGGGCGGGGCGGGGCGCACATCTGGGCGGCGCTGGCGGGGCGGGGCAGGCGAGCAGTGACTTCGGCGGGGCCGGCGCGGAGCATCCCACAGGCGGTGCGAGAGGAGTCCCGAGCCCAGCCGAGCCGACACCATGCCCAAGTGTCCCCGCTGCCAGAAGGAGGTCTACTTCGGTAAGGGCTTCCTGCCCCGACCAGCCGCCCCCACCTCGGGGCACCTGCCGGGCACCGATCCCGGGCTGTGGGTCCTCTGGGCACCCCGGCTTCTGCCCCCCATGCTGAACACCCCATCACTGCAAATTCCTGGGGTATCCCAGAACTCCTCAGCCCTGCGCTGTGGGTCCCCGGGGTGCCCCGGGGTGGGTGATCCTGTAGATCCACCCCCAAGGAGATGCCTGGCTGCAGAGCACGGGCTGCGCTGGGTGCTTCCAGAGCAGCAAGGGAGCCCAGCCCTTCCTTCCCAGCACAGCCCGCAGCCCTGAGCCGCTTTGGAGCCCAAAGGGCCAGCTGGTAAAGCCCCCTGCTCTGAAAGCCTGGGCAGGTGAAGCAAGCACCTTCCCAATGGCAAATCCTGCCCTCGGGCAAGTGCCTGGGTCAGTGGGTCGCCCACACGTTGCTCTGCTGTGCTAAACCTAGCGCAGCAGGATGACACCTCTGGGCGCTATTTTTAAGTCGCCGTTGCAGGGTAGGTGTGAGCCTTGTTGAGCTGCTGTCTGCTGCTGGGCTTCCCGCAGGTGTCTTCCCTCCAAACTGGGGCCCCAAAGCTCCTGCCCCTTCTGGGGCCATGGACCTGCTGTCCTGTCTGAGGGTATTTGTGGGGTTTGAGCTTCTCACTTTGCTATCAGCTTTTGGAATGGGCAGGTTCCTTTGCCAAACCTCTCCTGGCACAGCTGAACTTGAGACTTGCTTGGCATAGCTGAACTCGAGGGGTTTTGCTGGGAGCAGCTTAGAGACACTTCCTGCTTTCTGACTTACTCAAGATGAGGGATCTGGAACTGAGGTGCCATCCCTGACTTCTTTCTCTACTTTATTTCCTGTGCCCCAACTATTTGTGCTCAGCCAAGGAGTTGGAGACTCAAACACAGGAGCTGCTCTCTGTGCCTGTCAGCGGTGCTCACCCTGGGGAGCTGTGCTGGGGCTGGTGTGGGCGCTGCCCAGAGCTGCTGGGGCTGTGGTTCCTGCGGCTGGGGAATGTTCCCTTGCCTTGAACTCACTGCTTGCAGCCAGGCTTTGGGATGGCGGTTCAGGCACAATAGAGTTTGTGGCTCCCTCCTGCGACTCAGGCTCCTGGCGTGCCTCATTTACCTGTGTGCCTTGATATCAGGAGGCACCGAGGCGCTGGTGGCAGCGTGTGCCTTTCCCTTGGGTCTGGGTCAGTCCTGGTCGGGACGCGCTGGGTTTGCTGTGCCCACAGGTGTGGCCATGGAGGAGCAGGGATGGCACCGTTTGATCAAGGAGGGGTTTGACCTTGCACTTATCATGCTTGCAATTATTACGAAATGTGTCTGTTGATGCAGAGGATGAGGAGGACTCAAAAGCTGTTGGAGGACCAAGCAGGATGCATGATTTCTGCGCCTGCAGATTATCCAGAGCGTTGGCAGAGGAGGCAGAGCAAGCCTGGCTCTGGGGCACCCTGAGGCTTTTGGAGCCTGGCGGTCCTGCTTGGGCGTGCCTCAGGCTGCTCTCAGCTAAATCGTGTCTGTAGAGAGCAGGGGTGGGGAGGAGGTGATGCTGAGAGGACTAGAGATGGGGTTTGCAGGAATTTTGCCTTCATGCCTGAATGCTGTAACGAGCCTTAGCAGAGCTCCTGCCCAAGTGCTGGTGCAAATGCATTACAAGAGGTGGGGAGGCTGTGCTTCTTGCAGAAACCCTGTGATAGGAGGGTCCTGCCTCGGGCCAGGCTCAGGCTCCTAGGGGCACCCGGGGGAGGACACTGTTGCTGCTGCCAGGCTGTGGGCACAGGAGGCCCTTTGTGCCACTGGGGAATGGCAGCAGGGCTGCCTTGTGACATTTGGGCACTGCCCCCACTCCCACCTCTGCAGCCACCAGCTCTCCTTGCACAGGCTGTTGTGGGCATATTTAGGCTCCAAAAAGGTGCTTGAGGCTGCCCAGGGCTCCCCAGGGCATGCACTACCCACACTGGCTTGGTCCCATTTGCAGGCATGGGGACAGTGTTCAGACCTGGCTTTGACATGATTCCTGTGGACAGCTCTGTTTAATCACTTAATAAATTTCCAGGAGCTCGGCTGCCAATATGAAGAGCACACATGCCTGCAGAAAATACCCTTCTCCCCTGCTGTGCCCCAATTAAAAGGCCCCCTGTGCTCCCCCCTCTCTCCACAAACATGTCCTGGCTCCCATGTTGTCCCTCCCATGGCTGCCTGAACCCCTGCCCGGCTCCAGCTCTGCTCTGGTTTGCCATGCTGCCAGCAGAATCCGAGGTGTGGCTGGAGGGGACCGGTTTGTGTTGGCAGGGTGTGGCAATGGCTTTGCCTCCCCAGTCCTTGCCAGCATCCCCTTTCACCCCTGCCAGCTCTAGTGATTTCTTGGGCTCCAGCTCACTGGGGAGAAATTAATCCCCTTGCAGGCTGATGTTGGAAGGAGGGAGGTCCTCGGGTCTTTGGAAGATGGGGTAGAAGTGAGTCCATCCTCATGGATGCAGCCCTGCTCACCCTGGGCGTGGCACCACTGCTGTGGATCCATGTTCCTGCATGTGCACGGCATTGCGTGTGCACACTTGGGTCTGAACGCAGTGCCCTCTGTCCTGGACAGACAGACTTGAGAAAATGCCCAAAAATGTCCTCCCTAGGGCTGACGGCAAGGCAGCCAATATGCCAAAACTAACTTGTGCTTGTTCAGTGCCTTAACTCACCCATCTCCTTTCCATGGCAGCCGAGAAGGTGACTTCTCTGGGGAAGGACTGGCACCGGCCCTGCTTGAGATGTGAGAAGTGTAACAAGACCCTGACGTCTGGAGGCCATGCAGAGGTGAGGTCTGCTGCCCAGCGGGTCTGGGTTTGCTGCACCTGAGGGCTGGGACAAGCAGAGGTGGGGCTGATGCTCTTTCTCTCTCCCTGCAGCACGATGGCAAACCCTACTGCAACCACCCCTGCTACGCTGCCTTGTTCGGGCCCAAAGGTGGGTGCCTGTGGCGGGGTCATGGAGGGAGTGAGGGGGCTCGGGGCTCCTGTCTCCTGGCGAGCTCCGGCCCTCGGTGTGCTCACCGTCCCATGGCAGTGCTGACCCCGCTCTGTCTCTTCCAGGGTTCGGCCGGGGAGGAGCTGAGAGCCACACGTTCAAATAAGCCTCAGGTTGGTCCTTCCCTCGGAGCTCCCCTCCTGTCTCTGGCTCCATGGGCTGGCTGGGGCTGTCCTCCCTCAGGCCAGTGGGGAAGGCAGGCCTGCCACAGCATCCCTCTGGGCTCGCTGTGACTCCCAGCCCTTGCACCAGGGCTCAGGAGCTGCTGCCAGCTGCTCCTCTCCTCCAGCCCCAGCTGACTGTCAGCAGCCGCTTGGCTCCGGCACCGGGTGCCAAAAGCTCTTGCTTTGTGACCCGCTGGCAAAGACAGGATCTGTCCTGGAGCACCGCTGTCCCTGGGATATCTCTGCTCCCAGCCCAGCCTGACTTCATCCACTCCTCTTTTCCATCCCTCTCCAGGTCTGACGTCCAGGATTCCCAGCACAACCTGAAGACAGCACAAATACACCGCAACAGACATGCATTTTTGTTTTTAATTCACCCTGTACTAGACTAGCACGTTCAAAGCAATAAGTAACCAAGGCTGGGCTGGTGTGGAGAGAGGCTGTGCTCCAGATGGAGTGAGGCCAGGGTGGGGACGTTGGGTTGCCCTGCCGGGTAGGAAATTTGGCTGATATTGCTGAAGGCTGCCTGGAGAGGAGACCGCGCCCTTCCAGCCAAAGCCTAGCTCTGCTTCAGGCATCCAGCTCTCGTGGCTGGGCCCACAGTTGTATTCTCAGTCTTTAATAAATGAAAAGATGCTTTCCTCCTGTAGCAGCTGTGCTCTCTGTAACAGGAGTCCCACGGGACCCGCTCGTGAAGCGCTTGCCACCTGCTTGATACCCCTGTGGCCTTTGGATTGAGCCCCACACTGTGTGATGGCCCCACGTGCCCTCAGCTGGGGCAGAGATGTGTCTTGCTGGGGGAGGATTGACTGTCACATCAGGACAACCTGGTATTTGCTGCTTTTGATCTGAGCAGCCACCTGAACAGGCTCAGGGAAGCGCGAGGTTGCTGCTGAGGCAGAGCCAGCCTCCCCTGGCAGGGACAGCAGAGCTGTGGTGTTAGAAAGCAGGAGCTGGCTCAAGAGCTTTGCTCTTTTGTGTTTCAATGTTTGTGCCCTACTGGAAACATGGATGACAGATGTCAAAGATGTCAACTTGAGGAATGTTTCTAAAATGATTTCTTAACCATGTCTTCCCTTAACCTGAACAACTCCATTTACATATTCAGAGATATCTCATCAGCCACTGGGATATTTTTGTCTACAGTTTATGCATGCATTTCCTTAGAAGCTGCTCTGCATTTTACTGTCACATCAGCCTTCCTGGGACTTGGCCAAAGCCCTCAGGGGTTAGAGACACATGTCCAGTGTCAAAATCCTTGGTGTCAGAAGCAGCCTGATCTGATAAGCATCTTAAAACTTCCAATTAAAGCTTGCTTGATGCTGCGAGGCGCTGCCTCGCCTCCCACCCCAATAGCACAACAAACACAGGCGTCTGTGTCAAAGGCAAGCCCTGGCTATTGCTGCTCAGCTGTCATCAGACTTCCCTTCCCAGCAACCAGGGCTCGTAGGGACCTCCTGCTCCCACTGCTGCCTTTGCCAGCAGCCTCCCAGGGGTGCCAGCAGCCTCCCGGGGGTGCCAGCACCCATGGACCTGTGGCTCCTGGCCATCCACAGCCGTCCCTTTCTGCCAGCCTGCCTCTGGGCACTGGGACATGGCTTTCCCCTGCCAGCTGAGCTTCAAAGCAAACTAGTGATAGAATCTCAGCAGCCTGACTGTGCCACTGAGATAGTGTTTTCCCTCAGGCATTTAAAGTAATGGCAAACACAAGCCCTGTCATCCTCAGGGTTGCATAAGTGTGTCCATTGGAAAAGGACCTGTGGATTTGGCTCAGGGTCCTTCCCAGCAGGACCTTGCACTAAAATTTCAGAAGCATCTGATTCCAAGTACAAGGGGCCAGGCCAGCAGGGATGAGGAAGGAACCAGTGAAAGGTATGGAAAAGCAGGGGCTGCACAGGGGGAGGCTGGGGTGATCCAGCCCTTTTCACTGGCAGTGGCTGCAGCTGGGGCAGGAGGCAGTGTTCTGCTGTTTGCTGTATGCCGCTGTTTGCAGTGTGTGCTGCCCAGGGCTCCCTTTTGCTTTTGTTCCTGGCCATGGATTTGCAGTGTACTTGTGGTGGCTGGGGACATCTCTCCCTGACCTGAGTGCATGCAGGGATGCAGGAACTGAGCTGTGCCAGGCCTGGGCTGTGCCAGGCAGCTGCAGCTAAGCTTGATCCTGCAGGTGCCTCCCTCTGTGCTGCAGAGGGAATATATGTGTGCATTAAAAAAACAGGGGTCCCTCAAGCATGGGCTGGGGACAAGCCCCTTGGTATTGATTGCCAAAATCTCCTTCTTAGAGTCCTGTTTTTCTGCTTGCCCTGCAGTAAGAGCTCCCACCGAGATGGCTTTTAGCCCCAGGACTTTCTGCTGGGATATTCATCTCCAAGAGGCGTGCTTGTACAAGCCACACTCTCTGCCTCATCCAGCCTCGATGCTGTGAGGTTGGGCAGTTCAGGCACAGGTCACATCCACAAGGAGCCTTGGTCAAAATAAATATATGATAAATTGATTTTTTAAAAACTCGCTTTGGTCTTTGGAGAGGAAGCAGAAACAGCTGTGTCTCATTTGGATAGGAAATCCACGCCTGAGCCAGGCCTCCCCTGGATGCTCAGTGAGGCTCGGCAGTGGCCGGCGCGCCAGGGAGGTGGGCTGTCAGCAGACACAACCTTTTCTCCTTTTGAACAGTAAATCTCTGTGGCCTGGAGTGTGACTGCACAGACAGCAGTGTGCTTTCCAGCGCCTCTCATCTGTGATGCTTTTGGTTCTGAGCCTTGGCAGGAGCTTGGGACAGGCAGGACAGTCCCTTCCCTCCCAATGTGGTGATGTCCTGGCTGTGCTGCTTCTGCAGCAGGGAGAGCAAGATGCTGCGGGCAAATCCCAGCTTTCTGCCCATCTGGGACAGCAAAAGTTGTTGGGTTATTTACAGCATGGGGATGCCCAGCACAAAACTTCCCTGCTTTGGTGACCTGAAACGCCACCGTTGGTGACCCTGAAGAAAGGGGCTGTGCTTCCTCTGCCGTTATTTCCCAAGCTGGGGCTGAGATCAGTCTGTGGGTTGTGGAGTGATAGTTGCTATAAACACTTCATCACTGTGACAAAAAAACAAACAACATCACAGTTCCTCTGGCAGCTGGGTGTGGGCGAGCCCCAACGCCCTGGGTAGGGAAGCAGAAGAGATTTTGGCAAAGACATAAAACAGGATGGGTTTTGAAACTTAACTGCTGCTGCTCCCCATCCCAGCTTTGTGACTTTCTGAATGGAAGAGAAAAGGAGAGGGGAACAGAAAGGGGGCTGGGGGGCCCTTCAGCCATGGGGGCACAGTGCAGGCAGGAATGGCCAGTGAGGGTGATCTGATCCTGTGTCCTCCTCTCAGCACAGATTGACAGACCTTAATCTCAAGCAGGGGACAGACGCTTCCCTGTGCCTGCAGCTGGCAAGGGAGGTAGCTCAGGCTGGAAGTCCTACAGCAGGGTTCTCCTCAGGGTCATGCTTAGGGAGGGCAGCAGGCTCAGCCCCTGGATAGGGCTGTGTTCTAGCAGTGTGGCTGCAGCCTTCAGGTCACATCTGGACTAACATCTGCTGGATGCCCAGGTCAAAGCTACCTTGCTGGGGCACCAACAGGACCACTCATCCTCTCCTGCCAACACTGATGGGGACACTGATGTGACACTTCTACCACTTCCCTTGAGGTGGTTTATGCAGCCTCTGGCTGGGGGAGAGTGGCACAGGGGCTGTGGCTGCAGGAGCTTCCTGCTCTGTGCTGTGCCAGAGCTCATGGGGATGAAGCCGGGCTGGATTGGGTGGTATCCAGCACGCCACCACTTTGGGGATTTTTAAGGCTGATTTGTGTTAAGCTCAAAGAGCTCTGCTATCTTTTAGGTCAAAAAAGTGTCTGCCCATCTCCTAACGCCTCAGAAATCTGCCTTATGCAGACAGTGGGGTAAGAGGGGCCGTGCAGCGGATGTCAGGCAGCAGGAACTCTGCCAGATCGCGGGGGGAGATGGGACTTCCCATCCAGCTCTGCACAGCAGTGGTTTGGGGAACCCCCATCTCAGCAACGGAAACAGCTCTGCAGGTGAAAAAGGGGGGAGGTCAAACCTTCTTCCTGATGGGGAACAACACCTCCAGCAAACACTGAAGATACTGAAGGCAGAGGGACTCTGGGTATGACAGCCGGTGGTGTAACAAGCAGTGAATGGGAGCATGAACTGAGGTCCTGGAACCTGAGGTCTAGCTAGGGAGCAAGGAGAGGAGGGCGCAGGCTGCTCCACTCTCACCCTTCCTGCTGCTGGTGATCCAGTGCAAGAGAGCAGCTGGGTGCAGAAAGCCCTGGGGGTGTTTATCAGGTCCTGGGTGGCTTGCCCAAGCAAGGAGCAGAAGCAGAAAAGTTGACATCAGACACTAGAGCTGAATTTGGCTTTCACACCTCTTGTGTTATTTTCAGTGAAACAGGGAGAGTTTCCAAGAGGGAAGGGCGCAAGGACTTCCCACTGAAGCCTCTGTCTTCTTTTGGTGAGTCTTGTGTTAAAGGCCCTGGGGGAGGAGGTCAGAGGGAGTTTCCCTCTGTGCAGAGGAACTTGGCTATTAGAGTAAAAAGGCTGAAACTCCCAAGAAGAAAGTTGCTGAGACCTCAGACCTCTTTTCTAATTGTTCCCAATTCACTTATCATACTGAAAGCCCTGCATCAGAGGGTCTCAAACACCAACACCTTTCTTAACCACCCAAATGCTGGGAGCTGACCTTGAATTTTGGTGGTAGAGCCCACACACAGGCATGCTCCTAACTGCCTGTGTCCAGGAAAATCTGCACCAGAGCATTTGTGGAGTCATGACAGCACTGCTGCAGTCCATCTATGCAGGCAATCCGTGTTCACAGCCCTGTGCTTGCTTGGCTCCTTTCTGCCAGCACCATGGCCATGCTGCCAGGTCATGCCTTTTCCCACTCTGCTTAACCTGATGTCCCAGCGAGGGAAGAGCAAATGTGTATGAAAGGGCCAGGAGGGTGCAGGGAAGGAGCTGGAAATGTTTGCAGTGGAAAGCGGCGCAGCCTGACCTGCTCAGGGTGTGAAACACCGGCCACCCAAGGCTTCCCTCGAGCAGGCAGGGAGGGAAGCTGTGCTCTGCTCTGATGGCTGCTCAGCAGATACCACACCGCAGGAAGGAGAGGGAAAGGAGAGGGGAAGAAGAGAGGTGAGGAACTCCGGCCACCCGAGCTGGTGGTGGAGCGCAGGAAGCACTGAAGCCTGGCTTGGGGGCCTGGCCAGGAGACAGGCTGGCTCCCGCCCACGCCTTCACGGGGATAAAAGCATTAAGAAAAAACCCCAAAAGACCAAAGAAATTGTTGTTGCAGGAGGAGAGCTCACACCTTGCCCTTGGCAGAGCGGGCTGAGGTGACATCAGGGAGCGGGCAGGGATGGCTGCTATCGCATACAATCGGCATGAGGCAATGGGACAGGGCCACCGTCATCACCTCTGGCAGCCCTGTGGTGCACGCAGCAGGGCCGTGTTGGTGGCGAGTTGCCATGGCACGGGTGCAAACAGGCGCCCTTGGCCTCACTGAGTCACCCGGCACGGCAATGACTGCAGCTGACACATTGCACCGAAAATGGAGGCTGTGTGGCTGTGTGGCACCACGCAGGCCCAGGAACCCAGAAAGGGCAAAGTCCAGCGGCCTCTCCCAGCTAAAGCATCCCTGGCCACTCAGTACGTGCCTGGACTTTCCCTTCCTGTTGTTGTCCCCACTGCCATGCTCGTCCTGAATCTGCCTCAGAGCCTGGGAGCCAGGGACCAGCTGATGAGCCAGCTCTGTCCTGCTTCCTTTCTATAGAGAGGGTCCTGGGGGCTTCCACCCTCCACAATGACATCAGGGTTTCCATCGGCCAGGACGCTATTGCTTGGGAGAGGGGAGGTGAGGGTGACCTGGACGAGCAGGGCTGTGCTGCCAGCGGGGTGCCATCGCCACCCGTGCTGGGACGGCACACCGGGGGCCGTCACACCGTCACCTCCGTTGTCTGTCCATAGCACACAGTCCATCTCTGCAGCAGGAAACCATCGCCTTCCCTTCAGCCGCCCCCACGCTGGGAACACGGCCAGGCAGTCGGCAGAGCAGATAAGTGGGGCCTCGCGGGCTGGCACCAAGCACCCTCGTGCTGCTGGGATGCTGAGAGCCTGGGATGCTCTGCCTGGCCTCCAAGCCGCCCGTGGCCAGGGGCCAGCCCTGCACAGCGCCAGGCGTCCTGTGTCAGCTGCGCCCACGGGGCTGCGTGCCGGGGGAGCCACGGCGCAAGGGACCGGGGAACACCGGCCAGCAGGGCAGCCAGCCAGTGCTGGGCTGCCACGGGGCTGGTTTGGCCAGCGGGAAGGACAGTGGCACGGGGGCTCTCGGTGTGAATCCCAGCTGCTGAGTGGTGATGTTCGCCGGCCCGGGGGTTGGCTGGGGGACAGGAGCCCACAGGAGGGGTGATGGACAGAACCACTCACTGGGCGTGCACCGGGACATGCAGGAGAGCCCTTGTCTCTGCAGCTGCCCTGGGGAGGAAAGGCCTAGACAGAGGAATGTGTGTGGGGACAGGGAAAGCTTTGAGCTGGGTTTATGGAGTGGTCAAGAAAACACAGGAAATTGGCTGCAGCTGAAGGTCCTCCTGCCTGGAGACTGCAGCAGGGACGGGAAAATAGACAAGCGATGTGTCATGGAGGGAGCAGACAGCGCCCGATAGCAGCAAGGCTGGAAAGCCAAGAAGAATGCCAAAGACAGCAGAGGACTGTCCCGGTTTGATAAGGCCCTGGGCAATATAAAGGGACTTTATGGGCTCTTGGAAACCAAAGGCAAGGAACCATGTGGAAATGCCAAGCCTGTCAGGAAGGAGAGCAAAGAAGTGGATACAGATTGCTGAGCTAGAACTGGACAAGGGATAAGGAAAATGCTTTCCAGGCCATTAGGAAAGGAGGATGTGAGACAACAGCTGCTAGAGAAGATATTTAAAAAATCCTTAAGCCTGGATAACTCACACCCAGGGGTCCTTTCAGGGCTGGCTGGAGCAGGAGCCAGGATCCACAGGACAGGGAGAGCTCTAAAGCAGCGCTCAGCACTGGAAAGTGCTGTGCTCCTCAGCACAGGGGTGGGAGGCAGGGAGCAGCAACCAGAGGGAAGGAGTGCAAACACAGTTCACGTTGCCTGAAGGACTCTTTGGACCACTGCGATTTCTCTCCTCATTGCAAGCAGCCATTTGGCTGCAAGAGCCTGTTGCGTAGCGGGAAGGAATTTCACATGTTGTTTCATGTTCTTCAGATACTGGTGGGAAAAAAAAAGTAAAGGCATCACGCTAGATCCATAGTGAGCACATTAAATGGGCCATGAGCTGGGGAACTGGCCAAGAAACCACCAGTGGGGGCTTCCAGCAGGTCTCATGGCCAGGCACAGGCAGGATCCCCGAGGCGCTGGCGGAGCAGCCCCGTGTCCCTGGCACACACAGCTGTGCTCCCTCTGCAAACCCACAGCAGGAATCCATCTCTGTGCCAGCTTTTGGTTCTGTAAATCCCGGTCATGGCCAGACTTCCCTCAGGAGCTCAGGCTTCTCCTACAGAGCAGCTCCGTTTCTCCTCCCCCACGGCCCCCCAGTGATTAATCCCTGGGATCGCTTCATGTCGGGGGTTGAATGCCTGGGGACCCGAGGTGGCCGCTGAGCGAGGCAGGAACACGGCAGCGCTGCCGCTGCTGCCCGGCGCTGCTGTGCCGTGTCCGCGGAGCTGTTCTGACTGCAGCACAGCTGTGCTCTTGCCAGCGCCGAAGCCGGCTTCTGCAACAGCTCTGTCCACCGGGAAGGGTGGGGGAAACTCGCAGGGTTTCCCCGGGTGTTTTCTGCCGGGGCAGGAGCGGTGTCCATGGCTCGGGGAGGTGACATGTGTGGGTCACTGCCCGGGGCAGGCCGTGAGCGTTCTGTGCCCCGAGCCGTGCGCGCAGAGCGAATAAGCGTCGGGACCACCGGCGGTCCGGGAGGTGCGGGGAGATGCAGGGACATCCAGAGACATCCAGGGAGCTGCAGGGTGATGCAGGGGACATGCAGGGAGATGCAGGGACATGCAGGGCGAGAGGCAGGGCTGGCGCGCCCGCAGTGCCCCCTCCCTGCGGCCAGGGGGCGCTGTCGCGGGGAGGGCGGCCCGGAAGGGCGCTCCCGCTGGGGCCGGGGCGGCGGGAGCGGCGCGATGCTCGGGCGGCAGCGGGAGCGCTGCCCGCCGCCGTCGGGGCGCTGTGCCGGGCCCTGCCGCCCCGCGCCCGGCCCGCCCCCGACACCCTGCGCCGCGCCAGGTTCGACCGGCCGCAGGCGGTGAGAGCCGGCCGCTCCGCCCGGAGACCCTGCGGGGCACGGGGACAGGGCAGCGGGGACCAGCGGGACACCCCAGTGCGGCTGGGCCCGGGGACAGGCTCGGCATGGCAGCGCGACGGGCGCTGAGCCTTGGGCAGGCCCTGCGTGCGGGGCCGCGCTGCGGCCCCGGCTCGCTGTGCGCCCAGCTGACACGTGTTAGGGAGCTCTCGGCACCCTCGCCGCTCTGGGAAGGGCCGTGCCTTGCTGTGGTTGTAACTTAAGGCTTGGTGTTTCACCCTGGTCTGCGACACTTTCTCGGTGTCGCCTGGGGTTTGCTGCCCTTTGCCGTACCCAGCTTGGGTCGTGCTGCTTTGCCTCCGAGGCTTCCAGCTCGCACACAGGGTACCTCCCTTCCTCGGCTATTTTAAGGGTTTTACGAGTGTTGACTAAGATTCCAGCCATAAGAATCACTAGTTGAGTTTGTCAGCATGCTGTCCTTGTGCAGCCAAGCAACGATTCCCAGTTCCAGCTCGTTCTGTTGTGCCGCTTTGTGAGTTTGACGCTGTGGTGGTCAGATCTTGCCGGTGTGTTCAGGTGCTTGTTTGAGTGCGGGTGAGCTGTGCCGTACGTGGTTTTATCAGAGCAGATTTTGGAATGCTCCTCCGCACACGGGTCTCGCAGTAGAAGTGCTGGGTGTTGCTGTGCAGCCCCCGTTAGTCCTTTTCTTTCTGCGTGCTCCTTTCTGTAGATTCTGTGTTCATCAGGCAGGAACATGAACAGCAACACTGACATACATGAACCTGCCTGATCAGATGGTGTTGGCTGGATCTGCAGGTGTGCTGTTCCATGTGTGATGTCCAGATATGGGTTTAATTGCCTAATTAAGACTAAATAGTATGGCAGATATTTTTCCTGCTGATCTCCTCTTCTACCCCTCTCTTTTGCAGAGCCTGGACTTCTGGAAGCTGCTGTATGCGCTTCTGAAGCAGATCCACGGGGGCAGGTGGACAGAGTCTGATGCCATAGGTAATGTCATTCTGGCTGACTGCAGTTTCCATCTGTCCTGGGACTGGTTTTGTAGCACCTTTGGCTCCTTTCTCCCTGTTGGGAGTGCTCTGTTTTGAACGCCTGTGCCACCAATGTACCGGGTGTCAGGTTTAGTGATGAGGGAACGAGCTGTGAGGCAGGTTTGCTACTCTTTGATGTGCTTTGTCCTGGAAACTGGGATGTTTCCACAGACTCTTGCATCCCTGTGACATTTTATTGCAGGTAAATCTCTGCAATGATGTTATGCATTCTCAGTATCTGCAAAGACAGAAGTGGATTTGGTTTTCCTTTGGTTCCTTCTTTTCCCATTCCCATTCATACCATGATTCTGTTGGTACTTTTCTATCAGTCCTGTGTCAGAGCCAGGAATTGCAATGTGAGAACCATAAAGGCAGTGTTTCAGATTGAAGTTCTAGACAAAACAAGAAATGGACTGTGTGTGATTATTTTAGGGGGACTGTGAATAATGTCTTTATGGACAGGACCACTGCTCCAGAGAGGAGCTGAATGCAGATAGGCTTCTCAAAACAGCAGAAGACAATTTTCTTCTTAAACCTATGTTATTCCAAGTACAACACTACTCCCCATCTTCTCTCTTGAAACATGTCTATCTAGGGCCTTTTGGGAATTGTATTGTGATGAGTCAAGGTCTCCTCATGCCAACTCGACTTAATATTCACTTTTGCCCTTGAAAGCAAAACACCCTAAACAGCACTGTGTAAGCCCTTGATTAGCTGTGAGCCTGGTGGCTCTGCAAATGGAATTAAGAAAGGTTAAGCACTGTGGAATGCAGAGCAAAACCACCAGCATAGTTTAGCTGGTAGCTCAGCAGGAAGTCCTGTTACTCGCAGGACTGCTATTTTTCATTTGTCTGTTTTTATTTTTCCACTCATCCACAGTCTGCTGTGTATGGCAAGTCTATTTATTGACTGTCTCCCACAGCATTGTGGATGTGGCCCTGCACATGTGCAACCTTATTGGATCCTTGCTGCTCCCATACTAATTGCCTGTAGCATTTGGGGACAGAGTTTCCAAGTGCATGTGGCAGGATCCTGGCTCTGGAGACAGCAAACACAGCCTCCACTGGTATATTGTGAGGTAGCAATGTGTGCTTCTGCTGAGAACTGCTCAGCTGATTTCTGAGAAACCTTTTTAGTCACAACTTGGTGATTAAAGCTGAAATTCAGGCTGGGGAGCTGTACTGTTTTTCAAATGACACTAATTACTTTTGCTTGGCAAGTGAATGAGTTGTCTGCTCTGAACACAATCGATATTTTACTGCTTTTCTTCTCTGCCCCAGCTCTGGTCTCTTGTGTATTTAATGCAAATGAAATAAACCTCGGGCATAGGCACTAAATAACTTTCTCAGGTTTGTGTAGGATCCTGTTACACAACAGAGAACTGAAACAGATTCCTCTAATCCAAGTCTAGTGCCTTAGTCCACAGATCAAGCTTTGCTTTTCTTTGCTCTTTTTGTACAACCTCTTAATTACCTTGGTTAAAGCAAGGAGAGCAGCAGTGGCCAGATCCCAGAGGAAGGCTGTGACGACTCCTTCGGTCTAGGGGTTACTGTGCATAGAAACAGCTTTCTGGAAAAGAGAAGCCATTCTCCAGTGATCTCATATCCTTTATTTTTAGAAAGGAAACACTGATCTTTGGCCAGTTCAGGAATCCCACTGATGCCTGCCAGTCACTGGTTATAAAATTCTGCAGCTGGCTCCTGGTTTCTGGTTCTGTGAGAATTTTTTCTTCCCACAGTGAAAAGCACTTAACTGTAAACTTTGGTAAAAACTTAATGTAAAACCCAGCCCCTTAAACATGTCACAGCAGTGGGCCACTGGACAGTGGAGAGTCAGAGTAAGCTGTGTGAATACGCTGGCCATAACCTTGCTGATGAAATCATAGGTAATGGTTTCATGCTGCTTGTTCTTCACAGAGGCTGATGAACTTGGTTAACAACCTGACAGGTAGCAGTGCAATATGTCTTTGGATGGTTGGAGGAAACATTTGTTTTCTGGGATTGCTGTTCAGTTTTTATAGCATGGGAAAGAGGTCTGGAGCTGCAAAAGATTTTTGTTTGTTTGACAAATGCAGCAGAAAATGTTTTCCTGAACAGTAGTTTCCCATAATACCACTACCTATGCAGGTGTTCTTTGTCTGAGTGCATGAAGTAATGGATCTGTGTCTGTGATTGTACTTGGTTTGTAGTTCCTTTCCATTTTAGCCTGCCAGGCTAGTGCATAGCTCTTATTTGAATATCATCTTGTAAATCACTGAAAATGTTTGTCAGGACTCACAGAAAGAAAGAAGAGCACAGCTTGAGTATAGTTTTAAGTGAGCTGAACCCTGAGGTTCATCCCCAGCTTGGTCTTGCTTGCTGAATATAGTTTTATAAATAATATCTGTGGAGAAGCGGATTAGTTGGGAGCCTTGTGAAGGTCTTCCAGTGTAAATCTCCCAATCCTAATGCCTTAAGAAGACATCAGAGAGGTGTCTGGTGTGTCTCTTCTGTCTGAGTGATGTTTTTTCCTCTCTCTTGGTCGCCCATTATGGAAGAATCCATCTTGGTCCTGGGTGCTCACATAACCTTTACTGCCATTTATACTTTTGCCTTTTAACTTGAGCATTCTAGAGATGGGGAAAACTAAGGGACGTCTCTAGGTCACAGGCAGGCTCCTTGAGCCCCATTTCCAGGTCCATGGCTTGACTGCTCACTCCCAGTTCCTGCCTGGTACACCAGCTGTACCCTCTCCTGTGAGGGCAGCATGTTGCAGAGGGAGACATGAAAGAGGAGGAGATAAAGGACCAGAAGAACACTGAAATTCAGGTGGTGAATTGCTGTGGTGGATCTGGCCTGAGTGATATATCAGAGCAGGGAAATGGTGATAAAAGAAAATAAAAAGCACCTGACCTGCTTTCCTTTCCTCCACTTTGATATGTGGTTTTTTGAGGAGCACCTTGAACTGCAGATGGCAGCATGTGATGCTTATTTGCTTTGAAAAAGGAGGAAGGCGTGTACTGAACCTCCTTCCTTTTGGAGGATTTCTGCCTTTACCTGTTATGGCAGTTCCTTTCTTGACAAATGCACACAGAAGAGGAAAGGATGACATGAAAACCCTGCTCATGTAAGAATGTTCACAAGTTATCAAAATAAATTCTGTAATATCTCCGTGCTCCTCTTGTGCTTGAGGGATTGGAGAGCACATCTACAGGAAGATTTTTAGCAAGCCATAGGCATTTCTGCCACCCTGACATGGGGAAGGGAAGCTGCTTGTTTCATTCACAGGGTCTGTGGAAAGAGCAAATGGAGTGATTTAGGTCTTTTGCTCTGTAGGAATGCCTGAACTGCCTGAAACTGTAGATTCCTCTGGCTCCACCCAGCTGTGACAGCTGTCAGAGGGAAAGAAAGGAGCAAATCTAGGAGGATGCTTTCACGGCATGGGGGAGTATTCCTCCAGCAGTTTACATCTCACGCTTTCCAGTCCAGAGAGGATGTTTTTGTTTCATAAGTTTCCATGAACTGGTGTTCTGTAAATCCAGTTTCTCCTTGAGCCTGAGTGACTCTTAGGAGCAATTTCAGAATTGTGCTGCGTGTGTGAAGAGCATCTCTTCTATCATGTTTTGACTCACATGCTTGCTAACTTTGTTGGCTCACAGTTCTTGTGTTGAGTGTTGTGCAAACAAATCATCCACTCTTCACCCATTGCACAGCACTCAGAATTTTGAAGAGTTTTGTCATGTCCATTCTTGCTCTTCTTCTTGGCCTACTTCATCGCTTCTTACAATGCAGCTGTTCTGTACTTGTGATTGTACTTGTCCTTTCTCTTAGTTTCTTTCTAAATCTCCTGTAGCCTTAATGGGAGAGAAGAAATAAGGGTCACGGTGGGTATTTGTGTTCTGTTCAGTGTCCTTGCTAGGTTTCTCACACTGTTTGCCTTTGGATGCCTGTCAGAACCAATTGTGATACTGTCATTAAAAACCTTATCATCTGAGATTGTGTTCCTGAGCCCAAGGAGCAGTTCCAGGTCCAGTCTTATGTTGTAAGTCAGTAACGTTAGGAACACTTCTTTCTTTGTGCACATAATTTTTCATTTTTTTCTAAAAATACTTTTATCTGTCTTTTTAAAGCTTGGGCTCAAGGTTCTGAAGTCCTTCATGATCTGTCTGCATTCTTTACTACTAGTATCACATCAGCACCAAGTTTTCTGTCACTGTCACGTTGTCTAAGTGTCATTCTGAGTTGTTTGAGCAGCAGCTGTTTAGCACAGAACCCTCACGTGAAACCACTATTTGTTCCTGCCCTCTGGTTCTTGTCTCCTGGGTACTTGTAATTGATCCAAGCCTTTTCTTCTCCCTCCACTGCAGTGCCTTGGTTTCTTTGTGCAAGCTGAATCCCAGTGGGAAGTCTAAATGTCTTGCATTGGTTGAATCTTCCTTAATCATTTGTTTCTTGTTGCCCTCAGAGGACTCCAGAAACTTTCTGAGCAGGTCTTCCTTTTACAACTGTTGGTTCTTAGCCAGTATGTGTTGTTTTCATTGTCCCCCTAATTATGTTCTTTATTCTGTTTTTGACTTAGTACAGAGCCAAGGCTTATTGAACAGAACCTTTTTCAATAACAACCTTCTCTATGTTTCCTCAGTATTTCACAGTCCTGCAGTGCCTGTCTTGTAGCTGTCAGGTAACATTTGGTGGTGTGAAGGAATATGGATCAGAGCATTCCTGAGAATTTAATAGCCCATGTGCTGTGCTGCATTATCTCTGCTCTCTGGTGCTCAGAGATTTGCAGCAGGCTGTGAAACTCCTATCTCTAAATTCCAGTTTAGTTCAGGAGTAGAGTGGTTCAGAGTGTTGACTAATTCATAGCGTGCTTGGTGACTCATAAAAAATGAATAGGTGAGTTGGAGTGCCCTTGTAGTGGGGGTGGCTAGTTGCCTTTGTTGCCTTTGTTTTCTAAGAGGCCATTACTGGTCTTGATCCCAGCTTTGAATTTCTTCTTTTCCCTGAGCAGTTCTTGCAATCAGAATGGGGCGGTATAAAGAAGACTTGTATCCTTTCTCTCCTGTCATTCACCAGTTGTTGATTGTTGCATATAGATAAAACCTTATAAAATAAAGGCCTTATAAAATATGGTTTAAACCTTGCTATTCTGGATAAACTAACCTGTTAAGTTCCCATGAGAAAAAAAAATTATAAAAATAAAAATCAGCTTATATAACAATCTATTCTTATGAGAAAGAGTTCACACCTACAAAAATAAGAAGTCTATCCCGTGAGAATCCATGAAGAAAAGATATAAACTATCTGGAAAGAAAAAAATTTGATCAACATGTACATTAGCCATTACCAACCAATCAAATGAGTTTCAATAACTTGCTAACCTATTAAATTCAAACGTGGTACCTATGGTACCTTCTAATACCATACAAAAGTAAGCTGTGTACAATAAAGATTCAGCTATTCTTCACAAAAACCAAGCATCTCATCCATCTCATTTCTATCTCTAACACAAGGCTACAGCGACACTTGATAAAGACTAATTCCCCACTCTCTTCCTAGGCTGGGTTACAAGTGCTGCCCTCCTCGGAGGCAGCAGCTGTGGAGCCGAGTGGGTGAAGGCAGTGCTGCAGGCTGTTGCTCTCTGTTGTTTTGCTCTCCAGGTGCCCAGGTCGGCTTTGTGAAGTGGGCGCTGTGGTACCACGGCTACGGCCGGCCCCAGCTCCAGCGGCTCCCGGCCGACGGCTCCGCGGGCAGCCGGGAGCTGCTGCTGGCCTTCTCCTGGCTGCTGCACAGCCCTGGCCTCCTGGAGCAGCTCCTGGCTCGGAACAGAGTGCAGACCGGGGATGAGACCTCTGTGTGCATGGTGAGCATGCTTGTGTCCTTCCACCCCTCCCTGTCCACGAGTCACCTGTGGCAGCAGCTGTGTCACCACCAGTGTGTGATGGGTGCTGTCCTGGTGCCTTGGCAGGTAAGTGACTTCAGCTTCAAAAAAGGCCAGCATCTATTTTCTTTCCCTTCTCTAAGCTTTCCGTGTGCAAAGCTTAGGGGTTCTTTCGCTTTATCAAACTCCCACCCCTGCCTGAATTCCCTGATTCCTGTTTCTGGTAGGGGTGAGACCACTGTGGAGGTAAGTGAATCTCTTCAGTCTCTCTGCTTCTGGATCTTGGGCTTCCAGACTGAGCTCTGAGTGGTTCTGCAGGGCAGGCAAACAGGTTAGCAGTGAGTGCTGGCTGTGTTGGCACTGTTAGGTAGAGCAGGTAAGGGTAAGGCAAATAATACTTTTTGCAAACAACAAGGTCTCAAATGGCAGCTCCTGCCCTTGAGGTAACTAATGACCTTTGATAACACACTGGAGTGTGTTGTTTTTTCCGTTAATAAAAGCTGTTAGTACATAAAAAGTCTGTTCTGAAGTAACCATCATCTTGTCAGGCACTAATTACTGCTCAGTCTGCTTCAAAATGACAGGCTCGCAGAATTTCTTAGTTTTTTGGCAAAGGACTTTGTAGGTCAGAAGCCCTACCTGCTGATTATCTTGTGGTGTCTAAAGTGTGTGGTCTTTCTTGAACCCACATATGTTTTTTCCCTGGTTTTCTGCAGCCTTTTCAGGGGGCAGCAAAGCCGGAAAGCTGCCATATAAAAACAGTGTCTTCAGAAGGAAAACACTTGTACGAATGGAAAACAGTTCAAGGGAAAGAGTCCTTTTTGTAACAACATTACAAGAAGTATTTTGAGGAAAGGGACCACTCTTGCTGCACTACAATTATTTGCTGCGCAGAAGAGGGAGCACAAGAGGCTGAGCTGTGAGTGGCAGTGCCATCTACTTATGTGAAGGGTGCCTTGAGATTTCAGAAAAAACACTGCTGGACAACTTTTCACTTTCAACTTCTCTTTTACCTTTTTCTTGTTTTTCATCTGCAGTAGCAGAGTTGTTTTTTTTTTTAATTTTTTTTTGTTAAAGTTTTCCTTAATTTCTGTTACAAAAGAGTGACAAGTGAAATGTGACATGAATTCAGGGAGTGGGGCAGCACCTGTGTTGTTTTCTCTGAAGGCTTTAAGTTTTGCATTTCCCAAAAAGGGATGAAAGAACTATGATAATACAATGTTATCTCTTATGGCCACACATACTGGTATGTCTTTCACTTCAATTCTCACCTGCTGTACTCGTGTTTCTCAAAAAGCTGGAATGAATATTAAATGTTTTTACTTCATCACTGTCCAAAACAGTGTTTGGAAAGGCTTAAGAGTCTGAATTTTTTTCCAATAAACCAGACAAAAATTGTATAGACTGAAAGTTGGAGTTAGCTTGTGTATGTAAAGCTCATTGTAAAAATGGAAACATTTCTTGTATGGCGTTCATCCAGCAGTTTTCATGCTCCAATAAAAATAGATGTTTGCAAGGGAAAAAAAAGAAGAATATAGTTACAGCATAACTAGTGGGTTTTGTGATTCTCCATCACAAGAAAGTTAAAACAAATGGAATTTTGAGGGAGAGGTCTTATCTTTTATTTGATCAACTAGGCTTTGCAAAATCAATAAATTCAGCCTTTAAGTGCCAGCCAAATGAAGATCTAGGAATGCACTGGCAAGATGCAAGGAGGCAGTGGTGGGTGAGGAGGAGATGGGTGGGTCACACACCTCATTTTGGTCAGTGAATCAGCCACTTGTAAACCACTCATGGAAGCCTGTTTTTGTTTGTTTCATAGAAGTGTTAAGTTTTATTGTTGTTAGATATCGTTATTTGCTAGCTGCTGTTATTTGTGAGGTAATCATGTGGCAAAGCCTGCTCATCAGCCAGTGTTCAGCAATAAAATGCCAAAATCTCAGTAAGAGAGGGGGAGGGCGAGGTTGTCACTTTGCTACCTGACATTTGTAAGTTAGCACAGCAGACACGTAGTCTCTGCAGTCTTGACTCTCTTCTATTTCAGTAAAGTGAAGGGAAAAGGTAAAAGAAGAGGAAAAAATCTTCATTTGGGAAAGATCTGTCTCAAAAAGTGTGGTCTCTGCAGTCTTGACTCTCTTCTTTCAGTAAAGTGAAGGGAAAAGGTAAAAGAAGAGGAAAAAATCTTCATTTGGGAAAGATCTGTCTCAAAAAATAGGAGAAAGAAAAGGGAATGCTCTTTAAAACAATTGAAATTAAATTCTCTGTTGAGAACTTGAAAAATCTTCCACTGAATGGAATCTTTAATGATTACAAACAATTTTCCTGAAATGAAAATGTTGCAAAACAAAAATCCATGAAATACATTTGTTTCTGTGCATGGCTGAGATCTCTGCCAAAATGAGCAAAGTGTGAAAGCCACTACTTGCTGGAAAAGTACATCTGTTGGTGTACCAGTGAGAATAAATTTGGAGAGAATCCTTACCCTTTGTCTTCATTTAAAAGGAAAGGAGTCTCAATAACTGCAGGCATAGCTGTAGTTCAAACTGATATTCATATGGTTTGCTTTTAAAATTCTGTCTGAAATCCATAAAGATGAATAAGATCTGTTGTGTGAGAAGAGAGAATGGTGCTAATCCCTAAATTAAGTGTACAGTCATGTTCTGACTGTTCTTTCAGCCTAAGTTTAGAACAAAGCCTGCTGAATTGCTGATAATGTGCCAAATAACCAACATATCAATGGCCAATTAATTTAAATAATTTCATTTCAGGCTACCACACTCTGGCCTTCTTTTCCTTTGCAGTTCCTTAGCAACACCATTTTCTTTCCCTGCAAATTGAACACTTCCATCAGCTCTAAAGGATTTTTGGAGGTACAAGGGTATTCATGACACATGATGGACAAGGAGCTCAAGCTCTGCCTGGAATTCTTAATCTTTTGAACCTGAGCTGGGAAAAGCTTCCACAAGCTGACTTTTACATGTACTTACATCTTCAGAACCAAAAGTTAAGGAAATTATAAACTCAGAGGTGATGAAAGGTGGTAAGAGGTAGTGCAAATTTAGTCAGAATTCACTCTGAGGTAGCTGTGGTAAGGACAGGCATGGCTGGTACCCTGGGGTGCTTCTGGGGGTTGGCTGCTTTAATCTGGTAGGTAAGAGATTCCTTCAGGGCACTTCCAGCTGGTGTTTTTTGGCAGGGCAGTGCTGCAGTGTCTCCTGAGCCAGGATCCTGGTGCCTGTGGCAGGTTGCCCCAGTGAGCAGGGCTGAAGAACCCTTCCCTAGCCATGCTCCCTTCTAGCATGTGGAGTTTATAAACTGGGAGGGGAAACAGTTAAAGGAGCAAACTGTGTTGATGTGCAGGAGGAGCAGAGGAAGGAGGAGGGGATCCATAATCTGTGATAAACTGAGATCCATAACCCACGATAAACTTTAGAGCTGGGCTGCAGCAGTTCAGGTTCTCTGAATTTACTGTGCTCATCTTCAGCAGGTTGGTGACTCCAGAGGCAGTAAGTGAAAGTTCAAACCTTGCATAGGCCAGCTCTTTAGAAGAAGTAATCACTAACTCTGTTAGATCTATAAAGACTTAAGCACAATCTGAACTGGAGGCTCACATCGCTGCACTGAAGTGTCTGCTTGGGAATTCTCGCCTGTTAATTGCATTAAAGCACTGGGCCAGTAATTGATGGGCATGGTTTTCAAAGGCTTTTGACACCCCTTGTGGATTTCCATCCCAGATATGCACTGCTGTGATGTCTCAACGTCTTCTGTTGCTTTGGTGATCATGTACAGGCAGATTATTCTCAAGTGCCATTTATTGATTCCTATTCACACAGAACAAATCCTAGTGTACAAGACACAGCTGAAAACCTGTAGCTGAAACTGTCTCCTTCACTGAACTTGTGAGGGACACCTGGGGATTTCTCATTCTGAGAAGCATGTAATTGATATAAACTTGCCTTTTTAGCACATTCAATATTTGACTAATTCATATTTACCTCGCATTTTCAATTTCAGTGATACCGTCCCAGCTTTCTCCAAATCTGTGATGGTTTGGGCAGGTAGTAGCAGTACTTTGTGAGCACATATTTTTCCTGTTTCCAGGGAGGAATACTGCCTGTGCTTCTTTTATTTCTACAGCTGAAATTAATCTGTGTGCCCTGTAATTTGATTATGTGTGGAGGCTGTTGAGCTTTTTAAATGGGTGTAGTGATGTTATATCCCTCATGATCATCAGGAGCTGTTGTACAAACACTGGTTCTTGTTTCCACTAATTCCCCTGTCTGCTTCTGGCCCTCTGAGTGAAATTGGATGCCCCTCCCCTTTTATGAATTTGTAGTAATCAACAAATAGAGCTATTATGTCTCTTGTGCTTGGAATTCATGCATGTGTCTCTAGCATGCCAAAGTGAACTCAGTTTAATTACTTCTGGTGGGCAAAAATTAAGATAAATATGCCTTCTGACCCTTAGGTTTGCAATTTGATTAATGTTTTGTTTGTCATGGTCTAGTTTGGCTCACTGGCTATTTCCAGTACAGTGTAAGGCTTATGCTTGGTCCAGTGTTGTTGTTGAAATGCCTTTCTTTTACAGCAAACTTGAGTCACTGCTGTTCCATAAACCACGTTTTTAGAGGAAAGTGTTAAAGTAGCAGCCAAGCTTAACGTTTCCCCCAGTAGAAATCCGGGAAACCTTGGGCACTAGTTTCAGTGAAAAGTAGTTTTCTGCATTTTTTCCATGTCTTCATCAATTCCAGTGAGGATAGAGGAGGGAATTTTATTAACCTTATTGATTCTGACTCAGACGCGTAATTACTTTCCAGATCTTTATGGGCTATATTAGTCTGTCAGCTTTCATTTTTTGGTTTTCCTTCCTTATTCCCTCAGCTTACACTTCTATTCTCTTTGTCCTCCTGTCTTCCTAGTAACTCTCACCATTTATGTTTTTGCCCTTTTTCTGCTATTACTGTTGCTGGATTCAGTAGCTGCTAAGGAACACTCTTTTTTTAAAAGCCATCTGTGAAACCTGAGCAGAGGGTGCAGGATCCCTGAGGTTTCTCCTGCAGAATTTTCCTCACCTCAGTGTGGCTGACAAATCTGTTGTCTGTTCAAAGCATACTTTGAACTTGTCATGGTACCTTCTTCCTGTGCTACACTGGAAGATGTGCAGTTACCAACATTTGTCTTTGCTTGACACAGTGAATGCACAATTAAGAAGTGGGGTTTTTTTCTAGACAGCATGTCAAAGTAAAACACTCTAAAAGACAAGTCTGAACTGATCAGAAAGGCTTATAATTTATTGAATCTGCTGTGTCTCTGGTAATGTCTGAATTGCAAAATTTCTTGAACTTGACATTACAGCTGACGTGTTCTGGATGGGGTTCAGCAAACAGGCCCTTGAGCTGTGTGAGGAGAAAATTATGAGGACTGGCGTGCTAGTAGGAAGGTTTACCGTGGTCATACTGGTACTTTGCTGAAATCCTTGGCTGTTGGGGAAGCAAGAGGGATTTTGAGATGTTTCAGTGCCTCTCCTGCCCTCCAGTGCCCGGGAGCAGCCAGTGCCTTTGGTACGTTCTGATTGTCTTCACAGCCTTTGGAGTTAAATGAGAACTTCTGGTTTTGGTGTCCCACTGTCAGCAACCTGGGTCTAAGGCTGAGAGGCTCCTTTGAAATGAAGCGCTTTTCCCTCAGGAGGACTTTTCCTTCAGGAACGTGTGGAGAGGGGCATGGCAGGCTCTTCCCCACGGCAGAGCTCTGCTCCTCTCTCCTGGAGGGCAGGCGCTGTTCCCCTGTGTTCCTCCAGCTCCAGGTGTGCTGTTGCTGCAGGGAGCTGCATCTTGCTGTCTCCAGGGGCTCCCCACTTGCCACAGTGGAGCCAATGGCCGTGGGCAAGGGGAACTACAGCTGCAGGCAGGGGAAAAAAAGCAGTGCAAGGCATTATCTGTGTATTGCATTCCATGAGCCCTGGGGAACGCTCTCCCAGTTAAGGTCTGCCCTGTCACGTGTTGGTCTTAGGATGTTTAGTTGCCTTGTTCTGTCTGAATATATAATGCAGTGAGCTTTGGGATTTTAACATTCTTTTAAAACCTTGCAGCTCCAAAGATTAGGCACCACTGCCGAGCTCATTTAAAGGCATCGTGCTTTTGCTGTATTGCAGAGCTCTTAGACAGCCTCCCAAATGAGTGGGGAGGGATGGGATAAAGGACTGATGTGCTCTAGTGCCTCAGGCCCGTGGCTACTGCCAGAGAGGCTTGTTTGAACAAGGCAGGCATGGGTAAGAGCTGTGTTCACATTTTCTGTCTTCCCTCAGCACCTTCTCTTTTTCACTCTTTGCCAAGAGTAAGCTCTTGGGAGTGCTGTTGTGAGTAGTAATTCTTAGAAGAGGCATAGAAATTTAAAAGCTAAAAGGCCTTGTGGAAACACAGGACTTAACTTTTTAATTGCTGAATGTGATACAAGCGTAACTTCAATGTTGTGAGCACTTATGTTTGTGGAAAACTTGCTCTTCTATGCAAATATCTGGAGATTTAATTGGTATGTGCACCATGTGGGAATGGGTTTTTACACCATCTATCTTTCCCTGCATAAATCTAATCTGGATCCTGCCTTGACTATGAGGAAATCCATTTAGTGTTGTTTATGGTGCCATTAATGAAAATAGTGCTGTCCCTTTTGCATTCATCTGTTCAGATTGTTCCTTTTCACATTTTCCCCCCTGCAGATAGATATATGGCTGTATTAATTGAGAAAGCATGTCTGATACTGTTATTTCTGGCTATGGTGTTTAATTAGGAAAAAAAAAACAACAAAAAATCTCTGTTCTGTTTAAAGATGTGTAATTACAGAAGTTAACATATGTTATGTCACATCAAAACCAATGTCTGAATTATGAGCGGTTCGGAACGAGTGCTCAGTAAAAGCTGCAGAAGCACTTTATTGCCTTGATTTATGTGACTGCCTTGCCTTTCCTGAGCCCTGCAGTGAGGATCTAAATGTGCTCCTACCCACCTTTGTGATTCCAGGCTGTGGGTTTAGAGTAGTTAAGATCTGAGTGGTAACTGAGTGAGTATTTTCTGTCTAGACCCGGAGGCAGTGCAGTGCAGGTGAGCAGTGGGCTGGGGTGTGCACTGGAGGGTTCAGCTGCTTTGTGTTGCTCTGCTCGAGGATTGGTGTCAGGGGGTTGACCTAGAGCATCTCTCCATGGGTTAAACATCTTATCCATGTTCCAGCAGGCTTGTTTCTCCATGGTTTTCTCCGTGGTTTCTCCATGTTTCTCCATGGGTTTCTCCATGAGCAGCAGATTGTTTGCTGGTTGTCCAGATGTGGAGGCAGTGGTGCTTGGGGGGATTTGGAAGATGCCTGGGAAAAGCCAGAGCTCGGTGGGGATCAGCTGGGCTCAGTCCTGGGCCGACAGGTGGCAGCTCACAGTCAGAAAAGAGCATCCCTGGGGGAGCCAGCCCTGCCATCTCCCTGTTTTACAGCAGTGCAGGCAGCACGGCCTTTTCTGTTCCACTGCCTGCACGGGGCACAGTGAATTTATTAAGGTAAGGATTTATAAGCCTTAAAGATTACTATATCAGTAGGAATAGTGTAGAAAGTCTAGATGAAGTTGCACAGCAGAGTGTTTCCTCTGCAGTCCTGCTAATGACATATTGCTGGATCTGCAAGGCATTTTGCATTAAATCAGTTTTTGGAGTTTTAGTAATTCAAAATATAAGAGCAGAGCAAGACCTACTCCATACCAAGTCACTAAAATTCTCACACAGAGCAAGTAGTGGAAAAAATTCTCCCTTCTCACGTGTCTGTAAACACACTGGTGCCTGTGTTGTTCTTTGATGAAGTATTTATATGATGAAGTACTTGTTTAATTTATGTCCATCCGCTGTTCGTACACCTGCTCTCTGATTTCTGATAACGTGGGATTGCTTTGTAATTCAAACCAAAAAGAGCAGCTTCATTTCTGCTGTAGAAGTTGAAAGTTCTTAATCTTTAATTTCTCTCTAAGCACGTTGCATGCAAGTTGTTTCCTGAGACGTATGGAATGTGGCTGAAAATTGATAAAGCACCATGTCTTTTTCACGCCCTCCTTTCTCCCACCCCTTATTCTTTTCCTCTGAGTACTTTCATAGCTGATGGCTGTTTTCAGTTCACTGTATTTCATGACTCTGACTTGTCTGCTCAGACCAATTCTGCCAGGAGGACTTTGGCAGTGTTGGGGGTTTTTATGCACTTACTGCATTGTCTAACCACAAGCCGATTCACACTTTTTGGGTATGATCTGACACCTTTTTTTTTTTTTATAATTTGACTTGAAATAGCTTGGGATGGAATGTTTAGGGCAAAACTTGTGTGTTAAAGACTGAATTCTAGGCTGCTTTGCAGAAATTCTTAAATATATGCTTTTGGGACAGAAACCATGTTGAGGTGTATTTAAGGTTTATTTGTGAGTCTGGGGTAGGTTTTGTCGTTTGTGAGCTACCTTAACTGGGATGGGTGGTGTCTTGGAAGGGGTATTTGTTCTGGGGCTTAGCTGTTTATTTCTCCTGGATCTTTTACCCCAGGAGAGCTGGTTCTGCTGAAGTGTGGGCAGGGTGATAGTTCACAAACTGGCTTTGGAGGGAGCTCGTGTAAATGTATGCTTGTCACTTTGATCAGGCTTGTGCTTGCTTTTCTTAGTCTTGCCAATGAGGTGATACTGAAAACTTCTAACAGCAGTATTTGGAGCTTTTAGGATACAAAGCTCCTTTGGGGTGAGTTATGGTGGGAGTGAAATGAGGAGCTTCATTCTATCTTCTGCTTAATCAGTTTTCCTAAGTTACACTGTTCAGGGGTGCTCTGGCAGGTCCACATTACCCAGTTTGACCAGACCAGCTCAGGTATCACCAGTGATGGGAAAAAACCTCAACATGGTGATGAGGGCATTGATATTTGCTCATGTGACTTTTGAACTGCAAGGCTGTGGCACCAGTTCCTCGATCTGATCCCAGCACGTCCCTTCTCTGAAATGGAATCAGAGGGAAGCATTAATTGCAGCAAACAGTTTGCAAGCAAAATGCTTCTCTGGGAAGCTGCTGTGGAATAATCTCTTCCAAAAGTGGCATGGATCATCCCAAGTGTGGGAAGACCATTGGGGTCCCTGGGTAGTTGTCTAGGCTGCTCTCTCTGTGAACTGGACTAAAAAAATCTGCACTTCTGTGTCTCAGAGTGAATGTGGGCGTGTACCTGGACTGCTGCATAGATTAGATAAATTCACAGTGATACTCCAAGCAAAGCCTTTAGCTTGGGCTGGTGTTTTAGTGATTTTTCACCCTCTGGGAGAGCAGTAAATAGTCTTAGATTGTGAAGATGGGACTGGAAATTGAGGTCACAGTATAATATGCAAGACCTTTTTTTTTACCTTGTTTACTTTATGCTGGGCTAAGTATTTCATAGCAAAAGTAAATTTTTTGTGCAGTTTGTGAAATAAATAATGGAGAGATCCTGTTAAAAATGCATTGGCTGGCTTTCTTATTTTAATATTAATAAGGCAGGTTGCTACAATAAAATTAGCTCTGCATGGTGTTTGTCACTGTACTGCCAAAGCAATTGAGTCTAATGCCATTCCTTCCTGAAATAAATCCCCAGGAGAGCAGTATTTGTGCTGTTCTGAAACCTCTAACCAGGGAAGTTGGAGTAGGACTGTAAATTATGGACACTGGAGATTTTAATCTGGGATTCCCTAGTCTGTCTTTGGCCTTGTGGCTTTCTAGCTGCTTATGTGAGGTGTTTTAATGTTCTTTACAAGTGGGTTTTCTCTGCTGCCATGACTAATATCCAACTGCTTGGCTTACCATGCTGATGGGCAGCTTGGGAATCATGTCTGCGTGGTCTCCTGGTCCTGAAACCATCCTGGGGCAAAACAGTCTGAGCTGTGGAGGTACTTGGCTTGGGCTGCAGTGTCCTAGGACACAGTGCCTTGGAGACAAAGGAGCAGAGGAAGAAAAGGGACATTGGAGTTGGCACAAACACTTTTTTCTTTTCTTTTTTTTTTTTTTTTTTTTTTAAAAATGAATTTNNNNAGAGGAAAGGAAGAAAAAGGACATTGGGGTTGGCCCAAAAACTTTTTTTTTTTTTTTTTTTTTTTTTTTTTTTTTTTTTGTTAAAGATGAATCTGTGCCTTTAAAAGGAGAAGCCCTTTACCAGCCCTGCACCTCTGTGATTTATAGCATGTGTTTATCTGAGCCACAGAGCAAAAGGGAACAAACCTGTAACACTGATACAGTTTGGTATGTGACCATAACAGCATTTTTGTGCTTATAAATAATAGGAACACTCATTGTAATAGAGGCTCTGTCAGCTGGAGATATTTAGGTTAAAACAAGTGTTAAGGGGTTATTTGATCATGGTTGTAGACGCAGTTCTGTTGAAATCTGCATTTAAGGCAGGATTAAATCTCTTCATTTTACAGTTTGCATTGTTAGTTTAGGATCCAAATTGGAACTACATTCAAGCTTTGCCTGCCAACTGGATCTTTTGAAGATTTTATTGAACGTGGAAATCTGTGAAGCCGGGAAACATATGTTTAAATACCATCAAGGTCTGTGGGTCCAAATAGCTGCCTAAGTGTTTTCTTGGAAACAGTCATGTTTCAAATAGGCTTTTTAAATTTCTACTTAAAAGAAACGTCTTGAGAGTCTAAGAACTGGGAGACATTTCCTTTCAGAATGGCAAACATCCATTCTGAATAACCAGGTCTTTGCAGTTCTGTGTTATTTCTGCTTCTTATGACATGTTGTGGTTAAAACATTTGGAATAATGGGTTGTGTTTATTGTGTGTAATTCCTATAGACTTCATGAGATGGAAAGCTTTACTTTAAATGGTATTACTGGCATCAGAAATAAAACTACCCATGTCTTCTTCCCCTTTTAATTTGCAATCTGCAGGAGTCTTAGCTGAAAATGGAGAGATCTGTCTGTACATGTGAATGATCTCTTTGTGCAAGGGGCTGGGGGAGGTGGAATTCCCCGTGTTCCTGGAAAGAGATACGACAGAAATGTGCTGCAGGAATTTCATGCAGAAGATGAAGGTGTTGGCTGTTGTTGGGTTTTCATCTGCAGCAGAAGGAAAGTGAGACAAGATGAACAAATGGAAACTCTTTGCTTCTCTGTTCTTCCTTCCAAATTACTCTAGAAAAAGGCAAAACAAGACAGATGATACAACTGTAGCTGGAAGTGCCTCTGTGGAGTCCTGGTATCTGCCAGCTGCAGGATTTTTTCTTTTCCTCAATCCTGCCAGACAGGAAATGCTGGATGGAGAAAAGAAAATAGCTGGGCAAGCACAGGCCCACGATTTTGTCCCTGTATAAGTTATTGATTTACAAAATGGGGTCTCAGGAAGACACTGCAGGAGCTAAATCTGTTTTTTATGTTCTTTGGCATAACAGAATGCCATCAAAATACAGTTTTTCCCATCTGGGTAAAGAACATGCTTGCTGTCTCAGGAACGCTGTGTCTTCCTGGGTATGGAAAATGAAAGATGGGAGGGGAGACAGCTCACTACGTCACAGCTGACAAGCTGATATTTGTTCCACACTTCTCTACTTGTTTAGGCTGTTCCTCGTCCTAAATTCTAATTTCTTTGTACTGCTGGAATTGACTTCATTTTAGGGCGATTTTCCTCTCTTTGGCCTATATATCTTGTATGTTCACTGCTGAATGACTTGAAAATATTGAAACTAATTAAAACCTGTCTGGTGTTCTTTCCTGCTTTCAGTGTGAAGATGATCTGCCCAGGAGCCAGGAAGGCAGAGGTGAAGCAGGACCTGAGGACAGAGTGGATGTTCGATACCTGCAGTGGTTGAACGGGAGGCTGAGGTTGCAGTGGTGCAGTTTGCACGCTCAGCACCAAGAGCAATGCAAACTTTTGCACAAGGTAAATGATTCTTTTAACTCACTAGGACATAGTTTATTATTTAAAAGCCTTGTCAGCTAGAGCTAAATGTACAAATTATTCTTGTTTGCTAGTTCTGCATTTTCTGTAGGTAAGAGTGAATCACTCTAAATATAAGCACCTCTGCCTTTCCCCAGCGTGGCAGAACCATGAGAAAATGTAGTATGTTCAAGTGTTTGTAAGGTTGTAATTGTATAAAAGTCTCTTTTGCAGGTTGGCACATCAGTCACTTCTGCAACCACAGGCTGCTGCTGTTTTTCTCAGAAAATTCCTGGTAGAAACAAGACAGAGCATTCTGGCTCCCCAGACAAGAAGTAGCAATGCAGAACTATAAGTTCACTGGAAATGTGGATTTAAAATGTTAAGCATAAATATTGAAAGTAATAGCAAAATAAAATGCAAAATCTCTCTCCAAGGTACTAGGGGACATCTCAGCAGAACCAAAAATTTACCTGCTTTTAAATCAGGAATCAGTAATGGTCCCTACACTGCTAAGGTTCCAGTTCTCTTCCCATTTATGAGTGTTTAGATGCGTGTTTAATCATAGATATCTGGGAGCATTATATCTGTTTAGGATGGAACCAGCCTTCAGTCCCAAAGTGGTGGTGACTCCAGAAGCAAATGAAAAAATGCAGTTCTTAAGATAGTCCTAAAAGTTAGTATGTATTGCTTTCCCTAGGCCCCCTTTCTCCATTTATATATCTTTAAATAACTTAAATGGAGTGAGCTATTACTGTACTCAAAACCTTCACAGAAAACCTTTTTTTGAGACTAAAAACAGTTTGGGGAAATTTCTTCCCAAAGTACACATCAAAAAGTTGTCATAACCATCTTCACCTTTGAATGAAGATGCTTTCTTGGTTTTAATCCTGCGTCTGACAGAGCAGTGCTAAAAACTATAATGAGGTTACATTTTGTTCTTTCCATGAACTGATTGCTAGGGCAGGTGTCTGATGGACAGCCCTAGTGCTGTGTGTGCAGCATCCAAAATAACCTTTTGCTTCTCTCTGACCACTGCTGATGGGCTGCCCTGGTCTGGGAGCAAAGGTGGCAATTCCCTCTGAGTGCAGTCCCTGGCTTTCTGCACTGTGATCACAGATGTGGTGGGGCTGGGAGAGGTGAATCTCACGTGAAATGATTGGCATCCTCTCCCCCTGATAAACTACCTCTATTTAAGGTATGCTGGTTTTTCTAGTAGGTGAGGCAAGTGCCTCCATAACTCATCATCAGTGCCCTGATTTATGTGAGACTTGACAGTAACAAATCATTAGGCAGCTCCAGTGCCTCAGCTTGCAGTTAATGAGGCCGAGGAAGAATTAAGAGCAGGTCAGACCTAGGGCTGGAGTACAAACAGAGACATTCTCAGCGGTCCAAATGAGGCTCTGAGGTAATGAAGAGATGTGCTGATGGAGCAACATGCTAAAAACTTGTTGGCAGGGGAGATGAGAGATGATGACCCTCCTGTGGGAGTTGTACTTTGAAATAAACTTGGACTTTTTTTCCCCCCTTTCTGGCTATCTAAGGCAAAATGTGTGCTACAGTTAGGACAGCCAGACAACTACAGGAGCTGTCAGCAGGTTAGTTATGCTGCAGGTCCCTGGACCACGATTTCCAGAATCTGAAGGAATAGGCAGGAGGGAGAATTGTGTCTCTGTTCATCCAGTTTCCCAAAGCTGTCATTACTGCCTTCTCCAGCAGTCATTGCTGGGTGCAGCTGAAGGCAGCAGTGGTGCTGGTGGTGACTGTCACAGTCAGGGCTGCCACCATGGGGGTGCACACAGGAGGATGGAACTGAGCCCAGCTCCTCCACATGTGAGCCCACACTGGTATTATGTGTGCAGCTGTGGGAGTTCTGTTCAGAGCTGTAATAAAATGCAGTGCTCTGGTTTATATTTTAGTTTGAATTAAAAGCAGGAGAATAGAAAGGTAAATGTAACTTTGGAAGGACGTCATTACAGTGCCACATTAATGTTAGCTTTTAGGGTAACACAAAATATAACATACTTGCACAATTTAACAGCTGTATAAACAGTAATTGATATTTCCTGACTCTTTCTAGAGAAATTGCTTTTACTACTGCATTAATTTCAAAACTTTTAAACTATTCTATGTGTTAGAAGACTGAACTGACCCAGTATGACCTCTATATGAGCTGCTGCTTTCCTCTAATAAACCACAAACACAGTATGCCAAAGGCTAATGAGTGTTATGTTTTTTAATTATGTTGGCAGATTTACAGAGGGCTTTCTCTACAAAATGATAATTATGGCTTTTATTCTCTCTGTTTAATAAGGTACCAGGTTATGTGTCTCAGCTGTGGAACAATCTTATTTACTGCTCATCTGGAGCTATAATTTTTGTCAACTGGTGGCGACACTTCTGCAGATTTCATTCTGTGACTCACACAGGCTCTGAAATGCCATTTTCTCTATTTGGGCCTTTCTGAGAAAAACACAACACAGTTGGAAAAAATATTCTTGCTCAGAAGATGACTGCTCTTCCTTCCACTCTGTACCTTTTAGTAGGAATATTGCTGTGCCCTCTGTCTACTCCATCCTGCCTGCAGCCACCTGAGGTTGGTGGGCTGAAGTTCTGCAGTCCCCAAGAGAGGAAAGCCCCCTGGAGCTACAGCTGCTCCTGTTCTGGGAATTGCTTGTTAGGTGGCCTGCCTGGCTGTTCCTCCTTGCTGGGAGCTCTGAGGAGCTGCTGTTCAGTGACTTCAGCTCCCAGAAGGCATGTTGAAGCTCACAGAAGCACACATGTCCTGCTGTAGGAGGAAGACTTCCTGAGGGAACTCTTCACCTCTCTGAGGAACTTTGCAGCCTGAGGCAATGAGCTGTTGAATAACATTTTAATGGCTTCTCAACATGGACAGGTTGGCTTGCTTTGAAAGTATAATGTAGTAATACCATTCTAATTCCCTCGAAATTCTCAGTGGTACATATTTACCTGCTGTGCCTTCAAATGCATGGGAACGTGGAGAATAAATTACTGTGTTAAGGCACGTCTCTTGGTTCCTTCTGTTCCCTTTCTTCTTCTTTCTATCAAATGCCAGAAGAGTCTGTCTGCCTGGGTTTTGATCCCTCTTGAATTCATAGGAGAGAGCAGTTGTTTTTATTTAGTCTTTGAGTTACCATTTTGCCTTAAAAAATGTGAATAAGAAGCCTTGCATGGTTTCAGCAACACAGGAAGGAACCTGTGTTGTTTAAAGCTTTCATTTTTGGGGGGGGGGGGGCTCTGTTAAATGCATTGTGCCACAGTTGGCATGTTATAAAAAACAGAGGAACAGGTGAGTTTCTGCAAAACTGATGGATATCCTGGGGTTATTTTCCATCCTGAAGTAATGGAGGGTTAGATCAGGCTCAGAGATGATTTTTTTCTTTTAAGGAGGTGGATATCTGATTATGGGTTGTGCATATCGGTTAGTAAGAGTAAAATGATGTTAAATGGAATTCTCAATGATAGAAGAAGAAGAGTTTTTTAACATAACTGGAATTATCAGATCATGGTAAAGCAACAAAAATGGTTTCAATATGCTTGGAAACTAAGAGCAAGAGTTGTATTGTCAGTAAGAATGCAGAGCAGCACTGGGAATTACCACCTATGAATAGAGTTTCTTGTGCCCCCTCTAAGATGTTAACAACATAAAATAATTTATCTGATAACAATATAAAATAAGATGTAGTGCAGCAGATTGGATGGGTTGTATCTATGTATCTGAGGTAGTAATAGTAAAGGGACAAGGACAAAGTCTTGATCTCTGAATAATAGAGGGCAGGGACTGGTGCTGGGTAATTACCTCATTGTCAGTAATTTATGAGTGAGCTAAACTGCAATTGTTAGATGCATCTGTATCTTGACATGAAAAATCTACCACGTTGCTCTGGGAATTGCTACCTTGTTTATTTATATTTTTTTTTTGTCTATTTGGTTTGAAAATCTTCGCTTTTCCCCCTAAGGTGAATTTGCCGTTAGATCTCAGAAGCACATTCTTTAATGCAGTAGGATTTTTTCCTCTCATGTGGAATGAGAGTGATGTGAACCATAAGCAAGCCCCCTTTTCATTTTCTCTAGGTGGATTAGGCACCCTGCAGGGAGAGCAGCTTGAGTGAGCTCAAGGGCATTTAGGAGTTGGTGCTGGAAACTCCCCAGAAGTGGTGCTGAGTGTGGGGGCTGTGCCTGTGCTCTCTTGCAGAGGTTCGTGTGAGGTTAAATCAGAGCTGCCTCCACCTCAGGGTGTTCCAGTGCCAAGGAGCAGCAGCTGGGCATGTTCTGCCTCTCACCCTCTCACCTGCTACTTCTGCTTTGGTGCTCTTTCCCTCTTTAAGCCTTGTTTATCTTCTGTTAGCCATCAGTAAGAGACAGCAAGAATATAAATACTGGATTATTTCAGTATCCATCCAGTGTGGTCTCAGGGGAGCACCTTATTCTTCTCTTGTTACAGCTTTACTCTATTTGTTTTGGGTTTTACCCAGGGATGCTGCTGCCACCTGCCTTGGAGAAGGGGCTGAAATTCCCTGCTGGGGCTGGGGGCCCAAAGGTTTGGCAGGCAGAGTTACACAAGAATGCAGCAGGGAGAGAGAGGAGTGGCAGTGGAAAGGAAGAACATTGTGTGGGGAGGTGCTCTTTTATTTTTAAACTCGCATAGCTCTGCACATGTGACAGATGGTTGTCACCAGCAGTGAGTTTTGGGAAAGGAACGCTAAAATATTCTGAAGTTTCATGGAAGGGTTGATAATTACCCAGTGCCTGTCAACTTTAAAATAGTTGTCAATACCCAAGTGTGTGATAAAGTTCGTATTAGAATAAAGGAAGAAAAGCAGGAAACATTCTCTGTCTTCTGGCAGAAATATTAATGAAATATGAGTGATTGTCTGACAAATGTGCACTGCTATCTTGTTTGGCAGCTGCAGTTATTACAGTTACAAAGGGATCAGCTGTGAATAGGAGGAATTGCTTTTTATTGTTCCCTTGACTAACTTGGGAAGCTTCTTCATCAAGTAATTGATGATACTATCACCAGTGCAGCTGGGACAAGGTCTTGGTAAGCAAAAGCCAACAGTATAGAGCAGCAAAAGAGAACCTTACTGTAACTAGGTAGCATTTTCTACTTAAAAGAAAGAAATAAAAATTATTCTGAGAGTATACTTTAGCTCAGTTAAGACTGCTGCTGTCTGTGTAAATGGTTTCTCCTTTCATGCCATGCACCCAGCTGTGTGTACTGTAAGGAAAAAGACAGGATGAAGAGAGAAACCTTCAGTTTTCCTGTGGTAGCAGTGGTTGCAATTCCTGCACATGGTTCTGGCAGTGCTACCAGATGGACCATTTTGTGAGGTGGTTGTGGTGCCTACTCCTTCTTTTCCATTCTGGCTGTTGTGTTGTCCATGTCCATGGGGAAGGCTTTGTGAGCACTGGTCACATCACCCTGCCAGCCCCTGCAGCTGTTGGGTGGTACTTAATGATCTTAATGATCTGCTCCTTGCTCTGACAAACATCTTTAAATCAATCTGTTCCAGATCCATTTATTCACAAGCGGCTCCCACATGGACCAGAGCCTCAGACATTTCTCTGTCACAGAAACAGATCTCATTAGACAGCCAGAGAACTACAAGCAGGTAATGCTTCTCCTTAGTTCTTGGATGCTCAGTATGCTTTACACAAACATTGTGAAGACTGCATTCCTTATAACATTTAAACTTAGTTTCCAGCAGAAAGAAGGGCTTATATATTGAATTTTCAGTTTCTTCACTTATTTGTATTCATCAAATTTGGTTTGATAGAATGTAAGCCCAAAGGTATCAGGGTAAGTTTGATAAAACCTGATAGACAAGAAACGGGAAGAGACCTGACTGAAGGTGCCACTGGAGAAAAAGCTTGTAGAATAAAACACTCCAGGTAAGTTGGCTGACCTACTGTTGTATCTTGCCAGTAACCACATCTGGACCAGTCAGGCACAGTGTCTGCCTGTGGCCCTGCCTGAGCAAGACAGAACCTCTTAGGAAAACATCATTTTTCCCAGTCTACTGTTTTACCCCAAAGGATAAATTCCTACTGCTCTCAATTACTCAATTACCATAGGTGTTTCAGTTCATTATCTGAAGTAGTTTAATTCACTTCTTTTAATGCAGTATAATACATTTGTTTTAAAAAAATCACTTTCTAAAAGTTCATTCAGTGTGAAACTGAAACAAGATGGAAATTTCAAACTCGCCCCTAACAAAATCAATATTTGGCAAATTTCTGCAGTCTGTCCAAACCTGTTTGCTCAAAGAAGATATTATTTCTGCTGTTTGCTTAAGAACGAAGGTGGACATTGTAAATATTCCGCACTAAGAAATTCAGGAAAGTAGATTTGAAGGTGGGAGGATAGTTTTATATTCAAAGCCCCTAAAGTAAAGTGCACGTTAATCTTTCATTGCTGAATATTTCTTGGATGAACAGTTCAGCCTCTTGGTAAGAGTCATCTGTTTTGAACATTTTCCTGGAAAACTACTGTTTTTCTGGAGCAAATGGCCTTAAGTCAGCTTGAGATTTCTTTTTCACTTGTACTTCACAGTGCCCCTCCTGTGGTTGGCTCAGCAGCTCAGAACACACAGCAGCACCTTGCTCTGAAGTCTGTACTCTTCCAGATCTTAGCAAATGCCTGTAAGTTCTGGCAGGTTGCTATTAGAAACTTCCAGGCTCTGCAGAGGGACTTTGCAATGACCTTTTCCCCCAAAGCCTTACCCTGAGTGTGTCACTGATCTGTTGCAATAAAGCTTAATGGTGCTCTTGGTATTTGGTTTTGACTGCTTTGGTAATGAATTATTCCAGGAGTTTTTCCTTGCATTCTGCTCCCTTTCCTGGATGCCTGCTCCAGGTGTTCTGTTCAGGGGAGGCTCAGGGTAAAATGGATGGAGTTTTTCTGTGTTGTAAGCATTGTGGTTAGGTAGAGTGCTGGAGTTAAGATGCTTTAGAGGGCAGCTGTGTTGTTTAATTAAAATGAACAAAGTCTTCATTCCACCTTTCCAGGCTTAAACAGCAAATACGTGAAACAAAACCAGGGCGATGACTGAGAGGCAGGGTGACAGAAGATGTTTTCTTTAAATAAACTACAAGTGGCCACAGTCTGTCTCCAGTTTCTGGGCTCTGACAGGTGCAGTCCCAAACAGGCTTCAGCTCCAGTGCATTTGTTGGAAATTCCTTTCTTATGTTGCCTACTGCTCTGACTGATCCAAAATTGGAATTATTTGTCAGTATAATCAGCTGTGAAGTTCTTAATCTCTTGAGGCTCTCAAACCTATTCAAGAAAGGTGTTCTAAGCTGCTCCCTTGAGCCTGATTTTAAAATAAACAGGAGAAATTGCAGGAAGTCATCACAACACTTGAGTATGGATGCTTTTGAGAACCTTATAATTGTTATGGTCACCATTTGAACACTGTTAGTAGATTTTTGTCTCCCCTTACCCTTGTTTCCCAAAAGCAGCTTCTGGAAGTCATATGCTCAGAATGTATGAAGAGCCTGGTACAGCAAGGTGGTATGGGCTTGAAAAGGCATTGTTGTTTTGAGTGTCACTTTTCCAGATGGATCTAATACTCCATATGCAAAGTGATGCTGCTTTGGTTGGAAAATGTAATAAAAAGCCTCTAATTTTCCAATATCTTGCTAAGATTAAGTAAATTATGAGTGTTTGAATGGCTTGGTTTTCAAATATTGGTGCAGATGGCAGCACTCTGCCAAATGTTTTCTCCAAAAACTGTGAAATTGGTTTTTTTTTCTTTTCAAGTAAATGAGATATTTCTCTTAATGTCACCTCAAGTAAGGTAACATTAGGAACCTGCTGCATGGATGAATAAAAAGAGCAAGCATGTCAATATGCTTTACTGTAATGCACCCCTCTTGGTGGAGGGGGTTATAAATTCCTTCTCATCCTGGGCATCCTTGAAAGCCCAGCAGTGCAAAGTGAATTGCAGCATCAGAAATTTGCTGTCACAGAAGGGACTTGGGCTCTTCTTTTTTAAGCCTCAAGTTCATTTTAATCAAAAATACCCTGCCAGAGAAGTTGCTCTGTTTGCATCAAAACAAGAGATGTTTAGTCTGACAGGAAAAGTGTGATAGGGTACAGATAGCTGTGAAGTCAAGCTTCACTTTATGAAATGTAAAAGCCACGCTGCTCCTTTTCTATGGAAGATGCATATTAACTTATTTAAAATGTTCTTTCCTTGGATTTTTGACTGTAAAACACTTTTAGTGATTTTTATGTACAGGGATTTTACTGGGCATTATTATTCCTCTATCGTCATAAAAGTCTTTGTCAGATTCATAGGGCTGGAAGTTTTCCAAACCTAATGGTTTTAATTATGTTTTTCTCTAGTGAGGCACGATCAAAACTCCAAGTTCTGCTGCGGTTTGGCTGTGGTTATGTGTATGTGTGTGGCTGTGAGATGCAGGTCACTGCAGTGTTTGGTTCCTGTGCTGCCTGGGGCTGCCAGAGGAGGGGAGGTGGTGTTATTTCAGCTGGAGCTCAGTTTGCAGTGGAAGCACAGAAGTTCTTTGGTCAGTGGGGATGGTTCTGGAGCTGTTTGCCTGAGCCCGTGCTGGAGCACAGAAACAAGGGGGGTCATTGCATCTTCTTGTGGAAATCTCTTGCACTTTATCACTTGCTGTCCTAGAATATAGTCCAGAGCACCCTGAGTCTCTTGCGTTCTGATGCGTTTTCCAGGCTGATGGGTACTGCTTGTGTTTAAATGGTTCTCCCCAGCAGCTGGGGTGAGGCAGGGGGCTGCTGCTGTTTGCCAGCCTGAAATATCTCCAGGGCAGGAATGGAGTTCTGGTCTCTGGCACTGCAGCTTACACCGCTGGGAAGCACACCTGGGAGAGCATGCAGGTGATGTGGCTCAGGGTAAGCCACATCTGCCCCAAACGTTCCAGGGCAGTAATCCTTTCCAAGGATGTAGTCTCATTCCTTTTTCTTGTCTACCAAGTCCACCTATCTTAATTCTGCACAGCAGTGTAAGTTAACCTTGGGCTCAAAAAAGTTCATGTTGCACTTGAGTCATTAAATTAACTTTCTCACCATATTGTTACTTTATAGAGATCAATGAACTTTAAATCAAAGCACCTTAGTCCTTCAGTTTCCTCTGTCTCTTCATGTACTGCTTTGTATGTGGAATTCAATCTTAGGAGAGATTAAAAGTTGAAACCCAGGTCATTGGTGCAATGCTGGCAGTGCTGGAGTGATCACTGAAATTGTAATGAGTAAAGATGACACCTTTAAATGCCAGTAAATCAATTTACTGAGTGTGACAGCAAATAAATATTGCAGATGTCTGCCAGATGGACATGCAGTGAAATTTATAGAACTTAGATGTGAATAGCTAATAATTTTGTTTCAGAATTTTATGAAGAATGTTTATGTTTGTTGATCATTAACATGTTTTAAAGGTGATTTATTTGGCATAAGAAGCTAAGGTTCTTGGTAGCAAGTAAATGGGAGCAAACAAATAGTCTGTCTGACTGTGCCTACATAATGTATGGTCAATTCCATGCCCATAAAAGATTCAAGTGAGCTTAGCTCTCCAAGCAGCAGGGATTGGGTGGGATGGGGTAGGATGTGCAGGCACAGCGCTGATCTGCTTTCTGGGCTGTTGATTTATCAGGAAAGGACACCAGTGTGCAGTATCTGTGTTGCTTCCTTCAGTCAGGTGGGATCCATAATTTCTTATTGGGTCATTTGAGGGGTAACTGATCAAGATATATGGTAGGTTGTCAGTGAACCCTAAATCTTGTGGCAGTTTCCATTTGAAACATCTGTCCCAGATGGCTGTTACAGATGGGTGACACAACAGGTTTATTCTCTGTGAGTAATAGCCTGTGGTTTGAATTCATGCAAAGCTAGTGAGCTGCTGTTCTTTCCAGAGCAAGTGCATTCACACTGGAAGCATTAGGAGCTGACAGTCTTGGAATTCTCAGAAATGTTGAATGTGCATTTAACAGTTGCTTTTTCATGAAAAAGTTGAGTCTTCAGTTGGTGTCATGGGCTCGTGCACTTGCATAAAGTGCCTCTTACCTGCTGAAGTTCTTCTCTGCCAAGACAAACCAGGGATTTCAGTGCATCCAAAGGACAGCACCACCTCCTGGAACGTGTGTGGGGCAGAGCTGCCAAAGTCAGGTCTGTCAGCTAACACAAGGTATTTGTGTGGCTGCTGAATAATCACTGTGCTACTGCATTATCTCCAGAAATGGATCCCAGGCTGTTCACCCCCTTGGGTGAAGATGGAATAACTGTGGCAGGACAGTTCCAGCTGCTGTGTCCCAGGCTATATTTGGTGTCCTTGTGTTGGCTGCTTGGGCCTTCCTGGAATGTTCCTGGTGGTGACAGGCACTGCAGGCAGGTGCCAAATGAAAAGAAACAGTTAAACTCTGATAAGCTTGACACCGTGTCACGTTATTGATTTGACACAGACCTGTGCCAGTATTTCTGTAATCAACCCTGTTGTGGTCTTGTATGGTGAGGTGAAGGATATGTAACCTTATTTGAATTTCAAAGAGCCTGTTAGGGAGCCATCTGATATTTTAGAATGTCCTTCCATCTGTTGTACAAGAAGCAGTTGAAGCAACACATTTCTCAGAGTGTAGATACCAATGGGAAAAAGTGACGTTCATCCTGTAGACCGTGTTGCTGCTGGGCAGAAAATTTAAGTCAGGAAATGAAAGCATGTAAATTCCAGAAAAAAGTTTTGGTGTTTAGTGAAAAAATGTCCTTGAGCTTCAAGGACAAGCTGCCTTCACTGGTATAAATTGTCATAGATTCATGATCTTCTGTGGTGCTCTGGAAACTAATTCTGTTTGGTCTGGCCCTCAGCTGTTTATTGTGTTTATTGTTTCATTCCCTTGGTAAAAGCCACAGTTCTGCCATTTCTGTCCTTGAATGGGATCAGTATTTTATGTTGTAGCTCCTGGTCTAATTAAGGGCAGTTTTGCCTATTTGCAAGGTAAAATTGTGCTTTACTTTCCTGAAAAAAAAAAAGAATACTTGAAATTTCTCAATTGGCTCCTGCATAAAAAATAATATAGCATAAGAGTAGCTGTACTGGGGCTTGTGAGTGTTTGTGAAAACGTGGGGTTTTCCTGTTTTGGTTTTCTTTTTGTGCCTGTTCTGTCCAAAATCCCTCCTTGGCCAGTCCTGATGTCTCAGAAATCTTCATGGAGTTTCATTTACTAGGAGTTGTGCCAGGGTCTGTGTGAGCTTTTCTCACAAAGAACCAGTTTTGAAGGTGGGCAGAGACTGTTGCTGCAAATGAGATTCTAAAGGTGGAGAACAGTTTTCCCCAAAGGAGCACAAAGATCTGTGACAGTTCTTAGAGCAGTAGCTCAGAAGAGACAGCCAAGCCCTGGAGAATCTAAATACAGTGAGATTTTAGACTTACTCTACACACTGCTGGAATTAACTTGGTTTGAATCTGTACTGATGACTTCTGACTGTTTACCAGATCTGCTTCCAGGGCTTCAGATGGACCTGAACCCTTGGATTTTGGCATTGTTAAATTTTCAGAACAACAACTAAAGTGCTAGGTTCTGTAGCAAGAACATTTTAAAAATTTTCTTTTACAGCTTTTTAAAGATACAGGTTTTGCTGGTCCAATGCATCAAAATTTTTACCTATTTCTAAGCAAGTTTGTTTTTCCTTGATGATTAGTGATGGCTGCATGTTAAATAAGTTCTTCAATGATTAAATGAAATTAAGTTTTATAGCTGCTGACCTTTAATAAATTTCAAGGTTCACCAAAGAATTGTATGTTAGGTCCATGGACACACATGTTTTGAAAAGGTCGATTATGACAAGTTTTTTGAATTTGCATAATTATGCTCACCATGACACTTGGAATAAAAATAGCAAATGCTTTGTCCTTTTAAAGTATTTTCCTTTCTTCCTGTCTCTAACTTGCTTTTACTAAGCCATTCCAACATTATTCATTGAAGAACACAGGGAATGTGGACTGTGTTGGGAGCTGGAGCAGGACTCTGGGAAGGGATAGGATGGAGAATGAAGAACCTTTTTGCTCTGGCCCTTGTCCAGTGAAGTCAGGAGCTGGGAGAGGCACATGGACAAGAAGCCTGGATGTGGCATTTTGGAAGCAGGGTAGCTCTGATGTGAAAGAATTCAGATGATAGGGGTGAAAAGAAACCGAGTGAGGCATAAGGGGCTGAATATAAACAGGAAGACCAAGATTGGAGAGGAAAATTAGGACAGGGAAATGACCCTTGATGCTGTTTTGTGAATGGGGAAGATCTGTCTAAAGACTTGGATCACTGTCTTGCTCCTTGTGGGAGTCTGAGAAGTCACCCTCTTGCAGGAAATGTCATCCCCCTCCAGTGATGCTCTGAGTGTTCCACCGCCTGATGCTGCAGGAGTTTTCAAAAGTGTCTTTCTAAAAACATCCAAGTTATCAGTAATCTGAAGGGGAGCACAATTTTGGAGTGTAGGATGTGTTTGTTAGGAGCCATGGTGTCATTCAGAGGGCAGGATAAATGCCCTGTTTGTGGATCACAGCTGTGCTGAAGAAAGGGGTTGATGAAGGTGAAGAAGGGTGGGAGAACCATTGGGAGAGGAAGGAAGCCTTAGCAGCTGAGGCAGTTGTTCTTTGTCCTGGAGTGCTGCCACACACAGCCTTCTGTGCCTTTGGATTCTCAAGTTACTCTCAGTAAGTTACCTAAACTAATCTTTCCATGGAGGGCTGTGCACAGGGTTGCAAGTTGTTGAGCTGTGTTGGGTAGATGTGCCCATGAAGTGCTTTATAGTAACTTCTAAATTTCCTGAAAATCACGTCTTGGAAGTCTCATTTAAGGCATCCAAAAGCAATGGAAGCGTTTTACTTACATCTCCTTGTTTTCATTTCCCATTTGCAGCCTGGCAGCAATGCTATTATCTTGTCTCACATGGGTCATTAGGGAAGATAACTTGTTTATCTTCAAGATAAAAATTCTGCCTTTAGAATGGGATTTGAATGATGTGTGACAAATAAGGCTATGGTTTCCCTCTGAAGAGCAAACAGAATAATATGCCATTTGAAAAGAAAAGGAATGGCATGTGGAGCGAGCACCAGCCAGTCTTTGCCCTCGGTGAGACAGATTATGAAGGGAAACGTTTTGGTTGCATAATGCTAGACCTTATACACATGGGAGGGTCAAATTAGTGTTGCTCAGGCTGCTTGAATTCTGGCACTTTTAAACTTCGAATGCTACAGTTTCCAACTTTAGCATTTATCCTGCTGGGCTGTGCATTAGAGGTGTAAAACACGCTTCCTGCCATGTGGTCTGAACAGCACTGCCAGTGAAAGGCAATGCTTTTTTCCCCCCTGTTAAATGACTTAATGTTTTGTGTTGCTCTTCCAACAACAGTTAGTTTAGACATTTTACATGCATGGTAGTCAGGCTGGTGAGAAATAACATGGGAGCTGGCATTAATATTGCAGAGGAGAGCAGATCTGATGATGTATTGCATTATATATGGAGCTCCAGCACCTAAATGCGGGAGGCCTGGAGGCTCACACAAGAAAGCTTGAGGGGGCTGAATGATCCAGAGTGCTGGAATTGTGATGGTGGTTGTTCAAAGGAGGTTGTGAGGATGGGTTTAATATGAAGGTCACCTGCAGGCTACAATGAAGTATACCCTTGATGAGCAGGGTCAGGTGTGTAGGTGGCCCTTTTCTGAGCTGACCTTCTGACCTTGCCAGTGACTCTTGGGCTGCTGCTTTCCCCTTGGTGCCCTGCCATCACTCAGATGAATGGTGGAGCAAGAACGGGCTTTAAACCTCCCTGGGTTGGTTGAAAGGTTTATTCTTTCTCTCTAGCTGTCTCTGGTGTTTTGATGGTGTCATGTCAGGAGCAGAGTGGCTGCTGTGGTGCTGTGCACCTGAGGTGCTGTGCTGGGATGGGTGGAGCTCCAGAGCCCCCAGGGAGGGTGAGTTCTGTTGGAAATCCGTGTTTAGATACATGTGAAGATGCTCAACACAATCCCTTTAAGTGTTGTGTCTTCCTAGTGGGACTGCCTCGATCATCTTTAAAATTCAGAATAGTTATTACTTGTTCCTTTTCTGTGGGAAGGCTCTGTTGGTTTGAAGCTTGGTACACTGAAGGTGGTTAGGATTGGGAAAAGCTCTGGTGGATTTTGTTCCTTCTGCCTGTGTGCCTGGGAACCCCTTCCCCCCCCTTCCTGGAGCAGCAGTGGGTGCTGACTTACAAAAGAGGTGATTTGGTGGTTGTTATGTATGTCCTGTAGAATGGGAGAGTGGCTACTGATAAAACAATTTAAAGCAGAAATCCAAAGAATGCTGGGCAATTCAGCTGTAATTTTTCTTCCTCACATTTCATTGCAAGTCAGTAGTAAGTGCTAAGAAAGCAAAGGAGCTGTCAGTGACAGCATGTGCTGCCCACCCTGTGCTATGTGGCAGGAACAAAGAATATTATTCCTGCCTTTTTGAATGATTCACTTTACAGGAGGAGAGGGTAGGCTGCCATGTCATTTTCCTTCCAAAGTGCTGTAGACAAATGGTTTTTGGTTCGTTTCCTGACATTTTTCACATAAAACATGGTTTGCTGTAGCAGTTATTAAAACCTCTTGGAATCCAGGTACTCATTTGCAAAACTGAGGCAGAACAGATTCCACCCTTGTCATCCATGTGAATTCAGGAAGAATTACAGAGGTCAAATGGCTTCAAAGCTGCTTCTAGACAGTGTCTGCTAGTAGCCAAGCGCCTGATCCTTCTTAAGAAAGGGAAATCTTGGAAATCTCTGCCCTGCTGTGCACTGTGGAAGCAAGAGCAGTCAGATTATGTGAGATAATGTATATTGGTTGTTTCTAAGGCAGACTGAAGTCGATTTTAGAAGGTAAGGTGAAAAAACATTTAATATAAATGACTTGCCTTTGAACACTTTGTGTAGTCTCCTCTAGGGGCAGGCAGTGGGCCAGTTGTCTTGGGTGAGGAATTCTCTCCCAACTTCCCTGTTCATCCCTGTGGTGCTGCTGCTGGAGGTTTTACTCACCCTCCAGAAGCAGGGGGGCTTGGCTTCCAGATCCTGTCTGGAAAATGGACAGGCAGTATCCAGAGCCATGGAGTAGGTGGAGGTCAGAGTGGAAGTTCAGGCTTGACAGGAGAAAGCAGAGTTAATTGAGGGAGTGTGGAGAGGCTAGAAATGTATGAATGACTTCCTCATGCTGTAGGAAGAAAGAAGCCTCTGCAGGAGCTAAACTGCTCTAAATCTCAAGAGGTGAATATGATCAAAACAATTCTCCTTCCCTGCAACTGGCTGTGGTATCAGATGGTTTCTGCTCCTCTGATGCCTGCTGTTCCCAGCTGGTTCAGTTCCACCTGCTCTGGGACAGGCACTTTCCACCTCTGCAGTCCCTCAGATCCTGCTGCTGCTTCTCTTTCAAAGCAGTGTGGAGTGTCCCATCCCAGGAGGAGGCAGGGATGTCATTAAGGAGCTTTGAGGAAGGCAGGGAGGCACAGAGAATGTGCCTGTGTTTGTGCATCGCTGAAGGAAAATCCCGACATCCTTATGGCCAAATTGGTTACAGGGGGGTTGCACAAGGGAGCAGTGGGAAATTGTTTGGGCCACTGAGCTCAAATTAGTGTCTGGCTGTTAGTGGTGTCCCTCTGGGGTCAGCTGGTGGTCCAGTACCCTTTACCAATAGCTGGGGGCTCAGAGGGGCAGAGGGCTGCCCAGGAGTCAGCAGTGTGCCCAGGCAGCAAAGGCTGACTGCATCCTGAGCACTGTCAGCTGGAATGCTGGGAGGGCAAGGCAGGAATCCTGCCCCTCTGCCCATCCCTGTGGTGGCAAGGCAGGAATCCTGCTCCTCTGCCCATCCCTGGGAGGGCAAGGAAGGAATCCTGCCCCTCTGCTGAGTCCCTGGGAGGGCAAGGCAGGAATCCTGCCCCTCTGCCCATCCCTGGGAGGGCAAGGCAAGAATCCTGCCCTTCTGCCCATCCCTGCCAGCCTGAATGCTTGATGTCCCTGTCCCAGCACAAGGACCAGGAGCAAATCCAGTAAGACCTCTGAGGTGGTCAGAGCTGGAGCATGGACCAAGCCCTTCTCAGAGGTGCACTGGGACAGGAGAAGAGGCAGGAGGCACAAGTTGGATCTTGAGAAATTCTGGCTGGGTAAAACAGGAAAAAATTGCCATGAAATGATCAAACTCTGGAACCAGATCCTGGAGAAGGGGTGACATCTGTGGCGTTGGTATTCAGCACTTGCTGGGCAGAGCCCTGAGCACCTTGCTTTGAGCAGGAGATTGGATTAGAGGCCTCCAGAGGTTCCTTCCCACCTGTGTGGTTCAGCAGTGCTGGCATGGAACCAGCTCTTTCAGCTCACAGCACTAGCTTATCATCAGCCATGAATCACTTAGTTGTTAAACTTTTTACCCAGTTTCACTTTCCCAGTGCCCCTTCTTGGGAAGGATGCTCTGGGTTGTTTTTTTATTACTCCAGACAGGTTTAGTGCTAAAATATTTCTTAAGTTATTTTTTTAAGCAAGGTGGCCTCTGGCTGCAGTTAGTGTCCAGTTGGAGGGACCTGGCAGCATTATATAGCAACACTAAAGCAAATCATTCTACCTCATAGCATTATTACCTTGATCTGAAAATTTCCCCAGGCTGCAATTTGTCACTAATATTGCTTTCAGCTAAACTTATCCATACGAAAAAGAAAGGAGTTAATAGAGCTGCAGTTCTGTAGTTGCCATCACCATTTTTTTGGGGATGAGTTACTGCTTAGCACATTTTACTGACCAAGCTTATAGAGTTCTTGGACCTTGAAAAACGATGCAATGGTTTATCACAGACTCCATAAATTGTTGGACTATGCAGCAGCAATATGTTAGACTCCTCCAGCACAAGAAAGGAAGGTGTCTCTGAAACACATGGAACACAGGATATCCATGCTGCACTGGTGTGAGCACGTGGCTGTGATTGCCAGCAGCAGAACTGATGGAATGATACTGAGCTTCACTGCTGCTTCTGTGCTTTTGCTTGTTTTATGCCATACTTAACATAATTTGAATGCTGTGACAGTGACAATGACAGTGATATACTATAATGTAATTCCACCTGAGACAATGCAGCTGGAATTAATAAGCTGGAGAGACAAGGCTGAGGTATTTTGTCATTCAGTTTTTTTTTTCTTTTGCTGGTGGAAGTGCTAGCAAACCCAGTGGGGAGAGCAAGCTGTCCAGCTCAGGGGATGCTTTGGGTCAGCACAGGAAGGACAGGAGGCACTGTGGTCCCACAGTGCTACTGCAAAGGTTGGACCAGCATCATACCTGATGTCTGTAAGCTGAAGATGGAACTGCCAGTGACCAGCTGAAGCTGGTGTGGTGAGAGGAGTGTCTTGTATCCTCATCCAAATCCCCTGGTCATGCTGTGCTGCCTCTTGACTTTCTGGCAGAGGAGACTCAGAGTGAGAGTGCCTTACTTGCTCAGAGCTTTTGGTGATGGAGTCAGAAAAGGTCTTGCTGGTGCAGCCTAGTAGATGTTATCTGGGGTATTGAACCCTGAAGGAGCAAATTAAATATCAGGGGAAAAAAAGTTTGGGTGTAGAGCTGTAAAACTCCTGACTCATCTCTTGAATTGTGCCTAATTCAAGAAGCTAACAGTAGTCACTAGAAAGTGCAGAGCTGCTTGAGGAGTCTACCCTGTTGTTGTTTCCATGCCAAAGAGAAATGAGTTATCAGCTTCTGACAGAAAAGAGGCTTCTCACTCTTCTTTCGTGCCAAAGTACAGCTGTTGATGGAGGCTGATCCTGAAGTGCTCCAGAACTGTGATGATGTTGTGATCCCTAACTGGGGCCTTGTGATGTCCTGCATCCACCTCTGAATCAAAAATACACTTAACCCATCCAGAAAGTCAAGCAGGACAGGACCACTGCTCTCTCCTGCCTCACTGCTCGTTAAAGAAGCAGACCACAGTTAAATTCATATATTGCAATGGCTTTGGCCACAGCTGAACTGTTGCTGGAAAGCTGAACTGAGCTGTACTGCTTTTCTGGATGTGAGAATGCAGCTCAGATCGTGAGGAGACTGGTAGAGCTGTTTTTATAGCCTTGTAAAATTAAACTTTCTGTGCAATTGGCCCATAATGTTAACTCAGCTCTACTGGCAGGTATTTTTGGGTTTTAAATAGCCAAGGAAATAAAGTTATAAAATCAGCTGTTACTCATGTTTTGCAAGAGATTTTGGATTTGTGGTTATTTTTAAAGTTTGTTGCTTAATTTAAAGGAATGTGAAACAGACTAGCAAGAGAAATTAATTGACATGAGGAACTACAGCAGACTTTAAATTAGTAGTTTCTCTAGTCAGTAACACGTTTTAAAATGTGTGAAAATACCTGCATGCACAAACAGTCTGTGATAGCTTGTCAAAGAACTAGGCTGGGAGAAACTGTACTCGTATAAAGTGGCAGTCTTAGACTCATCCACATATTGAATAAATTTTTAAATTAATTGTCTGTGGCCAGTTAAAAATACTGAGAAATGGGCAAGTATATGGGGGGGAGGAAAGAAAAAAAATGAGTATGGATAATGCTTTGTTCTGTGTACAGAAACAGTCTGAATAAAAGCAGAAGAATAATGGTCTTTTTTTGACATCAGCTGCATGGGGGTTTTGGTTGGCAGTACAATAATAACAGCTGTCAGGCAGTACTGTGATACAATTTGATGCTTTTCTTTGAAATCCTCTAGCTGAGATTTCTCTAAAGTAAATTGTGATTTTTGGTATCTGCTGGATGTGCTTTAACTGAGCTAAAGGTACTTGGTACTGCCTGAAAATTTGGCTCTTTAGAGATGCCAGGTTAGGCACCCAAAATCATTGGTACGTTCAGGGAAGAAAATATGTACCTTTTTCATTCTTACATTATTGATCTTGGCTGTTGAAGTGTAAAACTTCAAGCTTCTTTTTCCTGGTATTTTTTCCACGTTTTAATACGTTTCCATGGGGAAAATGCCAAGTGGTCCCTTCACTGACCTGCTCCTCTGCAAATGAATGTCATCAATACATCCCAGTTCACTGCCTAGCAATGTGAAAGCTGTAATACCATTTTTATCTGCCAAATGCCTCATTCTGTTTGTTTTAAATATCATTTTCTCTCAGTTGCATTTCATACAGCTGTCTTCTGAATCCCTCCACAAATAGCAGTTACGTTTTATAATGACCGTCTTTGTCATTTAAGTTTTTAACTAGTGGTTTGATTTCCTGCTCTCTGAGATAGCTCAATTGGAGTTTGAGCTGTGGTGGCATAAAACTGGCGTTGGTGTGTGGAAAGGTCACACATTTTGGTTTAGGTGTAGGAGATTTTGCACATATCCAGACATCTGGAATTATACTCCGGCACCCAAAACCGCTGTGTTTTGTATTTTATGTATTGTGTCTTCTGCAAAAGATTGAAGTCCTGCTTTCCCTTACAGTGCAACTCTCCCTCATCCCCCCAGCATTACAATTCCAAAAGAGAGGATGCTCAGCAGACACAGAAATACCATTTACTGGAGGCAGAGGTCTTTTCCTGTCCCTGCTGGTATGTTGGTCAAGGTCCCTGTGGGATCTGTAGCCGGTGCTGGAAGATATTCTCATCCACTTCTGTCCTCCAGGAGCCTTTCAGGTCCACTGCCTCGTGATGGTTGGGTGCAGTGCTCCTCCTGCTCTGTCTTGCCTTTCAGTGGTATTTCACAGGCAGAGAAATTAGTGTTCTGTAGGTTTGTGCTCTTCAGCTGCTGGTATTTCACACTACTCTAGCATGACTTTCTAGTTTTCAGGCCTATTTATTTTTGTTTTAGCCTTCAAGGGATATGTGGCAATGTCTTAAACCAGCTTTGCTTCTGGAAAAATCAGAATGTGGAGCTGAAACTTGAAGCACTGAGTGTGTCCACCTACAGTGTTGTTTGTTTGTCCCGGCCTGAGGTGGTTGTGATACTGAGATTTGCTCAGTTTCTTTTGGTGAATAGGGGCGGGTCTCAAAACTTAGCCATGCCAAAGTTCAGTTTGGGTTGTGTGGGCCATTTTAAACCAAATTTAAACCTAAAAACCTGCCAGCTACGGGGCTCTCATTCATCGAGGTTTGCAGGTTTTTTAGTTAAGGGAGTTTTGTCTTGGTAGAGGAGAAGATATGTTGAATTCTTTTTGTTTCATCTGATGCTTGGTTAGGTCTCTACAGCCTTAATCCCAGTTATGGTTTACTTCTGGTACCATAAATGGTATAACCTTCATGCATGTTTACCCCTTTTCTTTGTATTTTTTTTTTGGAATGGACTTCTCCACTTAGCTTCTCTCCTGTGCTTGTGAGATATTCAGAACTAGAATTCAGATTACTTGACTGCACATTGAATAAAGCCATTCCCAATTAAACAATTATTGAATAGTCTAGGTAGCTTCCCCATATAAGTTTTCCTGCTAAGCCAACCCTGTCTCAAGCCTTGAGTAATTCTCCAGAGATGTTGGCATTTGGGTGAGGTTTGCAGGGCTCAGGAGTCCAGTGCAAGTTTTCTGTCTACAGACATATATGAACAGTGATGAATTAGCAGTGTTTTGTCTCCGAGCCAAGAAACAGAATTTATTGCTGAAAGACTATTTTTTTGGGTCTGACTAACAATAAAATGATTTTCTGAACATTTAGGCAGAGCAATTTTTGATTAAAAATAGTTTTGCCAGTGCTATGGATGTTGAATTATGAACTGTGGGCATCAGAGATTAAATACTTGTTGCGGGGAGCTCTCTGGAACTGAGCCTGTGAAAAGGTGCATTATGCTGCAAATTCATTAAATATTGATTTCCGTAACAGTCTACAGGCACTAATGATTTTTCTAATATGGTGGTAAATAATATGAAAGAGATTAATATCTCTACAGAAAAAGTAATTGCAAATATGTTTAAACAACATACAAATTACACTTAGGGACGCTGAGGACGATTCAACTTTGGCCTCCTGTTGAGTGTCACAGGATGGGCAGGGTTGGAAAGGACCACTGGAGACCACCTAGTCTGATCTCCCTGCAGATGGCTTTTGAGTATTTTCAGGGAAGTGTCCAAAACCACCTCAGTGCTCTCGTCACCTTCTGCTGCTGAAGCTCCCACTGTTTCCTGAGGTCTGTGATCTGTGCTGGGGCTGCATGTTTGCCTTTGGAGGTCACAGCCACGTGCTGGAGGAAGCAAGGCATGCTCTTTACAGAGTTAGCATCCTTCTGCATGACACTGGGCTTTCCTGGCAGCCTGCTCTGAGCCAGCTCAGCTAGGCACAGTTTACCCTCTGTAGCAAAGCTGTTGCTTGCACCAGGGGTGGTTTCTTTACCACGGCTCAAAGAAGTTCCTGCAAAGCTTTTGCTCTCAGCATTCATTATGGAATTGCCTCTCCACAGAGATTAGCAATTTGAATTTGTCATTACTTTTTCAGTCAGTGTAAATATTTTAGAGCAATGACTTCCTCCAGAAGAATGAAGGAAATGGATTCGGTTGTCTTAATTTTGTGTGGAGGGAAACACAATTTTCAGGCATTATCCTTAAGCATCACTTAGATACCCATGTGAGGCACTTTTTTGACTCGCTGCTTCACTTTTTTCATGAAACAAAATTGATGCTCTTCTACAGGCTTCAGTCTTTAAATTTCATTAGGAGGTGTGACATCGGGTCCTCAGTTCACTGAAAATGGGCTGGCAGCTTTAGTTGCAGCTTGGGAATTTGTTTTATGTTTTGAGAGGTTTGTATAGCATCAGAGGTGGAACTGCTCGTGGCATGTGTGCGAACTCTTGTTGGTAGTAAATGAACCAGAAGTGGTGCCGTGTTGTGGTGCACCAGTTTAGTTGTCCTCTTGCACTGGGTGATTGGGAATTGGCACAGAATGGTTTTGATTCTTCAGTGCCGTGTTTGGGGGGGAATGCAAAGGCACAATTTGTGCTTTGGTTTCTGAAATACCAGCTCTGTGATATGTGACCTAAGAAAATGTGCACAATTGCAGCCTCAAAGTCCCAAAAAGCAGAGTTTGTTAAGGAACATGAAATGCTGTTTCATGAGAAGAAGGTCGTGCAAAGGATGAGGCTGGGGAAAGGAAGCTGCCTGACAGAAATGTTCATTCCTAAAGGTAGGCATGTCTGAGTGAAAACCTGTCACCCCTGGGACACATGGACCCTGTCTTTGTGGCCAAATTCAAGGCACACAGACATACAATCCATTGTCCCTTCCCAACCTTGAACATTTTCTTGTTTGTATGATTTTTGCTAAGGTATCTCAAGGATATTTGTAGTACATTATTTTTTTATTGCATTCTGCTTTATTCTCCATGCTGCAATAACATCAGAGCCTTGCAAGGCCTGTAAAAGAGGGATGGCAGAGGATATTGGCATTCAGGAGCATTGCCTAAAGTCCCTCAGGGTGGAAACTCAAATGTTGGCTATTGCAGGCCTGCCTGAGGCTGCCACGGTGTATTCCAGCTCTGCTGGAAACTGTCCTCCAAGGGCTGCTGCAGTCATCCCATTACTGATTTATGGCTGAAGCAAACCAGCACACAGTTGCTGGCCTGCTGTTTCTGAGGGTGTTAATACCTCAGTGAAAGGTGAGGATGCTGTAAGTGGGTGAGTCAGATGAATGCTTCACACAAGCTGCTCGGGTTTTTTATAACTAATGAAGCAGTTAAAAAAAAAAAAAAAGGCAACAGCAGCACCCAAATACAGAAGATCCCAAAGGGTTTGAGATTAGGAGACTGCTCAGGAATCTTTGATTGTTGTTAAGGTCAGTTAACTGCAGCAGATCTGTAGAGGTTTGGTGAAGTTTCAGAACCATATCCTTTCAGTTGTGCTGTGAAAGCAAGTGGCATATGGTGCTTCTAACATTCTGGTGAGAATTAAGATGATGACTGTGTTTTTATTAAGATCACTCTTTTTTTGAAGGCTCAGAATGAAAAACTCTCCATCCCAACTTTCAGGCCTCTTTAGCTGTAATGAGACATATTCATACTGCAGTCACACGCAGCTCGTGACCACATTATAGAGCTCCTTTAAAGTCAAGTAACTTCCCTGTTGCCTGAATATTTAATCAACTTTTTGGCTGGGTTTTCTTGCAAGCCTCAGATTCCATAATGTAAGCCATTTGTGCTGTAGATGTACCTATGAGAAAAAAAAAAGGAGAAAAGAAAAAGAGGGACAGAAAGCCATTCTTCCACCTTTTATATCCCAGCTGAGCTTGAAACTAGCAGGATCATTAAGTGTAATGCCAAGTGTCTGGTGTGTGAGCAAATGTGTAATAATTGTATTTTGGATCCAGCAGTGTTTTAGAGCAAACTGCATGCAATTTCCAGCAGTTACTCTTGTAAAGTGGTTTCCTTTCTTTGGTTCCTTTATCTTCAAGTAATATCTGCATAATAAAATTGCAAAGTCAACTCATGCTTTGCATTTACTTAAATTATGTTATGTACTAAGTAACTAAAACAAAAAAAGCTAGCAGAAGATAGTTGTCTGTATAAAATGTAATCCATAAAATGGATTTAGCTGGTACTGGTCTGGTCTTTATCATTCTCCTCAAGGCCCTACACTCATTGTGGTCATCTTAAGAAGTTGCCTTTGCTGTCAAAATTGTTCATTTCAAAGGTATGGTCAGGACCACAATTGTTAAAGCTTGTGAGCTCTGATTTGTTCACCTAATCATTCTTTACAAGAGCTTTTTTTTTTACTGATATGTAAACATTTAGCCTTGGAATGTCGCCTTCACAATATATGCGTGTGCATGCATGTGTATCATGCATATATTTGTGAAAAAATTATAATTTGTGTACCTATAATGCAGCATCTCTCCTTTGAGTGCTCTCAGGCAAAGGGAGGGATTCCTCATACAGCAGATGATACAGTTTATGAAATATATAACATTTTAGAGAGAGCTCTTCCATGCTCTTTCAGAGTGAAGGGATGGACAGGGAAAAATACTTTTGGAGAAACAGCTTATTTTGGTGGTCAAGAAGGATAGAAGATTTGAAGCTGGTCATTCCCTAAGCATGTCTATCAGGACTGTGTCTCTTTGTTCCCTCAAAACAATAGGAAACTCATATTTATGTGTGGAAAAACCAATGAAGTTGGTACATTTGGGGTGAGGCATAAATCAGTGCTACTGACAGAAGCGTTTTATTTCACATTTCTCCATCTGTTTTTAAAATGTTCTTGTAAAGCCACCCATTGTTGTCCATGTACCAGTCACACTCTTTTTATACCTCAGGCTAAGCACACATTTCATGTAGTTCTCAAGTGGCCAAGGTTACCTGATTTCCTTTATTTTGTCTCCTCTCCTGTAGCTGTTACAGCTCCTGGAGTCTGAGACGGCGCAGCTGGAAGCCTTTCTGGAATGGAAGCAACTGGAACCAGTTTACTGGCAGTGGATGGTAACAAATCAAACTGATTTTGAGGGGTGCATCTTTCTTGACTTTAACATAGCTGGCTAATCCCAAAGGCCCACAAGTCCTACAGAATTAAATGTTGCAAACCATCTGTTCAACAGCACTTGAGAAAAAGGAAAATAAAAGTCTCAGTAAAGTAAGGAGTGTTTTCATAGTTCTCTTTCATTCCTGTTTTCTTCAGTAGGACTCACCCAGCTAAGCTGAGGAATTGCAGGGCAGAATGGAAGAATTTCATATAGTTAACACAAATGAAAAGGTCTGATCTTCATATTTTTTAATAGTTTTTAAACGTAGCAGTTGCACATTTTTGTAAAATTAAATGGCTTTTCAGAAGAGGGCCTCTAAGCTTTATTACAGTCTTGAGAACAACTAAATTTGCAGGCAGCTGATATTGAAAACAACTTCATTTTTCCCCAGCCAAACAGTGTGTTGACATTGCTGATTTCCCCTTGAACTGTGTTGAATGATCATAAGAAAATCAATAACCCTTTCTCTGTGCATCTTAGGATTTCTCAAGTGAGTGCAAACGATGCCATCCATCTCACTTCTCTCTACAACTTCTGCCCATTCAGTGTTGCTGAAATAATTCTTTAGCACACCACATTAGCTCTATGAGCTTACAGAATTTTGAGAATCACTTGAGCTGACTGCTAATTGCCCATGTGCCTTTTTCTACACTAAAAGCAAGGCAAAGGGCAGTGTGAAATTACCTCACCTGTCTCAAAGAGTACTTCCAATTTCCATTAGTTCTCTAATGGTTTTTGCTTTACATGTTTACCATCTTAGGGTTTTTTTTGAAAGCATCAACATTAGCACAGGCCTGGTTCCCAGGAGATAAAATATAACTGCAATTATTTCTGTGTATCTGCCAAAACATTTGCCTTTGACATGTTGAAGAGCGTTAGCCTGCTTTCTGGAGTTAAGTTCTAAAGAAATACTTGAAAACTGACCAGCAACATCTTTTTAAGCTACTCAGTGTGCTGGATGGTGAATTTGCCTTCTTTTGTTTCATTGAGGATGGTGGTAGTTCCTGGATGCAGTGGGGTGTATGGGGATGAGATGTGCTTAGAAAAGACAGTAGTTTTCTCTTTCTACCAAACTTGTGTTTTGCTTTGCTGATCTGATGGATGGGGTGGTTCTTGCCCAGCTGCTGCCAGCTCTGCCTGCTGGTGGTGAGCAGGAACACAACAGAGCGTGACCTTACTGCAGGGACTGTAGGAATCACAGAATATCCTCAGCTGGAAGGGACCCACAAGGACCATGGAGTCCAACTCCTGGTCCTGCACAAGACAGCCCAAAAATCCCACCACGTGCCTGAGAACATTGTCTGAATGTCAGTGTAACTTTACAATTCTGTCGTTTAATCAACTTCAAAATAAGACATGAACAGAAGAACCCCAAACCCCAAAAAGCCAAAGCTTTTATCTCCTTGCAGTTTGTTATCCTGTCCATGTCCCTGCCACGTCTGTGTTCCCATGAGCTGGGCTATGGGGCAGCAGGAGCTGCTGTCCTCAGTGCTGCTTTGTGCCATTCCCAGCACCAGTGCTTGCTTAGAAAGGAGCTTTTGCAGGATGTTCTATGCCATTCTTAGCTTAGCTGTCTTATGAAGCTTTTTCTTGCATGAGTCTAAGAATCTCTTGCTCTGAATTAAGACAGAGTTTTTAACCTACCTTCTGAGAAAAGAAAGATGAGAAAAAATAAAATTTCCCATCCTCTTTATAGCAATCATTTATATAAGTGAAGGCAGCTAGCATGTCACTGCCTTCCCAGTCCCTGTTTCTAGGCTAAGCTGAAGTTTTGATGTCTTTATGTGTCCTTGTAGGCCATTCATTCGAGCTTTTGATGTTTGTTGCTGCTCTCATCTGGGACTTTCCCTCCCGTTTGTCTGTGTTTAACTTCAAGTGCCTCACCTGCATGTCAGCATTACAGTCAGCACTCTTCTATCACTGGGACTTGTGTTTCTAGTTTGTGACACGGTGCTTGACTTCAGCAGTGTGACACTGGTGACTTCAGGCTCTCTGAGTCTCCTCCAGCAGTGTTGCTGCTGTGCCAGTAATTATGCACTTGGCTTTTCTTTGCTCGTGTATAGACCACGCTGCTCAACTGCTGAATTTCCTGCCAGCGTTTCTAAATTACTTCTTCAATTGCTAAAGATAATTTTGGATGCAAATTATGTCCTTAAAAGAGATTATGACCTCTCCTATTGAATGTCTTCTTGATAACAGTATGGAAATAAATATTTAATATTCTGGGAATGAGGCCTATGTCCTTTAGTTATGCTGTGCTATTCAGGCTTGAAAAATGTGTGTTTCTGCACAGTCTGTGCACCAGGGTGTATAGATGGGCTCTGAATGTTTTGTTTAAATGCTTTTGTTTTTTGGTTTTTTTCTTGAGTATTTGAAACAGCAGTTGCTACCTTGGAAGGCAGTTGCACAGTTAATTAATAAACCAGCTAGATGGTCATGGTCAAGCAGGGCTGTCAGCTCCTGAGCAGTCTGGAGCAGGGATCCCTGGATGTTTCTCACCTTGTGGAGTTTTCCATGGGCACAAGGGACCCTGTGGGTGTTAGAGCAGGTGGGGCTCTCACCTCCCTGGTCATCACTTTGTTACAAAAAGCCCTAGAAGTGCGTCCAAGTGCAGAATTTGAGAGGAAGGGCATATCTAGAGCTGCTGCAGTGCTGATCACCTCCATCTCAGGAGTGTTACTTTATGCTTTAGTGCAGTGGAGAGTAGCTGACTGTGCAGTGCTTTCTAAAATAAGCTAGGTTAGCAACATAAGTTTTCTGTTAACTTGGAAATATGTTATAGTGAACTGAGGGGGTTCTCTCTTAAAATAACTCTGAAATGGTGGAGCAACTGTATATTGAGATGGCAGCAGTGAATTCCTAGCTATGAATTACCAGGAGGATGGGGGAACCATTTTAGCTTCTGCTGAAAAGTATCTTCTATTGTTGTTTGTTTAGGAAACTGTGTTGGATGATATCGCTGAAGAGGGAAATATGTGTGAGTCTCCAGATGCTCATGTGGAGAAAAGGCTGCCAGAGGTGACCTCCTGCTGCCCCTGGGCTGACAAGCTGACTGGGCAAATGGACAGATTATCCAGAGACCTGCTGGCTCTCCAGCAGCATCTGCATCAGCTTGTTGCTCAGCGAAAGGCTGCGTGGTGGGAGAAGGTAAGGCCTTGGGAGGTTCATGACCTCTGGAGATGTTTAGGATCCTACATTTTTCAGCTCTCTGTCCATGGCCCATTCTAGGGCAGGGCCCTGTGGCTGCTCTGTGCCACCCTTGCAGCAGTCACGGTGCCAGGGCTGCAGATCCTTGGGGCTTTGTGCCCACAGCATGCCCAGTGCTCTTTGAAACACAAATTTGGCATCTGTCCTGGAGAGGACAAACAAAACAAGTGTTCTCCTGGAAGGGCAGGCTTCAAAGCATAGGCACTGCAGAGGAGAGGAGAAAAGAGAAAGAGGAGGAATCATGGCAGCCCCCAGAGGGGATGGATGCAGCAGTAATGGTCACAGTGAGAAAATGGAGTATTTACAGGGAAAGAAGCCAGAGCTTGTAATCTTTCACTGAATTAGGAGTCTTTGAAATGTCTGATGGGGGAAGGAAGAAGAGGAATTTGAAACCTGTGAAGTGAGGGAAGAGACTGAGCACAAGATTTGATGGCAGAACAGACTGGCAGTGGGAGGCTGGCTGTGGAGGAAAGCAGGTGATATGAAGGAAGTGTGCCTGGTATTTGCTGTACAAGGATGGGGAGACACTGGGAAGCACCCGGTGGTGGGCATAAATAAAGGAGGTTTAGGTAATGTAGATGTGGAAGGTGAATCTGAGTATCAACATCCTGGCACAAGGAGAACAATGAAGATGCAGGCATAAAAAACTAGTGATTCTTTCCAGGCAGCAAGTGGAGAGAAGGCTACCAGAGAATCTACAATACCTGTGGAGGAAGAAAAAGTGAGAGAAACAGTTGGGATGACAGAGCCGTAATAAAATTGCTGTATCACCACTTTGTGTCTGTCTTAAATCAGGAGAGGGTTTTTTTAGCCCAGAGTATTTGATTTTTTTTTTCTTTTCAGGATGGAGGGGAGTGTGTGGTTTTAGATGGGCGTGTTGGTAGACAGGATTGCAGATCAGCTGACAAAACGGAAAGTGGCAGGTTGTCAGATCAAAAAGTATCAGCCCAAGAGTTCAAAAGGCGTCTGGCATGGAAAAAGTACGTGGAGAGCTAATTGCTCTCTTCCACCTTAAGCACCAGGAACTAATTAGGATCAGTTGGCTAGGGAAGGCACAAGGAGCTGCTGCTTCACATAGAGTACAAAACTTCTTCCCACAGGGCACTGTGGGTATAAGCAGCGTACACAGATTTGAAATCTGCTGTACACGTTCTTGGGAGTTGAAACCCATCAAAGACTATAAAATATGCAGATACAAATTGCAACCTTATGAGTTAGTGGGAGAACAAATCATTGCAGGGGAATATTCTGAGGAAGCATATCCGTGTATTTACATTTGTCTTAGAATCTTCTCTGGGCACTTGCTGTCACTCACTGTCAGTGATGTGGTACCGGATTAGGCAGATCTCTAGAATCATCAGATTTGGTTGTTCCTGGGCAAAATGGACATGACTGTTGCAGGACCACTCAGACCTCGAATTCTAAAAATAAAATTTCCAGTGCATGATTTCTAAAGCAAGATATGTTCTGACTTCTCTTATATGTGACAATATATATGGTGTTAGGTGTTACATAATGTTATCCTGTGATTCCAGAAGGGATGATCCATGCAACACACTCAGGTCACCAATTATCACTGAAGGGGTGTTGGGGACAGCCAAAGATGATGCAGAGACTCCATCATCAGAAGGCATGAAAGACTCTTTTTCATTAGAAATCTACAGTTCTTACAGAAACAGTGGTGGGCCTAAGACCTGATTGGCCTTTAGGAATCTTCTCTCACACTCTTGGTGAACTGTGAATAGCACACTCTGGAGAACCATATCCATAAACAATAGTTACAGAAAGAGAGAGAATAATTGTTTGAATTCTTGCTGCTAAGTTTCCCACAGCTTCTACACAGCTTCCCAGGATTTTCCTGGGAGAACCATGTCTCTCTCTGATCAGAGGATATGTAATTACTACATAATATCACACTGATTTTTTTTTTTTAATACTTAAATTCAGGGTTTAAGTCCAGAAAGATTTAACTGATGATTTCTTCTTTGAAATAGATGCACTGATTGGATTTGAATAATGGTTGGTCATGTTCCAGTGTTTCTGAGATTCTCTGGACATCATATGAGTTTGTGACTGTGATAAATGGAGTGCATCTTAAGTGTGTTGTTAAAAGGCTGGTTTACCACAAATGCCTTCTCTTCTACATATGCCCTGAAACAGAATTGTTTTGTAATGCTACATGACAGCATTTTTTGGAATGATTGGGGTCAGATGACTCTCCATCAATCCTCTTTATATCAAGCCTTGCTTTGCATAGTGCTGCTGCTTGTGTGATGCTTTCTTCTTGTGGTCTGTCCTTTTTTCTCCACCCACAGCCAGGATGCTGAATGTAGACTGCTCTATCATGTGTATGTTTCTGACCCCTTCTTTTCCCTGGAGAAATAAGCTTATCAAATCTTTCCTTCTGTATTATTTTTTAATCAAACAAAGAGAAGGCACAGCAGTAGCTGAAGTCATTATCGCTAACTTTGTATCTTGCAGTACTGAGACATCTGGAAATTATCTTGGCTCCTACAGGCATGCCCAGCTGAGGGCCAGCACAGTTTATTACAGCTCTTATGTCCACTACCTTGTACTTGACAAAGAACCTGATAATCCGCAGAGTGTTTGTGTCTGTTGTTGCCGGTAGGCCTGATGTCTGTGCCAGGCAATGGGGTAGGAGCTGTTCTGAGCAGCAGAATTGAGTGCTAAAATGTGATGCAGAGGGGGAGAGACAGCACAGTTCCTGCAGGGAGGAATGAGGACTGGAATCTGCTGGAGCTCTCTGCAGGGACCGGTGAGCGTGTGGGCAGGGGCGGCTGCACTGATGCTGCTAATCGCATTTGCAAATGGCATTTGGTGAAGGCTCTGAAAAGGTGTTCAGCAAAAATAAAGTGCCCACGTGGCTCTGTTCCTCTCCCCCTTGAGCAAACAGCATCAGGAAGCTGGGAGGAGGTGGCTGGGTTGGTGGAGGGGGTCACTGGTGGAGCCAAAAACCAGGCCAGGCAAAACCAATACAGGGCAGCATGGCGAGGAGGAGACAGGAGACTGAATCCCTAGAAGCAGCAGTGAAGGATTGTTGAGGGTCCTTGTGCTGAGCAGTGAAGTGGTAAAACATCAGAAAAACTGCATGGAGATAAATCCAGGCTAACACATCTGAAGGAGCATCATAATTTTGCACGTGTTTCTTTGGATTGTCACGGCACGTGAGTGAGCTCTGTGGAAAGGTCAGCGGTCAGAAACAGTAAATTGGATCCTAAAGCTCGTAGGGAAGCAGAAAAAAAGCAAAACTTAAATAATTCCCATCTGTTTCTGGAATGCTATTCATAAATTAAAATAAAAAGTGTTTGAACTGGAAAGGAACAGGGAGGGGTTGCAGTGATGACCCAAGTTGTGAAAGGGTTTCTCTGAGGAAACTTGCTGGGCTCCTTGCATAAGAAGAGGAGAGAATGGAGAGGGGTGTCACAATGAAGCAGGAGGAACCACTTTTTATGTTCTTCTGATGCTCCTTGGTTTTCATGATGGGTGAACCTAGAGAAAATTACTCATCCTGCTCTAAGACTGTGGATTGGGCTTGAAAACCTGTTGAGTGTCTTTCATTTAGGAAAGGCTGCAGTTGATTCAGTTGGACTGTGCAGAGGTGTTTCAGATGGGTTAAAGTCATTGCTATGCCACAATGCCTGGTTTGCACCACTGAACGTAATTTCTCACAATTCAGGATGTGGTTTCAGGGGGAATGAATCTATTTGTTGCAAGTTTGGTCATTTGCACACCATGATTCTGGTAGTTAAAACGATCAATCCTAAGTCTCTTAAAATTAAAAAAAAAATTTTCTGCTGCTTTTCTTTTGTTTTATTTTTTTTTTTATTTCCTTGTTTTCTTTTGTTTGTTTCTGCCTATCCCCAGCTGTTTCTTTGGTTATGTGCTTGGAATGACCCTGAAATGATTTAACCTTTCAGGGACATTCACTAGAAGACATTTGAATGCTGCCATGGGATTTGGGTGATTTGTGAAACCCTGATTAATAGGACATTTTAACTGATACTCATCTCTAGGTAGCAGTGTGTTCAGCACCTTGGAGGAGAAAAGGCACATGACAGAGGTGTGATCTGAATATGGGGCTTTCTTTCTGTTAGCTTTGCTCTTTTCTGTGCAGTACTGGGCAAATAATCATTTCTTTGGTGACATTTTGGGGATCTGGAAATGATCAAAAAGGGGAGGGAAATGGTTAAGCTTTTAAGAACATTTCTCCTCTCAGCAACAAACTTAACTGTAAAAGATGAAACCTCCTAATCTCAGAAGAGAACATGTTTGTTTGCTTTTTCCTTTCTGAATATTCTGTTACCTGCTCCTCTATTAGAGGGGAGGATTTGATTTCAGTCTGTGTTAAAACATATGGCATCCACAAGCTGGAATGCAGAGTGTTTGACTCCAAATGCTAATTGGCTCAGTTTCATCATGCTTGCACCATTCCCAGCTTTTGCTGAAACTTGGGATATGTATCCTGGGACCCAAATTCTCTTGCATTTAAAAGCAAGCCAGACTCCTTTGAGATGGTGGTATGACTGGGATGGAGCTTGTTCATGTATACACCTCTGAGGCACAGACCAGGAGGGCTTGGAGCCGTTAATCTGAGCTAGAACAGGCTCTTTCCACACCAGAATTCCACCCAGAAATTCCTGTGGCTGTGCTTGCTTGGCTGGTGGTATGTCTGAGTGCCCCGGTGAGACTGCAGTCCCTGACCTGGACCAGACCTCCATAATCACAGTGGGAGGGCACTGGATTATGTGCATTTTGTCTTTGTTTCTGTATTTTTCTCCTGATCCATCTCCTCCGTTCCATTCAGTAATCTCCAGCCTTCCCAAACCCTTGAAGCTGTCTCCTGGATAGGGATGGGAGGATGCAGGGCTGCCCCATGTTGGAAGAGATGCCCTTTGGATTCACAGTGGGTTCGGGAGGGGCTGGACAGGACAGGGATGTGTTGTTTTCTCTTCCTGGGGACAGGGGGGGATGCAGGGGTGTCAGGAATGGCCTGGAGCACCCAGTCAGGTGAAGGTGGTGGGGACTGAAACACAGAGGCACTTTCACTCCATCCCAAGAGAGAACATCCCAAATGTTCACCTAAACATTTTGCCATTGCCAGCTCATCACAGCACACTGCCAGAGACCTCGTAGAGTCTACAAAGAGATCTTTCTTCTAAGGTTCTTACATTTATAAAAGGCTAAATGGTTTTTGATTCATCTTGATTTAAGGCTTCAATATTTGGAGTAGGGAAGCAGCTCCAGAAGCTGATGCTGGAACATAGTCCTACTTCTGTTTGTGGTTGGGTTTTTTTGTTTCTCTTACCAAGACTGAGTTGAATTTTATCAGCCCAGAAAAATGCACTTCCAAAGCTTTTCTTTATGCCTCATAATGATTGGAGAGGGGGTTGAGGAGCTGTGGGTCCCTAGGAGCCACTGCTAGGAAAAGATAAGTCTTATTGCCTTCTGCAGCCTGGAAATGGTGAGGGGCCAGGCTGAGCTCCTTCCTGCACTGGTGCAGGGCTGGGTTGTGTTTCCTCTGCCTTAAAGCAGGGATTTGTGGCAAAGCTACAGCTGAGCTCTCACTGAAGAACTCTCTGAGGCTTGTCAAAAATACCTTTTTTTGATGTGGTTTACTTTTTTCTGTTTTTGGTTTTTTTTTTTTTTTTTTTTTTTTTTTTTTTTTTTTTTAACTTTTCCCCCCCCCCATTTTTTTTTTTTTTTTTTTTTTGTGAGCACACTGTTCCCATTTCATCTTTGCTGTTGCTGCTGTTCATTCTAGTTCCCTGGGCTTTTTGCTAATATGAAGATGTTAGTGTAGTGAGCAGTTAATTATCCCTGCTGTCTGGGGTGGAGGAAGTGGAGGAGTGGTGGGGAATGGCTCAGTGCTGGTGTATTTCCTCAGTCAGCAATTCCCTTTCCTGGTCCCAGAACGCTTCTGTGCTCCACTTTGTATTTGCAAACCTCCATCTGGAGCACTGAGCAGCTCTCAGTGGAGCTCCTCATGCGAAAAGGAATTGAAGAACTAGCAAGACCACAAGAGCAGCTTTTGGAAGTGCGTGGTTGGCTGGGCCCAGATGCCTGGCTAGGGTGGGAAGCCACAGAGATCCACCAAAACATCCATCAAAGGCAGCAGTGGGGACACGGACAGGAGGAGGGCAAGGAGGGACAAGTCTGCTGGCTCTTCTGTGCAGTTCTTAGTTAAATGTAGGATTAAATTTGCTGCTGGTGGAATTGCTGTGGCTCTAGCAGATTTAGGCCATTAGAAAACATGAAGCTGCTGTAAAAAGAAGGAACTAAATACTGATCTTTACATTTGCTCTTTGCTCTTGGCTTTCCTTGCATTGGTTTGTTCCTCACTCATCAACATTGCTAGCAGGAGAGCCGAGGCTGCTTGTTTGTGCTAAGTGCATGTAGTGATCCAGGTGATTGGTGGTGGAAGGCAGGGTACTCTCTCATGATGGAAGGAAAAAGGGAGTCACCCCTGTGCACCTGGTTCTCCTTTTGACAGCAGGATCTAAGACCTGCAGGATCTTTAGACCTGAAGTCCCAGGTTGGCCTGTTTAGGGCTGGAGTACATGTGAAAAGTTACTGTACATAAGCAGAACTGGAAGATTGAAAGACTCTTGCTCTCTTCTGAGAACTCTGTGTAGGCTGCCCAGGCTTGAATAGTCAATGTTGAGCTTGCAGCATACAAAGGGTTGGAAAGATAAGTGTTTATTCTTCGTTTGCAGATGGAACTTTTTGTGCAGATTGCTGAAAGAGTGACGAGCTGTGTGAGACACAGAGGCACTCTGTGTACCAGTGGCTAAATCAGCAAACTGATTTCAAACACACAAAAAAAACTGTAACTGGAAATAAATTACCTAGCCTGACATTTTTCATGGGGCTTATGTAGACTAAAAGACTGCAGCTCCTTAGGGAGGAGAGGAACATGAAGAACTCGAGTGCTGTCTCCTGTTCTGTGTGCAGAATTCTGGGGTTTGAAGGAAGCGTGGGTGAAAGTTTTTCTTGCTTCCCAGAAGATGCTGCTTTCCCTTCCTTGCCAAAATGCAGAATGTTTGCTCAGGTGACAGGATCAGTTGAAGTACAATAAATAACCAGAGTTAATATTTTACTTGCATTATTTACGAAGACATTGGATACTGACCAAGGCAATGAAACATGTAATAAATGCAGCTGGAGAATTATACTCCAGTAAATTTCAGATGAGCTTTATTTAACGATACAGTGTAAAAAAAAACCCATTGCAATGAGAGAAGCCACTGTTTTGTAGCCACTGTAAATGTTTTAGTGCATTTTTAAGAAATAAGTATAGCACTTAGGCTCTCACAGTTAAAGCACACAATAAAACAAGGATGAATACTAGGAATGTCTGCAGGGCTCAGATGCACAAGATATGGAAGCACAGGTCCCCAGCACTGCTATTTTTTGAAGAGCTTCGGGGCTGATGAGTGGGATTGGAGGCACCAGAAACCACAGAGTTGCTGGATTTTGTCTTGCAAGTGGTGAGCCACAACAGCACACATCCTCCACAAGGGCAGCCCCTTGGGGTCACAGCGAATTCCGGCTGGCAGAGGCCATGTTAAACCCCCCAGTCTAAACTCATTTTCGACAGCTCCACCCATTCGTGTGTTTTATTGCACCTTTCAGGGTGGGTTCTGGGGACAGGAGCTTCCAGGAGGTACCTGGCTGGCTTTGCAGCTCCAGGCAGACTGTGGGGTTGGGTTCACCTCTGCCAGCAGGAGCTGGGGTCACTGAGTGCTTTGCAGCGCTGCTTGGGTTCTTTTTGGCTTTTTGTTTTTGGTGAGTTGTCAGAGGTGCTTTTAGAAGAATTTTTTGCATCCAGGCGTTCAAAGCTTAACTTTGTTTCCTTTGTTCTTGAAACCTTGGCCTTGTTCTCTCAGTTCCTGCCTGAAATCAAGGTACTTGATCATAAGAGAAGAAAATATCCACCTTGTTTCTGTCTTTGTCCCTTGTGCTTGTGGAAGAGCTGACATAAAAGTACATCTGTAATTTAGTGTTGTCACATATCTTCTCTCCAGCCAGAAATGCATCTAAATAACGCCTTAGTACTCTTCTGAGCTCCAAACTCACTGTTTTTCTTCATTTTATGGGCTCTCTCTAAGCCCTGAGAGCTGTTTGATTGTCTCCCTTTGCAGGCTGGCTGTAGGACCTGCCCTTTGGCTGCTGTAGGAGTCACAGGGGCCATCCAGGCACCTCACATCCACCTACAGCTGCTCCTCTCCCTCACACTGCGAGATAACAGACCCTGCTGAATGTCTTCTAAGAGCACTGCTTTGGAAAATGACTGCACTGAACCTCTGAAAGTGTTTTCTGCAGAAAAATCTCCACCTGGGAGTTAAAGTTCCTTTTCCTCCTGCCGTAGCTGTGTTTGGATTGTGTTGCTGGAATGACCTTTACTGCTCTGGATCCCAAAAGCTGGGATAGGAGCTGCGGGGCTGGCTGCTGGGGGAGGTTCTGCAGTGGTCATGCAAATCCCCTGGAAGGGGCGAGGGCGTCTTTTCTAACTGGGAACAAAACCAGTTTGGGAGTGAACAAATTCCCTACAAGTCACGGGGGGTTTTTGGGCTTTCCTTTCATCTGTAATTCTTGGGTAAGAAAAACCCTTTTCTGAAAATTTGTATGCCTAGGTGGTAATACCTTCCTCTCATCTCTGTTATTTTAGGAGTGGTTCGTATGAACATTGCTTTTGTTGGCTGTCCATACAAGGACCCCATTGCTTGAATTTCAAGTTTCATCTCCTGTTTTCTTGAAGTAGGATGATGCAGACAAGTGCAGGGCACAAGCAGCACTCTTTCTGAAGTGGCTACTTTCATGTTGTGCAGTGATAAAAATATCCTAAAAGCAAAGTGGGACCCTCCAAGCCTATGCAGGGCACTTGGATCTGAGATGATCTATCATCAGTGTTTGTCTCTGCTGCCCAAGATAAAAGTTTGGTAGAACAAATTGAAAAGTAAGTGAGCAATTTATTATCCAAAGCAATACTTGTCTGTTGCCTTCCTTTGTAATTTGTAGTTGTCAGGGTCTTTTTCAGAGTAGCACTGCAGCCTTTTTGCAAGTGTCTAAATTACTTACACTGATGTACTCTGGTTTTCCTATCATATATGTTCAGTATGTGCCTATTCCTACTTTAATTTCTGTGATCTTCTAATGGAATTCAAGGGTTTGGGAAAGGCCAGAGATAAAAACATAGCTAAAAAGAAACACATTTTAAAAGGCTGGAATGGTAGAATGGAACTTTTAAAATTACTGTAAAATGCTCAAGATTTCTAACTTGGAGAAGAAAAGAGGGTTTTTTTCTCTTATTTCCTGTGGTGTGCATGCAGAATTGTGTGGCACATGGGCCTTTCACAAGTCTGGACTGTGTCTCCTTGCAGTTGCTGGCAAAGAGTCTGCAAGTGTGCTGATGCTGGCCCCCTTCTCAGGGCAGAGGCTGTCCTGAGTGGCAGGCGTGCACATCTGGGCAAGGAGCTGAGGAGGTTTAGGTGAGCTCCTGCCTCCAGAGCACAGGGATTCTGGTCAGCTTGGATGCTCTTGCTGAAGTTTTGTGTCTGCTCTCTTTGTGCTGGCATCCTCTTCAGGTGAGCTGAGGTGGTGCAGAAATTTCTTTGAAGACCATTTATTATTTTAAGACCTGTCCTTGTCTGGATCTGCAGGGTTGCTGATTACATTTTTGACTCCTGTTTTTTATTCCCCTTTGATTTCAGTTGTTCTCCTCAAAAGTTAACCACTGGGAAGTAAAGTACATATGCCAAAAAATCAGAAACTGAGAGTACAGAAAATATTATGGAACAGAATCATGGAATCATAGAATCCTTTAGATTGGGAAAAACCTGCCAAGATCATGGAGTCAAAGCCAGCACTGACAAATCCAGCACTAAACTATGCCACTTACTGCCACATCTACATGTCTGTTTAAATTCCTTGGGGATGGTGACTCAGCCATTTCCCTGGGCAGCCTGTTCCAGCATTTGTCAGCCTTTTAAGTGAAGAAATTTTCCCTGATATCCAACCTAGTCCTCCCCTGGCACAGCTTGAGGCCATTTTCTCTTGTCCTGTTGCTTCTTCCCTGGGAGAAGAGGCTGATCCCCTCCTGCTACCACCTCCTTTTGGGGAGTTTTAGAGAGTGAGAAGGTCTCCCCTGAGCCGGGATACCTTTTGTAGCTGTGTGGAGGAGGGATGGGTGTGATGAGGCTCTCAGCAGTCTGGGCTGTTTGCCTCAGGTCCTCCCTTGGGGATCCATCCCAGGCTCTCTGCAGGAGCTGCCCCTGCAGCTGCAGGGCAGGGCAGAGCTGGGGCAGCCCTGAGCCCAGCAGCTCTGCCACCCTGCAGCTCTCACAGAGCTCAGCTGCTGTCAGGCCCCAGGGGATTCATCTCCCCTGGGCTTTGCCTGGGCTGTGGCTCTTTGTAGGCTCAGCACACAGGCAGTGCTTTGATCAGCTGTGTGCCTTTGCATTGATACTCGGTGGGGTATTTGTAATCTTCTGGTAAAGACCCTGAAAAATATTCATGTTGTTCTCTTTTCTTAATCCTGTATCCTTTTCCTTTACCTTGAGCTAAATTGACTTTTCTGACTCCAATTTAGAGACATGAGTCTTAAGTACAGAGCTATTGGATTATCTTAAAGAAAAACCAAAGTGAAATGCTCCCAAAACAAGCCAAGCAAACCCCAAGAAAATATGTTATCCATCCTGACAAGATCAGGTCACTTCTTGTTACAAAATTATCTGAGTCAAATGATTTAATTAACATCTAGCTTCCCATTACTGTGCTTCCTCACCATCTTTTCTTTGGAGAGAACAGTGTGGATGCTGATCTGAAGGCTTAGGAAGTGCTCTGCAGTATATAATGTTTAATTGAAGCAGGGAGCAGCAGTGCCAGCTCTTCTCCTCAGATGCAGCTAAGGGTGTTCTGGGTATTAAAACTGTATTTTTAGTTATCAGATCTGTTCCTAGGTAAGATAGGTAACCAGCTTCTCCCTGGCTTCCCTGTCAGTATGTTTTGGAATGACAATAGGTGCACCAGGAGCCAGCATTCTGATGGTGGATGTCTTGCTTCAAAATGCATAAGATTGGAGATGTATACATTCCACATTCCTCCTTAATTGCAGGAAATTGCAGATCCCAGCAAAATTTGGAATGCAGCTGCTTATATAATTACATCTTCTGTCAGTTGCTGTAGCTCAGCTTTACAGCCCTTCTAAAATGTCTTCACAGTTTATGGGACAAATAATGCCCCTGTTAATGTTACTTTGGGATCACCCCTTTCATTTATTCACTACCAGTTCCAAAGGACTGAGATTTTTCCTCATGCTGAACTAATAACAAGTGTTAAAAATCAGTGATTATATTAAGGTGACATTTTGCTTTAGCTGCTGTAATTATTGTTAAGCCAAAAGACATAATTTCAGTTTCTTCCTGTTGCAGGGGTTAGGTTTAGTAAGAAGTGCCAATTCCTGTACCTCAGGTCGGTTTGATTTTGGTTACATGCAAACCATTCCATTTTTTGGCCTTTGGAAATAGAGGGTAATGAATCATGGAAAAGCTGGTAGGTTACTGGCAGCTAAGTGTTGCTATCTGCCGCTGGTCACTGAAGGACAGATAAGTTACAGATCACAATTCAGAGTTTAATGAAATGTGTGGGCACCACTTATGCCACCATCACAGGCAGGAGATGGTTGAAAGGTTGGAAAGGATTAACGGAAGGACAGTAAAGGAATTAATTCGGTCTGGCTTTTTGAGAAGTGAGAAAAGTGTAATTAAACCAAGGCAAAGTTCAGAGCTGGACCATGTTCTGCAAATTCCTAGGCAGGAGTGGGATTTTGAGGGTGTTGCACTTTGGATGAAAGATGGTATGAGCAGGCCCAGAGGCTGAGGTGGAGCTGGCTGGAAAGGGCTGTGTTTTGAACCATAACTGCATTTCACTGCTGGGCTAATGCAGTGATAGGGTAGTATTTTAATCTGCTGGAGGCTGTGTTTAGAAACCCAAAACTGTATGTTTCTAGTTTACCAAAATGTAGCAGAACTGTGCAGAAATTACCAGGTGAGAGACTGTAGCCTGTGCTTTGTGATAGATTAGACTATTCAAACAGTTTATTATGACTTTAATCCTCCAGTGCATGAAAACTGGCATTAAATGGGCTATTTCAAGTCTCTTTGTGTACAATCAGTGCTCTCACGAGAAGAAAGAAGCCTCATTTAGGTAGGACAGTGTGGGAAGTCTTCAGCTATTAAAATAGAAAGTGATGGTTCCTAGCTTTTTAAACTGGTTAGTTTTAAGTGTGTAGAAATTGCAGCAGAAAATTAAAACCTTTGAAAGCTGACAGCAGAGAAGCTTGATTCAATGAGACAAGGTTTATAGAGCTGCAGTACTAACTCTGGAACTTCCTTACAGGCTTGAAATTACATTTGGGCAAGTTACTATAAGACATGAATTTGAAATTAGGGTAAGGTGGTTTTTATAGTAGAACACCTGCTTACTCAGTGTTGTAGTGTTTCCAGAACAGCTGATTTCAGATATTGCTTTTGCTTTAACTTGTGGGCTTTTGTATATAAGCAGCAAATGTCTTTAGATTATTTTTGAAGGTTGGGGGCCAGATTTTCCTTCTCAGCAAATGTCTGAACTTCATGGGCTCTGCAGGGTCCTGTCCCCCCTGCTCTATTATTTTTTCCAGCAGCAGGAGCTGCAGGATTTGATTTTCTATCAATTACACATGCACAGCACCCCTTGAAATAGTGCCTTTCTCTGCTCCTCTGGGCCTGAATGGGTCACTGTCTACAGCTAAGGAAGGAAAGCATTTGTCATACCCTCAGCCATCATTGTTTAAAAAAAAAAAAAAAAAAAAGCAAACATTTTTGTTAAAAGAAACTGGTGCCCCAGCCAAATTATTGTTTATTGTTAAAGAAGGCTAAAGCCCTCACCCTCTTTATGCGTGAAAAAAGCTTTGTTTTTATGGCTTTGGGGTCACACAGATCTCTTGGGTTATTGATTTTTGTTCTGTACATAGAGAAGCAGTGCTGGCATGTTCAGTTCCTGCTATCTCTGATGATATTTGAGACAAACTCTGCTTGGGCATCCCCTTTGGGTGCTGCTTTTCATGGCTGCTCCGTGTGCAGCAAGGTACAGAACACATGTTGAGCAGTGAGGAAATCCTTGTACAGGAATACAAAGGGCTTGTGGCTGGGAATTGTGGGATCCCTCTGGCTGTTTTGGTTATATTCTACTTTCTTTTCATATTTACAGGTATTTCTCCTGTACTTAGAGGGGACTCTGCTCTTCCCCCTGCTATGTTATTATACTTCTGCTTATTATTTCCTTTTGCTCATTTCTTTTGTACTTGGTGCTGTTTTTTAGGTGCTTACAGGGAAGACTTTCTTAAAAGCAGTTTGCAAATCCTTGTTTATCCCTTTTTCTGTATCCCAGATAGACTGTCAGCTGGGATTGCAGCTCTGCAAGGCATTTCTTGGGGGGTGGTAGTGAAAAAACCACTAAACTGTAAGGCAGCACAAAGTATAAATAATGCACCTTTATAAAGTGCTTGTATCAATTAAAGACAAGTGCTTGTAAGGTTCAGCCCCTGGACTGATTTGGACTCCACTCTGGAAAGGGAGAGTTCCTAAAGCAGTGCTAATTTGCCATCCCTGGTTTCCAGTGGCAGCTGTCAGGATTTCTGCTCCGTCCCAGCAATATCTCTGAGCTTATCCCACTTTCATTCCTCACTTACAGATCTTTATCTAAAATTCATTCTTGTCTCTTGGATTAGAGTCTGCTGAGTTTGCACAGAGGCTCAGAGCCCTGGGCAACTCCTCCAGGCTGGTGAACCCATTGCTGGGGATGTTGTGATGTGCTGGGGAGCTGTTTGGAGCCAGGGTGGAGAGTGCACTGGCTGGCCTGCTTGACTCCTCTGTTCCTGTAGTGTGACCCTTCATTCATCTTATATTGCCAAGAATGTAATATTTCACTTCATCTTTTTCAACTCCCAGGCACAGGGGGCTTCTTAGGCATGATGGGTTTAAAATGCAACTTGGAAATGAGCAGCCTTTAGGAGTGCAGCATTCTGCAAGCCACATGATGTTTGGTGTTTTCAGAGTTTATGAAATGTGTTGGGTTATTATGCCCTGATGGCAAAGGAGCATGGCTTGGTGGCTTGGATATTGTGTCTGTTTATATTTCCTAATTTCCTTTCACTTCCCAACCCCAAAAGACAAGATCTGAGATTTTTCTGTTTGTTCCTTGTGTCTGGGAGCACAAAGGAGGCTCATTGTGTTTTCTGGCAAAGGCAGTCATCACAGTTTGTAGTATCTGTACAGCTTGGCAAGCTTAATTTGTATTTCGTCCTCTATGCATATGGGGTCTTCTCCCTTTTCATAAGGGAAGTATGAGAGAAGGAGTGGAGACAGAAAATTTGCCATTTCTAGGCTTGTGCAGTGTGGTTTTTTCTGAACAATACGGTTCTAGCTGTTTCTGCAAAACTCCTAGAATAATATGAAGAGATTGTGATTTAAAAGTAATGACATGATTCTGGTCTTTATCATCCACTTCAAAAGAAATTCCAACCATTTATTTGCTATTCCTTCTTTGAAGCTGCAATACAATCATAAAATGGAAATGCTCCTATGATCCCCCCTCCTCTTCCTGGAAGTAGATGTTTGGACCTTTCCTTGCTGCTGCTTTTTAAACCTTCATCTCTGTCTAGTGGCTTCCTTCAAGGATGCAACAGCGAGGCTTTCAGGTTGCCATGTGAAGTTTCACCAAGCTGAAATGCTGACTTCCAGCATTTGGGAGATTGTCACTTCAGCTAGGCCATTACTGGGAATGATTTCAGTAACATGATGTGGTTATCTAGATCTCTCAGCATCTCTTTGGGATGTCTTGCGTGTTGGTTACATTCTCTCCAAATAAATTCACATTCAGCCTGCTTTGCAGCAGCAAAAGAAATAATCTGTGTGTAATTTTTACTTCATTTTTTATTAGTGAGTTATTAAAAATGGCAGAGAGATCAGCCTCTCTGGCATGATTCCAGACCCTAAGGAATGAAACACAGAGCTCTGGGAAGCTCATTACCAGCAAGGTGCAGGCAAGTGTGAGGGAGCTGGGGGCTGGAAGGTCTCCTGTAGAGAGGGATCAAGTGAGCTGAGTGTGGGGCATCCGAGCAGGTGATGGAAGCAGAGCTTCACTAGCAGGAAGACTGGGGCTGTCCACAAGGCAAACTGACACATGGTCAGGGGAGGAGAATGTGGGTAACACCCTTCTGGCCTCAAAGCTGTGGAGCATGCAGAGAAACTGGAAGGCAGCTTACTCAAAATATGCAATGTTACCTTTGCAATGATTTGCCCACATTGTTACAAGATTTATTCAAAGCCAGAGGATTCCCAGGACTGAAAACAGGTGAGATAGTACTGGCTGTTCTTTTCATTCAGCCAGCTACCTTTGGGTAGGAGACATTTCAGAGGAGGTTGTGCTGAGGAGGTGCTGGAGGAGTTAATCATGTGTGTAGGTGCTTGCAGGCTCCAAGCCTCTTCTGTGCATTGGTGCAAGAGTTAATCCACCGTGGCAGTGGATTAACCAAGCTGCCTGCTCAGCCTGCTGTTTGGATGTGCCTCCCCTTGGATACTCCCCTTTCCAGGCCTGGGCTCATCCTCTTCTGCTTTGGCTTGGCCATTTTCCTCAATCAGATGCCAGCCTGAATGGTTTTGTTAAGGCAGCATCCCAGTGATGTCCCAGGGGAGGTGGTCAATCCTTCCATACCTGCTGGATGTCCTGCCTGGCTTGGTTCCACCGTGCCACCCCCTGTCTGCCCACCCTGCAGCCAGTGTTGAAGAGGTCTGTTTCATTACAGTGCTTGTTCCTGTGCACATTCCTGCTTGTGGATGTGCCAGGAGGATCTGTGCCTGTGCACATTGCAGCCCTCTGCACTGTGCCAGCTCTGGGCAGGACAGCCCAGGCTGGCTGTCACTTTGGTCCCTTCTCAGTCTGTGATTCAATACTGCTCCCTGCAACTTCACCGCTTTGTTGGCTTCTTCTTAGAATATCTAAATTATTTCAGTTTTCCTGTTAGCTTTTTAGTTCCTAATGCCTTTTGAAGACGGAAGTTATCTAAAGGAAAACATCTGGGCACACCCAGGGCAGTTTTTGGCCACTGTCCTGTCCCAAAGAGCAGCCATGAAATGAAGAGCTGGGAAGGGAGAAGCCAACCCACTGCAGAGCAGGATGTGTGTCAGTTTGAAGATGCTGATTCTTCATCAGCTCTGTGTTTGGAGTGGAATTTCTCAAAGTGCACCAGGTCCCTTTGGGATAAATATGGTTCTGTACCAGTGGAAAAGATGATTATCATGTTTTTGTATTTATTTGGAGAGGATGTGCAGCAGTTTTCAGACAGCACCACACACCTAATTGGGAATTCAAACTCCAGCTGGTAGATTGAGGCTGAAAGGCAGAGCTGTGGGATGGAAACGGGCAGGCACAAAATGCTGAGGCTCCTAATCTTTTACAATATGTTTGTTTAATACAAAGTGGTCTATTGAGATTGTTTTGCAGAGTAGAATAATCATTGTGTGCTGACTAATGGGAGACAGCAAGCTGTTAAAGAGCATCAATTAACCATACAGGAGGAGATTATTGAGTATTTTCACAAGCATTCAGGATGTGAAGAGTGAAGGATATTGCTTGAAGGTAACCCTTGGTGATTTTTAGCAGTTGAAATCTATAAACTGCAACAAGAGTATCTGTGGGCATACATATGTTTGCACAGCCTTCCAAGAACAGAACTGGAGTTAGCTTTCCAGTTCCAGATTGTGCTGATAGGAAATAATGCTTTGCTGAACTTGTTATCTTATTTAGTATTGATAATTAAAAAAATTTCCCCTCTTTAGTTGATCTAATGTTAGCTCAGGAAACACTGGTCCTCTTTATAGAAGCTGGCATGTGCAACATCCTTCTGATGCTTGGGTGTAGGTTCTGTTACACTTTTGTTTTCCTGGCTCTAGGGCTGTTGTCCTTGTCCTTGCAGCTGCTCCTGCTTCCCTGTAGTAATTCCTATCCCTGCTGTTGCTGTGGGTCAGAGCTCGATGCACTGAGTGCTGAGAGGAGCACGCTGCTCCTCCATCATGTGCCTTGATTAATGGATAATAAAATTCTCCCATTTTGACTGGTGGAGAGTATGAAAACCTATGTTTCATTAAGAATGCTTTTATACAGTCTTACTGTGCTTCTGCTGGAGTTTAATGTGAAAAATAAATAACATCTTGTGGGCTCTGTTTGCTGAGTGATGTTGTTGTTTGTAACTGATGGGAAATTTTTCCCATCCTGGATTCCAGTGTTAAATCCACTTTGTGCAAACATCATTTTCCATTTATTCATTGGCTGTGGGGAGACCAGATAACACTGAATTTATTTTTTCAGTTTTGTTCCTTCTGAAGTGGTGTTAGAGGATTGCACCTCAGTTATTCTTACAGCCAACAGCAAGAGCTGTCCCTGGGATTCCTTGGGGATTAAGATAAAGAGGGACCCCTGGTTCTTGGACAAGGACAAAGATAGACTTCTCTCAGCTTCAATTCTCTGTTCAAATGCCTTAATCAACAGAGGTCTCCTTTAACAGATGGTTCTGCTTCGATAAAGCCTTTAATGTGTTAGTAAAATTCAGAGAAATTTACTCCTTTTCTGATTTGATTGATTTTCTTAATCTTCTTTAAGCCAAGGCTGAGGGGTGAGAATAACTCATCAGAAGACTATGGAGAGGATTAATTACTTGGCTGCAAAACTCCTGAAGATACTCTGAAGGCAGATGGGATGGGTGAGCGAAGCCCTGGTGAGGTTGGTGTCAGTGGAGGAATTCAGCTGTGGCTGCAGCTGTGACACCTGCAGTGTTTCGCTGTCAGAGAGTGCAGACTGATCCCCTGCATGCCATACCCTTCTGAACTTGTTTCAGTAATAAAACCTTTCCCCTTGATCTGGGGGATGAAAATCCTTTTCTTCTTGCGGACAGCAGCTGCTCTGACCCTGAGCAGCTGTAGCTCGACCGGGAAATGCTGCAGGTGCTTCACTACCTTCGGACTCCTGTCCTTGCAGCTGGGGCTGCTTTGAGCTCTGCCCGATCTCTGGTGCTTCAGAGAGCTGCCAAAATATCCCTGACTTTACAGGGAACTTGTCAAAGCTGTGATGTCCGGGGCACCAATGTCTTAATGCAGATGTGCAGATTTAACACCCCGAGGAGCTGTTCAGCTCCACCGACGGGCAGGAAGGGGAGGGCTTGCAGAGCAATTTCAAGGCTGGAAGGGGTATCATTAGCACTGAGCCTGACCTGAGCTGAGCTTTGGCCAAAGGATTCATCCCTGGAGCTGCATTGAAGCATTTCATGGTTCATTATCTTCACAGTAGGAAACAGTATCTTACTCTGAAGCTGAATATCTTAACTCAAATTTTGATCTTCTTATGGCTTTGTCAGCAAAGTCTGATCTTTACCACCTTTTCCCCCACTTCCTTTTAGGAAATAAACTGCATGTCTGTCTCCATGAATGGAATATTTTGAACTCTCTAAGTTTCATATTCTAAGGTTTGTTTCCTGGGCTGTGGGTCACTGGGTGCCCTGCCTGTGACTCCTACTCTCTGTTTCCCTGTGGTTTTTTGAGGCACAAACTCCAGAACTGTGCAAAAGTCTCAGGAGAGCTCTGGGATTTGTTCAGGTTGCAGAGGCAGCATTGCTTTTGGGAAACTTTGGTGCTTTTTGACTGAGTTGATTTGGCAGCTTTTTGCCATAGCAGCAACAGAAAATCCCATTGGGCCAAGAACCATTTCCCTGAAGGCCTTAGCAGGGTGCCTCTTTTACAGATGTTTCCCCACTGACAAGTGCATTTTGAGATGAGTCACTGAATTCATATTTAATCCACGAGTAAAACTGGCAAGGCAATTATCATCTTGCAAGTTCTTCAAATCAAATTGTTGGAGAACATTAAATCAAACGCTTTGGAAAAATCCCAGTATATACAATTGCTTTTATAATCCAGACTGTGATGCTGTCACAAAAAAAGCTTTTATTTTATTAGGGCTTGTCTTCAGTGAAAGTGTGCTGCCTGGTACTCATTTTGGTCTGGGCCTCTCCTTGGCTCTGCTCCATTATTTTCCTTTTCCTAATTGTTACCCCATAATGAGAACTGAGAATTAAGGAATTGCTTGCTCACAGTTGTCACCCCTACTTTTCAGCATTGCCAAGTGCAGGAGACATTTGCAAACCGAAATAATGCTGTTGTTCACGAGACAATTAATCTATTACGACAACCTGGTGGCTCGAAGCACAGCAGGGATGCAGGTGACTGCTGGGTCTCCCTTTTTGCTGCGTGTGTTTTGCTCTGAAGCCACCCCACCCACTCTCCAGGGAGAGGGCAGAGACCTTGTATGTAACTCATCCCTGGAGGGGCTGCTGGATGGGAGTCTACAAACAACTGACTACAGGCAGCTGTCTGCTACTGAGGCTGCTGCCTGGCTGGCAGCACACCTTAGTTTAATTCAGTTTGCTCTGCCACATGCTTTAGTTTACACTCACAGCTGGCTCCTCTTTTTGTTACGTCCTTGTCCAAACTTGACATTTTGTGTTGTTTCTGGGGGGAGGATTTCTTTCACGGAAATGTACCCTACTCTTCCCTTCCTGTTCTTTTTCTTCCCTCTACAGGTGGCGACAAGAGAAGAACTACAGAAGGAGAGGTTCTCTGCCACTGCTAGAAAGATACAGGGAAGCATTGGACTAAAACTGAGAGGTCTCACATCCCTCTGTGCTCCACAGAAAAACAAAATGCACGGTTCGTGCAGGCTGGTGCTGAGGAACAAACACCCTGCCAGCACAGCGGGCTGTGGTCAGTGTGTGTCCAGGGAGGCTGTGGCAGCTGTCAGTGCTGCAGAGGTGATCAGAGAGCTGCAGGTGAGAGAGGCCAGCCTGCAGAGAGAGCTGCAGCAGCTGCGGCAGCAGTGCAGGCACAGGCTGGATGGAATTGCAGAAGGCTCGGAGGGAGTGATTTGTATCTCGCCTTGAAGAGAGAAACCTGGGCTGGGAGAAGCAGAGGAATAGAGTGGCTTGGTCACATGGTGCAGCCTGGCATGGGGGAGTGTGAGCTGAGGAACCAAATGTAATTTCTAATTCTACAGCCTGGGAATCATAACTTGTTACTGTTTTGAGAGTTGTACTGGGGGCACAACCTCAGTGCTCTCTCTGCAGCCCCTTTATTGCTAACCCTGCCAATTAAATTCTGCATTAGGCCTTGGTGAGAGTGTGCATAAATCTCCCTTTTATCTTCTGGATTTCTAGTTCTTCTGCCAAGCCCTGGGCTCTTTTACAGTGCTCAGCTGCGAGGCACGGTGTACATTGAGGCTGTGCATTGAAGTACTAATTGCATTCAATATTTTCCAGCAATTGGAAGAGTTCATTAGTCAGAAAAATCCAAGTATTGGAGAACATGAAAAATACCAAGGCTTAGAGAGATTGGAAATACTCAAGAGTGTGTTGTTTTAATTCAGCTGCTCAGAGTATTTGTGGCAGCTGTAATGTAGTCACAATAAAGAAAAACAAATGCCTAATAATAAATAAAGCACTGCACTGATTTCATTTACTGGTGTGATACACTTGAAGTAATTGGGTTCTGAAAGAGAACTGGAAACCCATTCCATCAGGTTATGGGTCACAGTGAGATGGATAACCTATAGACCTGCTATAGGAAGTTTCTGTGATACAGAAATACAACCCTAACTCACAACTTTGAGGCATCTCCAAGCTCTGTCTCTGAAGGCTTCTTCCTTTGGAACAGTGAAATGCTCTTCCTTTGGCCTTAATATCCTACCCTTTTTTTGTTTGCTTTCACCAAGGAATATTTTTTTGTTCTAGTTGTACACTTCAAGGAATAAATAATATTTAAAGAAACCTGTCTGCTTTTCATTTGTGAATTGCTGTGAGCAGTGGGATTTCTTTTGTCTGGGGAAGCAGCCCTTGGGAGCAGGGTGTTTGTGTGTGTTGTGCAAGGCTGTCAGTCACGAGCAGTGTTCCTGCTGGCAGCTGGCACTGACGCACAGTCCTGGAGCACAAAAACCCTGTGGGACTGGCAAGATCCACGTCTGGGGCAGGTGGCCCCAGACTGCTGCTCCTGGAAGAATCTCCATGGCTTTGAAAAGCCAATCCACACCACTCTGCTTTCCAAACCATCTCTGTAGGTGCAGGGTACCCATTTCAGGCTGATACAGCTTTGGGCAGGCTGCAGGACTGCTGACATTTAATGCATGAGAGGACTCATTCAGACAGATTTCACAGAAAATTATTCATAAATGGGAGTGAAGCAGTATATCCCAGAACTAACAAGAGTGGCAGCACCAGTCTCTCCCTCTTTGAGTATTTTATATCCTCCTTCAGCTTTTATACAAGGAAATTTTCATACTGCATCACATTTAGGTTTAAAACGTTGCCCTCAAAAGATCTTTTCTTCTCCTGGGATATTCGGCAGAGAAGAGTGAGCAAATATTCTTGAGCATGGCAAGAGCCCTCAGATTCAAGTGCAGCTCTAGCTCATGGCCTGCTGTGGCTTTCTCAGGGCTGGCTCAGTGCTGGATGCCAGAATTCATTATCCTGCTGTGCACTGAACCTGCCAGGAGTCACTTGGGGATGCCTGATTTCCTGGGATCAGCCCTTTGTCACCACACACACCGAGTGCCCTGTGCTTCAGTGTCCAGCCAAGGGCCCCCTCAGCAGAGACTGCAGCTGGCAGCACCTTGCCTCTGTGTGACCCTGAAGAAGTGGTTTTGTCTCAGGTCAAGAGTGGCAGTGCTCAGTGTGTCTGTACAACGTGTGTGATGTGCAGAAGTGCCCACAGTGACTGGCAGAAATCTGCATGGCACAAGCCACTGTGCTGGAGTGGCCACACGGAGCTGTCAGGAGAGCTGGAGTTGGAGCTGCCTGTCCTGGAGTGTCCATCTAGAGGGGCTGCAGCTGAGGCAGCTGAAAGGTTCACCTTTCCACCTGGGCTGCTGTGCTGGGCTGGGCTGAGAGCCTGGGGGGTCCTGTTTGGATCTTCTGGCACCCATTCTGCACTGCCTCTTGGTTCAGGTACCAATTAGCTTAAACCAGAGCAGCTACTCTGCAGGCTCTGCTGAGGGTCAGCAGTCTCTTCTGAGCTGGCAGCGGTTTCAAATAAAATATTGCAGCCTCCTCTTTGCCTCTCTTCTCAGCACAGAGTGCACAAGGTGCTATAAGGACTTGGTGCTCTCCCACACAGAGTTTTGGAGGATCATTTTTCCTTTTAAAAATCACAGCACCTCCCTAGCAGCTGGACACACAGAGGCTGAGCTCTGGTCATGCCCTGGTGAGTGGTCACAACTTCTGAGGCATATCCATGCATCTGGAATACAGCTCTCCAGTCCTCAAGAGCTTGGTGAGCCATCAGCTGTCTCTCCAGTACTGCTGGGAGATGATGAGTGATAAACACCACTTAAAAGCCTAAGAAAACATCCCTGGATTAACACCAGCTGCAGTGAGGGCGGGAAAGTGAACGGAGTGACCACAGCTACACTAAATACCACTAAATATGGTACAACCTAGGAGCAGATAGGTATTTGTCACCTCACACAGTTACCACGGCATTTGTGGTATTTCCCTTTCAGTCACTGGGGCCTGACCCGTGTCAGCAGCTGAGGATGCTGCAGAAAGGGCAAGGGCTGCCCTGGGAAGGCATGACAGCCAGCACCCACATCCTGGTTGGTCTGTGGCAGATGCTGTGACAGGAGGAGGGTCACTCAAGCGGTTCATGCCATCCATGGGCTCCTGCATGCTTCTGAAATGTTAAGCATTACTCCACAGAAATTGTAGAGTGTTGTAAACAACCCCCTACAGGCTGCAAACAAAGCCGGGAGCTGTTAGGAGGTTTGCCCTTTGCCATACCACCATGCTGGTTGTACACGTCCTGGGAAAGCAGGAATCTGCCCTAACATTGTTGATGGAATGGAGCAGAGGAGAGTAGCTGGGTGTGGGCTGGGGAAGCTGTGTGAGTGTCTCACTGTGTGCAGGTGGTTGTTGAACTCCAGTGGTGGGGGAAGCTGGTGGTGATGCTGTCCAAATATTTGACAGTGAGTTTGGTTTGCTTTCTGCTTTGTTTGAAGCAGTTCTCCTTGGAGGTGAATCCTGAAGGGTGTAGTTTGGGTTTGGATCCAGCTGGGAACTAAGTGATGCTGGGAAAAAGAGGAGCCTATGCTGGAAAAGCAGGAGACCAGGTTTAAAGCAGCACCTGGCAGAGATGCTGCATGTGCTTGTCAGGTACCCCTGGCGAGGATCAGGCAGAGGAGAGCTGTCCCAGATGTTCACCTGGTGACAGCTGACAGCACAGCCTGTCCACTGGAGCCCCCATCACAGCTGCCCCCTCATGGGGCTGAGAGCACCTGGCCTTTGCTCCATGCTCTGCTGATGCTTCACTGCAGACAGGCTGAGATGCTGCTGCAGTGTTTAAACCACTCTGCTGATGGATTGTTTTCCAGCAGAGCCTTAAGAGAAAAGAAGTCCTTACAGGACTTGTACAGGCTGTGGTGGGCCAGCACGGAGGTGTTTGTAGGAGAGCACCGTTTAACCATTGCTCTGATGTAACTGGGGCTTGCTTTCCAAGCATCTCACTAGGAAAATGGAGTTGGCCATAAATACTTAATTGGCTGATAACTCTGGCTCACGCTGTGTAGCTGGAAATGTTCCTCCCCAAATAACTGAGCGTGGTGTAGCTGGCAGTCCAAACAGGAGGTTCCCTCTGCACGAGGCGAGCGCGGCACCCGCAGTCCCCGCTCCCGAAAGCACTGAGCCTGCTGGTAAATAAGGGCTGCAACCTGTGCTTAAAATAAGAGCTGCTGTGAACAGTGATTTCCAGGCTGGAGTGTTTTGGGTTCCCTGTGGGATTCCTCCCCCAGCCCCTGCTGGAGGATGAGCTGCTGGCAGTCGGTGTGAGCGTGTATGCGGCAGCGTGGTGCAGCTCCGTGGGAGTTCACACATGCCGGGTGGTTCTGCTCCCTCTCCTCTGACCTCAGCCTCTTCCAGCGAGAGCCTCGGGTCTTTCACCCTCACGCTTCGCCTCCTGGAGCCAACAGCCCGTGTGGAGCAGTCTGGCAGGGCTGCTGCTCCTCAGCTCACAGCCCAAGCCCTGATTGCCAGTGTCTCACCTCCAGGCTGGGAAGATCCTTGTCCTTGGAGGCCCTCCATGCCCACCCTGTGTCCCAGCCACGGCCAGAGCCCTGTTCCTGTCCTTAAAGTGTTCTGTTCCCCTGCTGCTCTGAAATGGGAGGCAGACAACAAAGGTGTGCACCCTCCTGTGAGCATCCAGTCTCCCATGAAAGCTCCCGGCCCAGGCTGGGATGTCTGGCCTGGCCTCAGCTTCTGTCTCCGATGGGATTTGTGCTTACAAATGATGTAAATTTGTGCTTACAAATGGCTCTGCCAGCCACACCGTCATCCCCCAGCCATGAGGTGACCATGTCCCACTCAGCCAAGGAGCTGTCACCTTCACTGGCAGCAGGTGCCTTCACTGAACTGTGCCACCTTGTTTCCCAGCCTGAATCCTGGTCCTGCTGGTTCTGAAGGGCTGGAGAGCCCTTTACTCACCCAGAAATACCCCTCCTGAAGGTCCAGCTAGACACTGAACCTGAAGAAAGGGACTGCAAGCAGCTGGGGAAAGCCACCCCCTGTGAGGCACTGGGAGGGTCAGCAGGAGGAGGGGGACAGGCATGGCCCCAGGCAGCCTGGGCTGAGGGGGCGGTGGGGCTGGGAAGAAGCTGAGCTCTCTTGGTGGCTCCTGCTTTCATTTAGCATCAAGTACAGCTAAGGAATATTTCAGCATGGCTGCCTGTATCAGAGAGCAGCGAACCAGGGATTTACTGGGGTAGAGTCAGAGCGGGCTCTCAGGCCCTGCTAATGCTCTTCTTCTCCCATCTGACCTTATTAAATCAGCCTGCTTGTTTCACAAGCTTTGCCTTGCAGCAGCCCCCAGCTGCTCTGCAGGGAGCAGAGCTGCGAATCCTCTGGACAGACACACGGCTCAGTGGAGCAGGGCAGGGAGTGGGCTGTGGGGCATGAGCAGGGCTGTGCCAGCCCTGGGGCTCGTCCTGCAGCAGCCACCAACACCCTTTATGTTACAAATACAAATCCAAGGCAAAAAGCTGGTGTTTTCTGCCATTCCAGCTGCTCAGCTGGTGACATCTCCAGCGCTTGGCGGGGCTAAGTGGAGGACTTTGCCTAATCCTACCAGCCTCTTGTCCACCATGTGGCACTTGCAGCTTTCCTGGGCCATGAGCCACGGGGTGCCAGGGCTGTGCTGACAGCCAGGTCCCAGGAGGACACAGGGCATGAGAGACCTGGCTGTGGAAGGGCAGGGGGCAGAGGTTTTCTCAGGGTACTGTTCCATGAAGGCTCCCTGTTGAGCCAGGTTGGCCTGGAGTGTGGTGTGGGAGCTGCTGTGTCCCAGCCCCGAGGCTCCTGCTGCTGCGGCCCGATGGCAGGGAGGGATGAAAGGCCTGTGTGTTTTCTGCAAGACAGCCATCAGTGCCTCTTGCCCTGTCCCTCACAGCCTCAGGCCCTGGAATGGCTTGGCTTTTCCAGGCTGCACCATTAATGACGAGACAAGTCCATCCCTGCCATGGGCTCAGCAGGGAGGGGGAAGAAGCCTTGGACCGAGCACGGGCTCTGAAGCACAGTCCATCCTTGGTGGCACAAGCTGGCCTGTGACTCCTGGGGCAAGAGGAGCCCCCGACCAAGGGAATGAGCCTTGGCTGGTGTGAGGTGTGGGAGAGCCACGAGCCTGAGGAGGTTCACTCTGGAAGCCTTGCAGCCCTGAGGTGTGATATTAATTCATCAGTGTCCTCTAAGGAAAGGAGCTTTCTAATTAATTTTTATAGAAGTATCTTTCTTGTTTACACTGATTAATATTAAAAATGCTAATATGTATTTTTTAATGCTAACCACTGGCGAGGAGACCATTCTATCACCCTTGATTAATGCCAGCTTTCATGGTGTTGACACAGTGCCTTCTCGCTTCCCAAACCTCTTTTAAAAATGAAAATACACTGTAAAGCCCCCAGTGAGGGGTCCAGGCTGCCTGGGGGCTGGGGCAGATGTCCTGGCCAAGGCTGTGTGCCTGTCTTCTTGCCTGCTGGGTGCCAGCACAGGGGACAGGGCAGCGTGCCCAGCCTGTGCTGTGCATGCTGCTGTCTCCTATTAATCCTTGCTTCCCTGCAGTTTCAGGGCATGCATTTATTTCAGGCTTGTAGAGGTTTCCATTTGTATTCCACCATTTCTGTTGCTACCCTCTCGAGGCCAAGGCCAGCAACAAAAAGCGTCATAACAATAAAACTCAACTGCAAGTTATTTGCTTGGCATCATTGCATCTGCCAAACAGCAATATTAATTTTGTCTCTCAATGAAGGAAATATTCTTCTGATTAGCCACGGGGGCAGCATTTGTTCTAGAAATCAGCCTTTAATAGGCCTTTATATCATGCTGTAATTCAGATTGCTAAGGCAAGAAGAGCTTTTCACTGACACGCTTGGGGTCCCCCTCTGGGATGCGCACAGGATGAGCACAGACCTCTCACCTGGTGGAAAGGAAAACGCCATGGTTTGGACTGGAAGTGCTGTGGGGAAAGGAGGGCTGCAGGACAGGGAGGGCAGTGGGGAGGGACAGTATCACCCCAAGGTGCCATCCCTGTGGGGACAGGCAGCCGGGGATGCTGCCCTGCTGCTCCCCTGGACCCTGAGATGGGGACAGGGACAGGGACAGGCTCCCCGGGCTGGGAAGCTTCCCAGGGAGGAGTTCCCAGCCCCAAGAGGGTTGGAGAACACACTTTGTGCAAGAGCACACTGCTCCCCCCAGCCAGGGCCGTGCTGCAGCGGCAGGGAGAGGGGTGGCACTGCTTGATGCTCCCACAGCAGGGATTCCTCGCTCGCCGGTGCTTCGTTTTCTTTGGAGATGATGATGCTTTTTAAAAAAAACCAGCTCCCTCCCATCCCCTTCAGGAGAGAACCCGGCAGAGGTTTCCTGGTTAGGCCCTGGCAGCGCCTAACGCAGTCAGGCTGTGAGTGTTTAATGTGGGCATTAAATACTGAACCTGCCTGAGGAGCTTGTGGGGGCATTCCCTGTGCCAGCTGCTGCCCACACCCTGTGCTGCTCTCACACGAGCCCTCACTGCATCTGCACTGAGCCCTGGCTTCTCTGCAGGGGCAGCACTGCTGGCTCTGGGGCCTTGGCAGCTCCCTGCCCAGCAGCAGTGCTGTGTGTTTTCCCTCTCTCTCAGCACCGTTTTCTCAAGCACAGGAATGTGGCACCAGGCTCTGAGCTCTGCAGTGCCTGTGGCAGCCCGGGGGTGGGCACAGGTGGGAGCCAGCTTCCATCCACTGGCTGCTCAGGGGGAGGCAAATGCCCAGGGCAATGCTGAGGGAGCAGATGGCATTGAATTTCTAAGAGTGCTTTTTTAAAGTTTGGGGTTTTTTTTCCTCATAAATTGCTCAGAAATTATCTTGAAAAAGCGGGTTAGAACAGAGCAAGGAACAGGGATTTTGCTGTTTTGGCTGCAGGGAGTCTCTGTGCTAAAAAATTATCAAAGGACCTGTGTCCCCCTGAGAGTCCTGCTGTAAGAGATGCTGTGACTGCCACTCACCCCTTCCATTGCCACCTCTGGCTGTGGGGACGGGGCTTGTCCCTGCTCACCCATCTCAGGAGCAGCCCCAGCCAGGAAAAGCGAGGGGATGTCACCAGGCTGCCCCTCGTGTCCTCTCCCACGTCCCTGGGGATGGGAGCCGAGGCGTGTGCTGCTGGGGAGGGTGGCACTGGGCGCTCCGGGGTGCATTCACCTGCTCCGTGCCCAGCCAGCCTGGATCCACCCGCGCTTCCTCTCCCCTGCCAGGGAGCAGAGGCAGCTCTGGGGTGAGCTCAGAGAGGGTTTGGTGCCAGGGCATGGCCTGGAAGCCTTGCTGGCACATGGGGCTGCTCCCAAGGAACCCTTGGAAGTGCAGGCAGAAGGCTGCAGTCAGGTAGGAGCTTGCTTATCCTGCAGAACATTTCAGCTTTGCTCAGTGGGAACATTTCAGTGACAGGGAGGCATTTTCCTCAGCTGCTTCTGAAGAGCTGCCATCATCTCTGATATGTACCCACAAAGTTGTTGTTTCATAAAATATTTCTTTAATAGTATCAAGTTTTAATGCCGTTTCAAGTGTGTTTTTGTGTGGGAAGTACAAACCTTTAGGGATGCTTATTTGATAAGGAAGACCTGCTTATCTGATAACTTCGGACCTTTCCCGACACTTAGAATCCCCGTGCAGAGCTCCCGGGCAGAATCACACAGCACTGTGTTCGTGTGCATTCGTTTGGAGGAGGGGACAGGGGATGTGTGCAGAGTTAGGCAGTGCCAGCCTGCCTGCCACACCAGGGCAGCTTCGGCTCGCTGCCTCAGCAGCCCGCTGGGCAATCTGCATTTCACTCCTCATCCGCCCCTCTGCTGCACTCGACACCTCACGTGGCTGCCATTCAGAGCAAGGGAGAAATTTAGGAATTATTTCCGCTAGACCTGAAGCTTTTAATCATTTCAGTCTGCAAAATATTCTTTGGAGGGTCATCTAGATAACATCCCCAAAATACAGTCCGGTAATATGTAATCAAATATTCAGGTAGCCTGGTTTTCACTTGGGTTTTTTGCTGTTGTTGTTTTGTTTTGTTTTCCTTTTATTTTTGGGTATTGCTGCTGCCCTGATTCCTCCCAGTCTTACACTGTGTGATGACACCTTCACACACGAAGGGAAAATCCCTGGCATCCCTGCCGGAGCTGCACATCCCAGGCGCCCTTCAGCTCGAGAAACAAACTAATACAAGATTAAAGGGAATTATGGCTCTAATAAAAAGGATTATTTTTCCACAGGACAGGCCGTGTGCCTTCAGCCCCGTTACACAGAGCATCTCCGAGCCTCACTAAGTGTCAAATGAAATGGGCTAATGAAATGGATTAGGATCTTAATAGCACATTTGATTAGTGAAGCTCTCACCTCCGGGCACTCTCTCATGTGTGTTAATGGGCGCTGCGGGGGACAGCTGCCTAAATGAGCCCATTAATGAGCAAGAGCTCAGCCAGAGCCCCTGGCAGCCCACGGGGAAAGCCGTGTGTCTGTCCAGAGCGGGAAGGTGCACTTCTGTGTCTGAAAGGAAAGAAAGGAAAAAAAAAAAAAAAAAAAAAAGGAGAAATGCTAATTTTTTTTTGTTTGACGGGGAAAAAAAAAAAAAAAAAAGGTCGGTCTATTCTTAACTGGTGCCAGTGGGAGGGCCTGACATTTGGTGATGGATGGGGATCTGTGAGTGGGGCTGCTGTGCTAAATGCGGCCGTGGAGTCCTGCGAGAACGTCCTGGGATAATTCCCGAGCGCTGTCAGCTCGGTGTCACCGGGGGCTCGGGCACAGCGACAAGCGGTTCAGCCTTAGCCCGATGTAATTAACGTAATTAACGCTTCCCGCAGCGGCGCGGGTGCAATCAGTGTCTGCCACTCACCGAGGCGATGATGCTCCGGAGGGCTCGCAGGAGGATGTGGGGAGGGATGCAGGCAGGGATGCAGGCAGGGATGCAGGGAAGGAAGCAGGCAGGGATGCAGGCAGGGAAGCAGGCAGGGAAGCAGGGAGTGATGCAGGCAGGGATGCAGGCAGGGATGCAGGGAAGGAAGCAGGCAGGGATGCAGGCAGGGATGCAGGGAAGGAAGTAGGCAGGGCTGCAGGCAGGGATGCAGGGAAGGAAGCAGGCGGGCAAGCAGGCAGGGATGCAGGGAAGGAAGTAGGCAGGGATGCAGGCAGGGATGCAGGGAAGGAAGTAGGCAGGGCTGCAGGCAGGGGTGCAGGGAAGGAAGCAGGCGGGCAAGCAGGCAGGGATGCAGGCATGGCCACTGCAGGCTGGGCACTGAGGCTTCCACTTACCACAGCTGTGCCAGCACCTCCCCCCTTCCTCTGGGGCACCCAAATATCTCCTGAACAAATTCTCATAATGTTTCTTATTTCGGTGTCAGGCAGTAAATAACACAGAGCCATAAACAGTTGGGATGCTTTAGGGAGGCAGGGGTTATAAATTGCTGATGCAATAAGCTATCACATATCCTTAAAGAAGGGATTTAAAATATTTAAGTGAATAAACATTCAGAGCTGGCCTGGTTGGGTTTTGGGTTTTTTCCCATCAGATTGACTGCAGGATCCAGCAGATTCAGAGGAAAGCAGCCACAAGCTGTGAGCCCTGCACCCACAGCTGTCTGCTGAGGGCAGGAGCTTCACTGTCCTGTGAGATGTCTCTGACTGGGGCTTTTTATGCTGTTTGTTAGTTCAAAATTAAATAATTGGAAGGCTAACCCCCTGAGTGCCTCTCACGTCAGCCCTGCTGGCAAAGCACCTTCCTCCTGGAGTTTTGCCTTGTTCTGAAGTCTGATGGATGCTCTGCAATGATGGACTGCTGGGATAACCAGCATCCCAGACACTGCCTGCCTTCCCTGTTGGCTGTTCAGGCTCTCTCCAGTACCTGAAGTTTCCAACATCTTTCCAGTACTTATGAAAAACAGGGAGAGGGACATTTGATGGGGGAATGGCTTCAGACTGAAAGAGAGCAGGTTTAGATTAGGTGTTAGGAAGGAATTGTTCACCGTGAGGGTGAAGAGGCCCTGGCACAGGTGCCCAGAGAAGCTGTGGATGCCCCATCCCTGGGAGAGTTCCAGGCCAGGCTGGAAGGGGCTTTCAGTGACCTGGTTCAGCAGAAATTGTCCGTGCCAGCCGTCTCTGATTCTGCCAGAGGCAGCAATGGTTCTCACACCATCCTTGAGCATTAGGAGGGGGCAGGCAAGTGTTGCATCAGCTTTCAGTCTTGCTGTTGAAACTGAGCTGTTTCTTCTTCCTCTTTGGGGTTAGCCATTGTGGATGCAAGCCCTGGAGTGCACTGTGGGGTTGTTGTTCCCTTTCTGAGCTGCACAGCCACAGCTGCCCTGCCTGGAGGGTTCTGGGCACGGCAGTGGAAGCTGGGAAGCGTTCTGGAGTAGGAGCAGAGGAAGCAGCTCCTGTGAAGGACAGGGACATGGAGGCACTTGCCATGTGTGCAGCTTCCAATGGTGTAGCCAGTGGCAGAAATGGTCACAGGGGCAGCTTGAAGCAGCGTGCTGGAAAGCTGCACTTTCTGGGAGGGGAGGATCCTCATCCTGTGAGCCTTTGACTCCAAAGAGCCACAGAGAAGGAAGAAGGCACATAAGGAGGAAAACAAGAGAGAAAAAAGAGCAGGGAGACTGCCGTCAGGAGCAGCAAGTACCACAGATCCTTGAGAGCTGGAAAAACAGGAGTACCCCCTGAACTGGAGTCTTGGCACTACCCAGGCAGCTTAAATAGGTGCAAAACGGCTCTCAAGAAGCACAGAAAATTAGGATTTAGCAGCCCCTCTGTGCCACACATCCAAGCCTGGACAAGAATCCCCAGCTGTGCTCCCACAGCCCTGCACAGCATCCCTGCAGGTGAGGGACACTTTTTGGCATGTGTCTGGGTGTTAAATACAGATCTCTGGGAATTGTTTCAGCAATTTGGCTCACCGTTCCTAAAGCAATTAGTCATTGGAATAACGTTAGCAGTGCCTGATGTCAGCACGGTTTCCATGGCAATGGGCAGATTCCTGAGCAGACAGGAGTGAGGGTGTGTGTATGTGTGTGTGTGTGCAGGGAACAGCCAGCCCAGCCCCAGCCCAGACCTTCCCCAGCCATCCCAAAGCAGAGGGGCTCCATTCCCTTTGGGTTTTTGTCCCTTGCTGGCTGCTGAATGGGAAAATGATGGCAGGAGGGAACATCCCCCCGGGGTGAACACCTGAAGGAGGGACACCCTGTGCTCTGCAGCAGCAGCCCCAGAGCAGGGAGACATGACAGGCTATTTATTCATGACAAATGTCACTAGAAATTACGTGAACTGCAAGGTCAGGTGAGTTATGGCCTAACTTGTATAATATTTTAGCACACCAGCTCTGTAAGAACATTTATTCTGCTCTTTTCCCTAAGTGCTGTAGCACCAAAGTGACACCTCACTGTCTGGAGCTTGCAAGGCTCCAGGTATCCCCTGGGAACCTGCTGGGGTGGGAGCAGAGCCAGGCTGAGGAGCTCAGGACACAGGAACAGCCTCCAGAGCCCTGGCTAAGAGCTGGGATTGAGGAAAGCAGTGTGGCTGCACCCCTGCTTAACAGAGAAGGTCTGCTTGGTCTCTCAGCTCCCTGAATTAACCCTTGGTGAGGCTGGGTGAGGATCTCTGCCCAGCCTGGGCTCCTGGCCCTCCCCTCCAGCCTGCAGCTGGAGTCTGGGAAACCTGGGAGAGCCTTTTTGCTCCCATTCTCCCAGCAAGGTATGACAGGCAGGGCAGACACTTTTCCACCTCCTGAGCACTCCCATCTAACCTGTGCTGGGGCAGACTTGGTGAGCTGCTGGAGGTGCAAGGGCTGGGAGGGAGCAGAAGGCAATTGCTTCGTTCGGAGCAATCAGAGCAGAGCAAACCCCATTCCCAAAGAGCCCAGCATTGGGGAGTGATGCACGGCTGCTCCTCCTTAGGGCAGGCCTGAGATGCAATTTTTCCATGTGCTGGGGGCAGAGCAGAGGGCAGGGCTCACTCCTTGGGGGTGGGGGCCACACTGGGAATTTTCAGTCTGCATTGGAATGAGCTGCTCCCTTTCCCAGCGAGTTTAGAAAGGGCAGGAACAAGAGGACAAGAGGCACCTCCCAGCACCTTCCAGGCTCTCAGTGGCACCTGTCACAGCTTGGGTCACACAGCCAGACTCCAGCAGCAGTTGTGCTGCTGGGTTCTGGACCGTCCTACCCTCCTGAGACAACTTCCAGCCTGGAAACTGCTGTCAGGGGATGCAAGGGGACGCCTGTGGCTGCCGGGTGCAGCAGAGGGGACCGAGGGACATCATAACGTGTATCCCAGCCAGCTCTTGGGAGAAAGGTGATCAGGAGAGCTGGGATTTAATCCCATTGATCCTGCCTCGGGATCGAGGCTGGGAGATGACAGTGTGATGTATTCATCTGCAGATCAGGAGATAGCAGCAAGAACAAAGGAGCAGGAGAGTGCTGCTGTTTTCTCTGGCACTCGGAGATGGAGCTGAGGAAAGTCATTCCCTACAAATGCCTTTTTTGTGACAAGGATTCCATGCAGGAGTCAGAGAGGAATTGAACTGTTGTCACAACAGAGCCTGGTAGCCTGAGATGTTTCTATACCTGTTGAGAAGAAGACGATAATAATAATAATAATAATAATAATAATAATAATAATAATAATAATAATAATAATAATTAGTAATAAGAATAACAAAAGCACCAAGAGGAAATAGGTACTTAATGCTCTGAATGGACTGTGAGGCTGATCCTGTAATTTGTGTGGGAGCTGAAGGGATGGCTGGTCCCTGGGAAGGTCACAGCCACATTCTGCTTCCTGCCAAGCCCTCAGTGCCTTCCTGTCCCCCCATGCCTGACGTGTGGCTGCCGTGGTGCCAGGCGCAGTGGTGTCAGCTGTGCCCCTAAATCCAGGCTGGGACACAGAGCTGTGGTGGTGCCTGGCCCTGGGCAGGAGGAGCTGCCTGCTGGGCTGCTTTGGTGGGGCTGAGCCCCGTGGCAGTGGGAGCCCTGCCCAGGCAAGTGCCCACTTATTGACCAAGGGTGTCTGCAGCTGACAGGGCTGGTGAGGAGCTCCCTGGGAGCCCTGGTTCTGAAGGAAAATGGCTCTTTCCGTGCTGGCCCTGGGCTCTGGGTCCCCTGGGAGGGACAGTGGCTGCATTGGTGCCTCTGTGGTGCCTCTGTGGCACAGCACAGCTCAGTCTGCAGGGCGGCTGCTGGGATGGGCTGGGGACAGCAGGGACAGCCATGTGCAGGCCAGCTGTGCACACAGGGACACATCCAGCTCTGAGCTCAGGGGTGTGCTGGCAGCCACAGCCATGGGGCAGAGCAGGGGGGTGCCAGGCACCAGGAGAGGCTGGAGGTCTCTGGGACAGCAGCATCTTGTGATATTTATCCAGCCTCTCCTGTTCTCATCCCAGAGCGCCTACACCCACAGCCCTGGCTTAAAAGTCACAGGCTGTGAGATTAATTGGGCTGTCAGTTCTATTTTCCAGCAAATGAACTATCCAGAGAGTCTTTTCCAAGGTCCTATTTCCAGTGGGCAGAAATGTCATTTCAACATTTGGAGAGAAATGTAGGTGGGAGCTTTGTGAAACAGGATTTATATCCTTCTCTCCCTGTTTTAAAGCTGGAGCTAATTGGAGCAAGCCTTAATGGCCAAGGAGAGGATGTGTTTGATTGATTTGAGTTACTTCATAGCTGTGGGGTGAGCCAAGCCCTAATTGATGCACGGGTTCTGCTGTGGGGTGAGGGGAGGGGTGGTGAGACCTCCCATCTGGAAGGAGAAGTGGGCTCTCTGGTGTCTAATATGCTTTAGATTTGGGTCAAACCTTGTCCTGCTGGTGGGGTCTCCCCATACCACCCTCAGTGCCTGCTTTCTCCAGCCTGCAGTCCTGTAATGTGCTGCTGCCCAGCCAGGACCTCAGCAGCACTGGAGAGACTGGGGGGAGTCTGTGCCCAAAGGGGAGTTCTGATCCCTTCTCCTCCACCACTGCCACAGCACCTGCCTGCCTTCCTCAGCACCTGAGCCCAGCGACCAGCACAGCTCATCACACCCAGCCTCTTAATAACCAACTAGAAATTAAGTTGTATTAGCTTAAATGCAGATGCATTTTCAACAGCCCACTAACCTTTCCATCTCGAGTCTTTGCTTGTGTCTTAAAAATCCACTTTTGGTATGAGACTGTCAGATTTAATCCTTTTTAAATATCCTTTTCCCTGGTGAGGCAGCAAGATTTCCCAGGCAGCCCTGAAACTTGCAGATAAGATTTTACTGCAATAAGACATCCAGATGAAATGAAGTCTCTATTAAAAGCAGCCTTTTGGGGGGTATCCCACTTTGTCCATGTTTGTCTAAAAGTTTTGAGTGTCTGTTTTTTCACAGGACAGCTCATTTGGGTGTGGCTGGACAAAAATCAAAGCTCTTTGTGCCTCACAAAGGAGAGTGCTGAACCCTGGAAGCTGGTGTGTCTCTGACAGCCGCTCCTCTTGGTGGGCAAGCTTCATTCCTGCCACACATCTCCAAAGGGCTCTGCTGGGATCTCCTGGGCTTTTCCTTGTGGATGAAGACCCCAAGGAGCCAGAGGAAGGGACTTCAGAGCAGTTTTAGCGCGAGGCTCCAGGGTGAGCAAGCCCCTGCCGGTCAGTGCCGTGTCCTTCCCCGGCCCCAGGAGAGCCACGCTGCTCTCCTGTCCCAGCAGCTCGCAGCACATCCCTGCGAGGTGAAGGCCTGGAGCACGGGCTCCTCCCGAGCTCTGGCATCAACAGGAGCATCCAGAGGCATGCTGGTGGGACCAAGGGAGGGTGAGGGGACAGCAAGGAGAGGCTGGGGTCACAGGCACAGCAGGGAGCGGGAGGGTCAGGCTGGGCTGGGCTGCAGTGGTAGTGGGGAGGGAGAGCACGTTGGTTTCTCTGGGTCTGGACTGAAGGCACTTGAGACAGCAGTTCATGTTTGGACTCAAGTGTTTATTATTTCTTATCAGTAAAACAGTCTCAAAACCCTGAGTTCAGCAGCAAGGCACAGAATGGCCAACAATCTCTTGTTCCAAGGTCTTTTAAGACTAAACTATCCAATTAAGAACTGACACCTAGGTTATTTTCCCTTTTAACCCAATAACTGATCCCAATGAGGACTTTTCTGCCCAATTACAAAATGCCACCCAAACCCACGGAGAAGAAGGAAGCAGCATGAAGAAGAAAGCCAGGTCGACACCCTGTGCCCTCCATCTTGCTGCCATCCACAACATGCTAAAAATCCCAAAACATAAATTTCCCACCAAGTGATACACCTACGCTACTCTCTAGAATCTATTGCACATTTTGGTGGATTCTGGTCTATCTTGAAGTCTAGGAAACTTTCTCCATGAATGAGGGTCAGAGTCAGTGCTTCCCTGGGGGTCAGGGCACCCCAGAGCAGACAGAGAAATATTCCTAGTGCCCTGGGTTTCCACAAGAGCAGAGACCTCTGCCCTGTCCCCATGTGCCTGTGGCCAGGGCTGGGCCAGCAGGGTGGGGGGCTCTGTGTCCCAGGGGTCAGCAGCAGGAGCCCCCCAGCTGCAAATAGTCCTGGGCACTGAGAGCTGGGGGGAGGATATTCTCCAAGGATAGAGAGCTTTGTGTGTCTCTGTGTGCCTGAGTTATTTTTTTTTAAATTAATTCTCTGGCCAAGTGTGGAGCTACCTGCTGCTGGGTCACTAAAAATAGCTGTAAACAGGACGCTGAGGAGGCGGCGAGCAGGAGCGGGGCTGTGTGCCTGGATTTCGGGGATGGCATCGCCATTCAGAGATGCACACCACAGTCAGATTAAAGCCTTAATGGCTGCAATTAAACTTCCTGCAGGAGTGATTTCCTTGCTGAGCCTTTCTCGGCAGCAAACCCTGCGGTGCCAGCATTTCTCCAGCAGGGAGGAGGTGAAGAGGGGAAGCCCAGCATGAGCCCAGCCAAAGGTGCAGCTTCTCGTCCCTTGGCCAGCTGTCAGGGTTAAACAAAAGCCCTGCTGCAGCTATCTCAGCAGCATTTCTGGTGCACCAGATACTCTGCAGAAGTAAGGAGGTATGAGGAAAAGCAGTGAACAGGTGTCAGGGTGCCATTGGGGAAAATCCACCCACTTCCAGCAGCTGAGGAAACCCTCTCCATTAAAATGAGCACGAGGTCAGCTCAGACACAGGGGGACAGGGCCTGGTAGACACACAGCTGAGGAGCTGGAGGTGGACCCAGGGACCTTTGGTTGCTGCAGCACGAGGATGAGCCAACAGGGCACAGAAACCAAGCAGCTGTGTTACTGCCTCTCAAATTAAAGCCAACTCTCTCTATTCAGTGAGAAGACAAAAGGAAAAAGTAGGATTCAGCCAATCAGGCAAGGGCAAACCCTTCCTTGGCCCCGTGCCACACTCTGGTGCAATCACTGGGAATGTCTTTGCTCAGCCAGGAGGGCACTGACACATCCTGGGGGATCAAGAAAGCCTTTGAGTCTGGTTAACAAGCTGGTCTGGGGGAGAAAAACACAGCAAAGAAAGCAAAAGCCATCTTTCTGCTCACCTTTACAAACAGGGCTGCTGACAGTGAGCTCTGTTGTAAAGCACTTTGCTGCCTGAGGATGAAAATTGCTAGATGAAAGCTTTGTATATAATTTTTGCTTCAAGTACAACTGTTATCATTTTAAGTGATCTTTAGTGCCTGATTTTGACATCTTCTTTTCAGCTTTGCAGACTTGTTTTCGTTGGCCTGAAGAGCAAATCTGCCCATTTCTGAGCTGAAGCAGCTTTCTGGCAGGGATTGCAGCCAGGTCAGAATTAAGGCTAACACAATATTGTTTGTGCGGAAATGGTGCTCAGATGGAAACAAACGTAACGAGGGCCCCAGAGAACAGCCAGAAAGTCAGAGCACTGCACTGCTATCTTTTTTCATTACAGCAGCAGTGCTTCCTTTGAGCTGCCCATTAATTTCTAAGTCTTTAAAAAAGAGGAAGCAAGAAGAAGTCAAGAAAGGAGGATCAATAAAACCAAAGCAATGAAAGGCAGCGAGACAAGGCTCATATGGAGGTTAATGTCCAGCTTTCAAGAATTACACCTTCACTGCTGTGGCACATTCAGAGTTCAGGAAAACAAAGACCTCTCATTAACTGATGGCTGTTCTCCTCAGGATCACCAGTGGAAAGATTTGATCCAAAAACATGATGGAGTTGTTCTGGTCCAGCAGGAGAGCAGGCTGACTGAGAGCTGAGGGTGTCATGTCCTCAGCCATGCCAAATGCATGTGGGGTAGGCAGCAGATCTGCTTTCTGGTGGTTATGAGAACCTGGAAATCAGGGCAGAGGGGTCTGTGGTGCTTTCTGCCAGGCAGAAAGGGCAGTGGGATGCTGAGAAGTCACCTACCACAATGGTGGTGTCCCTCAAATGAGCAGAACTGCTGGGAGGAGAGTGGGTGAGCAGTGGTGCTCCTGAAACAGCCATCCCCAGGGATGTGGCTCCTCACCTGCACCAGCTGGGCTTTCCCCAGGGGGATTTTGCCGACTGCAGGCAGGAGCTGGAAGCTGCCTTCGTGTGGACTTGGAGCAGAAGGAAAGCCCAGTTCCAGGGAGTCGTATCAGGATTGGCACCCAAGAGCCTGGTGGGATCTTCTCAGCTCCCAGCTGCTCTTGGCCCTCTCTCACACAGATCCCAGGCACTGGTGGGCACACGGTGCCCTCATCACCACCTGGGGCCACCAGCCCTGCACAGGACCTGTGGGGAGCAGGGGGCAGGAGGAGGGTGGCACCACCACAGCCTGGGCACTGTACTCACTGCCATCCACCACGGATGGTGTCCCAGCCCCTCTGCTTCCATCCATTTCCATGTGCTCCAGGCAGTGGAAAGCAGCTCCAGCCTGGATCAGCGATCAAACCTGGGGCAGGAGTGACCTGGGTAGCGCTGCAGGCTCCAGACAGGCAGCTAGGTAGGTCAGCCACTTTTAAATATGCCTCTCTGGTGAAAATAGAAGAGAGAGCATCCATCACCTTCCGCTGGTGTAAATGCATGCCCTCCTTCTTTCAATCACACCTGCCTGCCTCTTCTGCACTGCCAGCCTTTCCTGCCCACAGGAGGATCCTCTGTCTCTTTCCTCGCTCTGTTTAAATTCGCCTTCTTGGAACAGTGGCATCTACATGAACAGTGAAAATTTTATTATTACTTTGCTTCTTATCCCAATTTCCCGTGCTTCTCATGCCATCTTCTTCAGACACCTTTCCCTTTCTTGTTTCCCAGCTATTATTTTCTGATTTCTAACAGCTGTTAGCCTAACTTCTGGCTAAATTGTTCCCTTCACTGTTTCTACAACACTTCTTAAAGACCTCTTTCACTTTCCATTCACAAGCGTTTAGTTATTGTTTTTTTCCACCCAGTCAGTTTGCTGGTAATTTCCCCTGATTTATTTCAGCATTTCTGAAGCAGTGAGAGGTTCTATTGCTGGCTGGGGCTGCCCTCTGCTCCTACTGACTATAACTGGATCACAGGCACTGCTCCCCGAGCAATTACCTCTTCTTTAGCAATTAAATCACTGCAGCCATAGAGCATCCTCTTGCATCTGCCTTAATGGCTTCTGTATCAGGATATGTCCATCTGAACCCTCTGGAAATTCTCCTGACACTCACCCTGGTCACACACATGCCCAGAGGAGGTTTCCCCACAGCACCACAACCCAGACCCTGTGGGTGGGAGGCTGCTGGCACCAATTTCTGCTTTAATGCAGACATTTTCCCCTTTTTTTTTCTTGCAAAAAATTTAAATAAATTGTAAATTGCCAGATGAAGCCACCTGCATGTATGATCAAAAGGTTTTTATTGCAACACCCTCCCCCCAGTCCACAGCCCTTGGATCTTCCAGGCACATCTCCTGCCGACTGCACCGTCTGCATGACATTAGCCTGCAACTCAGCAGGAGCAGGAAACATTTCCCAGGTGCTGTATAACTCTCCTAGAACCATAAAACAAGTGGCTGGGCCCGTTTGCCCATTTATTCTGGATCAGATGCAATCCCCCACAGGGTCTCCTGCGCCCCTATTGCTCAGAAGGCCTGTTAAGTGTTTTTGCTTCAAAACTGTAAGAAGAATGATTTATAGCCCAGGGATTTAGTGACATCTTTTTCTTGTTAAATCATCTTTTTCTTACCCAAGGTGTAGGACTCGGTGTCTTTCTGACAAGAAAAAATAAATTTGCTTTTTGTCTTGCTTTTTCCAGTGGCATCTTGGAAGGGGTTTTTTTTTTGTTTTTTTTTTTTGTTTTTTTTTTTGTTTGTTTTTTTTTTGTTTTTTTGGTTTTTTTTGTGTTTCTTTTTTTTTTTCCACTGTCCCAGGCTGCTTCAAGCCCCATCCAACCTAGCCTTGAACACTTCCAGGGATGGGGCTGTGCAGGTCCAGGGAGACCTGCTCCTCAGAGCTGAAGGGGAAAGAAAACCTGGGCCCTTCAGATGACTTTTACTGCCAACCTACTCAGCTCCCTTCACGGCTAGGAGCTGGCAGGGGAGGACCTGAATTACCTTGTTTTTGAGAGCATCTCCTCTCCTTTGGCGGTGTCTGTGCCAGGCAGGGGTGCAGGGGTGCCCGGAGCCAGCAGCTCCCGTGGGAGCAGCTCAGCACGGGGCACGGCTGCAGGGGGCACCTGCAGCCCACCCGTGGCACCTCGAGGGGAGGGGAAGCCTCACTGTCCTGCCTCTGCTTCAGAGAAACCCGCAGGCAGAAAGAGCCCAGCCCAGCCTGTGCCACGAGCTGAACCTGCCTCCAGCTTTGGAGAAAGAAGCCAACCCAACCCACAAAGAAATAAAGCTTGCTTTGCCTTTCTGTCCCAATTCCAAGCCACGTTCAGTGCCAAGAGCAATGATGAATCTGTGTTTTTTTTCCTGGGAAAGGCTTTCTACCTCACTGTGGTACCAGTCCCAGACTGGATGGTTTCAGCCCCTGACCATTGCTGGGATTGCTCTTGTCCTGCTGCCTGTTTGTGCCCTGCGGGGGTGGTGGGGGTTACAGCCACTTCTCTCCACGGCCGAGATATTCTACACATGGCTCAGTCTGTATTTGCTGCCTTCTGTGCTATATATTTTCATTACTGGGAAGAGCTGAGGGCTAAGGATGCTTAAACTATAATAAATACATAAATTGTTCCTGAAGACTCCCAAACACCCTGGTGGAGGCCCGGGGAAGACACAATTACCTTCCAGTGTAATTGAAGCCCTCGGAGAGGTCACTTTATTTTCATAGCCCTGAATTTTTTATGACGAATGGTTCCTAATATGCAGCTGACAAAGATGCTCATATGGTGTTGCTAAGTGAGAATATGAGAAAAGGGAGGGAATGTGATTATGGGGCTGCAGAGAGTGACACGCTGTCTTTCACAGCACCACTGCCCCTGCTCCCTGTGCCAAAGGCACAGCAGGGCTGGAGGGGGAGAGGGGCAGGCTGGATATGGGGCCAGCAGCAGGATTGCCCCTTGAACACTGGAGACTTTCCGTCTTCCCTCTTGGACCGTTAGGAGGACCTGGATATGGGCTGGTTCCCCCAGTGCCACCACTGGTGCCCTGGGTGGCTGTGGGGTGGCTCCCAGGCAGTCCCTTGAAGCAGAATCGTGAAACAGTTTGGGTTGGAAAGGACCTGAAAGATCATCATGTTCCAGCCCTCCTGCCATGGCAGGGACACCTTCCACTGTCCCAGGCTGCTTCAAGCCCCATCCAACCTAGCCTTGAACACTTCCAGGGATGGGACACCCACACTTTCTCAGGGCAACCTTTTCCAGTGCCTCACCATCCCCAAAGTCAAGAATTTTTTCCCTCTATTTCACCTAAATTTTTCCTGGTTCAGTTTGAGCCCTTTACTCCTCATCCTATGACTACAGACCCAGATGGAGAGTCCCTCTTTGGCTTCCTTGGAGGTCACCTTCAGACAGTGCAGCTCTGGCAGGAGGTCAGGGAGCCCCTTTGTTGCCTGTGCCCTGCAGGAGGTGATGCTCTGGGAGAGGAAACCTCGTCCCCGGCGAGTGCAGAAGCTGCTTTATCTGTGGGGCTTTATGTCTGCTGCATTAACTCCTTGGGACTACAACTTATTTAGCTTTGAAATGGAGCTGGGACTCAGGATGGAAGAGACTGACAGCTCAATTTTTCAGGAATTTATTGTCCCCAGTATTAATTATATGACCCACTTTGGTTGCAGGCTTTTATCTTTGCCTGCCACTCGTTTTACTGTAAATCTCTGTCTGGGCATTTTGGCTCATGGGGTACCCTGCAATTTGGTTCTGTGTATTCATTAGTGCTTTCTGATACCGCAGTAAAACCTTTTTGCATAAAAGTGGCTATTCATTTTCTGGCAGTAAGCATAAAAGACAAACAATGTTACCCATAAAAATAGCAGTTTATTCCAGCAGCAAGTGTCTCCGTGGGTAGCAGAAGGATCACTGCCAGGCCAGCTGCATGGGGTGCTCAGAAAGTGCCCACTCACAAGGAAAAAGCGGAGCCCTGGGCGGGCACTGCTCCGTCCTCCTGCAAAGGGGACGGCTGGCACGGGCTGTGAGGGCACCCTGGGGACCCTGGTGGCAGCAGCACTTCTCAGACTGACACAAAATGCCACATTCTGTTTGTTCTTCTCCTCCCAGCCCGGACACCCGCAAGGCGATGTGTCTTTGGCTGCTCTTCGCACGCTTTGTTGCCGTCTCCCCTGCCACAACGAGCACTTCCCGTTTTATCCCAGCTAACAAATGACAGGCTCTATTATTGGGCTCATTACCGAGGCAACTGGCTCGTGTTCTCGGGCCTGGGCTGCCCCTCCTCAGGCAGCACCACGGATGCTGCCAGAGCGGGTACTGCTGGCTCCTGGGGGGCAGGCAGCCTCCCTGCTCCCCAGCCCCAGTTAGGCATTCAGGAAGGGTTCATATCAGAGGATGTAATTCCACTCCCACACGTTCCCCAGAGAAATGAGAGTTAAACAATGAAAAGATTGATTTTCCAATGAATGTCAATTTGTTTTCTAACTGAAATATCAAATTACAGAGGGCTGGGAGGAGGGGAGCACAGCACAGTGCAAGAGGGGACTTGTTTTAAATGGGCAAACAATTAATTCCCAGATTCATTACAACGATTGTAAGTGAGGGTACATGAAACAGTAAATGCATTTAATTTGGAGCCCAGCATTTCCCCTGATGAGCTCGGCAGCTACAATATGCTCTCGCCATTGGAGAAGCTTCCCTTCCACTGCAAAATTTAATTACCTCTTCGTTACTCCAGGAAATTGATGGGAGACTGACGCAAGGCTGGAATCTTCACAGGATGCTCCTTGAGCTGCTTCCTCCACCATGCTGCAAGGGCTGTTGAGACAAGGCTGAGTGGGACCTCACACCCAGAAAAGCGCCAGGATCCCTCCTGTCCCCACAGTGCACGTCCCTTTCTGCAGGAGAAGTGTCCCCTGGCTGCCCTGGGTGTTCGTGGCCGCTCTGCAGGGAGGCAGACCCCGGCCAGAGCAGGGCTGGGTGCCCCGTGCCAGCTCCCCAGTGTGCTCAGGTGTGGCAGCAGGCAGCTGGGATGGGGCTGCTGGCAGGAACAGCAGCAGCATCTGGAGGACAGGACAAGGCTCCTGCACAGATGCTACCCTGCAGAATGGCACAGAGAGGGTGGGTGCTGCTTTCTGCTCCACCAGAGCAGCTCAGTGTCTCCTGACACAGATCCTGAGGATGCCAGCGTCTTGCATCAGTGCCTGGGAGCAGCTCTTCACAGCTTGTGGGCCTGGGAGAAATCAGCAGGATGCTGTGCAGTAAATAAATGGATCCAGGCAGGCCCAATTGACTTCCCAGGTAATTACCTAATGACTAGCTGAGAGAAACACGGCAGAGAGAACAGCACAGCCTCCGGGAGGGCTGCTCCAGAGCCCCTGACATCATAGGCACGGCAAGGAGGTCAGGTTTGGATCCAGCTGATGCCACAGGTGATGCTCAGTGGGGATCATCATGGCACTGGATGCCCCTGCCAGCCAGCCCTGCTGATGGCTGGGGAGGATCCAGCTGCCAGGCACAGCTCCCAGAGCAGGCAGCACCCCAGGGGGATGCCTGGCACTGGTCAGCAGGGACAGCTTTTGCCCAGCAAGGATAAGGAGAGCAGTGTCCCTTGACTCAGGTGCTGATCTGTGGGTTTCAAGTGCATGCAGCTGCTGTCTCCTTTCCACACTGCCTCCAGCACTTTTGAGGTGCTTCCCCTGGAAAATCAGCTGCAGACAGAGCTGTCAGCAGTGCCAATGTGATAACAGCTTCCGTTGGCAGTGCTGGTAAACAAGTGCCTTGGAAACCTCCACTGAAAATAGAGTTGTGGCTGTCTCCTGCTCTCCTAGGAGTAAGGAGCATTTCCCCCCACCCAGGCACTTTCCCCGAAAAGCCCCCAGATCCCTCAGCCCGCTGGTGAAAAATGCAGCAGTGACAGGGCCCAGATGGAGCCCAGGACGTGGAACCTCCCCCGGTGCTCCCGGGCTCCCCAGCCTGCACCAGGCAGAGCCCAGCTGAGCTGCTGATTACCTGCCCATCTCTTTTAAGACAGATGATCCATTTTATGGGCTGCCATAAAAGCACAAGGAAACTCACACAAATCAGGCAAAACTGCCATTTCCCCAGAACGGTCCTTCCCTCTCTCAGCAGCAGGGACCCACGTGGAGCCCATTAGCAGCATTCCTAGGAGATGCTGGCTGATGCTGGGGAAGCTGCCAAAGCACACACCCACCACGGGAGAGGTCCCAGAGGTCAGCCCACCTGGCACAGGCAGCCTGGATGCTCCCAGGAGTACCCAGCCACAAGAAGATTCTTTGGACAAACTGTGGCTTCCCACAAACAGGTCCGTGTCCTGCAGACTGACCCTCTGGCTTCCAAACTGCTCTTTCTGGTACAATATATTGCAGCTGTGTACAGCAAGGTGATTTGAGGTGTTGGAAATTGCCTGGGGTTTGGGGAAAAGGCATTTTTGAAATTATTTGTTTTACTGCAGAGTGAATGGTGAAATGGCCCCTGAGGTTCCTGCCCTGGCTCCCCCAGCTTTGCTGTTACCTTCCAACCCTGCAGACACGTTGAAACCCTCAGATCTGAGACCAGCAAGATATGATTCAGCAAGAACACTACAGCACCTTTTAGGTATGAAATTAATGGTCTCTAATTAGGGTGACAATAATGAGAAGTTATTTAATAATTAATTTCTTCCTATGAATTAGTCAGTGTGTTCTTAACTCCAGGGCTCTGGTATTTGGCAGAGAAACCTCTGAGCCCTCATGGGGCATCCTCTGGGTGCTGCTGGCAGCAGAACCCCCTCCCTGCCAGCTCTCCAAGGGCCAGAGGGGCAGCCTGCGCAGCTCTGAGCTGCTTCCCCAAGCGCAGCCCCAAATGCAAATCCCTTCAACCTCAGAAAATCTCATTTCAGGCAATATTTCAGCCACAAGAGGCTTCTGCTTCTGCGAAGGGAGGAGAGACCTGTCATCCGCATGCCGGTGTTTACGGTTTGAGCCTGTTTGCTCTTGTTAGCTCTGAGTTACTAAATTTATAAGGGAGCATGTAAATCAGCCTTGGCCCTTCACAGGCCTTGAGATGTTATCTGCAGGCTGGGCTATGCACAGAGGGTCTGAGCTCAGCTTTCAGAATAAATGAGTTTTGGCTGTAGCCGTGGAGCCATCTGTGCTGCCAGGCTCAAGGCATCGTGCTGGGGACTCGTGGGTGCTGAGGCTGGTGCCAGCCGTCACCCTGCCCACGGGGCTTGCCCACCTTGCCCTGCAGCCCTGTGAGCCCGGGCTCTGCAGTCCCCTGGGCTTTCCAAGCCCCTCAGCCCTGCTAATTTGGCAGTGTCCTGGGCGAGGTGATGACACAAGCAGGACCATTTCTGGTTGCATTTCTGTATGTGCTGTTTTGTCTGGCCTGGTCAGAGCCCTGTGTCAAGGCTCACTTTCTGTGAGGCAGAGCAGCTTCTCCCGTGGGGCTGGAGCACAGTTAAATCCATCACCCTCCTCGGACCCTGCAACGCCAGCCCTGTTGCCATGGCAGGCTCTCACCGCTCTTTTCACTCCCCTCACCCTTCAGAAAGACAGCTCAGATGATTTCTGCCTCCATCAAGAACCCTGAGCCCCAGGGCGCTGCAGAGCACTGGTAATTCCTGCTCACAGCCCTGAGTGAGTTCCCTGGCCAGAGGGCACCGTGCCCAGCAGCATGGGCACACAGCCCTCGCCCCACCTGAGTTTTCCACCTGCACTGAGCACGCAGCCTTCCTGTGCAGGCTGACACTCTTACCTGGCCTCCTGGCACCCAGGGCTGGTTCAGGCCACAGAGGCACTGACGGTGTGTCACTGACACATTTTGGTGGCCACCTGAGCGTGGAGCTTTCTCCACTGGCATCTCCATCCTCATCAGGTTTCCTGCTTCACTTCTAGCTGAGCCTTGCTGTAGCTTTTGGGGAATATTGGGAACACTTGCTGGCTCCTTCCCTCTCCCTCCCCTCTGGCTCTTTTTTCCGTGGTTGTTTCTCCCCATGGCTCTCTGTGGCAAGGGAAGGGTGATGTGCCAGGACCTCGTGCAACTCACACATCCTCTAAGCTGCTTGGTCGCCACGTGGCTCATTCTCAGTCAGCCTGTGAAAACCTCAGCATCTCCCACCCCATCCTTTAACCCAGCCCTTCCAGGACCTCTGCAGCTCTGCAGAGGTGTTCTTGGTGGTTGGAGAGTTGTCACCCTCACATTCCTCTGCCCTTTCATGCATTATGTGACTGTGATCTTCAGCACAGAGCCCTGTGCTTGAACCTGATGCACTGAGGGCTGTTCTGCCCTGGCGTTGGGGGCTGCTCACAAACACATTCCTCCTGCAGGACACTCCTCCTCCCTGGCCTCTGCTGCTGCTGAAGGAGCAAGGGACCTGCCTGTCACAGCTGTACCTGCCTGAAGATCCAGCCTGGCACAAGGATCTCAGTGCTTCAATCACAAATAATTTAAAATTCATAGCTTTTTTTTTTTTCCTCCTGTGTGCTCGTTATTGAGCAAAATTCCCATGGTTCTTTGCTGCATAAGTCTGTTTAAATAAAGCAAATAAAGCAATCAACGTGCTTCAGCCCTTGTCCTGCCTGGCTGGACCCTGTGGAAGGGATGAATTTGGAGCAGGGAAATGCTCTTCTGGTCCCCACTGGGATGGCCAGCATGGCCCAGCTGATGGCTGCTGGAAATGCACAGCTACAAGGTTCCCATGATGTCCCAAGCAGCTTTTCTATCTCATACAGACATGACTCACTGGCAAAGCATGCCAAAATAGGCTCAATCTGTTCCTGGGATTCCCTCATTCAGGTGTCTCTCCATTTCTGGAGTTTTTACAGAGACTGCAGAGGGACCATTCACCTCCTGGCTCTGCAAAATGAATTGTGTTGGACATTTACACTATCATTACATTTTCTTTTTCAGACACATTTTAATTAAATGAACTTTCCTTTCATTTTGTCCTTTTTCTGGCTGATCAAGAAAAGCATCGAGAATTTAGATAAACCCAAGAGAAAAAGGTCATTTGCAAAGCAATAATTTTATTTTTTCCACCTTCTTCCCCACTGGCAAGGATTCAAGCAACCACCCACAGGCTGGTTTCAGTTTGAATTTAACCAAGTGCCAGTGAAGTGCCTCCTCCTCCCACTGAAGGATTGCTCCTGCTGTTCTAGCAGGCAACCATGCAGTGATAAAAATGATGCTGCCAAGGTGGGATGCTGCTTCTGGGATGGGCACGTAGTCCTAGATGGGCACTCAGGGCTGCCACAGCAAGCTGCAGCTCTTGGCACATTTTGCTCCGTTTTGTCCCACAGAGCTGGCACATGGCACCTGGCAGTAATTCCCTAAATTCCAGCAGAAGCATTGATTTGCAATATCCAGCAGTGCATTTCCTCTCACCCTCTCTTCAAGGGGGTGCAAAGGGCAATGCATCCCACAGGAGCTGAGGCAGCAGCTGAACCCACTCCAGGGGCAATCAGCTCTTCTGCTCCTGCCAGCCCTTGCACAACACCCACTGCTGTGCCCTGCTGCTCCTGGCCCCTCTCTTCTGCTCTGCCCTGCAATTTCTTCCCTTCAGGATTGCCTCCCAGCAGTGCCCTTGCAAATTTCTCTTCAGGCTGGCATGGCTCCTCAACAGCACTACCTTACAATGAGCTTTTCTGAGCTATTAGATAGCAAGGGTTTAATTTTCTTGCCTTTTTTCCTCTGCCTTCTGAAAACCTTTACCTGCAGTATCCTCTTGTTCTCTTCCTCCTGAGTTTACGTCTCAGTGGCTGTAATAAATTGCAATGGAAATAATGCTCTGTATTTCCAGGAACTAATCAAGCATGATTGTGCAGCAGCAAAAAGTCAGGGCAGCTGCTCAAAGGAGCAGATCCCAAGGGAAGGAGGGATTTAAATCCCTGTCTGGCCAGGAGAGCAGGGAGAATGGAGTGGGAATGCTGGCTCACCTGACCCCTGTCCTTCTCCCACTGGTGGGGATCAAACCCAGCACTTCGAAGCATTAGGCATTGAGAAAAAAGTTGCCTCTCATTTTACTCAGGTGTTAGCCATTTATTTGGTGGAGCTGGTTGCAGTTCAGGCATGCCATACAGAGGAGAATTCATCCCATGGAGAGCCTCTACGAGGAATCTGGGACCAGAGAGCTGCTAATATCAGCAGCAAGATGAAAAGATTTTTTGAGTTATGTACACTGATGTCAATCACCCTTCCCCTTGGTGCTTCCCTTCCTGCAGGGAGGTGCAATAAATCACACACATTTCCTGAGTGCAATCCTCTTCTGCTTGCCCTTGGAGGCAGAGGATGAAGCCCGAGCAGCGTGTGGGTGGGGAAAAGCAAGGACTGCCGTGAACATCAAGGAAAGCACACGCAGCTGGGCTGAGCCAGCAAAGCCAGCCATGTCTGAGCAGCCCAAGGCCCCAGACAGCCAAAGAGAGGCTTTAAAATGTCCTGGGGAAGAAGCAGCTCTGTCTAAACCCATGCATTATGTATTTCTGCCCAGTTTGCATGAGATCAAGGAGGCTGCCTGCATCCCTCAGCAGGCAGTGCTTTGATGAGCACTGTGCTGGATCCTGGACAGTGCCTGCTGGTGGGCTTGGGCAGGGAGCAGCTCCAAGGCAGGAGGAGCAGAGGCAGAAGATGAGGAGGAGGGTGTACCCCAAAGCTCAGGGAGGTCACCTGGACATTGGGATGCTGCTCTGGGTTAGGGCACAGAGCTGTGTCTCTGCAGCTTCTGAATTCATTGCTGTTATTTATGGACTTTTCCCTACATACTCTTATTTACACTCCCCAAGGAAAGCTGGGCAGTGACCCAGTGCCTTGTGAAAAATCCTGTCATGCTCATTGTACCTGATTTAGTGCCTGCTAAGTAATAGTCAGAAGATAGGCTTGGGGCTGCTTCACATCTCTCTTTTTGAGAAATACACCACTTCCCTGGACCACAGCAAACTCTCTTCCCTCCTGCTTTCCTTCTGCCACAGGGAATGAGTTTCAGGGCTCTTCTCAGCTCATTATTCTAAACAGTTCCCATTAGTGTCTGATTAGTGTCTCACAGGCTGTGTTGTGATACAACATCTGCTTCTGACATGGGCTGTGGCAGGCAGAGGAGAAATCCATCGCATTTTAGATGGAGATAACAGTTTAATCTGGGCTGCACTGGGGAAAGGAAAGTCTGCCAGGGGAAGCCCAGGCACAGGCGCTGCTGGCTCCCAACACCACCCGTGTAGAGAGGTGACAGAGGTGACAGAGGTGACCTGTTCCCTCAGAAAGCACTGGCAGCTCTGACTCGATGCACATTTTTCAAGCTGACTTTAAGCCTGCACTAAGACCCATGAGCAGGCCATGAAAGAAGAGAGAAATTGAAGCTTTCCCTGGTTTTGTGTACAAAACATAGAGAACCTGTGAGAGTTTGCAAATGATGCAGGAGGAGCAGCAGAAGAGCAGAAGATTTTTACCTTGCTTGAGGTAAAAATCAGCCCATTGTCTGAAAACAGGACAAGAACCCCTGCTTGGTCAGGACTCTCCCCTAGTGTGCCACATCAAGGGCTCACTCTCTGCTTGTCTCAAGTGCTACCACACCTGTGACAGCCTTGAAACCTCAAAGCTGGATTTAATTTTAAGAAGTGGGTAGCCAAGAGCAGCAAACAGATCTGTTCAGGTTTGTACTCAAAAGTTTTTAAGCTTATTCCTTCTTTGGTGATTGTTGTTGTTGTTTTGTTTTGTTTTAATTTTTTTCCTGCTGTCTGTAGTTGCATAAAAAAATCTAAACCTTAAAACCAAGCAAAGTTTCTGATTAATCATTTCTTATGTTTGAAGAAGAAAGGCTTTGGTTTGGAATTCTTCTGAAAACAGAATCCTTCCATGCTGGGCAAACAGAGTTACCTGGCAACAAGTCAGGGGAAAATAAAGGGAGCAGGAGGCAAGGGGGGAGAGGAGCAGAGCCTGTGCTCTCCCCGTGTCCCTGGTGGGCTCAGGTGCAGGTGCAAGGGTGGCTGTCCTGCTGTGCCTCTCCCGGGCCATCAGCACCAGCTGTCCTCCTCCCAGCACTCATCTGGAGGCTGTTGTGCAAGGAGCCCCTCCTTGGCAGGGTGTGGGGACAGTCCCCAGCCACCCATCTTGTTCCATGCAAGGCACCTACTACAAGACACCCCACACAGGACACTGCTCACACCAGCCCAGAGCTTCATTTCCAGCTTGTTCCAGACAGTTTGTTCCAGCTACACCCTGGCTCTTTGAAGAGTCATCAAAATCTGTCTTTGAAATGCCACATGATGAAACAGCTTGATTGGAGTTGTGGTGGAACATCTGAGGGTCAATTACACTCCCTGCATAAAAAACATTAGGGCGTCCTGTCCTCAATCTTTTTTATGGCTTTGCCTGCTTTAAAAGGCCTGTATATAAACTAGCCTTTAAATAAATAGACTTGGAAGCATAATCTCCTCACACAGATTTTTACAAAACTCAGTTCAAACCCTCTCAATCTTCAGGACAAACTAAAAGGGTTGAAACCATTACGTTTCTCCCTGTAGAGTGGCTTTCAGAAATGACCCTTCTTTGAGCTCTCTGGGTTTTCCTACCTGTGCTTTTAGATGTGTAGGCAGATCAGTAAATGCCAACAGCAGCCATCTCTCTCCTCAGCTTTTTCCTTTCTATTCATCCAAAGATCTCACCAGTCCATTTGTGCACAGCATTAAACTCCTCATGAGCACTCATAATTCCTCTGCATCCTGACAGTGTCTCCATCCCCAGCTGCACAGCACTTTAGAAGAATTACACTGTATTTGCTACCTGGCTGATCAGCACAGTCCTCAGTCATTAATAAAAGCCTGCATGATCAATGCCCTGTTGAATCACCAGGGGGATATTTTTAGAGGGATAAGCCTCTAAGAGTGGCTTAGGGCTAACCTATGCTCACCCAAGTACCAGCTGGAAGCTGTGAACTTCTTGTTCCTGACCAGGACAAAGTGCTGCCTCTATCCTTCCACTCTTTTTCACAATAGAGAAGTAGTAGCCAAGCCATGGTTGAGAGAGAGGTCGCGCTCAAAATTGATGGTACAAGTAAAGTTCATTGTAGCTCCAGCTGGCAGCTTCACAAGGCACACATAACTCACCTTCCCACATGGTGCCTGCTGGAAGTGCTGTTTAAAGAGAAAGAGATTGTACCAGGAAGGGTAGAAGCAAAAATCCCTGTGAGATACTCTGCCAGCTCAGAGGGACAGGAGAAAGGGAGCACAGACTGCAGAGATGATGGAAAGCACTGCATTTCCTTTCGGTCTTTTCCTTGGAAAGCTTTACTCTGAATTTGTTTGGCATTCATCTGTTCCCTCAATAACCCTCCCATTTTGCAGTTCCAGCCAGCAGTAGCATTCCCCAGGCCTTCTGGTGGTCTTGGTCTCTCCTCACCTGTGCTCAGTCCACCTCAAAGTCTTGCTGGCCTCCACTGGACTGGCTCCAGTATACCCACAGCCTTCTCATTCTGCTCCTTCTCCTTGTGTGTCCAGGGCAGAACTGCTTCTCTCTGAGCCTGCAGCCACGCAGCCAGGCCCAGTTTGGAGATGAAAGGCTTTCCTGAGAGCCTGCCTGCAACTGCTGCTCCTTATTGATGTGCTTCCTTGTGTTTGAGCCGTGTCAACGAGCAGCCAAATGTACGGAGAGGAAAATCCTTACATGTGCCAGTTCCTCCTCTCTTTCCTTCACGAGGAAATGATCCCGCAGGCAGCAGAGCTGGAAGCAGCGTCCTGTGCTTGTAGGCAGAGACAGCTGAGTCCTGCCTGGGCTGAGAACAGCCCTGAGCATCCCAGGGCCCACAGCCCAAGCAAGGAGCTCCGGGCTCGGCAGGGACAGGGTTCACAGAGGCCCCTTGGAGGGCTCTGGTAGGGACAGGACAGTGCAGGCTGCTGGGCCACCAACCTGGTGGGTCTGGGCCACAGCCCGTGGCTTCTGGGCCACCAACCTGGTGTGTCTGGGCCACAGCCCATGGCTGCTGGGCCGGGATGTTAATGGTTAAACGCTCCAGAAGCTGCCTTGGTGCAGAGCATGCAGCTTTGTCCAAGTGCTCTTCCAGCAGGACCTGAAGCCACCAGAGCTCCCCTCCTCAGCCACCCGGTCCCAGGCCCTCTCCTGCATTTATTCTCTTGCTGGACCCCCACACCTCTTTCTTTCTCCCTCTCCCTCCCAAAAGGCAGGTAACCCCTCCCTTTGTGCCTCCCTGGAGCAGCATCAGCCTGCTCTTCTGGGGTCCATCAGCTGCAGAGCCCTCCTGGGGACAGCCAGGAACCCACCAGTGCTGCTGGCACAGCAGCACATCTCCAGCTCCTTTCAGCCACTGTGCATCTCCTCCTCTTCCCAGCTTGCCTCAAGGGAATGGGAAATCATCTTTTCAGTCGCATGAAGGATGCTAAACATCTGTATGGAAGCCTATATCCAACTCAAAAGTTGTTATTAGCCTTGTTCATTAAGCCATTAATGATGCTAAAGCATGCAAAGTACATTAAAAACTTCTTCTTAAACAGCAAATACACCCTGTGGCTGTTAGGGTCAGTGCAAACTGATATATATGGCATTAGTGCTGCTGCAGTGCTCATTCTTTTTCCCAGTGTATGAAGTTACATAGATCTGACCATCCCAGTGAATAAACAGGTTCTTATCAAAGGAGCCATTGGACAAAAAATCCTGAAAAATTCACTTTTCTGGCAATAATAAATATATCACACCAAGTTTCCGTTGGGGTCCTCTGTCCCAAAGACCTGCAGCAGACTCTCTGGAGAGATACTAAGGTACCTTGTCCCATTTTCTCACCACTAGGATTTGAAAGGGACATCATATGGTGACTTTACTCTGACTGGGAGCTGCAGACTAGAATGTCTTTAGCATGGGGGATGCAGCACAGCCTTGGCAGGGCTGCCACCACCAAAGAATTTGGTGTTCACTGTTGCTGCCTTCCCCTTGTTCTTTGGAGCAAGTGACAGGAGGCGAAAGGCACTTGTTCCACTCTCGGGTGATGCCAAGGTCGTTTCTGTGGCACTTATGGCACCCCTGGCAGCTGTTACAGCCCCTCTCCCACTTCAGGCATCACCACCTCCCTCCTGCAGGCTCAGCCTTTGTACACAGTGCTGGGCAGCTAATACCAGCTGCTTTCAGGTCTGTCCCCCAGTTTTCAACACCAGTGTGGTGTCGGTGAGGCCTCGCTGGCTTCTCCCAGCACGAGATAAAAGTGGTTTATTGCACAGCGCTGACAATGGGATTTGTTCACACATTACCTAGAGGTGGCACAATCTCTGCCGGTTAAAGGGAAATGTTAAACCTGTCACTTCAGCAGGAGACATTAGAACGTGCTAAATGGGTCATGCTGTTAAAACAAATATTCCCAAGGTAAATTTATGAAGGACTGCAAAGGGACAGATGTGGGAATGCTGCAGCATCCAGAGCCTCTCTGTCACTGGTAGCTGCAGCATCAGGTGCCAGAGCAAACCCAAATTCCTGTGCAAGGCAACAAGTGCACTGGCAAGGCAGGTCGTGTTCCCAGAAGCCCTCAACAGTGGCCAAATAAGCCTGTTTGGTTGCCACCAGGTGGGGTCTGACAGTCCCCCAGGAGTGCAGTGCCACCTGTCCAGGGCTGGGGACAACACGCCGGCTGTGGGGCTCACTCTGCAGGCACAGCCCAGCAGAGCTGTGCGGTGGCAGGGCAGGCTCTTGTGATGCTCTGCACGTTCCCAGTGTGGCAGAGATGCTCTCCTGAGACAGGGGATGGCTTTGTCTGCAGCTCAGAAAGGACCCAAAGGAGCCTGAGCAAAAGGGAGAGCGTCTCACCAGCTCTGCTCGAAACGCTCTGCAGGGAGCTGGGCTTGCACGAACGACCTCCTCCTCAGCCAGCACAGACATGGGGAGGGGCTGTGCCCAGAGTTTCCCATTCTCCACCTGTTTCACAGGTGATAAAACATGTGAACCAGTGTCAGGTGCTGGCCTGCCCGCCATGTGTCTTGCTGGAAGAGAGCAGAGGTGCAGCCCAGAGCTTGTGTGAGCCACAACTTGCCTTTCCCTCCTGGCTGTGAGGGGCTGATGGCCTGTGGAGATCTGAACCTGATGTTTCCTCCCCCAGGTCAGCTCAGCCGAGTGCTCTGGCATTTAGCCCTTGGTACCCATCCCCTCAAAGGTGCAGAGAGAGCTGCTGCTCTCCCTGCTGCCTGTGGAAGGGATCCTGACAGTGCTTCAGCCAGCAGTGCTCAGTAATTGTGTGAAAAGATACAGCAAAAGGCAAATCCTGCTGTCACTGAGATAAAAGAGTCCTCAAGAGTGTGGCAGTCTTCCTGCTTGCACAGCCCCCTGGCATCTGAGAGAGGCACTTGTGCTCTGCCATCCTGGTCAGGTGCCTGCTTTGCTTAGATTGAAAAGGAAAAAGCAGCTGCCTCATGACCCAGCACTCCAAGGACCATGGCTTTTGTCTCTTTACAGCCAAGGGGTTTGCTTCCTTATCTGGTGTAGGAAAGACTAGGAACTTCTCTGGTTTTCAGCCCTTCAATCCATGCTGGACCCCAACAAGGTTTGTGCTTTCTGACGCTGGGGAAGGAGAAACTTGGAGCACTGGTCACCCTGGCACCATCCAAAGACCCAGGGATATTTCTTCAATACCTTCATCTACCAGTGTACATCTCCCCACTTGTACATCTCCCCACCTCCTTCCTTTTCCTGTGTTACAGCTCTACTATCTGATCTTTTCTTCTGTGGGCATGCCAGTGAAAGGAATGAAGGTGCTGCCTGCTCTGGGATTGGAGCACAGTCAAGTGCACGCAGCTGTGGGTATCTTGCAGTAACTCTTTCAGGCTCTCTGCAAACCCCAGCAGCTGTCTCCAATTCAATTACACGTTTTCCATGCTGAAACCAATAGCTGCAAAGCAAGAAGCATTGTTTTGGCTAACAGAGAAGGTCAGGGGATGAGGAAGAATTCCCGCTTCCCTAGGCAGCCTGCTTCCAATGACTGACAACCAGGGAAGAAATTTTTTATTGTGTCCAGTCTCCAAGTTGTGCCTCCTCCGGCACAACTTGAGGTCATTTCCTTTTCTCTTGTCGCTTATTATCTGAGACAAAAGCCTGACTCTCACCTGGCTACAACCTCCTTTCAAGAATTTGTGGAGTGATAGGGTTCCCTCTGAACCTCCTTTTCTCCAGGCTGAAAAATCCTCAGTCACTCCTCCTCACACTTATGCTCCAGACCCTTCCCCAGACTTGTTGCCCTTTGCTGAACACTCTCCCACACCTCAGTGCCTCCTGTCCCTCCTCTCAGGATTGTCCAGGTCCCCCTGGATGGCATTCCTTCCTTTTGTTGAGTCATGTACTGCTTGGCTTTGTGTCATCTGCCAACTCACTGAGGTGCAACCGATCTCACTGTCTCTGCCATTGATAAAGATATTAAAGAGCTCTGTTTCCAAGACAGAGCCCTGAAGGGCTCTTAATATAATATAAAGCAATCAACAGCAATAGAAAAGTATCTTAAAACTAGGTATTGATTTCCTGTCCAACAGGATATATCTCAGCCCCTTCCCAGCCTCCCTGAAGCCACACTGTGGGGCTGTGGACCCAAGATTAGGCTGAGCAAGGAGACCCCTGACCTCCAGCGAGACCCTGGCTCACCCCACTGTCTCCCAGGGAGTTAGATCAGGGTAAAACAGGAAAAATGAGATGAAGTCAGCTTCAAAAGTGTCAGGAGGAGAAGTCCCACACCAATAACCACAGTCTGGAAACAATATTTTAAGTTGAGAGTCATTGTCTACATAATCTCCAGGTGCTTTCTCACCTACGTTTGCAGTCCCCTGATCTGTTAGTCTGCAGCAGCTATCCCCACACCCCTGCCTGTCACAGAGTCCTGCAGCTGGAGGATCCATAGGAGGTGTGCAAGTCTCTGGGACAGGGTTCTTCTCAGTTACTTGCTTAGTAACATTTCAGAGCCATGCAGATGCTCAGCACTCACTGCACCCTGTGCTGCTGGGCCCAGCGCTTCAGTACCCACCATGGGGAAAGGAGCCAGCATGTCCAACATGCAGGGATTTGCCCTGCCCTGCCCTTCCTTCTCTCCCTAGCACAGCCTCCTGGGCTGGCCCTGGGACCATGCTGGCACATGCAGTAGAATGCTTTATTCAGAGGATCTCAGGATTGCAACCCTGCCCAAGCAGAGCACAGAGTCCCTGCAGACCACTGGTATTGCCATACCAGTGCAAAAGAACTATTTCTTTTGCTTGCTATTTTGGGAAATCAGGAAGTGACTGACAGACTGGCAGAAAATGCAAAGGGGCTCGTGTCTGCTGCCCATCATTCTCCTACCTGAGCAATCCACCCATTCTTGGCTGCTCAGGGTGGAAACAGCCAGGGCCAAAGAGCAGCGCTCCTGGGCTGCTTTGGTCATGCTCTGCTCTTCCTGGGGTTTGCCAGCAAGGCCATTAACTAAAGGAAGGACTGGATCCTCTCTGCTGCCCACCTGTCACTCCCACCCATGGAAATGCTTGCCATTGCTGCAGATTTGCAGGCAAACTGGCAGGAACCTCTTCCTAGGCAGAGAGGAACGTAATTGGCATAATTGACAGCATAAGGAAGGTCTTTATCAGTCCATTGATCAGAAGAGGATTTCTAGCAATAACCTCTGGGTTGCCAGCATGCTAAAAAAACCCCAACCAAACAAGAGGGAACGGAGATTTCTGGTGTTGTAAATGTTACACTGAATGTCACTAAATATGAATAATGATGACCACTAGTTGCATATTAGGACCTAGGTGCATACCTGGGTTCAGTAAGGTAGAACACCATGAAAATATCTCAGAGGAGCTGGGATTTCCTTTTTTGTTAAAACTGATCTAGGTCTATTAAACCTTGTGCTGGGGGTGATGTATCACACCCAAAACACTTTCCCACGGGCAAGTGTCCTGTGCTTTACCTTGCACAGCCCTTGGTTTGGTAGCAGGCCTTTGTGTGTATAAGTCAACATGTAACAGCCCAATGCAGTCATCTCACTGTTGTTGTCTTGTTAGCAAACAGCCTCTGCTGCTCTTGCTCTGCATGACAGAGTCCCCTGGAGCCCCCACAGGTTGCTGTCACTGCAGGTCACAGGCAGGACAACACAGCCAGGTGAAAAATAAAAAAGGTCAGTGGATGTTTTCCATGGGCTGCTGCCTCTGCAGAAGAGAAAGGCAGAGCCAGTAATGACCCCACACAGCAGGGACTGTGATCCTGCCCTGTGCCAGGAGGGTTTCTGCTCCCTGAGCTGCACCAGCAGCGAGAGCAGGGCTGGGACCTCAGCCAGACCTGGAGCAAGCGGCCCCCAGGGACAGCAGAGCTCTTCACCTCTCCCGTGGTCAGGAGCTGAACTCCTCAGGCTTCAGAGGCTGCCTGAGGAATTTTATTTTTAGAGGAACCTCTGAATTATGCATGAGAGAAGGTGGCATTTTAGAGGAGATTGTAGCACGGGGCTGCATCAGCCCCTTCTTAACACAGGCGCTGGGGGTCCAGTCAGGTGCCAGCAGAGTGTGGGACTGCTCCAGCAGGAGCTGGAAGGAAAGATTTGCTGCAAGTACACCCTGCAGACCCATGCCAGCCCCAAAGCCAAGCCTAACTTCAAGCACAAGGAAGCTCAGAGGGGAAATGTAAAGGATCAGTGGATGAGGATGCAAGGTTCCCTTTGCTCAGTGACCACCAGTCCTGTGTGGCACAGGGACAGTCCCAACAAACTTGGATCCCACTCATCTGAGCATGGTGCCTGCAGGCAGAAAACTGTGCCAAGGAGCTGCCTAACTAGGCATGGCTTGAAGCAGCACTCAGCAGGGAACCTGGCTCCATCCTGCAGCGCTCACCCTGCCTCCTTGGGAACCCCCCACAGCTGGGTGCAGAGCTCCCAAGAGCTGCCAGAGGTAGGTCCAGCTGCTGCCCACCTGCAAGGAACCCCCCAGAGCTGGGTGCAGAGGTCAGCTCCCAAGAGCTGCCAGAGGTAGGTCCAGCTGCTGCCCACCTGCACAGCCATCCAGCTGCAGGCAGCTTTTCAGCAGTGGCCATGCAGGCTGCAGGGATGGACATGCTGGGGGACTCTGTGGCTGGGACGTGCTGCAAAGCTCCTTCTCATCTGCTTTCCCAGGGAAATGACCAAACAGAAGAGTTTGCTAAAAGACAGCAGTGATTTTGGTGAGTTTTTTTTCCCTTTTCAGCTACACTATTTGAAAAAGCTGAACCCTGCTGGTTTGTTTTCCTTGATCCTCCTTTCTCTGTTTTTCAAGAGGCAGGAAACTCCCAGAGGCAACTTCCAGACTCAGACACAGTGACCTGGGCTCTGGGAGCAGCTTTGGAGCAGTGGATCCAGATCAAGACAGGCAGGAGCATCCCCTGTGGGGCGTAGCACTGACCCTTCCTGGAATGGCAGAAAGCCCACTATGGGTTTTGCCCTTAGAAGAGAGTATAACTTCAGAGCTTCAAACAAACTCTTCCCACATCCTCTACAGAGCCACAGAGAGGGGCTCAGCCACGTTGTGACACCTGGCTTGGGGCAGGGGGAGTGAGGGCAGCCACTGGAGAGGGGCCAGAGCCATCCCGTGTGTCCAAGAGATGGACAAGGATGGCAATAGAATAAGTAAACATGTTGCTAGGAGACACCAAATTTGAGATCAATAATTCATGAGATCTCTGCAAAGAAGTGAATAATTTATGGGTGTAGGAGGCAGGGGGAGAAATGGGGAAGAGGTTTAAAGCCCTCCCCAGGATGACTGGTCCCCTGCCTGCACGTCTTGCCAAACATCACCCACCCTCTCATGGATGGAGAGAAAGACCCGGAACTTTTCCATGCTTGGGAGAAACATCCAGGACAACAGCTCAACCTCAGTGTCAGTGGGCCCAAACAAGGCTCAGAAAACATGGCCATCTGTTCAGAGGCTGTTCACCATTTCAGGCTTGCCTGAATGACTGTACATTTGGCAAAGTGTTTTTCCTTTCACCAAATGTGGTAGTTTCTAAGTCATAATGTTAAATAGAAACAATCCTGAAAGGCTCCAGTGATCTATTAGAAATGTTTCACTTAGAAATCAAGCTAAATTTAAATGAGAATGGGTTTGTTCTGCAGTACTTACCAACGTGTTTGCTTATGAGTGGAATCAAGTGCTCCATTCAATGTGAAATAAGGATTTGATTTTTTTAAACACATCTCTGGTCACTGAAACAGTAAGAATTTTTTTTTCCAGAATGCCACTTGAAATTAATTTCTGCAAATGAGTTTAGGGGGAGAAGTTGGCTGATAACATATACGTGTTTGGATGCTTCCTGAATACAAGTTCAAGGTTTTACCCAGACTCTCAGGAGACAGGACTCAGCCTGACAACCAGTTTTTCCCCCAAGCACCCAGGCTCATGCCAGCTTCCCTGTACATCCCTCCCCAGCTTGGCAGTCACTGGAGGATGGACCAGCTTCTTTTTCTTGGGAAAAGCAAGGTGCCCTTGGGTGTCCCAGCATGATGTGCAGAATCACTGGGGAATTGGGAGCCATCCTACCCACTGCTGGTTTGAAAAGGATGCCTAAGCTAGGAGAGGAAAAGAAAAATCTCACCCCCACCCCTTTTGAGAAAGCTCAGTATGCCAAACCTTCTGGGAAGGTCTCTGAAGGTCTCTGTAAAACCCAGTACTCATTGGCATTCAAGGGGAAGAGCTGTGTTTGGAAATGCCTCTGCTCCTCCCGTGCCAGAAACACAATTGGTAGGAAACAGCCAGAGTTTGATTTGCTCTGAAATGGAATGGACTTTGGACAAGAACTGGTTCCAGAATTTTCTGGTACTACCCAAGCAGTAGCAGTGAGTGAGTGAGCTGTTCACCAAGTAATGAAGAGGGTGTTCTCCCCCACAGAAATATCACCTTGCCACTAGCAAAGCCTTTGTGAGCAAGGAAGGTCAAATACAATTTCCAAACCCAGTTATATCCTACTGTCAGACTTGGGAGCAAGGCTTTTGCACATTGCAGCTCTGAGCTGGGCAGTGGAGGTGCTGGGCACCCCCTGGGAAGTACTTTGGGAAACACTTGAAATAGAGAGAAATGATTTACTCAGAGCCTGGCAAACAAGCCAGTGACCTGAGGGGGTTTCAGCAACAGAGAAACCAATTTTGCTCTATCTGCTCTATTATATTCCCTTACTGTGGGCTTTATAGAGTGCTGGGCCCTGAAGAGCTGACCTTTTCCTCTGAACATATTTTTGGGCATAGAACTGCAAGAAGTTCCGTGCAGGAAACTAAGCGTAAATTAAACAAAATAAGTACTGATGTGCTTTTGGCTCCAAGAAGACCGGGAAATACTGCGGCAATAACTCCAATCTGTGCATCTGACAGAAAGGAGAGGGCTGGGCACGAGGAGCAAGCCGCACGCCCGTCTCCTGCAGCCTCCTCGTGCCCTGCTGCCAGCACCAGGGCTTGTGAGCACTGTCAGAGGGCTTCCAGCAGGGAGATGGACCAGCTCCCAGTCCCGGGAAGGACAAAGCTCAGCCGGTCCGAACATCCCTCTCCTGCCCACGCTGTGCAGTTGTAAGACACAGGCACATTACCATGATCTACAGGATCTCCTGCTGGAGCCCTGCCCCGTCCTGGCTGCGCTCCCAGAGGAGCTCGCACGCCCTGCGGAGAGAAAGGCTCCAGTGCTCCGTGGCCACGCTTCCCTGTCCCCGTTAGCCCCGTGTTCCTCCTCCCCAAAGGCCCTCCTCGTGTGCAGACATCCCCCTCTTGGAGCCGCTCCTCGTGCTGACAAAGCAGCGCTCGCAGCACGTGCGAAGGCAAGCGCTGGTGGTTTTACTTTCACAACAATAATTACTCCACAAGGAGCTTGTCAGTTATTGTGCTCCGTGGTAATCAAAACCTCCACTTTGGAAGTGCAGGGCGGATTCCCGTCTGTTTCTGCTCTGCTCTGTGTGGGAAGAGCACTCATTCACGGCTCTGTCTTGCAGCCAAGTCATGACAGATGGGCGGGCTGGAGTGAAATTCAGGACGCGGTGACACATGAAATTGTTCCAGCAGCTCAGGGGTGTCACTCTCTGTCCCAGCACCCAAAACTGTGCCCCTGGTTGCTGCTCTCTGTGCAGCATCCCCAGAGCGGGGATGTCCCCCTTGCAGCAGCTGCCTGGCCCAAAGTTCATCATGACCTTGTGGCACTTCTTGAGGGGCTCTGGGGCTGCAGGAGCCCTTTGCATTCCAACGGCAAGGAATGGGAAGCCATCACTGGTGATTCATGCCCATTAAGGGAACACAAGCAATCCACACCTGTCTACATCCACAGCCAGCTTCATTAACTCCCGGCTCTCCCTGCCTCTGGATCAATTGGAAGATAAAGCTGTGTGTCAGCACCTGGCAATCTGCTGCTCCTGAGTCCAGCCAGCTCCCACACACATGGCCCGGCAGAGCTGGCTGAGCCAGCCAGGCCCTGGGGACCCTGTCCCAGCTCGGGAGGGGTCTGCAGGGTGCAGCACAGGTGCTGCGAGGGTCTGTGTGCAATGCCAGGGCTGCGCAGGCAGCTTGCAGGCCCTGGGATCTGCTGTCAGGGCAGAAGGAAGCTCTGCACCGCGGTGGCAGGCAAGGACACAAAGCCCGGGGTATGCACATGGCCACAGGCCGTGGCCACTCCAGAGCACTGTCCCTGCCAGGAGCAGGAGTGACCGGCCCAGCTCACTGCCCACCCCAGCTCCTCGCAGCCCTGGAGTTGTTTGTGTGAGCTGAGCATTCCCAACAAGACACGCATCCCACGGATCCAACCTTTCCAGCCTCCCACCTCGGGGCTGGGAGTTTTAAAACCCCAACTTCCCTGAAACCCATGGCCACTGCTGGGGCTGTCTCAGTGGCCACTGAGTGTTTGCTGCCAGGGTGGTGACTGAAGATCTTTCTCCATCAGCTCAACTCTCGAGCACTTTGGCTGAAAGGAGCACACAAAAGGTCAAGTTAATTTTTGTCCATGCTGGAGAATTGCTCTGCAGGGCTGCCCATGAGAAGGGCCCAGTGAGGCAGAGCATCCATCTGACACGGTGCCAGATGGGAGAGCAGCAGCACCGCTGCCATGAGAGCCAAGGCACAGTACTGTGGTTGTTTGGCTACAGGTGCCTGAATCTAATTAGGTATCTCAGCACAACGATCATTTTAATTAAGTAAAGCCAACTGCCTCTGCTGGAAGTGCTAGTGTCCAAAATTCCCAGGCAAGTTTCCATTGCATCTCCCCCGCTCTGTTCATTTCATCCTTGTAAACACTGAGTTTGAGCAAAAACCCGACTTTTCCCTCAGGTATGACATAACAACAGCAGGCCCAGAAGCAGGCAGGAGGCTCCTGAGGCAGCAGGGATGGGGCATGAGCTGCAGGCCAGGGGCTGTGCAGAGCTTGTGACGGCCTTTGGTCCAGGCTGCATCCACTGATCAGAGGATGAGATCTCAAGGGCAGCCTTTAACCAACAGCATCAGCTGCAGTGGGTTTCCAGCTACAAAGGGACTGACAGGAGCCTTAACCAGAGCAGTCTTTCTGTGACAGTGAAAAGCAGCAGCAGCAGGAGTAAGAAGCATAAAACACAGACCAAAAGCACAGTTCCTTTAAAAAATTCTCACCTTTAGAGCTGGTGTAAAAAAACCAGAAAAATGTGAAAGAAACAGCTTTCAGGACGCAGTCCAATTTCATTAGGGGGCTAAGCCTTTCTAAGATCTGCAGTACATCTAATTTAGCACATGTACTTCCATGACATGGCGGGACCCTCTCCATCACTAGCAGAACACTGCAAGGGACCCCAGGAGCTGCCCTGGCCTTTGGGCTGGACTAGCAGAATTTGCTGACTGTCCCACACAGCCCTTCTCCCGGAGCATCCTCCCCTGTGGGCTCAGCCCAGTGGGGCTCCAAGACGCTTCATCCCTTGGTTGCTCCCTCCCAGGGAGAGGGGCTGTCCCAGCAGGCTGCTTAACCCACAGATACCATGAGAAGTAGCAAAACATCATTTTTTCAGCCATCAATTCACCAGCTTCTCCTCCTACAGCCTCCCAGAGCAGCTGCTGATTCTTCCTGAGAGCCTGTGCTACATCCCCAACCCAACTCCCACCACTAAGATATCCCTGTGAGCCTGGAGTGGGACAGCACTGCTTTTCTCCCCTAGCAGTGCTGCCCCATACCAATTCCCGTCACTTGGGCTGGCCCTGGGACATTTCCAGTGCCTCACAGTGCTGCCCAGATGTGCTCAGCAGCCACGGTGCAGGCTCCAGAGTGGGGCAGGCTCGTGGCAGGGAGGATAGCCTGCAAGGGCAGCAGCTGTCTTGAGCTCATCATTCCCAACCTTGGGAAACCCCTGGGAGCCAAGTTTAGATCTGACCATCCCAGGCTGGCCAAACAGCTGCTGAGATCCTTCCCTTGCTGCAGGCAATCTCCCAGGCAAGAGACATTTTTTCTCCTAAATGGATGTGCCAAATGGCTCCTCCTGCAGATTCCCACTCTCCCCTACAGGAGCAGCAGCACCTCTGGGAACTCCAAACTGTCAGGTTCTGGGGGAACAAATGATCCACAAGTAACAGCTTCTTCAAGAAATAAAATAAAACTACAATATATGGAAAGATCACATGCCTAAAAACAAGTCGTTGGGGCTGCTGAATTTGTGAATCCAACCCTACTTAACTTTTTAAATTACTCCCATAAAGCCAGCAGTTTCGAGCACATATGCAATATTGCGAACAGATTCAAATCTAATTAGCTGTGTTCACGTTAATTAGATTCATTGTGTATTTGATGCTCAGCTCTTCCTTCAAGTTTTATCTTGGAGCATGTGTTCATAATTAACCCAAATTTAGTGTGCAGTTAAGGCCAGTTCTCCAAGAAAGGCTTTGCTCTTGTTTTCCCTGCAGACAGTCCCTCTCATTTGTTGCCTGGGGTCTGTGAGGGATGCAGAGAATGGTCCTGCAGGGAACGTGGCAGAGCAGTGGCTCTTCTAATCCTCACTGAGGTGTGATTTGGGGTTGCAGAGACACATGAAATACCAGGAGAAATCATTGAGTTTAATGAGTGGAGCTCAGCCCAATAGAGAGCACCCATGGGGAGATCCTGGCACCTCTGGGTGGTACTTGAGGGCTGAGTGCCAGGACAGACCCCTTCTGGCCCTGCTTGTGGCTTCTTGGGGCTGAGGCACTCTGGCTGTGGCAGCCTTGGAAAGGGTTGTGCTTCTCAGATGTCACCTCTGGTGATGCCTTTTTCTCTGGCTTTTCTACACTCTCCCCGCTTATGACAAGATCCAGGCCCTGTTTACAAAAGTTGGTCTGAGAAATCTGGTTTCAGCCTTGGTTTCTAAGGAGAACCAAGACAGCAGAGGGATCTTGGAATTTGTTTTGTCTTTCTGCCTAGGAGAGGGTTGAAACTAAGCTACAATATGAAGCTACAAAGGCACATGTCTATGTGTAAAGGATGCAGAGACTATATAAAAGAAAAAAAGGGCAAAACTAAACCAGCATCGCTGACATGTGGGCCTAATTGGTCCTGCTCTGTGAGCACAAGGATGTTGAGGTCCCTCATGGCTGAGGTACCTGGCCAGCCAGGTCATTTGTATAAAGCCTGGTCAGCTCTAATTCGAGCAAGCTCTTTTTTTCCTTACCTTGATTTCATTAGCTAAATATTTGCTCCTACAGGATGCTTGTAATTAGACTAATGTGTATTCCTTGCTTATGTGAGAGTGGGTTTGGTGGGCACAGAGGTTGCTGTGGTGTGCCTGCCTGTGACTGCCAGGGAGCAGCAGCATTTCCCCACAACTGCCTGGGAGAGAGGAGGGAGAGGATGGAGGGGATGGAAGGGATGGAAGGCAGCAGCAAAGCTCCTGGTGTTGCTTTCCCAGCCAGAGGTTCCTGAGCATTGCTGCCCAGGAGTGAGGGAAACCTTTGGCCAAATGTCTCAGAGGAGAATTTGGAATGCTGGATTTGCCTCCTCTTGCCCAAAGAAGAGAAACAAGTGGTAAAGCATTCAGTGACATCCTTCATCCCCCTGCCCCTGGTAATCTTTCCCTTTTTTTAAATGGGAAATAATAGAATTCTTGGTTCTTTTCAAAGGAAGTCATAAAGGATAGTGACAAACTGGTCATAGTGGAAACCTCTTTCATTTAAGAGTCAAGGAAATGGTTTCTTGCATAATGGTATGACATTATTATTTGCTGTTTGCAAGCCACAGAAGAAGTGTTCTGTTTTGTTGACAATGACACAAAATAACCATGACAGGTCATTCCTACCCTTCAAAACTATCAGAGGAGAAAAAGAGTGGAAATTTGTGGACTTGTCTAGCTCTGCACCCAGAGAACCAAAGTGGTGCTGAGGCAGACCCCTAGGTACCACCACTGGGTGAGGGCAAAGCATCTCTCTAAAAGGCAATTTTTGAGAACAGCAGTACACAGACCAAACCAAAAAGCACTGAGTTTTAAATTTATTTAACCAGAAAAAAGGCTTGTGACTTTTTTTTAAGAAAAAAATTATTTGAAAGGACAGCCCCTTTATTTTTCTTTAGTGTCTATAACAACACCTTCCAGAGTTCAAGGTATTTGGCTGCTGGCAGATTCGGGCTGTCAGAGGGAACTCCTGCCAGCTGGCAGAGTGCAGCTCAACCAGAGATGAACTGCACTGCAGGAGACACAGGGAGCTGGAAGGGTGGGCAGGGAACAAAATCTCAGCATGCAAAGTCGACCCTTTTGCAAGGAAAGGAAGTTTTCTGGCATTGCTGATACTCTGCTCAAAGAATCGTTGAATCCTGGAATATCCTGAGTTGGAAGGGACCCACAAGGACCATCAAGGCCCTGCCTTGAGGGCTGAATTGTCCTGTTCCCCAGCCCTTCACCCCTCCAGCTCCTGAGCCACACCTTGCTGCTTCCTTCACCCCCAGGACACCTGCTAAGTTCAATACAGCTCCCTCTATGAAGTTCAAACAAACTATGAGTTTGACCTTTTCTAGTCCCAAAAGAAAACAAAAAAAAAAAGAAAAAAGGGGGAATGGAAAGAAAGTCCTTGGTCTGTGTTCACAGATAAAACAGATGTGGTAAAGCAGAATAGAGTTGGTTGGACACCTTTTAACGCAGTTATTCAATTCAAAAATTGCTACCTCATCAAAAGCTTCTGGAGGAAGATGTGAATTTGGGTATAATTTCCCTTCAGAAGAAAAAAGAAACATGCAGCCTGCAAAACTCTTTATCTCCCCATTTGTGCCTTCTAGAGCAGAGCATTTTCCTCCTCCTCAGTGGCTTTTCCAGTTTCTCGTTGATTTTCAGAAACCCCTTCAGCAGTTGAAGCCATCCCTGCAGTTTTCCATCACCGTGTGCTGCTCAGCTCCCTAATAAAGAATTTCAGCAGAGCTGTAGAAATCAATATGAAATTCATCTTTGCAGCTGAGTTCCCTGGCACGCTGCATGCGGAGGGGGAAGCTCAGAGAGCACAACATCTGCAACACCATCCCCCTTCCAGTCCCTCTGGGGGCAATGGAAATCTGCCCCTAGAAACAGCCTGACCTGGGACTGCCCTGCAGCACACAGCAGCTATTCCACTCCAAATTATTTTGTCAGAAATCACCTGGCACTGGGGCCAGAGGGGCACATCTCCAGGGATATGGGCTGGGGGAAATGCAGGAACCTGGCAGGGAGCCTGAGCACCCCAGGGACTGCTCAGATGCTGTGCCATCCAACACACCTGCTGGGCAGGTTTCATGTTTTTTCCCCTTCATGATGGATTGCTGGGTGATTTTTCTTTGCTCTGGAATGAGATGCAGAAAGCTTGACAAATGGAGAGGAGGGAAACTTCTCGCGCCAGAATAATTCAATTTTATTGTATTCTTCACTGCACACCACGCTGCCTCAAACTTGCTGGGGGTGAAAATCACTTGACAGAGAGTATAACATGCAGAAAGTGTCAGAAAGCTCACTAGACGTGGCTGTGCTTTTGTCCTCCACTCTCCAACCTCACCTGCACTGTCAGGGTGGGAAATGCAAAGTAAAAGGGCTCTGGGTGGTGTGATCTTGGCACCTGCTCCCCAGAATCTTGGTGCCTGCTCCCCAGAATTTGGTCTGCTGTTGGGCCCAAAAGGAAGCCCCTCGTGTCTCTGACAAGCAAGCATTTCCTTGGCTGGTCCCTGTCTCCATCTCCAGCCACAGCCACGGTCCCTCCTGCGTAGTGGCATTTTCTTCTTCAAAATTCTGCTGTAATTTCTGGTGAATGAAAACTTTCCTGCCCTCCCCAGTTTAGGAGCTGAGATGCAGACAGACACTGTTCCCCCTGCGCCACGTGGGGTGGCTTGTTAAGCCCTTTGCAGTACTCTGCCATGAAAAGGGAAACAAAAATGGCAAACCCCACTAGCTTTTTTTGATTTTGTGGGGTTTTTTTTGGTCAGTTTATCACTTAAAGGCCCAAAGGGCACTCCAGGCAATTAGAGAAGTATAAAAGTTGCTTGGAGAGAAAAGCCAGACCACCGTTCCTTTTTGTGACTCTTTTCAGCCCTTTGGACCTGAAAGTCAGTGCTGGGGAGTGGAACATGGCAGTGTGGGAGACCAGCAGAGCCCTGTCCCACTGGGCTTCTCATTTTGGGAGGGATCCAGCATCTCTGACCGCTGGGATTTTTGGGAAGAGGAGCTGCTGCCTGCTTGCTGCAGGGAATGTGTTACTTTGAAGGTGTCTTGATGCTGCTGCACTTTTAACAGCTTCAAGGGCTAATGCTGTTGGACAGGAGGACGAGCAGGGGGGGAGTCAGACCCAAGAAATCTGAAGTATCCCACTGAGTGCTGCTAGCAGGACTTGCAGAGAGGGCAGGAAGCTCCTGCACTGGGACGGGCAGCACAAGACAGGAGAGGCTGTGCACAGGAGCCCTCCTGGTGCCTCCTGGAGTGAAACTGCAGCCCTGTCCCATCCAGCAGCCCAGCGTGTGTGTGTGAGGGTCTGTGCCTGCCCACAGGACCACTCCTGGGCACTGCTCACCACCTGGCATCACCCCCTGCCCCTGCTCTGGGACATCCCAGGGCCTCCCTGGGCCACGGGCAGCAGCCACGGCTGATGATGACTCCCTGCTCGTGGCAGTTCTCAGCCTGGCCACATTTTCTGCCTTTTAACTTAAGCTTCATTGATGTTAGGCAGCATTATTATTTAAAAACAGAAATGTCATGCAATGCTTGAATCAAGTATCACGTAAAAACCTGGCGGGCTAAATGTAGTTAATTTGCACAGTAACCTTCACCTGCCAAGCCAACATCAGCAGGAGAGCCGTGCTTGATGGGGGAGCCTGGGGCTGGATTTTAGCTTCCCCATGTATAAAGGCACTTGTGGAGAGAGGAGCAGGCAGAGGAGCCTGGGGAACGGTGTCAGGAGGTGGATGGTATGGGCAGCCCCAGCAAGGATGGTGTGTACCACAGAGGTCAGGTAGCTTTGGAATGGTGTGGGCTGCACCAGGTCAGCTGCCTGAGGGAGAAAAAATCATCACTCTTGCTGGTGTGGGGTGAGAGAGGTGTGAGGACGGTGATGCTGCCCTTCCCTGGCTGTCACATATGGGTTCTGCCTTGCCTCAGGTCATTCCCAGTGTTTCTTTCCTCTGCACAAATCGGATTTGGGAGCTTAGCTACCTTTGTGCAGTAATGACAGGACACCCCAGAGTCTTTCAGGCATGGCTGCTTGACTGCCTAAAAGCCTGGAAAACTGCTAATGAAAACTAATTCCTGGCTGAGCCGTGGCTCCCATGGGAGAGCTATTGGTAGGGCCACAAGCTCAGCCATCCCTGCTGGACATGCTGCCCTCAGGAGCTGCCAGACCCCCACTTCCCCACGGCATGGGGGCTCCTCTGGGGACACAGCTGCTCACCCCATGCCTGTGCCAGCCACCCTGCTCCCCAGGGCTCACGGCTGCACAGCCCTGCCTAGCAAGAGGAGCATCTCTAACTGCAGGGCTACTTTTCATCTCACAGGAAAGCCTGAATAAAATTCAGAGTCCAGAGCAGCTTTGGCTGGAAATGGGAAGATGTGAGTCTTCAAAAGCCTTTGGCTTTCCTACACCCAGGGCCTGGCATCCATCCTGACCTCCTCACAGATGCCTAGGGAAAGGCTCATGTCTTATTTAGCCCTCTTGGCCTACTGAAGCAGCATTTCCTCTCCTCTCCCTCCTTCCCACCCAGCTGTTTCTTTCTCTTCTTTGACACAGCCTGATGCTTCCTCAGGTGCCTGCCCTTGGAACCCAGTCCCCACCACAGGAACACAGCCTGGCTCTGCCCTGCAAATGCTGCTGAGTCTAGGAATGGTTTTAATTTTTTTTTTTCAAAAAAAAGATGAACTGTGCAATTATTCTCCTAATGGATGTGACATGTTCTCCACATACTGGCACGTAGCATATGGCGCAAGATTACATCCTTCTAAATGATTCATGCAGTTCATCAGCACCACGATTATCTGCTGCTTTCCAGAGCCGTGTTTTCCCATACAGCTAAAATTCCCAGTCCCCTCCCCCTGGCCCCCCATGGCTCCAGCTGCTGGGGTATTTTCAGCCTCAGGTAGACATTGGGTAGCTCTGCCCACCAGAGAAGTCATCTCCAGCCCAGCCCCTTGTGCAGTGCAGTCAGAGCACAGAGCAGGCCAGGGCTTCCCTGCCAGCACCTCTGGGACGAGGCTGCAAGGTCTGGGAAAACACATCCCACAGGTGAGGTGGCTGCAGCAGTTTAGCCATGAGAAGAATTTATTTCTCCTGTAATGAAAAACTCCTTCAAGAAAAAAGCATTCATTGAGATGCAAATTCACCATGCTCTCTGCAGAAAATAAACCCATTTTCCCCTGCACAAGGCTCCAGGAACCTATTTGTAATAGCCCTGTTCAACAGCGATATCTCCAGCTCCCCAGGAAAATTAGTGCACATTAGCAGAGAGCAGGGTATGGAACCTGAGAGCAGCGTCCTGGCCTTGCTTATCCTTGGGACATTCCAGGCAGAATTAACACAATTTAGCTTTTCTGACTCACGCACTTTGCCAGGGAACTTTAAATGAGTTTTTAATGTAGAAGCCTGGTCTGCAGCATGTGAATCAGGAGCCTCTTGGGGCATTTACCAGCCAGGCTGCTTTAAAAGAAATCCCCACCACACGCAAAGCCTCGCACTGGGGGAGGCAAGGTAGCAAAGCCATGTGCTGCTCACCTACAGCCAGGAGCTAATTATCCACTGAGTTCAGTGTGACTGCAACTGATACCAAATTATTTAAGATGCTACAGACAAAAAATGCTCTCCTAAAAAAAACATTACTCAGGCAGAAAGGTAAGTACTCAAATGTTGGGAAAGGCCAGATTTGTGGTTCCCATGCAATTTAATTTTGCTGCCTGTGCACTGCAAAGAGAGAAAAGCCCCAGGAGGGAGGAGTAAGTGATCATTTAACTAAACACTGCATGGCAATGTAGATGGGGGCAGAACAGAGGTCAAACCAACTACCATAAAACTAGCCCTGCCTAATTTCTGATGCTTGAGCTTTCAACCTTCTAAGAGAGAATTTGGCAAGATTTCCCAACCTCTTTTCTTTAAGTTTTCCAGTGGCTGCAAAGCCCCCAGGGGTCAGGAGCACTGATGTGCAGAGCCCTCCTGGCCAAGCCGGGAGAGGAGCAAGGCCAGCAGCTCCAGGGCTTGGCCGGCCTGACAGCTTCAGCCAGGGTTTTGGAATAATAAACCTCACTAATGGATCTCCTTCACAAAAGAGAAGTTCTTGTGACCCAGACATCTCTGGGCCTGAATCTTTTGTCTCTTCCTGAAGCGCATCAAAAGGCCACCAGCTGCCTCCAAGGCTGTTCCTGGGCAGCTTGTCGTGCCAGGACCGATGCCTGCCTGCCCACTGCCCTGCCTGGGGGTTGTGTGGTTCTGGAGTTGCCATGGCCTGTGCAACCTGCCTTCCCCTGGCATTCCTCCTGCATGGGACTCCTCGCCGAGCAGAGAAATCAGCACCATCCCAGCTTCCCCTGAAAAGCTCAGCGGGTGCTCGTACGCTGTTTGCAAAGAGCCTTAGATGTTCCTCAGCTATATCCCTATTAGCTCTCAGCCTGAAATCCTCCCAGAAATCAAACGGGAACCCTCCAGGCATTTGAAATTCAATATAGCCCAACTTTGCAGCTGCCTGGACTTCTGCAGGGAGCTTTTGTCTCACCCGCAGTCCCCAGCCGTGCATTCCCTACGCAGCCATTTGGTCTCCAACCATAAATTGCACAGTGAGTAGCATTTTCTTTTCCCTCCTACTGATGGAAGCAAGGAGAGCTTGCACTGATTTTTTTCTCCATGTTTTGCTTGCATGGAAGGGAAGCACTAAGAAGCTGCTGTGTTTCCACCAACTCCTTGCCTTGCCATAAGAAGGCATCACTTGACCCCAGTGGCTGGACGGATGCTGTGGGAGCTGTGTTGGCCTCCTCCCAGCACCATTCCTTGCCTATGCCTCCACTATCTTGCCTTATCAATTCCTCCCTTGCCTTGCCTTGTTTGCCTTGCTGACCCCTCCATGCTGTGCTTTGACTCTCCCCTCTTCTTGCCCTTGTTTCCACAAGACAAGCCAGGCCTTGGCATCTCTAGGGGCGTTTCTCAGCCGTGGCTGCAGCAGCAAGGTGCATCACTGGCATGAGCACAGCACCTCCTTGTCCCAGTCCTGGCTTGGGGCAGGTTTAGATATGGCTTCTCCCCAGGAACCCATGGGGACAGGCTGCTGTTAACAGGCACTAAGAATTCTCTCAGTGGAAACACTGCTCTCCAGAGAACCACCTTTTCAGCAGTAGCTGCGAGATTTAAAGTCATTTTTCCCCCCTCCATTTAAGGAAATTCCAATAAAAAGCACAAAACCACATTGTGGCTCCATTTTTCTGTGTAGAGGAGAGCAGAAATCACACAATTTTCTAGGAAAGTCACGATCCAAATGCCCAGGGTTTGAAAAAGAATTTCCCCTCTGACAACAACCATTTTGATCATTATCAGCTGGACCTAAAATCCACAAAGCTTCCCGCAGTTTCCTGGCTCTTTGGGAGCACCAGCTCCCTATTGGGTGCCCACCTGGGCTCGGTGTCACCCCACTGGAGGACACCAGTCGATGTGCCCTGTCCCTGGGCACCCAGCCCCGGCTGCTGCCCACCCACCAGAGCCAAAGCTGGCTGATAACTGGGAGTTAATTGAATCCATTGCAATTACCTTTCCCCCAGTTCTGCTTCCCCCCCTGGAAGGCTGAGCTCTTTTGGGCTGAGAGCAACAACTGAAATTGTCAGTTCTAATTCCCTATGGCTCCGTTTATTAGGCCAGAGGACTTCCCCAGAGTAATCAAACCCAGGCAGAAAATGCATTAAACTCACAAAACAAACACTGGTGTTTGCAGCACAAAGCCCTTCCTGTCTCATTAAGATCAATTAGGTTGTCTTGAGCAAACTTTCCCCTTTCTTTCTGCTATGCCTGGACCATTAAACCCATCCTCCACCTAAACAAGCTCAACGGCAAATCTGAAGGTGAAAAATGCCCACGCATCAGTGCTTTACTTCCAGGCAAGCTCTCTCCAAAGCGCGGCAAAGCGACGAGGCAGGCTGGGCATTCAGAAAATCCCTCCCAGAGCCTTTTATCCCCCAGGAAGGATTCGCACACACAAGACAGCTCCTCTCCATCTCTCTGGGGACCACCCTGGCTCGCCAAGCCCTGGCACAGGCCGCAGGATCCTGTCTGGGTGAGCGGGCTGTGCTGGCAGGCAGCTGCCTGGGTGGATGTCTTGGTGCATTTATTGGAGGCCCCAGCAAAGCCTTCCAGGGCCAAAAGTCCCAGCTGGTGCAGAAGGACGCGGCTCATCTGCGGCGCTGATTTACACGGAGCATCTGCTGCGAGGGAAGGGAAGGGAAGGGAGGAATCCGTTCAAGCACCGTCAATCCAGGTGGCGGAGCGGCCCCGGCAGCCCCGCTCCGCAGCAGCCAGGGCTGACCATCCCTGGAAGCAACAAGGGAGAGAGAGAACAGCCCCGAGAGGAGGAAGGAAAAGGGGTACCTGCTGTGAGTGGGATGCATCCCGGGCTGATCCCGACCCCTGAGGGCTGCGCACAGCAGCAGAGCTGCTGCGGCTCGGGGCACACTCCGAGGGCAGCTGCAGCAGCGACACACAGGGACACGTCCCCTCTCTCCGGGTCCCAAGGACCACCTGCGAATTTCCAGTACGGCAACAGCGAGCAGTGACCGGGGTAAGCACCCGAAGCAGGGACTGCAGCCGCAAACACCCTCGGATGTGCAGCCTCCGCCCCACCTCCCCGCTGTGCAACAACCCCACTTTCTCACGGGCATCGCACAGAGCACAGCAGACGTGACTTTGCTGAGAGCCAGCAAGGAGAAGAAAGACATAATTAAAGTCCTGACTCTGGCTCCAGATATTGCATAATGAAATTAGCCCCTCGGTGCCAGGCTGTGAGCTTCCTGCCGGGCGGGCGGGCACAGCCCTCCGAGGCTCCCGCAGCAGCAGCAGAGCCAGCTCAGCTCCCAGGCATCCACCAGCCCCGCTCCAGGCTGGGCAGCTGCCGAGCTCCCGCAAAAATCACTCCCCCAAACCAAACAAGGCTTGAGGATGCTTGCACAAAGTCATGGGCTTCCCACAGGGAGGGAGCTCTCGTCGCCCCGTCAGGGACCGCTCATGTGCTCTTCAGGATCTTATTCCCTTTAAGCTTAAACACGGCAGGACTTCTGCAGGGGTTCCTGCATCGCCCCCGGTTCCACGGGAAGAGGAGATTCTCATTCCCGAACGAGTGCAGCCTGGCACAGGATTGCGTACGCTCTCGGCCGATCCTGACTCCTGCTGCTCGGAATCCCCAGCACGGGAGAGAGCAAATTTGCAACTGTGAGCCAAGAAAGTCACTCCCAGACGACATTACAGAGGAAAGATGATGTTAATTCAACGGGGAGGGTGCCTGCGTGTTGCTTAGGGGTGAAAAAAGAGGAGGGAGGGGAGCTGCCCCCGCCACATCTGAGAACCACAGGAAAAGCTGATAGGATTTCTGCTAGGAGGCAAATAACATCAAGAAGCCTCTGGAGATTGTTTTCTCAGAAATCTTAACATGCAAAAACTGGCAAATAAACAGCAATTTTAGAGAAACCAAAGAGTCTTTTTTTTTTTTTTTTTTTTTTTTTTTTTTTTTTTTTTTTTTTTTTTTACATCCCGCTGGGAACACCCAGAAGAGGCAGCCATGCAGGTCTTGCCTGATTACTGTGCCAGGTGCTGTAAGGATGCCTGCAAAGGGAGAACCGGGACTTGTGCAGATACAGGAAAAATTACATGCTTGTGTGCCTGCTTAAGGGTTTATGCTTAGAAAAAGGAATTAGGGCTTGGCTGGTGTAGGATGTTCCTCCTCTGTTGTGCCTGTCCCTACCCTTTGCTCTGTCCCTTTGCTGGCCCAGCTGTGTGAGAGGCAGCACCTCTGCTGCAAAGGTTGGCTTCATGGGTCCCACTTTGTGTGGGACTCATCCAAGACAGCGAAACTGCCACACAGAAAAAGCCAGGAGCTGAGGGTGTCATAGCTGATGGTGCCACAGCCATTTGCACCTGCATCCTCCCCTTCCACTGGCAAAACTGCTCGATGCCTTGATCCCAAGTGGAGGGTGTCAGCAGAGCCCTGCTTGGAAAGCTCCGCACAGCCTGGAGGATCTGTGCCTGTGAAGACACGGGAAGGAAAAAGGAGCCTTGCAGTATGAACTGAGAAGGAATGATGGACAGAACAGCCATGGTGGAGTCCTCAGGCTGCTTTGAAGAACAGCCTCTGTCTGCACAGAGCCTGGGAGAAATCCGTGGGGACCTGCTCTGGAGGGTGAGAAGTGTGAGGTGCTCTTGCAAACGAACAAAGCCATTGGCTGAAAAATTGAGTGTTTGCAACTAATTATTTTCAGTAACTGACCAGCTTTACGGATGGTTGAGGAATATTCATCAAATAAATTATTCATGATTTCTTTCCACTGATCAGCAAATCAATTAGCCACAAACCTCTCTCCAATTATTCATCCAGCTCGAGTGGGATAAATGGGGAGATTTATGACACAGACAACCAACTAATGTGTATTTCTAAACAGGGACCCTCAAGATCCATAAACTTTGTTCTGCACTGGCTCAAATGACCCCGTGCTGACTCACAGTTAAGCTCTCTGAGCTCATGCCCTGTGTGCTGCCTGCTCTGTAAAGTCTCCTGTTACTCAGCACTCTTGGGAGGTGAGGCAGTGCAGACCTGTGGTATGGAGGGACACGGTCTCAGGGGGCTCAGTAGGGCTCACAAGTGATCTGGAAACACCCCTCAATTAATAAATTAGTAGATATGGCCAAGACAAACAGAAGACCTGATGCAAAAATAAGCAGTGGTGTCCTAAGGTCAGGTGTGACGATGTACAGATCTCTTCAGCTATAAACTCCACAGTTACGGACATGTTGGGAAGTTGCATTTGTGCAATTTAACCTCTACTGTTATAATATCCCATAAAAGCACTCCTACACCAAAATTAAGGCATGTTGACAATATTAAGCTGCACAGTAAATGTAAGTAAGGGTTATGAGACTAACAAATAGTCAAATTAGCATAAGAGCTGGCTTTGCCTCGCTGGAGTAACACCATTAGAGTTTGTAAAAGCAAAGCATAATTCAGCATAAGTGTGATAAGTGACCAGAACTGCACAGAGATATCTCCAAATTGCCCTGCTCTGCAAGACTTCCATGCCAGCCACACTGGTGCTCCAATTCAGAAGTGAGGCCTGTCTGCCATACTTGGCATGGACACAGGTCCCTCATGGCAATCTACAGTACTGCTAGTTAATATGGTTGGAAATTAGGGATGTGGCTGGCTTGCACAGATAAAGCGAGTCCAGATGTAGGAGGGCAGCTGCAGTACATGCCAGGCAGAGCTTCTTTTCCTGCAGTGAACAGACACAGGAACAGCAAGACACTCCAGGGGAAAAGCATCACTTGCAGCTTTGATTGATCTGGTTAGTGGATTAAGCTCATATTCATCTAAATACACTTGCAGCCTAAATCTGCTTTCATCCCACTGCCTGGGAGGTCTCCCTTCTCACAAAGTCCCATCCATAACTCCACAGGGTTCTTTCAGTTGGAGCAGCGTTGGCTACAGGCAAGAGGCTGTATAGACACCCAGCTTCTGCATGGTGACCTGGTGCAGAGCAACCTCCAGGCTTTACCTCCAGAAGTGCTTGGTTTCTCTGGGTTTGCAAACTCTCCCACAGTTAGCATCCCAGTGCATCCCCGAACTGTACCCACATCAGGGAGCTGAGGCAGGCACGGCCCCAGCTGCGACAGGGGCAGCTGCAGCTTGGGAGGGGTGGGAGCCCCTGGGCCAGACAATTCTGCATCCCAGAAGGGTCCCCCATTCCTGCATGAAGGGACAGTTCTTCCCTTTGCAGGATGTGAAGGTGAAACAGTTCCTGCTCAGTGAAGCACTGTGAGCCTGCCTGCGGGTGAGGCTGCGAGCAGGGCTCAGCCTGGCGTCCCTCTGCCCCTCGGTTCTCAGTGCTGCACATCCTCGGTGATGAGGACAGCCACAAGGAGTCACTTCTCCTGGATCACCAGTTCTGCACCCCAGGAAAACTCTCCATCTGAGACTAGATGTCTAGGACTGAGCTCACCACTCTTCAGATGCTGCTGTCAAAAGCCAAAATCTGTGGAGTTAAGAGATTTTCCTAACAGCATCCATTCCCATCCCGGTCACCCACACGCAAAGCCCACCTATGACAGGGTGGTTTCAGTGCCGCTGGGGTTGGAGCTGCTGCAGCAATGTTCCCGGAGAAGCATCGTACCTGTGCCCGGGCAGGGCCGGGAGAGGTAAGAAGTTCAGAGCTGTGGCAGGAGGGACATTGCAAAATGAGGCAGGGCATGAGCCGGACTTGTGCTGCCGGCGGGATGGTGTGCGACCTCTGCTGTGGGGGACGTGGGGCAGGCTGTGTGAGGCAGGAGAAGACTGGGCAGCCTCTTTCCCTCGGAGCTGCTGAGCCACGCCGGGGCACAGCCAGCAGAGCTCCAGTGTCCTGGGCTCTGGGGCTGACCAGACGGCTCCCCAGGGTAGGGACAGTGAGTTCTGGGCTCTGGCAGCGGCGTCGGCTCCAGAGGTCGGCGCTGAGGACTCCGAGGCTCAGGGACTGACCGCAGCCCGCAGGGATGGAGGCAGGGGGAAGGAGGCAAAGGGTCTGGATTCTGATCCGCTCTTCGGTCCCAGGGGTGGGTTCGGCTGTGCTGAGTTCGTGGACAAGTCCCTGACTCCCTGACCCAGCGACAAAGGGACGGGATCCCGGAGGACGGGTTGTTCCCGGACGCCGAGAGCGGGGATGGGGGACCCAGGCTGCAGGATGGCGGTGGAGGAACCCCCGGCTCCGGTATCGGGGGTCCCGGGGGACGCGGCTGCGGCCGGAGCGGCGGACTCGGGGGTAGCGCCGGCCCCTCCCGGCGGCGGCCGGTGCCCGCAGCGGCACCCGGCTCCGCACCCGGCGCACGGATTTACGGCGCGGACTGCAGCCTCCGGAGCGGCCCGGCAGGTAAGGCACGGCCGGGGGCCTCGCCGTGCCCGCCGCGCATCCCCCCTCATCCGCCGCGGTATCGTCTCGCCGGGCTCCGGACGCGGCACAAGTTTCCCCCGTTACGGTCCCAGCGGGCACCGGCTCCCCGCTTCCGCCGCCCCGCCGCTCCCCCAGCGGATGCTGCAGCGATGGGGCTGCCCCGGCTGCGCGCCCCCGCCCGCCGCTCGTCCTCCCCTCCGCTCCCCGCTGCACCCGCCCGCAGCCCCGAGCCCCCGGCCGGACAGCGGCGTGGCCCGGGGTCCCGCTCGGGACCGGCCGCGGTGGCGAGGGGCCAGAGGGAGAGCGGAGTCGGCTGCTCGGGCTGCTGCGGGAAAAGGTTCTGTTGCTCTTGGACCAAACTTGGCTTCGGTGAACATGGCCTCGGGGTGGGAGCCCCGGGTGGGACCGGTGGGACGGGGGAGCCCCGAAGGACATGCCCGGAGCCTGCTGCTGCTCAGCGTGTGGGTGTCTCGCCCCGCGGGGCCCGTCCCGCTCCTGGGGATGCTCCCCGCTAGGCCTCGACTGGAGGCTGAGCGCCGTTTTGGAGCTCGCTTCTCCACAGGGAACGCGGACTCCTTCCAGCCTTGTGGCAGGGCTGAGTGCCGGGAGGCTCTGGATGTTCCCGTTTCCGCCTTGGGAACGCGCTCCCTTCGCAGCCGACCTCAGAAAGCGAGTGTGGGAGAGGGGACATAGCCCACGGGAGAGGCAGCACAGCCGGCGCCATGAGGAGCGGGTCAGGTTCCCCCGAGGGTGCTGAACATGTTCTGAGTGGGACTTTCCCTCTCCTACCCCGGTGGCGAAGGCGCTGCCCACCGGCAGACCTGATGTGCCCCAAGGGCCTTGGGTGCTGCTGGGGGTCCTGCCTTGCCGGTGCCATCGGGTGCGGATGCTCTGCGTGGTGCTTCCCTATTACCGGGGTGCTTCCCTCTTCGTGGAAGATCCCTATTTGCAGCCTTTTCCCTCTTTTCCCTGCACGGTGGCAGACTGTCGCCATCGACCGTGCAGACGGGCTGTGCGCTGAGCTGTGACTTCCCGAGGGCCTGGGGTATCGATCTCTGGCTCTGCCCTGCGGAAGGGAAGGTGTGCTCAGCCCAGCGCATCGCCTGGGGACGCCGCTCCTGTGCTCCTGCTCTGGGGACGTGTCAGATCTGGAGTCCTCCCTCTGGACATACCGCTGTCACACTTCTCCTTGGGCAGCCGGGCAGCTGGCACGGGGGTTGAGGTGGTTTGTGCCGGGAACCTGGGTGGCTCTAGCTGTGAGCTACCTTCCCGATGGGCGTACAGCGGTGCCCAGTCCCATCAGGATCCCCTCCCCACCTCCCAGGCTTGCTGTGTCCCGCGGGTCCTGCGGCTCCTGGGTCTGCCGGCGCTGATGCTGAGTGGGGCTGCATGCCGGCTGCGGGATGTCTGCCCGGTGGGCATGGATCACAGGTGGCACCAGCCTTCCCCCAGCTGCCTGTTGTGTACCTAAGGCTGTCCTGGGCTTATCTGCAAGAATGGATGTGAGTACGGGGCTCTGATCACTGCGTGCAAAAATCCTCCTTCAGAAATCCCCTTCTCCTGAGCATCTCTGACATAAAGTGAAATAAGCACAGATTCTGCAATTTTAGGGCTCTCTACGGGTTTTGCTGCAACCAGCAGTAGACAGGACTGAATATAAACTGGGTTTTTATCGGTTTCCGTGGGTTTTTATCTGTTTCCCGACTCAAAGCTCTTGCTGTCAGAATGAAAGCTGCCTGTTTAAGCCAGAAACGCCTCTGGTTAGGACATTAGCAGTTCTAGCATCTCCAGCCCCATCTTCCAGCCCCGTGGTGGCTTCAAAGGCTGCCTGAGCATAACTGTTCTTAAACTCCTCTGTTTGCTGCCAGAGAGGCATTCCCCCGCTCCCTTAAAAAAAAAAAAAATAAGGGAAATACGTACAAAAAGCCATGCAAATGGTGGAGGAGGGTCTCAGAGCGATGCGCTGAGGGAAGTGAGCGTGGCTTGGCACAGCAGCTCAGCTGGAGCTCGAGTCTGGCACCGAGTCCCCAGTGCTGCTTCCCCGTGTCCTTGTGGGGCTCTGGGTGCCTTGCTGTGCCCTGCAGGCACTCCAAGGAGCTCTTCAGAGGAAACGCAGAGGCGGGTCTGGGCCCTTGCTGTGGAGAGGGGTGAATATCCATCCCCGGAGTGCCTGTACACACACCAACCTGTGAGACAGCCATCTGGGCCCTTGCTGTGGAGAGGCAGCAGCAGTCGTGGGGTGAATATCCATCCCCGGAGTGCCTGTACACACACCAACCTGTGAGACAGCCCTGCTCCTGTTATTTGGCTCATGGATCCAGAGAGAGAGTGCTTTCCTGTGTCTGCTTCTGTCCTTTAACAAACTGAGAGCTTGCTATTTTGCTGTGGGACACCTAAAAGCACAGCCCGTGATGGGTTGGAGCTCATCAGTTTGGTTTCCTTGTAGTTATTCTGACAGCACTGCTGCCCGGGGGCGGTGCAGGAGGGTCCCGCTGCTGCTGCTGCAGGCTCGGGGTGTGCACAGGGGTACAGAGCAAGGTGGCACTTGCCCAAAAGGCCACGGCTGGGCTCTGCTAGATCCCAGCTCCCGGGATGCTCCTTTTGCCTGTGCAGTTTGCTGCCTGTGCCCTGACAAGTAGCTTTGTGTGTAAATGGGGATTTCTTTCCACTCCTGGGAGGAGCAGCTGACAACAAATAGCTCAGTGGCGAAAATGTGTGTGTGTGTGTGTGTGTGTGTGTGTGAACTACAGTCTAAACGGGAGAGGGAAAACATCCAGTTACAGAACTAATGCAAATGGAGTTGGCTTTCATCTCTCCCTGCAGCATCCTTTGTAGAAGGCATTTGCATTTCCCCAAAGTCAGTTTGCTACCTATCCTTCAAGCAAATCCAGAGGTAGAGAGCAGAGGAAAACCTGTTTACAAGGTGTGGGGTAGCTTGCCAAATCTGGAGAGAACTGAACTCAAAATATTTGATAATGAAAAGTCTTATTTTAAGCAGCAACAGTGAACACAGCAGAGGATGGCACGCACAGGCTGCGGTGTGTGCTCCACTGCTGAGTGCAGGGTCGGGGGATCATTCCTGAGCTCCTGCTGCACCAGTTCTTGCAAGTGACCCATCCAGGAGGCTGATGGGGAGGAGGGACGCTCATAAATTCCTCTGACCTCCCCTGGCACAACTCTGAAACGCCACCGAGATGTGGCATTCCTGCCGGGGGATCCTGGAGCTGTCCAGCATCATCCTGTTATGTGTGGGAAGACTCCCGTGGCTCCCATAAGAGATCCACCAGCCCTGGGGTCTTCGGTGGTGTGGGGGCTCCTGGGTCTGGCAGCTGCAAACAGCTCCAGGGTGGACTGCTGCCATTCTGGAGGAGCCTCCAGCCCGGAAGACAGAAACAAAACAGGATTTCAGGAGCACTCCAGCAACAGCTATTAGCTATGCTAAAAGGATTACCAGCTCTGCAGGACTCATCAAGTGCTTAAAACATAACTCAAGCATCAAAGGCGACTCTTAAAGGCTCACATTTTCACATCAAGTCACTGTGAAAATTTCTATCTAACTTAATTAAAACATTCACTAGGCTCGTTAAAAACATAAAGAGAAAAAACAAAGGCCTTTTTTTCCTTAAGTACCAAGCCATTTTGAAGAGAGGAGTTTACAGCAAAGTATGCATATTTCTTTGTTATAGAATCACCTTTGTGGAAGTCTCCTGTCTCTAGATCACTGTGTCTGACTAAGCTCAAGTTCTCTGAAAAGGAAACAAATATGTTGGTATTGTTTTTGTTGTTTTGTTTTTTTTCCCTAGCTAGGGACCACAGAAGAGAGATGAAAAAGTGAGAAGAGCTTTGTAGAGAAAGTTAGATAAGAGGGTGGGGGAGTGTCAAAACCAGACCTATAATAGGAAACAAGCCACTGAAGTGCTGGTGAAAGTACCTTTTATCTTGAAGGTTCCAAGTGCTGTGCAGTGCATTAATACACATAAGAGCTGAAAAACAGTCGACGACAGCTGGCACCACCACCTTTGCTGGCAGCAGTCACACCAGGTGGGTCGCAGGCTCACTCACCATCAGTCTCTGACCACCTCTCTGCTTCTTCTGAGTTCATTTTTGGGCCACTCACTTGAGGATGGACATTGAGGTGCTGGAGCAAATCCAGAGAAGGGTAGCAAAGGTGATGAAGGGTTTGGAGCACAAATCTGATGAGGAGTGGCCGAGGGAGCTGGGGGGCTCAGGCTGGAGAAAGGGAGGCTCACAGGGGACCTTACGGCTCTCTACAACCACCTGAAAAAAGGCTCTAAAAAGGCGAGTTGCCCAGTTCTTCCAGGTAATAAGTGACAGGGCAAGAGGAAATGGCCTCAAGGTTCACCAGGAGAGGTTTGGGATGGATATTAGGGAAAACTTCTTCATGGAAAGGATTGCCAAGCACTGGAACATGCTGCCCAGGGAAGCGGTTGAGTCACCATCCCTGGAAGGATTTAAAAGATGTGTAGATGTGCCACTTAGGGATGTTACTTAGTGGTGCATTTGGAAGTGCTAGGTTAGTGGTTGGACTCTACAACCTTAGCAGCTTTTTCCAGTCTAAATGATTCTATGATTCTGTGTTTTGGTCGAGGTGGGATGTTGCTAATCAGCCCCATCCCAAGCCCCTTCCCATATGTGCTTGGTCCGGGTCAGCACCACCATCATCTTCCACGGGGCTGTGATTTAATTCTCCTTCCCTGTGATGTCTCAGGGACACGGGGTCATCCCCAGGCTTCAGCCTGTATTCACCCTGACCACTCTCACCCTGCTCAGAGGCCTCTGTTGTTTCCAGTGCCCCGGGGAGATATAAAACAGATAGTCAGACTCCCTCTGCACAAGGTGTAACTGGAGTGGTGCCACTGGAATTATTGGTGCATTAAACACAGTATTTAAACTTGGTCAAAGATTTTTTGACATTCATAGAGGCCTTGAACATTGTAGGATTTCATCCTATTATGTTAATTTTCTTGGTTTTGATTAATATTGAATCAGCATCCCCAAAAAAGGAGTAAACACATCCTCTCCTTCCTCTTGTTTACATATTAGTTTAATTTCTTCCTCTTCACGCTGTCCTGCCTGGTGCTCGGAAGGGCAGTGCTGAGAAATGCCACAAGGAGCATCTTCCTCTGCTTCTTCCCAAGGGGATTTGCAGCCTCTCTTCCTTCTTTACTTCCCACTTGGCCATTTTCTCGAGGCAGACTGTAGGACCTGAGCAAAGAGCCTCCTGCAGGACTTAAGCAAAGAGCCTCCTGCCCCTGCCACCCTCTGGGCTGGGCCAGCTGTGTCCCCGTGTCAGGGACAGCGAGTGCTGTCACACAGGGCTGGTGGCATGGGAAGGTGTGTGAGCACAGCCTTTACAACCATGTACTCCGTGCATGCACGGGATGTGAAATGCAGGAATTAGGAGGTAGACAGGGTTTTTCCATCAAATGTTTATAGCACCTTCCTCACTATGTGTCTAGACATGGCCATAAATGAGGGAGAGGGCTATTACCTGGGAATAAAACTACTGAAACCAGACCTGGAGAGCTTGATGCTGTATTTCCAAGGAACTGGGAGATTCCTTATGATGAATGTAACAATATCAAAGGCTATAAACTCACCACAGCTGGGTACTGAGTCAGGGGACACACTTAAAATGTACTGCCACTTGCAGCTTAGACTCTGCATTGACTACGGTCTCTTGCCAGTCCTTGGCCATTCCAAGGGCTGCCACTTGCTCACAGATTAGGGTTCAACCCTGCTGACTCCACCAGCTCCAGCAGCATCATAAAACAGTCCAGTGGTCACCAAGATCTGATTTCTCATTGCAGTGTGGACCAGTGGTGGTGTGGAGGAGAGGAGAGGTCATAAGTAGAGCCCAGGCTGAAGCTCACTGGGAAACTGCCTTCACACCTGAAAACTTGAGGCAGGGACAGCAGGAGCTCTGCTGAGTGCCTGGCAGTGCTTGTGTGGGTGGGAAATGCCTGGGAACTCATCCCAGAATGCCCAGTCTCCATCCCAGTCCTTTTGATAATGGTGGAAGAAGTTATACTGCAGAGATCTAATTTTTTGGATGCAAATTCTGTTCTCTGATCATTGCTTCTGCTACGTCCAGCACAGCAGGGTCTAAGTCTGCCTAAGGCTTTGCCACACTGTGATAGCATCAACAAAAGTAATAAAGAAGAGAATGGACTCCCTGGAAAAATGCTGTGAAGCAAACCACTGACACGCTCCTGACAGTGTCTGCAGAAAATGCCCAGGGAATTATTTTGTTCAGCTAAGAGTAACCTACCTACACTAGCCTGAGTGACTGAGTGAAGTGGCAGGGGATGTCTCTTCTGATCCTTTGGTTGAATTAGAGGACAAAAAAAGGATGTGAAAGGTCACACTGGTGGCTGGTACCTTTTGGGACCTGCTGGCCCATGGCTGGCCTGCCGTCTGCAGGAGGAGGGATGAGAAACAACAGCATGGAAAGTGGTAGGATGGGGAGAGCAAGGGGTAGGATTGGGGCAGGATACAGGCAGTGGGGAATTTGGGTCAGCACCTTTCTGGCTGCAGGAGATGCTCCCTAAGCTGGGTTTCCCACAGTTAGGTTTTCTCCTGCAGGTTAGCTTTCCTCTGCAGATGGTGCAGGCCTTGTAAAACGCCTGCAGAGTTTTCTCATATCTCACGTTCAGGATTAGGAGGCACTTGGGTAACATGGTCCTCTGAGTACCTAAGACCTATTAAAAATTGCTTTCATTTGACTCCACAAACAGTGCCATTGGGAATGCAGCAATGCTTCTGGGATGTGAGTAAATATTGGCCTTGAATGAAGTCGCGGATAATGGGAGATAAGTTATCAACAGCTGTTTAACTTAATATTACTTCCATGCAAGATAACACCGAGCTTTTGCAAGAGGATAATAACCAGATGCAGAAGCCATCACTGCAAACACAGGCACCTGGCAAAGTTCATCCATAATTTTTCCACTGGAGTGTTATTACAGCTGAAGGAGCGTGATAGCAAGGAAATGTGCCAGTGGGCCTGGCTCCAGTGGTGCCCCAGGTGATGTTGTTGTGGCTCTGTGCAGTGACTGGGGGACAAGGGGCCTTTCCTGTGGGTCCAGCTCCTCCAGACTGAAGGGGCTAGGATGGCATCATGATAGAGTTGTATTAACAAAGCTTTGCTGCTGCTAATCAGGCTTGAATGTCTGTGCTGGGCAGTGCCTGTACTGCACATCTGAGCATGACCATGGAGCAAAGAGTGAAGCAGGACAGGGAGGCATTAATACAGATATTTAGAAGGTGGTGGCGAAACATGAAGTGTGCAGCAGTAGTGGATCACAGGATCAACACAAAAAGGAATGCAGCCGATGCTAATCAAGATTTTAACCCAGAGTTATGGGTCTGCATCACCTGAGGTGGCTCCTGGTCTCTGGTATGGCTGTTCCAGCCCGATGTTGGAACTGTAATTCCACAGAATTGTAATTCCACAGAACTGTAATTCCAAGAACAGGCTGGCAAAGGCCAGAAGCACTCAGGGAGATTGGAAAGGCTCTGCTAGTGAGCAGTGCTTGGCTTTGCAGCCACTAGGCTTCTCTGCAGAAGGGCCCCTTCCCAGGCCTGTCCCAAAATTTGGAGCTGGGGCAGAGGAGGTATCTCAGCCACCTGCCCGTTGCCACAAGGTAGGCCTACTTTGGCTATTTTAATTCCATCCCTCTCACTTGATCCTGGCCATGGATGCTGTAGGCTTTCAGAGCCAAGGCAAGGGCTGGGGTGGGATGTGGAAGGAGTGGATCCTGCCTGCTCTCTGCCTGCTCCACCCGCAGGGCTCCTCGGGACTCTCCCTGATGGTCAGGACACGAGGTCACTGGTGTCAGTGCCCAGCTGGGACGTGCCTTGCCTGGCTCTGAAGACACGGATCAGCCTGACTGAGCCCTCGGCAGAGGCTCCTGGCAGAGCTGGGCTGGCTTGCAGTGCTCCTGGCTCCCAGCCCCTGCTTTATCTGTAGCAGACCACACTGCTGCTCAGCAGAGCTGGCTGCAGATGCTAGGACAGCAGCTGCAGTCCTATTGATCCCTCTGGGGATGATAAGCCCAAATGAAGACCCTTGGAAAATCAGCACAGAATACAAAAATCTGGCTGCAGAGCAGAGTCTCAGATTGTGACAGCTCTGCAGACAAACCCATGTGAGAGTCCAGCTGTGCAGGGCATCCACAGAGAGCCTGCTTTGTATGTAGATTTGGTGCTTGGGATACAGAAGGAAATCTTTGTTGGTTTGTGTGAGCCCGTCACACCTTTTCCTTCTCCCAGAGGAAGCATCTGGAAGCGGTCCTTGCACCCATGAAGGCAACAAATCCTCAGCTTCCCTGGGTTCCTCGAGTGGGTTCCTCAGCTTGTGAGGCTGGAGTGAACAAACAGATGAGCACCTTGGAAGCATCCAGACTTCTCACAGTCTCAGCTCTAGAAGGGTCAGAGAAACGCTCTGGCCTGCCAGAAGAAAGGAGCCTGTCCATGTGCCACTGCTGCTCTGGCTGTTGCACAAGTAGAGGGGGATGTGTGTGTTTTCAGGCCATGCCACGTTCCTGGTGTTCACACCCTGCTGGAGTAGCTGGGAGCAGGGGCTGAGTGTGCTGGGGGCACTCTGGCCTTGCTCACTCCCCAGGTGTTACAGACCCCTTGGTAGCTGCTTTTGGGCCAGCACCATTAGATGGCTCAGAGCATCACCTGCTTAGGGAAGCACACCTCTGGAGTCTTTAGTAGCTGCACTTAAGAAGAAAGCTGTGTTAGTAACCCTCATATGTAGCTGCTATTTTCCAGCTCAGACATTCCAGCTGAACTTTTCCCCCTGTGCTGTTTGCAAACCAGGCAGAGTGCGAGCATGCCCTCACCCTTCCCACACACAGACACAGCAAGGCAGCAAGCAAATGGCAGGTCCCTGCTTGTCCTCAGCAATTAGCAAAGAGCTCCAGCTGCCCCTGCTGCTGCCCTGGGATGACTTTTCTGTTTCCCATGGGCTCATTGCTGCAGCAGCAGCAGCAGAGCCAGGCGATGCAGGTTCGCTTTTTTATAGCCACACCTTGCACTTGCCTGTCATTTACACAGTGAGGTTAAATTGTAGTCTGAAATGAACTTTATTATTAAAGGTCCTGAGTTCTCGAGTTATTAAAGGTAGGACAGCCTGGTTTGATCCTTGTGGACGTGCATGCCTGCATTTAAAAAGCAGAGGGAATTCCTGCAGACGTGCCAGCAGCACCTCGTGCTGAGGCTGGTCAAGTTCTGTGTCTGAGCAAGTGCTCCCTGCTGTGGACTGTAACCTTGTGATTCTCTTCTAGAACTGGATTTTAAGCTCCTGCTGAAGTTTGCCTCTGCAAGCAAGGTCCTGGCTGGCAACAGCTTCCCTGTTTTTTTCCCAGGAGAACCTGCTGCATCGTGGCCCTGCTGAGCAGCATCTCCCCTTGCCCTCAGTCTCCTGGTACCGCTCTCCAGGGGTGTTGCTACACATCCTTTTCCTGGGGAGCTTCCACGTAATTCATTTACCTGTGGAGCTACAAGCTCCTGTTTTAAAGCTTTCTTTTAATCAGTTTGCAAAATACCCAGCTTCTTGTTTACTCTTTTGTGAGTTCCCCTTATTTATCTTCAATTTCAGGGAGCATGACTGCTGGTTTTCAGTGTGCAGCACAGCAGCAAACCACCCTGGGCTCCCTGGGAATGAGAGCCTCTTCCTTCCACTCCCCCCATCCCTCTGCAAGGTACAGCAATACAAGCTCTGTTTTGTTCACTTCTTACTTCCCTGACAGAAATCAATCTTGTGTTGCCTTTGCTTCCTCCGTTGATTTCTTGGCTTTTCTGATCTTCCCACATTTTCTGCAGCTTCACAACTCATCCAAACAAATAAGCAGCACAGTTTTTCACCTCAGGTAGCGCTGTGTGTGCCCTCAGACCTCGGGCAGTGCTTGTGCCTCCCTCGCTCAGGGTGGAGGTCATGGTGGGGCTCATAACCTCATAATTAATTTTGTCCTCTTGATAAGCAGGTTTTGGCAATGAATCCTTGCAGTCCTACACAGATCTTGTGTCAAATTCATGGGAGTTTCATGAGACTAGCATTGCTTTGAACTCCTTTCTTCACACCCAAGTCTAGCAGGGGGAGTATTGGAAATTTATAGTTGCAAAAGAACTTTGCAAAGTTGCATTACGCTCCATTTCCTTGGCAAAGGCAAATAAAACCATGCAGGGAGAAGGGAATAAAGAGTGGGGGAAAATGCTGCAGACATAAAAGGAGAAAATGCTGAATGGGAGAGGAGAACTGACAGCCTTAATGTGGATTTGGGGGAAATTTATAAAGCTGAAGCCAAGTAATCGCAGAGCGTGGGTAGTTTAGGTGACTGTGGGGACTCATTGCTCTTTATTAACCTTCCAGCCACCTGGGTTCAGGTGTCAACTCAACATCAAACCACAGCTGATCAAAACTTTCTCTGTTTGAAAAATTGTGGGGAAATTGGGTTTTGAAGTGCCTGAATGGGATTTCATGAGGCCCCTGCCTTCCTCAATATTGTTAAATCATTCACTATCAAAAATCTAAAAATGGATATTTGGGCCTGAATCCAGTTCTGGGCTCCAGCCAAAAAGAGCTGAAAAAAAATGCTGCTGTGTTTATTTGTAAGTGAGGAGCCTGTATTTTTCCTCATGTGCCATGGGGACTTTGTGCCCTTGCCTCACAGAGAGCTCAGGCAGGATCCAGGCACAGCCTTGCCCAGAGAGCAACACAGAAAGCAACTTCAGTCATTTCTACAGTGAATAATCTCTTTTTTCCACCTGTATCTGCTGGGAATGCTCTCCCCTGACTCAGAGGTGCAGTGGTGTACAGGGAGAGCATAAGAAAGATGCCATCAAGCTGGGAAATGGTCGGGCTGGAGTAGCTCTGGGATGAGGGCTGTCTATCACGGCTGTTTATTTGTTTGGGCCAGAAAATGGAAGCAGGTCTGGAGAGTGAAAGAGGCTTTCCCAGGAAAGCTGTGACTCGTCAGGGGCTGAGAGAGATGTGCCATGCAAGCCCTGGCTCTTCTGTTTTATATCTGTGTTGCTTATCTGGAATATAGAAATTACTGCTGGGATGGCAGTGTCAGGTGAAGCTGCCAAGTGGAGCACTGCTTTTGGTGGTTGCTGGGTGAGGAGTGCCCATGCTGAAGAAGTGCTGGAAGCCTGGATGAGCAGCCTGGCTGCAGGAAAAATGAGTTTGGATGCACAGCGCGTGCTGATGCCACCAAAGCACCCCCGAGCGAGGGCTTTCGGTTCCACGGTGGCCTCACACAGAATTCATGGCTGCTGCCCAGCGCAGGTGGCTGAGCACACTTCTGCACCCCATTGACAGTACAGTGGTCTAGCTGTGGACCAAACTGGGAGCAACCAGGCTGCAGGGTTCTTGTAGCATCCTAGAAACTCAGTGGGACCCTTGCCCTGAGTTAAAGGACCCTCCTAAACTTCCAGCCTGGTGCAGCCTGGTGAGCTCTGCCCATCTCCTCCACTGGGGTATTCTCCAGTGGCTGCTGCTGTAGAGGTTGTAGGGCAATACAAAATCACACCAGTAGCTTCCACTGGTCTTCTGCATCCTTTTATTTGGTTTACAACCAAGTGTTTGCGAGTCATCGCTGGGAATTCATCGTCAGCTGTCTGTCACGCTTAATTGGGTTGTCCTGTAAAATATCTTGCATATAAGTAAATCAAAAAGACTGGGGCTCATAAAAGGGCCAATATGTGGCACATTGATGTTATTTATAGGCTTCTCTGTGGTGCTCATCACCATGGCAGCTGTGAAGGTCGATGCTGACACTTGTGAGGGAATGCCACGGATGTTTTTAAAAAGCCACGTGTATGGAATGAAGCAGTGCTGATGTGTTCCAGTGGAGCTGGGAGCAAGGGTGCAGTGTCCTGCAGGGAGCCCCCAGCCCCAGGACAGCAGGAGGAGGGGAAGGGGCCATGGCAGGTGATAGCAGCTCTGTGGGCTAAGGCTTCTGGGGTTGTAGAGCCCACAGCTCTGGTACCCTGGGTGCTGCATCCTGGCATCTCCTTGGAAAAGTGGGCAATAAGCCAAAGGGGAGAAAAGTACTGACATGGAAGAGGCTGGAGATCCCTTCATCCCTGTTCTCCTCTTCAGGATGAAGCCCCCACTTACCAGCCAGTTTTTCATACCTTTCTGTTGAATTATACTGAAGCCAGTGGTGATTGCTCCACAAGTATCCAATAGAAGCTTACTTTCTACAGCTGGCTTCTTTTGATAACATGCTTTCTTCTTACAAAGCAAACGAAAGCGGCATGTCCTCATGTCAGTTCTGTAACTGGCACATAAAAAGCCTTCTTCAGCCACATCCAAGCAGAGCTGGTTTGAGCATCTGCACCTCAGCCTCCTCCTGGAAAGCAGCCTCTTGCAAACTCTTCACTGTCCCACATCATTGCTGTCTCCAGCAGCAGTGCTCCAAAATGACTCTCAGGGAGATGCATAACAAACCCTCAGTGTGTCCTTTTATGACAAAACTACCTGGTCTCTCAGCTGAGCCATTGAATCCAGTTCCTCCAAAGACCTTGGCCAGGCTCTCTCAGTGAGTACACCTTCATCTTCTCACTTGCATCAGGGTGTCACAGCTCAGCCCTAACCCAGGGCTTTAGCCAGTCCTCTGTGAATCTCTGCCCATCTGAGAAAAGCTTTCATTAAATCTACACCTTCCTTCTACTAAACTAACTGTGACTCTCCCATCTGCAGGCAGGTTTTTTTCTCTGCAGGATGAGCAGGGGTCTCTGGAAGGGGCTGTTTCTCAGCAGTGTCCCTGTGCAAGCTGTGCCTTTCCTGTCACCCCTGCTCCTCTGCAGCAGAAACCAAGCTGTGCCTGTTTTCCCCTCCTGTGCAGATAAGCAGGTGCTTCTTCCCACCCTGTTCTCATCCCCTCTCCTTGCTCCCCACGGGCAGCCCCAGTTCCTGGCTGCTGTTAGCGATGGACCTTTTGTTTCCGTGAGATGAACCCTGTGTCCCCAGCAACCCTGGGCTCTAACTGCTCCCTCACAGTGAGGGAAGGTTCCTCAGGAAAGAAAGCCCCTGGGGACATCAAAATCATTATTTAACTCCCTGTGTCCACCTGTTGATGGTAGCTATTTCTGTGGCTGTGGGAGCACGGGGCTCTCATGTCCACATCTGTAAGCATTCAATTAATGCTTTCTTCACAACAGTACCGCCTTTGCCAAAGCCATTTGGTTAAACAGTTGAAGTAAACAAACTCACTGGATTTTTTTTCCCCCCTGGGCTGTCCTGGAGTTTATGCAAGCACTCCACTAACATTTACTGTCCTGGCACCCACTGTTAGTCCCACAGACTCCTGCTTGGGAAATGAGTCCACATGGGCAGTGGGTGTGAGGGAGTTGGTGTGATGCCTTCCCTGCCTCCTACAACTCCGTTCAAGAGCTCTTCTTGCAGAGCAAATATATGGGGTCTCTTTCTGCTCTAAGACTGATACAGTTATTAAGCTTTCTGCAGTGGAAAAAAGATTGCAAGGCAATTCAGCTTGCTAGGTCATGAATCCATGCAGATGTTGTGAATGGAAACGATATGCATGTGCCCTGGGCTTTGCCCAATCATACCAAGCAGTAATATAAGTCAGGATGAAAATAAATCTTAATACCAACATGCCCTACATGAAGCAAATACTTATTTTACATAAAACCTAATTTTAGCACATCAAGACTGTAGCCAATCCACTTTGTCTCACCGTGACTTAGCATAATGACATACATATAGGTATGAATATACAGATTTGTAAACACGCTCTTCCCCCCCCCCCCCCCCCCCTATTTTTTTGCTGAATGTGAGTGCCCCAAGAGGCAGAACTTGCTGTCTCAGTGAGGAATCTCTCTGCATACTCACAGCCCTTCTCTCCCTTGCCTGGGCATAGGGAAGGCAGCATGGGCACCCAGCTCTGCCCGTGCTGCACAGTGATTTCTTTGAGCAGCAGCAGTTAAGAAATGCCAAAGTATGGCATTAATACTGACTGGGATCAACTGGGTAGAACGAAATGCTGATGGGTGTCAGGCCCTGGGGATGCTGGCAGGGGATGCTGCCTGCAGCCCTGCCTCCCACAGCTGGCCCCGCTGTAGTAATCTGAGTGCTGGCAAAAGAGCAGCATCAAAATGCTCTTCAGCATGGGATTCAACAGTGTGCATGCCCTTTGTCTGATACCCATGGAGAGGTTGTGAGGGAATGCCCTGAAGGAGTCATGATATGCTCAGGTTTTCCAAGTGCTTTGGAAAAAGTAGTGGTGAGCTTTGCTTTTCAGCCAAAAACCCCAGAAGTCCTTTCCGGCATTACGCTTTCCTGCATCCTCCCCGTGCGGTGTCAGAGCTGGTTTATGCAGCTGTATTAACTTTCACTTCACCTTTCTGTGCTGCTTCCTTCCCCTGCACACTTTGTCCTAGGAAGAGCCCAGACTGCTCCAGCAGGGCTGGTTTCTCAGGAAGAGTTTGGATGTGCAGCAGCAGGCGCTGTCAGGAGGAGCCTGTCTCCTTCCTTCCCCGCATGCAGTGATTCTCAGTGATCTGTGCCAGCCGGAGGGCACCCCACAACCACAGCCGTGCTGGGGCTCACACAGCTGCTCCCCATGGTGCTTCTGCCTGCCCAGCTGCTCTGGGATGTGGCTGTGGGGCTGCTGGCCCCCACGGCTGCACCAGCAGCCTGTGCTCCCTGCTGCCTGGGAAGGCACAGGCTGGAGTGCGGCCGCGGGAGGATCCTGGCTTGCGCTGGCAGCCAGCGAGGAGTGTCTGGCACTGGTGGCTGGAGACAGGCTCTGCCTGTGAGCCAAGCCAGGCTGGCAGGCTTGGGAGCCAAAAGCAAAGTGACAGGCATGGCTTTGGATCCCGTTGTAGACTACTGCCTTGATGGTGAAGCCACTCATGACACGTCTGTCATGGGGAGCACACGCTTGGGAGCAGCCACTGGTGCTTCTGTGGGGCCGTGGTGGTGAGGAGCAGCTCTGGAGAAGCAAACACCCTCAGGAATGTGTAGGGGGGTGTGGATCCTCACAAGCTACAGAGGAGGAGCTGTGCTGGGATGCGGCTGCCTTCCTGGTGAGGGGGAAGGGGAGTCACAGCCACTGAAAGGAGAAGAGAGGTGCTGGTGCTGGGAAGGTGCAGCCCTACCTCCCCACCGGAGGAGCAGAGCAGGTACAGCAGATGAAATGACCTGCTGCTCTCTCCTTATTAAAAGAAAATAGTGTTTGCTGGCAGCACTACAGATCTGACACCTTGATCCATTGAAATGTTCTCAAAATATAAATCAGGAGAAAGCGATCAAAGCCCCCCGTGCAGGGAGAGTTTCTCCTGCTGCTGCCCTCTCCCAGGAGAGCCCTGGTACCCCACGGCAGGTGGGCGTGGGTGGGGGCTCCCACCACAGCACCAGTTTGTGGGGAGGTTTGACTGGGTGATGCATCACTGAGCCCATCCCTTCTGGCTCAGCCCCAGCAGTTCTGGAAGGAGAAACTGATTGTGATTTAAAGGTGTCGGAATCAGGAAATCCATCACGTCCCTCGCTAATCTGCTGCTGTGATTGATTACCCTCACCATTAACTGCCCGTTACAGATGCACACCTTATTTCCAGCCTGGGCATGGCAGCGTGGCACAGTGATGCATGGAGGAGCATGCAGGGGCTGAGTGGCCCTGGGCCAGCACAGGCTGAAGGCACAGACGCCCACTGCCAGCACCCAGAGGCCTCCCCAGAGGAACAGGGGGGACAGCTGTCCCCACGATGGATCCCCAGAGCAGCTGGGGTTGGGATCCCCGCCCAAGGGCTTGGGGACGTTGCAAAGGGGGTGGGATGAAGGATGGCACCCTGTCCTGGCATCCCCAGGACCAGATCACAGCGCAGTACATCATGTACTGGTCCCCTTCCCATGCAGAAGGATCTTCCAGCAAAGGAGTGGGAAGAGTCTCACTTTGCTCTGAGCTAAATGGTGCAGTAAATTAAGCCTGATCTGCATGAAATTTCCTCTGCATGTATGTTCCAGGGTGAGCCTGGAAACAGGTTTTATCCAAATTCTCTTGCCTTTTGTCTTTAATTTAAAAAGTTAGAATCTCCTGTAATTGCCTCTGTGCTCGTGGAGAATTGGGTAATACTAAGAAACCCTCTGGTGGCTAATTGAATGCCTTATAAATGTTCTGACTGTAAGCAAAGTTCTCCGTCTTACATTATAAAGATATTTAGGTCCCATTCTGTAGTAGGGTGATAATTTTATGAGGGATTTTCATATCTTTTGGATGCAATATGGGACGGATCATTACCTTTTTTTACACTTAATTGCTTTTATCATCCAGAAATATTCAGTGCTTAATGATAATAAAGAGCCTCTGCTAAGGAGGCCAAACACTAAGTGTGTGCACAACTCCTCGGTGTGGCATTTCATGTGTCACCCACCCCCAGGGAGAGAGGGCTGCTCACCCCAAACCCCCCAGGAGGGAAGAGCAAGGCCAGACCCTGATAAACCAGGAATTGTCTTGTTTTCCATGCATCCACGTGCCCTGCCTTTCTGGTACCTTACCCACAGCAGCCAGAGCACGGAGGATGCTCCTGCAGCAGGTGGGGATAAGGAGGCTGAGCTCCCTGGTGCAGGCTCCAGGCTCAAAGAGGGCACTGGGAACAGGCCATGCTTCTCTGGAATCAGCTTGAACGAGGGAAATTTGCTGCTCTTCAGGCAGCCGGGCTGCCTGCTGGGCCAGGCTGGCACCTCGCTGCCAGCTTTGCTCCTCAGAGGCAGGGTTACCAAACCCGGTCCAGATGTTTGCTTGCCGTGTTGCCTGTGGCTTTTCCAGGAATGCATTTTTCAATGGCCTTCTACAGCGCTTAATTAAAAGAGCACTCACATCATTTATTAATTACTTATTAACCCTTTATAGCCGCTACAAGCCCATCACAGACGTCTGTGGTGTCCCACTGATGCTCATAATGGCTGCTCATCAGCAGCCATTGTAATTGATGGATTTAAGCAATCTGCTGACCTGTTGGGCCCGGCAACAATTGATTAACTATTCATTAAAACATCCAGAAATTATTTATGAACCTTTGATAAACTATTTATAAGTGAGCAGGGACAGATTTATTCATTCCTGTGTACGGGCTTGCAGCGAAGGGGTGGAAGGAGCTCCAAGCTGAGATTCCAGGCAGGAGGAAGCATGCCCAATGTCACAGGAAAACCTTTGTCTCTCCACACATTTCTCCAAATTACACTGGCTTCCTGCAGGCCCCGTGGGGGGTCAAGTTCCCTGATAGATGTGGGTCGTTCTCCCAAGGATCAGAAATAACACAGAATGGAGAATTTTCTGCTTTTCTGCAGAGTCAGGTAGTTTAGCTAAGTAGGGGCTGGCGAGAATCCAGTAGCAGCTTTTTAATACACTGTTGGGCTAAACTTAGAGGAGAGGATGAGCAGGCTTGTGTGATGCTTTGCTTCTAGTGGCATAGGATTAAATTACCATCCCATTTTACTTCATATTAGTATGCAGGGATAGAAAGAGAGAAAGGCAGCAGCTGCCAGAAAAACCCTGTTGGCTGCTGGGTGCTCTCAGGCAATGAGCTGGTTCCTGGGTAAATTTGGGATGCAGTGTTAAGAGTCAGGTTCAGAGCCCACAGCTGATTGTTTCATTTTTGGGGTTTTTTTCCAGCTTGATAATGAACAAACAAAAATCTGTTTTCTATTACTTTTGGTGCAGTAGAGGAAGGGAAGGTGGAGTGGCCTTGCTCAGCTTAGACTTCATGAATCATTCCCATGTTCCTGATCTGTAGTGTTTGTACCAAAAATGGAAACTTTTCCAGTGACTGCCCAAAATGAGTAATGCTGTTCCTTGCTGCAGGATCCCAAAACACTCACTGCTGCTGGGGGTTGTCTCCAGCTCACAGAAACGTGCATGGCTTGACACTGAGGAGCCTCCCTGTCTCTGGAGCTCACCATCACCAAAGAGAAGCTGCAGGTATCAGCTCTGCACATGCTGACACAAGAAATGACACCTGTGATGGGCTCCCACCATCTAGGATCCCTTCCAACAGGCCATCCATGACCCTGCCTGCAACAGATGCTGTTCAGCAGGACACAGGGATAAGTGATGGCTTCCCAGGAGCTGGGGTTTGGTGTGGCAGGTCTGTCAGCTGGCAGGGAAGGGACAGATGTGCCCCGTGTTTCTTGTACGAGGTTCCTTCTCTCGTTCCTGCTTCTCTGCATTGTTCTCCTGCTGGTGATGCTCAGCTGGCTGCTGCAGTGTAGGAGCTGCAGGGCTGCCTTGCTGCTCAGCACAGGAGGGGAATCCCAGCACTAGCAGCAATCTGAAGTGGCAGATTTGTGTGGTGATGAATGGTTAGCTGTGTTTCAAGACCTTGTTTGGATTTACAGAAGGGGTGTGTTTACACACATGTAATTCATTCAGCAGAAAGCTGTATATAGTTATTATTTAAGCATAATTCAGCATTGCACTGTGTGTGTCCTAATCAGTTTAAAGCTGAGCTGAGATCAAATTAGTGCAAGCCTGAATCTGGCTGTGCTCTCCCCATCCTGCCATAGCCCAGCCCCCAAGGCTTACAGGGTGTCCTGCAGGGCATAGCTCACACAAACATCATGCAGAATTTCACTTGTGTTCCACCTCAGAGGAGAGAAAAGCCAGCTCTCTGCAGTCTCTCCTACAAGTGTACTTGAGCCATTTTGGAGTGCAGCACAAAGAAATCAGCTTTCTGAGGGAAGAGAATACAAAGATGTGCCCAAAGAGCCATAGGTGGCTCAGTATTCTTGCAGGAACACTCAGACCAGTGTGCTCCTCATTGCCCCAGGACCAGGGAGGTTTGAAGGGTCAGAGGACCCCCTAGCCCAGCCACAAGGCAGGGCTAACCCCTGGAGAGGGGTTGTACCCCCCAGCTCACACTGCTAGCTGGAGCTGCCCTCACTTCTATTGGGCAAACAAGTCCAGGAGGTGGAAAGCATGTCCTGGTGGGCCAGCTCACCTGGCAGGACATCACTCTGTTCCTCTGGCAGGACATCAGGGTTTGGTGGTGTGGTTGGAAACCCCCATGTGGCACTGCAGGCGAGGGGGACAGCCACCAGGTGCAGCCCATCCTACAGGAGCAGGGTGACATCTGTGACACACAATGGGGCCAGCAGGAGATGTTTGGAAAGAAGGGATTCAGGGGGCTGGGTAGGACACAGCACAAGGTGAAAGCAGGGTCCCACCACCCCTGCAGCAGTGCCCTGGTGCTGGGCTTTGTTTGGCTGGGGAGTGGGGCAGCTCCATCCCGAAAGCAGAGCTTCCCCTGGCAGAGCATCCACGCCCCAGCCATGCTGAGGAGTCCCACAACGGGAACACTGTCACCCCCAGACTGGGGCACCCTCAAACAACCCAGGAGCAAACACCTAGCTTGCATTCTCCACTCACTTGGTTCAGCAAGGCTGAAATAACAGAAATCATATCGAAATCAGTCCTTGGGGGGCTAGAGATGCTCCAAGTCTGGAGAGAGCAGGAAGCCGCTGGTGCTTGTCCTGGAAGAGCAGGGTTCATGTTGCAGGGCTGTTCCCAGCTGCACAGCCCTGGTCCTCAGCGCTGTTTCCGAGGTGGGAACACCTGGCAATGAGTTTTGTGGTGAGCTGAGTCTTTGGCCAGTGCCTGCACCCTGCCCCAGCCAGCTCCACCCAGCCCAGAGGGGCCAGCCAGGCACTGGGGGAGGACCAGGGGCTGAGGGATTCCCCTCTCAGCTGCACAGTTCCTGCTGCACCCCACAGACCATAGAAATTCATTATTTTCTGTCCCTTATTTGGCCTCTGTGCTCATTCCCAGCCCGTCTGGGTTTGCAGAGGACCCGAGGACACCCGTGCAGGGAGGAGCTGAGCCTGCTGGTGGCTACAAGGTGCAGGCATTATGTGGCACTGTGGCAGGCATTGGCTACCTAATTACACAGCAATTAACCACCCAGAGTGGGGCCATCCTCACTTGAGGCAAATCTGTAAATACAGGGAAGAGCTGTAATGCACAGGGACACAGCAGAGAGCTCCCCAGGAGGAGTGGTGGAGGATCCCCCAGGTCTCACATGCTTCCAGGGGACCTGGGCTTCCAGGAATCCTGATGAGAAATGCTTGTTGCCTAATGAGGCCACGGGGGATCCCATGGGAGAGCGCTGGTGCTCCCAGCCAGAGGGTGGGAAAGGCTGAGGCTGAGCAAGGGTGGGAGAGGGAAAGTGGTGGTGCAAAAATCAGTGCAAGATGTTGGCGTGGTGCTTAGGGAGGGCTTCCAGAAGCAGTTTCAGAATGCAAATTAAAACAGCAGCTGATTGCAGCTGCACTCACTGTGCCTCTGCAGCCAGGTGGGTTTTTTGCCAGCCCTGCAGTGGCCCTGGCTGCCACAGCCCCGGGTCTCTGCCAGCCTCCCCACATCTCACCACTTCCTTAGCTGGGATTCAGCATGCCCTGTTTTGTACAGGAGGGATGCTCTGCAAACACCAGTTTTCTTTCAGTGAGAAACACCTGCCATTTACCACATTTCATGTTCTCCCTGGAAAACTGGGAAATGTCTGCTCCACTCCACACTTTATCCCCTTTTCCCAGGCAAGAGATTCCCTCCCGTTGAGGGAGAATATGTGTGATGACTTTGAGGCCATTAGTGGCTAGAAAGGAGTTTTATTGCTCTTCCCTTTGCTTGGCATCAGTTGGGAGTGAAGTTTGAATCCTCTTCCCTTGGATGTTTTCTAGCAAATCACATTCATTGTTCCTGAAAAGTCCAAGCCATCTGCTACTTCAAATGCAATCTAAAGTTATCAGCAAAGGGGAGGGAAGGAGGAGGGTAAAATGACCCCAGAGAGAAAGGAAATATTTCTGAGGCTGAACAAAGCATCCCAGGATTGCTCCTAGCCACTCTTTATGGTTGGGTTTTTTTTGCTCAAAAACCCAAGTGAAAATAATTAAATGACTGCAAACAGAAATAATTTATATTGGATTTTCAGCCTGTCTGCCAGACCAAAACTAACTTGTCATTCTGACACCCCTAACCTCTGCCAAGGAGGAGAGATGCTCCCTGTCCTGCCCTGGGGACACCCCAAATCCCACCTGTGATGCACACTCACAGCCCCATGGCTGTGACCTGAAGCTGGGGGATGCCCTCACTGACATGGGCTGCTGGGGATGTTCCCAGGTGCCAGGATGAGGCTGGGCATTAGCCATGGCCTGATTGCTTGGCTGGGATCAGCAGCAAGAGAGCTTCCCATGCACACTTTGATTTAAAATGTTGGGAAGGAGAATGAAAAATTAGTCCATTCTGAGCACGTTTAGAAAGGAATTACTTCAAAAATTAACAATTCAGGGCAAGTCTCATTTTTTAGAAGTTGCTTCTAAATTAGCCATTTTGGGTCAGTTGCCATCTCTCATCCTCTGAATATCCCTTGTCCCTCCCATTTCATGGAGGGGAGGAAAACAGCAGCTCCTCTCTCTTAAACAGCATCTTTCAGCAGCTGGCTAAGCTGCAAAATGGATTAGCTTTGCCTTACAGCCCTGTACGCAGCAATTTCAGACTTGCACAGCCTTTCCAGCAATTTCAGAGTTGCATAGCCTTTCCAAGCAAAACATTCCCCGTGAAGCCCCTTCTGGGGATGCCAGGAGATGGAAATGAGCCTCTGGGCCAGCAGCGTGCTGGGGAGCAGGGATGGAGAACGCCAAGAGGTGGGAGATCTGCTCCCACACACAAAGCCAGCAATGAATGTGGGCAGGGCACATTTTCCTGTCATCAGGAACGAGGAGGGAAGGAGTCAGTCCGAAGCCTGGGGGGACCCTGGTGCTGGGAGCCTGGATCCAGGGCTGAGGAGATGGACAGAGTCCTTGGCTGAGTGTCCTCCACCCCCAGGCAGCTGCACTTGTAGGGACAGGGATGCTGGAGGGGCTGGGGGCAGGTCCTGGCCAGCTGGCCCGTGGGACAGCAGTGACACTCTCACAGGGGTTGTTTCAGCCCTAGCAGTGGGTGAGGGCAGAGCAAGGGGTGCTGTGTATGAGCACTTCATCCTGCTTTCTCCCTCGTCCAAGCTTTTGAGCTTGCCAGCCTCCCCTTCTGCAGGGGACCTCACCCAGCCACCTCCTTCTGGCAGGAGCTAAATTGCTCTTTTTATGGCAGGAATTAACTCCTGCTCTGGCTGTACTGTCCCACACCCAGCGTGGCTGCAGTGAGAGCCCTGCGGGTGTGCTGGCCAGGAGAAAGCTTGGAGAGATGGGGAGGCAGCCTGTGGCCTCCAGGGCCAGCCAGGGAGCCCGTGTGTGAGCAGCAGAGATAACCTCAGCCCCGGGGCCTCGATGCCAGTGCACATGTCAGCCAGAGATTTCATGGCCAAAGCACATTCATCGTGCACCCTCTCCCCACCTCCCCTCCTCTCTCCCTCCACAGAGAGACCCGAATAGCAAGAGCCTGCTTTTGAGGTTGGAAGTCAGGTTTAGAATTTTAATGATATCCTGTATCCCACAGCCTTTTATTTGGGGAGAAACTGCTGTAAATGACCCATTTTTCTTCATATAATGATAATCATTACCAAGAGGAAAATGAGCACTGAAGCCAGGCACACACGCAGTCACATACTAGATGGGGTGGCTGATTCTGACTGGCAAAATGCTACATGCAGAAATATACCTTTTATACTTAGGAGGAACATAAAGATGTCTTTAAGCATGCATGTAAATTTGTAACAAATAAGTCACTGTGGCTTGAAACGGGAAGCTGGAGAGAGCAACCGTAAATATGTGATCTCTTTGGCAGAAAGCTCCAGCACAGCAAACTGTCACATGCCCCTGTCACATCCCCCTGCCACATCCTGCTGGGGGACAGGAGCTGCCCGTACTCTTGGGTGGGGAGCCCATCTCCCAGCTTCCCTGCTGCCTCCACACTGAGCTCCCTCCTCACCCAGGGCCTGGCCACCAGGAATCCGGGGGCTTCCCACACCTCGGGCATGGCCCCTGCTCCTGTTTTGTCTTGAAGGAGGGAAAGAATTTCATTAGCAAGGAAAGCCTGAAAAGCCAGCTTTGTGCAAACAAAAGCCTTAGTCCCAAGAAGCAGCACTCACCTCTGGGTGCTGTCTGACCCATGGCTCAGAGCCCTGGCTGGTCTGAGCTGCTCTGGTGGAATTGTCCCCAGCTGGCTGGGGATGGATGTAAAGGAGAGAGAATCTGAAACACAAGCTATTACTTCAGATCCCCCAGGTCATGCTTGTGTCAGCCACCCCAACCCCTTCCTGCTGCATGCTGGCTGGCACATGCGCAAGGGGCTGTGGCAGCTCCCGGCACCACTCCTTCCTGGCTCCCAGGTACGAACAGGGTGTGCTGTGGGGACTTTCCTTTGAGGTGACACTCAAGGCACCTCATTTAGTTCCCAGACTTCAGCCTAGAAGTCACCAGCTGCCTCTGACCATGGTGTTCAAGCACCTAAAAGTTCAATTAGGTGTGACCCAAGGAAAAACTATAAACATATAATTGATTGGGAGAGTGAGTTCTGACCCCAGGTAATTGCTCTCTTCTGGAGTAGGCTGCAGCAGCCTCTTGGCCTGGCTCATATGCCAAGGAGGGAACTGGTTGGGTTTGTGAGTGATATAAGGAGCCTGGTCTCGGGGTGCTGGAATTAAATTAGACATCAACAAGACAGATTTTATTAGATTTATTAGATGGCTGGTAGAGAGAAGGCTAGAAACCAGAGGAGGAGAAGTGTTTTCCTGACGACCTCAGGGCTGCCATTATTTTTCTTGCACTGTGTCAGATGGGTGCAGTGTCATCTCCCAGGTGATGCCAGAGCAGCAGATGCCAGCACTGCCCTGTCCCAGAGGCTGAGGCACAGGCAGGATGAGCAGTGTGACCCAAGCTTAGTGCCAAGAGCCTGTCCCAGAAGGAGCTGGCACTGGCATGGACTTCATGATGGAGAACACGTGCAGAGCAGGACGCACTGAGGCCCGTCTCCAGCCTGTGGCACCACCAGCCCCAGTTGTGATTTCAAACAGGTTCACAGCTGTCTGCTGGGGGTGCAACACCAGGAGTTCTCAAGCTGCTAAGGCTTCCTGACAACCGGCATCGAGCTACTCTCATCAATAATTAACACTGGACCAGCCTTGCCAAAATAAATTCAGCAGTTGTATGGCAAGGCAAAGGTCCCTTGATTTTATAAGCTACCCATCACTTCTGTCTTGTGTGCTGTTCCTGCATTACAAAGGTTTGAGATGAGCTTTCCACTCAGCAAAACGGCATGATGTTAATGGTGAAGCTTTTACTGGGATACACCCTGCTCCTGCTCAAGAGTCACTGCCCTGGGGAGCAGAAGAAGCTGAGATGCCTGCTGATCTCCTGGGGAGCTGGCTCAGCTGTCAGTATGACAGGCTGAGCACAGCATGCCTGCTCCCAGGGCAGATGGCTGCCTTGAACCTGGGCAGCAGCAGAGTGCCACATGTCACCAGAGGACGAGACCTGTTGTCACAGGAGAGGCTCTGCCTCAGGAGGGTCTCTGAGGGGCAGACTGGGAAATAAACCCTGTGGGAACCAGGCAGGCATCACCAGCAGTTCCAGCTCAGGGTGGCCTGGGAGGACAGAGAGCAGCAAATCTCACCCCAGGGATTATCTGGCTGCCCCGTGTCTGCTGCTCATGCAGAGGCTGAACCCTGGCAGTGCTGAGTCCCTCCCAGTGACACGTCCCACAGCCCAGGTGTGTGGCTGGCCAGAGGATGGCCATGCCAGGCTCAGTGGGAGCCAGCAGACACAATCTCCTTTTATCACAGCCTCTGGGCTCTGCTTCTCCATTCCACCAGAACAGCCAGCAGCTGCCTCCTGTTAATTAAGAGAAGAACAATCACTCTTAATCAAAGGCCAGACTGGTGGCAGCAGCAGCAGGCTGCTGAGCTCATGCCACCTCCACTCATCCTGTGCTGGGGGCAGAGGGAATAACAGGGGCACAGTTGTTTCTGTGCCATCACTGCTTGGCTGCAGTGTGCCACCACAGCCTGGCAGCAGGACAAGCTGGACGCCGCTCCCAGGGAGGGCAGAGATGCCACTTCCTTTGTGTGGCAGCCGATTGGCCTCCAGAGGCACCTCCCCAGCTCTGTGGTGCTGAAGCCACCTCCCCTCCTCCAGCACCTAGGCCCTCTGCTCACCTCGGGTCTCGGGAGGAACAAGAGTTCTTGTGAGAGCAGGACACCACAGCCATTCTTTCTGTCATGCCACCCTAGCACAGGTGCTGGAGCAGCACCTCCCCAAAGCTATTTGAGTGCAGAAAGTCCTCAATGCCTTCACCATCAAGCAGAGCAGAGGTCTCCAGGACTGTGCTTTGGGAGTCAGAGCTCCTTGTCCTCCCAGCTCTCCCCTTTGCAGCTCGCCCTGCTTTCCTTGCATTGGGCACTTTCACCCACAGCCTTTCCTTGTGTGGCAGAGGGAGGAGAGCAGAGGAGAGGTCCCTCTCCTGCTGCCTTAAGTCTGACAGCCAGCCTGGCCCAGGCCAGAGGAACCAGCAGGTGACTCTGCTCAGGTCCCTACAGGAGCCTGCAAGCCAGCCCTCGTCCTTCCAGCCCATACTGCAGAGCCATTCCTCTCACACGGGCAGGAGGTGCCAGCAGATCTCAGCTGCATCTTTCCTGCTAGATCTCCAGAGTTCTGCCCCAGAGCTTCCAGCATCTCCTTCCCCACAAGGGTGTTTTTAGCACCAGGAAACTCCCAGCGCTCTCCTATTTATAGCTTCACACTCCAGTTTTCATTTTATTTTAATTAGCTGATTCCCTCTCCCACCTGCTCTCAGGCACCTCGTGGATTGGGTGAGGATGCTGGGAGCAGCACTCAGGCAAGTTTGTACCTCTCTGACAGCACCCAGGAGAGCGAGGACAAGGATGAGCAAGAGCAGGAAGCTTTCCATCCTCCATCTGTAGGGATTTCCAGCAGGCAGTGGGGGAAAGCATCTGTGTGAGGACTCTGCTCTGGCTCCATGATTTCCTTTCCCCCAGCACTGACAGTGTGAGGTTATTTGAGGACATGGTTGTGAGTCACAGACACAAGTACATCCTCAGGCTACTGAAATCGGATCCAAGCTTTGTGCTCCTGGTGTTTGCATTGATGCCTGCTGATGGCACAGGAAAAATCCAAGCTGTGGTCTTTGTGTGCAGGTGAAACTTGTTGACCACTTGAGTGAGGCCTTTCTGTCAAGGAGGGCACCAGCAGAGCTCAGAGCTGGTGGCGTGCTGCTGGATTTCAGTGCGGTGATCTGTTCAGCTGTGAGTTGCAGGTGCACTCTCAACCCTGCCATGCCTGAAGTACTTTTGTTCCCAGCCCAAGGATGGCACAGCTCCTTCAGAGGAAAGCCAAACAGTTTCCTAGGCAGGGACAGGACCGTAAGGGTGTTGGTTATAGCTGCAGACAGCTCCCTCTGGAGTGAGCTGGGAACATGCTGGAGGACACACGTAAAATCCAACAGCATCTCCAAAAAAGGGGGGGAAGCCCGGAAAGCAAAAGAATCCAAACCAACAAACCAAAAACAGAGCTTAGTTGATTCAAATTCCCCCAGCAGGGGCAAGTCCTGCATTTGCAGGAGCACTGGCACTGGGAGGGCAGCGGTACAGGGAAAATGCTGATGATTTGGCAGAGGAGCAGCCAGCCCAGGAGATCTCCCGAGGTGGCAGAGAAGGAAATGCCCCAGGACCAGTCGGCAAAGCTCCACTGAAGAGTGATAAAGAGTGCAAGGAGCCAGCAGCAGGGACAGGAGGATGGGGACAGCTCTGTGAGCAGAACCTGCACTCCCCTGAACTCCATGTCATCTCTCACTGTGGCAAACATACATGCAGACAGATGTTAGCCAAATGTGCCCTTTTTAGCAAGAAACCAATGAACCGTGGGGGATTTAGATGCTTTTATATCTGGGGTTTGGTCCACATTAGATCAAAATCTTGAAAATGCACCCAACTTGGAAATGCCAAGAAATTCCTCTGCAGAAGCACTTTGCTGGGACAAATGGTAAATTGTTTTGGTAGAGTCAAAATGTAGTATTATAATTTCACAATTTATGTACAAGTCAAAATGAATCATTTACCTTTAACTATTTTTAAACACTCGAAACATCTAAAAAGGCACTTTTTTTTGGACATGTCTGTCAAACTCAGTGTGGTTGTGAATGGGGGGATGTTCCCAGCAGCTGCAGCTGCCTATGTCAGCAGGAGAGCCCTGACCAGGATGGCTGTGGGGGACAAAACTGGGAACAAAAAGGCCTCCCATCCATCCATCCATCATCCGTCCGTCCATCCATCCATGCAGCCAGCCTGTGCAGGGCTCTGCTTTGGGCAAGCAGCATTTCCCCACCCCATCACCAAAGTGATGTGATTGACAGTGTAGGGTTTTTTTTCCTATTCAGACAACAGTTCCGGTACCTTCTGCTTGTGTTTGTTTTTGGGAAAGGGGCCTGAAATGAACCCCAAAAGGGACTGAGGGGGCTTGCAGCAGGAGAGCACAGTTGATGCATTCACTGGTATAAGCAGGAGCTGTTTTTTCTGACATTGTATTGTTTATTTTGAGCAGGTTCTAGGAGCAGTTTGCAGCTCATTCCCCATCTCTTGATGGGCCTACACAGTAAATTATCTGTAGTCATTAGCAAGTGGGCTGCTTCCTCCTTCAGGCACAATTAGTGGGCAGGGTCCGGAAAAATGTTCCTCTATCTCATTTCCTTCACAGGATGCACTGGAGAGCCTGGCGCTGGAGGCAGGGCACAGCGACCTTCCCTGTTCCTCAGGGTAGGAGCATCCTCCCTCCCTCCCTCCCTCTGATGGTCTCCAGGGACTGCCGGGGGTGGGCAAGGTGAAACCTCAGCCTTCAGGTCAGTGAGGCTGAACCATCAAAGGCTCGGGGACAGCTGATTTAGAGTTTCTTCTTAGTCAACGCAGGGCTTGCCCTGCCTGTGAGCCCCATCCTTACGTGGTGCCCAGTCACAGGTGATTGAGGGAGTCACAAATCGTGTAAGCAATGAAGAGCAGCTCCCTGTTCCCGGCCCCTGCCAAGAGCAGGGCACCTGGCTGTGGTTCAGCAGCTCCCTGGAGCACAGCCCGCTGCCAGGGAGTGATGCCATCCTTGGTGGCTCTGCCACAGCTCCCTGAAGTCCCGAGCAGAGCTGGTCGTGCCCATCACCTCCTGTCGGCCCACGCTTCCAGGTGGGAGAAGGCCTTGGTGGAGCAGCAGCTCTCCAGAGGGCTGAAAGGCCAAGTGAGGGGGAGCTTTGGATTTACACTCGGGAAAACTGGAATAAATCAAAGCAATTAAAGTGCAAATGAAGCTTTAAGCAATGCAGCATCCTAATTACCTGGGAAGCGCGTTGTGTATACTTCTGTCTCACTCCCTTTTTTAAAATAGACAGGATCCAAATTACATAAATAATTTAAATTAATTTGCCAGGTAGAGCTGGGCTTTGGGAAGCGCCTGCTGGCATTAATGACGATGTTTTGCCAGTGGCTCCAGGAGCCCTCCGGGCTGTCTGCAGCTGTGGCTCCCCGGACTGGGAGATGGGCTTTGGTGTGCGGATCCTGCATCCCACGGCTGCTGTGCCGGGAGGGGCTTGGCAGGGGCAGGAGAGGAGGGCTCTGTGATGGGCGGCCGGAAGGGGCCGAGCCAGCGGTAATTAATCACCGCAATTAGCCGCCGGCATCGCAGGCAAAAGCACAGTTTGGTTTTCTTCCAGACTGCCTGGGCTGTTGGTGGAGCGAGGCTGTGAGCGCACGTCCTTGGGTAACCGCGAGTGCTTTACAGCGTCCGGGAGAGCCGGGAAAAAGAGGTGCAACCAAGAAGTAACTTCTCAGAGTAGAGGCACCAGAGGAATAGGGCAAGGGCTGGCTGCACCAATGCTTCTCCTTTCCCTCGGTGCCAGGGGAAGCAGGGCAGCGGTGAGAGTGCAAGCCCTGCCCTTCAGCCGGTTTTGGACCCATCTGCAGGACCCCTGAGTCTCTCCAGGAAGTCAGCAGCCTGCTCCATTCCCACTGAAGCCTCTCCCATCCTGCAGGGAAGCTGGGAAAGGGCAGGCTGGGCTGGGAAATGGGGTGTCCCCAAGACACCACAGAGATGGAGAGGGGACAGGCTGCTGCTCCCCATTCCCATTCCGTGCTGCTGGCCTTCACTGGTGGGGCTGGATGCTGGCCTTGGGCTCTGCCTTGTCAGCTGGTGACACACTGAGTGTCACTGAGGTCATTTGCTAACTCCAGTGTAATGGAGCTGTTTGAGTAGGGTAGAAGTAGAGGAGAATAAGCAATTAGGGATAGAATTTTGTCCTGGTAAGGAGGCCTGTAGTTGCCAAGACTGAAGCATCGCTTCATCACCTGCTTGTGGGAGTCCTGGCACCAAGAGGGATGCCAAAGCTGTTAGATCCCTTCTCTAGGGTGCTGCCAGCCTGGCTCACTGACATCTATAGCACTCCAAACTCATTATGTTCAGGTGGGCTGCCTTTTATTTACAAGAATTTCTGTGGGAAGGAAATTTTGTGAATACTTGTCTAAACAAATATTTGCCTCAGATGTGCTCTTGTGGCTGTCTGACATGGTTGTTGTCTTGTTTACTCAGCACAGTTCTCAGGCAGTTTGTGGATGTACTGTCCAATGCAGTCATTTAAAAGTTCCCAAGTAATGGTTGTTTAAAAACGACCTGCTTTTCTCCAGTGTCCTCCCAGAAGAGTTTTATGTGCCCCCTCCCGTACAGGCTGGTCAAGCATCGCTCACACGGGCAAGCTCTGCTCCATGGATCTGCAAAGGACTCCGTATTTCCATACAGCACCAGGGCTGCGAGGGATGGGGAAAACACCAGCTCTTGCAAAATCAGGAGAAGAGCTTGCACTGCAGCAAGTGCTTGGAAACAATTTGGAAAAGGCAAGAGGGGTGCTCACCCTGGGCAGTGCGTGATTTGACCGGGGTGGGGGAAGCAGCGCCCGAGTCCTGTGACAGTCCCTTCCTGCCCTCTGAAAGGTCACCACCACAAAAGTTTGTCAAACCCAGCCCGGGCTGCCGTGAGCCCTTCAGGAGCAGACACCGGAGAAGGATCTGCCATTTGAGCCTATTTTTTTTGCAGAAAACGATCTGCTCAGCAGCGGTGCTTAAAGACCTGTTGGCGGCCGCTGTAAACGCTGTGAATTAACACCTTTCGGTGCCCTGGGTGTTCACCAGGAGGCAGGAAAAGGCTTTCTGTCTGGTTTCATGTAGGCATGAGGAGAGAGCTGTGCCTTCCCCCGCTCCCCAGACACAGGGCACAGGGGCAGGATTTACAAGCAAGCTGCTTCCGAACCTTACCGTGCTGTGATGCAACCCACTGCCCTTTAAATAACCGCTGTCTTTTGAAGGCATAAATACTTACAGGGTGAAAGAAAAAAAAAGCCACCATTCCCTCCTGAAAGACCTAATTTATCTGGAATTATCTATCCTTGGCTATAAATCCTCTGTAAAACTTGGCATGAGTTTTGAGGCAGTTACAGCAGTGACCGTATATTTTTATCCGAAACCTCGAGAAAGAACAAATTGAAGCCCCAAACAGCAGCTCTGAGTGGTTGCAGAGCCACGCTGACGAGCGGGGCTGCAGGGACTGCCTTGCCTGAGAAGCGCCATGCAGCATTTCTCATGAATTCCCACCACACCTTTTTGGTTTCTTTCCGAGCAATTCCTGCTTGAGAAATTATTTTAACATGCCAGTTTTCCTGGCTGGCAGCAGACTCAGAAGAGCATCCCGAGGGTCCTGGCTGGAGCAGCAGCCTTAAGTCCCTTGCTAATGTTTGCTGAGCACCACATCCTTTGTAAACCAGGACACAGGTACGCACATCCCTGCTGTCCACCTACTCAGGCACAAGGCAGGACTGGCTCTGACTCATCTGGCTTCCCACTTTATTTTCTTTGTTCTTCTTGTCTCCCTGAAGCAGGAGAGAATCCAGCTCTTATTTAAATGAGACCCTATAAACATAAGCAGCTGCAAAGTAGGGCAGGTTTTTAATGGCTTACACCTCCTTGGGCTTGGCTTCTTCCCTTCAGCCTCTGTAGCTGTGATCATGGTCTGTCTCCACGTGAGCAGTTCAGCGGCATTTTTGCATGCACCTGTTCATTTCTGGGAGTGCATTCCCTGCACAGAAAAGATTAACAAATTAATTGGGCAAGCACAGCATGACGAGGAGGAGCTCTGTCCACAAGCAGCTGAACCAGTCCAGAAAGCTGCTGGGACATCATGACACCCTGGGGACAGCTTTGCCCTGTCCCCCATGTGCCAGCCCTGACCTCACCCCTGCTTGAGGAGGGATGTGCCTCACACCCTGAGAGCTGCTCAGTAACTGGTAGTATCCCATGGCTGTAGTTAAGCAGAACTGTCCAGGCTGGGATCTCTGCAGTAACTTGTGGGTCTGTGTCCCTGCTGTAGCAGGGACTCCTGGAGCTGGGAATGCTGTGAAGCTGTGTGTCCCCACACACAGGTTTGTGGTTTTGTGTCGCTGCTGCTGGAACAGCAGAAGCGCAGAGGGTTGTGAAGTGAGCTGAGGAGTTCTGGACAGGCAGGGTCCATGGAAGGGCAGCAGGCTGCATTTCCCTGCAGGACAGCCCGTGCTGTGTTTGTGCTCAGTGAAAAGCTGTTCTGCACCCTCACACGCAAGCCCGGTGTGTGCTGGGTGCCCCAGTGGTGGGATGGCGCCTGGTGGGAGCCCGGCTCACTCCGTGGTGTGCTGGAGCTGTGGGGGTTGTCACTGCCACCATTCCATGGTCAGCTCACAGAGGGACCCTAATGCTTGCTCTTTGCTATCTTTTGCAGGAATGGAGGGATGCGGGTACAGCTGGGAGCAGCAGGACACCAGCACAGCCCTGTGGGGATAGGTGTGAAGGTGATTCCCTGTGAGGACACAGCAGGAGTCCCCCAGACCCCAGAGGAACGTGGGATCTCACTGGGAACAGGGAGAGCTCCCCTTCTGCCCAGTAACCTGCCGTGTTTCCTGGGATCTGTATCAGGATTTGGGGCTTGGAGCCTGGAGGCGTCTTAGTGCCGTAGGATTGCTGGAGAGCCTGACAGCGATGGGGGACCCACCACCGAGGAGGGACATTCCTCCAGAAGGCCCTGCACACCTGTGAGCCCTGGCTGCTGGTGGTGGAGGGTGCCTGGGGCTGGGCTGCTCAGCCAGCCCTGGGCTGGGGGCAGAGCCACGGTGCCTGCAGGGCACAGCCCCTGAGGGGCGAAGGGCTGGCGTGGGGTCTGCAGGGGCAGCCCCAAGCCCCGGGACCGTGGGGCTGCCAGCCGAGCCGCTGCTCCTCCAGGCACCTCTTCCTGGGGTGGCGGCGGGGGACAGAGCGGCGCTCGGTCCCTGGGCTGGCCGCGGATGTGCCCCCACGCAGCGCCGGCGGGACCGCTCCCCTAGTGCCGGCGCCGAGGGACGCAGGGCCGCCCGCCTCACCATGGTGCTGCCGCCGCCCGACAAGCGCCACGTCTGCCTGACCACCATCGTCATCATGACCAGCATGGCCTTCATGGACGCCTACCTGGTAGAGCAGAACCAGGGACCCCGCAAGATCGGCGTCTGCATCATCGTGCTGGTGGGGGACATCTGCTTCCTCATCGTGCTGCGCTACGTGGCCGTGTGGGTGGGCGCCGAGGTGAAGACGGCCAAGCGGGGCTATGCCATGATCCTGTGGTTCCTCTACATCTTTGTGCTGGAGATCAAGCTGTATTTCATCTTTCAGAATTACAAAGCAGACAAGAAGAACCTGGAGACGGTGGCCAGGAAAGCTCTGACCCTGCTGCTCTCCATCTGTGTGCCGGGGCTCTACCTGGTGCTGGTGGCCTTGGACAGCATGGAGTACATACGGACCTTTCGGAAGAAAGAGGACTTGCGGGGACGCCTCTTCTGGGTGGCCCTCGACCTGCTGGATATCTTGGACATCCAGGCCAACCTGTGGGAGCCACACAGGACCGGCCTGCCCATCTGGGCAGAGGGGCTCATGTTCTTCTACTGCTACATACTCCTCCTAATCCTGCCTTGCGTGTCCCTCAGTGAGATCAGTATGCAAGGGGAGCACATTGCCCCGCAAAAAATGATGCTCTATCCCGTCCTCAGCCTGGTCACCATCAACATTGTCACCATCTTCATCCGGGCCATCAACATGATCTTGTTCCAGGACAGCAGGGTCTCTACCATCTTTATCGGCAAGAACATCATCGCGATCGCCACCAAGGCGTGCACCTTCCTGGAGTACAAGCGGCAGGTGAAGGAGTTCCCGCAGAACGCCATCGCCTTGGAGCTCCAGCAGAATTCCCTCTCGCACAACCAGACCATCCACAGCGCACAGGGCATCCCCCACGAGCCGTCGCCCACCAGCGAGATCCTGGACACATGAGGGGTCCCCAGCCCAGCGTTGGTTCAGATGGCCCCGTGCTGAGCGGAAGAGGGATGATGCTGCTTTCCTGCTGCGTGGTGCAAGCACGACAGACAAATCCCGGCAGTGAGGGCTCTTCTAGGCACAAAAACACCAACGGCGTTCTAATTGAGCTATGGAGTGTCCTCTAGACGTCTTCATCTCAGGTACAACCCTAGGAGTCCTCCAGACAAACCAAATGGACTTGCAAAGGACCTGAACCAGCTGACCCTCTCTCCCCCTCCTGCCACCATCTCCCCTCCTGAGCAAAGACTGCTAAGGTTGCAATGTCCCTTTTTAATCCCTGAGCACCTCACCTTTACTCCAAGCCTGGATCGAAGATTTTGTTACTGGAGACCTTTATACGGAGTGGGACAAGGGCATAGGGCTGCGGACTGGGGGGAGGGTGGGGCGTTTGAAGCAGTAAACCCTGTGATCGTAGATGTCTCTTATCTCCAATGGTTGTGTTTACAGTTTCCTATTTATATCGGCTCCGGGGGCTCTCAGGCTGCCCTGTGGGCCAGTGTCCTCGAGGTGGGCGAGAGCAGGGACCCTGCAGTGGGGAGTGGGGCTGGGCTGGCGTGGCTGCCCTGGCCCGGGCTGAGGAGGACTGAGCCTCCACCAGCGCCCTGCACCAACCCTGCCGGGAGCAATATCTATGAGCTAGAGCTAATCTAATGCTGGTGTTTTATGTATTTCATTCACTCCAAACGACTCAGCACAATATTTCTATTTTTAGAAGCGTCCCTCTTTCTCTCTCTCCTGCCATCGAGAGCCTCCCTGCCTGCAGCAGCCCAAGCAGCCTCCCCAGCCCCAGCACTGCTGCTGGCAGGCAGGGGCACCCAGGAGGGATTAGCAGCAAGGATGGCCAGGATGCATTTCACTCTGGCATCAAGCATTTATAAAGAGGGCTGCTTTCCACAGCTACTATATTTTTAAAATAAATATTAAAAAAAAAGGGAAAAAAAAAAGAAAACCGAAACAAAAAAAACCCCACCAAACCCCAAAAATGAGCTGGGAAGAATGTGCTGCCCCGGGCAAGTGGCTGGGCTTGGGGAGGAGCTGGGCTGGGGTCTCCTCTGCAGGCATGGGTGGTACTGAGGGGCTCAGCCACGGGCAGCAGGGTGGGAGGCGAGGGCCAGCCGGACAATAAAAGCCCCATGAGAGCAATGGCTTCTGGTGGTCTCTTTTCTGCCAGCGTGGGGAGGGTGGGGCTCAGCTCTCACACAGCCCAAATCACTTGTCTCCGCTTCTGCCCACCTCCCCCGGACTCCCAAGTGCCATGCCGAGGTTCTGTGCCCTGCACTCGCTGAGCAGTGGGCCCAGAAAGGACAGAAATCATTCCTCCAGCTGCAGTGCTGCCCCAGGGCTGGGTGCGTCTCAGCTGCCTGACCCTGGGGGGAGGCACAAGGACACAGGCAGAAAACCTGCATCTCAAACATGCTGAAATGGGGTATTTTTGCTTTTTCTAAACAAAATGTTGCATTTTGAGGAGATGGAATAAAATGCCTGGTGCTGTTTACATTTCTCTTCCACATTTTCCCCTGGCTCTGCTTACTGAATTTGACCTAAATCCACAAATCATTTCAGTTTCCATCTTTGCAGCCCATCACAATCTGTCCAGAACATTTCAGCCATCCCTGATGCAGACTTCCAATTTTAGGACCAGGCAATTGCAGTCTTGCTTGGCCACCGTGTCACCCAGGGATAACTCTAATGTTAATTAAATCCACTGAGAAATAAAACAATATCTTTGCCAACAAAAGTGAGTTTGCAACAGATTTAGCCAATTGGAAAAGTTTCTTCCCCCTTTCCCTCAGGAAACATGAGAGGAACTGGGCAGGTGATTTAAAAGGTATTAGCAGAAATTAATTAAATTGCTAAATTATTCTGGAATACCTGTGGAATTACATATTACATCTCTGCTGGTTCCTTTAAAATACATGTGATTAGCATCAGTGCAATTAACTCCCAAGTCTCTAATAACATTCTGCTGCTCTTTTAGGTAATTAATTTATGAGCCTTTGTTTTATAGTTCTTCCCCAGAAGTGAGCAGAGGAGAACCTTCAGGGAAACCTCTGGCACGGTGCTGTGAGCACTGGAGGCTGGGATGTGCCAGCTGAGGCAGTGCCCGGCATCAGACTGAACCCTGATGCAGAGATCTTTGATCCTGGGGATAAAATCAGTGATCTGGTGGGTTACTCTGAGGGGTTGGGTGTATTTTTCTTCTGTTTCACCCCGATAGCTAGCCCTGCATCCTTACCTTATACTGGAGTACATTAATATTCCCTTGAGCCTGAGCTGTTGCTAAGGTTTCTTGAGGGTGTCTGGCTGTGCTCCCTGTAGGCAACCTGCATGGGAAGGGAATATTTCTTTATCCTCCTGCTCCCACAACTTCCAAGAAGGTCTAGGAGTCCTCACAAGTTCTTCTTGAGGTTGCAAGACCCTGCTTTCTACTGCTGACATGAGGTTTTTGTCTTTGTGGAGTGGGGTGTCCCTGTGGAAGGGCTGCATTAGGAGCAGGAGCAGAGGTCCTGGAGGGGATGCTCACCTGGGATGCACCACATCACTCCCAAAAAGCTGCAGGTGCTCGAAGCCCACTCTGGTGAAGGGAGAGAGAAGAGGCTTGTCTCATCTTGTGCTGTTCATCGTCCCCAGGGCTCTGTGTGCTCGGCGTTCTGCCTCAGCAGCACAGCCCTTCCTCTTCAAAGCCACCTTGAAGTAGGAGTGATGAGCTGGCCCCTCCTCAGCAGCTGCTGGGGGGCAGGGAGGGCTGAGCTGGGAAAGACAGAGAGCCAGAGCAGCCAGCAGAGCCCCGGGGGCATGGCCAGAGCCCAGCAATGGCAGCACTGAAGCTCTTCTGCTGAGGGTGATGCCTCTTCCCCAAAATCCAGCCCTGCCAGCACAGCCGACTCTTGGGAGCCACAGATCCAGCAGGAGGGGTGGCACAGTGGCTGGGCAGGGTGGCTGGCTCCCAGCCTGGCTGGTTGTTAGGGGAAGGTGATATTTTGCTGTGGGCAATGAGAACTAAAGGAAACAATTAAAACTAAATAGGCTGGAACCGAGCAATTTTTCAGCTTTCCACTGAGAAGAAAAAAAGCTCCTTTGTGAACAGTGAAATACTCCTGACAAGCTGTAGGATCCCACCTGATGAAGCAAAAACTGCACAATTACAATGCAGAAGGGATCCCTGTGCTCCAGTGGAAGTCCACGGGGGTGGTGTCCTTTGCTGCCATCAGGACCAGGCCACGAGCACAAGGCAGCCATGCCCTTGGCAGGGGAGCCTGGTGGTGCTTTGGGGACAAGGCTGGTGCTGTCCTACCTATTACCAACCCACTGGTCAGTGCTGAGGCTACTCCTCCTTCCAAGTGACAGCCCCTGGAGGAGCCAGGTCCACCCTGTAGCTTGCAGGGCACATCAGAGTCATGGCAACCTCTGGAGATGAAAACCTGAGCCTCCCAAGCCTTTCTGTCAGGCTGGTGCCAAGGGTCAGCGAACTGGCCACTCTTGCACAGTCACAGAGGAGCTGATATCGCCTGCTGGCCAGTGGCAAAGGGCTGGGCTGCACCCACTCGTGTCCCAGGCATTGTGGCACTGCAAAACAGGAGCTCCCAAGCGCAGCCAAGCAAGCCATGCAGGCTGTCAGAGTGCATCTAGCCCAGCCAAGCCCACCTGGCTCCTGTCCTGCTGTGCAAAATTTGGGCAAAGTGGCAGCAAAGGGCTGGAAGTGCTGCATGCCTGACACTGTCTGTGGAAAGAGCCCAGACCCAGCTGCTGTGCCCGAACAGCCTCGTGGTACCTGCGGTGCCTCCTCGCTGCCTTGGGCTGAGCCACAGCTTTTTACCCTCCTGGAGCTCTCATGCAGCCCGAGGCAGCCCAAGCCCCTTGCTGCTGCATTCAGCTGTGTGCTGGGGGCCGTGCTGAGCTCCCAGCTTTTCTTTCCCAAGGTCCTGGCAGCTCCCACATGTCCTGCTTGTCCTCACCTCCTTTTGGCAGGTAAAAATCTCCGGTGCTGCAGCCTCGGTGTAAGGCTGGAGGAGGGTTCAGTGACTGAGCTGAAAGTGCCCCGTGGTTCTGCCACCAGATTCTCCATGTGAGCAGGGCTCTGGTGACTTTGCAGGGCCCAAAAGGGCTTGGGAGGATTTGGGAGAAGAAATCCACCCAGCAGGGTGACGCAGCACGAGGATGGACTCTTTGCAGTGCCACCCGCTGCAGCTCCATGCACTGTCACCTGGAACCATATGTAAATAAGGAATATTTTTTCCCTTTGGATCAGTCTGGGTTAATTTGATGAGCAGAGGCAGACTGAACTTTCATGCCAATAACTGTTTTCTTCCTGCTTGTCCCAGATTTGCTTCACTTTTTTAGCTCAGGCCAATGTTGCTGTAGAAAACACAGGGCAGGTGTCAAGAGCACCTTGACAGCAATTCTCATCCTCCTAAATTCCTCCTGCCCAGGAACTGTGGCAAAAGTTTGAGTTTCACACCAATTTAATCCTAATTGAATGCCCTGAATTCTTCAGTTGTGTCTGGTTTTTAGGTCTGGCATCCTTGAAGAACAATATCCATTTAAATTGCTGATTTGGGCTTGCTCATTTAATTTCATCTTAATAAAGATTTTATGTGGTTTTGACATATTCAGTGTCTCGAGTGTATTGACAAGGCAGTCTGAAGAAGCGTTATGACCATAATGGCTCAAAAAGCATTAAAAAGACCCTGGCAAGGTTTATTGATTGCCCTCTTTTACAGCTGCTTGAGGACAAAGGACCAGTCATATGGAAGAGGGAATACTGTGTTTTGTTTTTATTTGAGCTTCCCGATGTTACAACAAAAGGCATTTGCAAACAAATATCTGCAAATTCTTCACCGGGACATGGAGAAGCAGCAGTCCTGTTGCTGGGGTTTGTTAGAGGGCGGTTTTAAAGGAAAAACCCTGCAGATAGCAGAAAAGTCATCTCCACTGAAGGGATGTCAAGGTGTAAATAAATAAGTGATGAAGATGCCCAGGTCCTCCCCACTGGTGTATCCCAGAGGAAAAGCCCTCCTGCCTCACTGGGGACTTGCTGTAGCATGTTGGTGGAAAGGATAAATCATCTGCCAAAATCTGTCCTCAGAGCTGTGGATTTCCACATGGGCTCTTCCCAGCTAATGTACCCCAATGTCTGTGTGAAAACACAAATGCATTGTGGGCATTTTATGCTGGGTGCAACAGAGATAAAAATTAGTAGAATGATCCGTTGGCAAGGTAGGAATGAGCTCGAGACGGGAGAGCAGAATAATTATCTCCTCACGGCCAACATTTGCATGCTGAGCTGCACTCAAGAGGCCCTTGCACAGCCACCTGCCCAATTGCCGATGGGAGGATTTTTTTTAAAGACAGTTTACTGATTGCAGCCCATTTCCTCCAGCCCAGGCAGGGGTGCCTTCTGTTCGAGGGAGCCGTGCACCGAGGAAGAAAACCTCGACAGCAGCAGCTCTGTCTGTGGTGCCAGGAGATGGGCTGCTGGGTGGTGCCAGGAGATGAGATGGGCTGCTGGGTGGTGCCAGGAGATGTGCTGCTGGGTGGTGCCAGGAGATGTGCTGCTGGGTGGTGCCAGGCTGGCTCTGCCCTCTGAGCAGCCCAGCGTGCAGGTGCAAGAGCCAGAACTTGGCTTCTTGGCTTCACAGGGAAGGAGCAAGGAACTTCCTCGTGTCCCAAGAAGCAAATGAACAAAACACATCCAGTGGTGACCAGCACAGACTGAGGCCCAAGGAAGGACCTTCCTTCTCTGCCCATGAAGATATATTGCTCCCACATCAAATCAATTTCATGCCATAAGGCAGCAGACACAAGGCCTGCAGGGTTCTGCAGCCACAAATACACTTTCTACTGCCTTTCCATGGCTGTAGGTGAGTGATCACCTTGCTCTCCAGGGTTCTCCTTCTTCTTCAAATCTGCTCTGAAACAGCAGCTCATCACTTACAGGGCTGAGGATGCTGAGAACCAGAGTGCAGCACCTTGAGCATGCCAGACACATCCTCCTGCACCCCAGGTGGGCCAGGCCAGCAGGCAGCCAAAACCCCAGCGTCTCAGCTCCCAGGGCTGCTCACATGAAGCTGACTCTGCCCAGCAGAATAAGTGTCTCAAGCAGAAAAAGGCACTATTTTCCTTTCCTGTGCTGGTGCCAGGGAGAACTTAGTATTCAAAAACTGTTTTCGGATGTTTCACTTCACAGCTGGTGAATGAACTCGGAGAACTCAATAAACCTCTTTGTGAGACATTATCTCTGATTAATCTCTCAAATGAGGCTGGCACCTGGAATTGCATAAATCTTTACCTGCACATTGTAGGAAACAGGGGAACAGGCCATCATCAGAAAGTGTGTTATAATGGGAGAGTCCCAACCAGCAAATAAAGAACCTCGTTAAATTTTCCTCTTGGTCTCCTCCTGGCAAGAGGACATCAACCTTTGGAGAAGATGGGTCCTTGGAGGATTTTAGAAGGAGGGCAGCACAAGGCCCTTCAGCAGTCTGCAGGTGTTCGGGGGGCACTGCCTTTCCATGGGACATCTCAGGAAACGTCCAAAAACTTCAAATGGTGCTGCCAGCTCAGGAGCACACTGCTTCACAAGAGCTGCCAGCTTGCAGATGCCTGCCTGATGCCACCTAGCTGCTCTGGACATGGTGTGGTTTCTGTCTCTTCCTTCTCCTGGCAGTAAGCTGGACTGGCTGTGCTGGAGCACCGTGAACATCCAGCATGTGCCATCACACTCCTACAAGTGGGACCCAGCCACCAAAGCCACCTCCCCGAGGCAAGACTGCTCTGAAAAATGGTTAGAAAGGAGAGAGATGATTTAGCAAGTCTTGAACAGCTTGATGTAGAAATAGCATCCAGAATGTTCTCCCTTGCAGGGGATTTTGAAATTTATTTGGGCATCCTTTGCTTTGGTGTAACAGATGGTAGGGAGGCATGGTGGCCTGGAATATTAATGCTTCCTCCAGCATCCATGTCCTCAGAGCAACTGGCAGCTCCATGTTTTTGCTGAGCCTCATGCAGCCTCATCTGTGTCAGGGCCGGGTTCTTCCCACATCAGCTAGGAATTAGAATTTGTGGCTCTGTCCACAGTGGCCCCCTCAAGGGTGGGGCATTTTGCATCAAGAAAGCTTCAGGGCAAAGGCTGGGGCTGGGAAGCAGGGATGTGGTTATGGCAGGGATACCACCCACTTTGCCCAAATGGGAAAGTCAAGAAAAAATAAAAATGCAGTGAAGCAAATCTGTTCTGTGACTGTAACCACCACCATTGCTGGAAAGGGTATTCAGCCCGGATTTTAAGAGTTGTCTTTTACTGATGCCTAATGTTCCATAACCAGTGTCCAACGAGGAGCAATTAAGCATTTCCTTAGATAAAATATATGTCTTCAGGCAATAACCAGGCAAAGGATCTTCTACTATGATGTCAAGATATGCTTTGTACCATGGAACTGAGCGTGTCATAAAAATCCCTCTGCTCCCTGCAGTGGCTGCTTTCTCCCCGTCCCTGGGATGCTGCAGCAGCTCCCTGCGTGCTGGAGCTGGGAGCATTGCCTGCCCCGGCTCCAGCTCCAGCTGGTTGGTGACCAGTGCTGAGCTCAGCCTGCCGTGGTGCCTCAGACCGGTGTGAGCCCTCAGGAAGGCACAGTGACACAGCTGCAGCTCAATAACACCAGCCCAGCAATCGCACAGATAAATGTCGTGGCGCCCACTCAGAGTTCTGCTGGCTGAGCTGCAATATTTGACGGGGATGCTGAGCAGCACACCAGTCTTTCCCAGACCCAGGGAGGCCTACAAAAGCCAGCAGGATGTGGAGCAGTGTTTCAGCCCCTTCCAGGGCTGTGTAGGGAGGAGCTGGCATGATGCTGCCATGAATCTTAGCCCTCCCAAGCATGATGCTGTCAGCAAGCCAGGTGTTTTCTGCTGGGAAGACAACACCATCAGTCTGGTGGCTTGTGCCATCCCTGCTTTGGCCTGCTGGGACTTCTGAGCATTGCTTCCCTGGCTGGCTCTGTCTGGCACCACCATCTCTCTCATACCTCACACCTCTGTCAGGCACTTCCCAGGGGCTCTGCCTGATGGAGCTCTTCCTTTATTTTTCTTACAAGTAGAAAATTACATCTTTACTATTAAGTGCAAAGAACACCAGTGCTGTGGGGCTCAGGGTCTAAAAGGCAGCGTGTACTCATGGCTGCTGTGCCTGTGCCATCCTAAGACTCACTCCTTGATTCTTTTGTGTTCACAAGGGCAGCACTAGGCTCAGGGCACATGGACTATGTGCTTCAGTGCTGGCTCTGCTCTTCTTCCGTGGGTTCACGTGGGATCCTGGAAACGCTGCCAATGCCTACAGTCAGCTAAAATCTGGAGCCTTGTGGAGGCAGTAGCAGCTGTGCTGGGGACGCCCTGGCTGCAGCAGGTCTCCTTGCTTCCAAACCCAACCTTCCCAAGGGACATACCCTGGAGATTTGCTTCTGTCAGGATCAACCTTAAGGTTTCTGCTTCTTTTTCTTTTTCCCAGACATCCCACTGAATACCACCCAGTAGCCCTTATCACATTTCCAGTCTGGAAGAAATCCTGCCCTTCTCCTGCTTAAGCCTTGCCATGATGACCCTTTAATCCCTCCTTTCCTGGGCTGAGCAGCTTGCCATACCCATCTCCTTCAGCCCCAGCTTTTGCAAACGCATGCCCAGGAGCACAAGGGCCCCAGGAGGGGTGGGACCAACCCAGCCCAGTTTGCAGGAGCACAGGAGTAAGCTTGGCATTTAATCTGCTATAGCCCCAAGTAGGATTTAGCAAAGGATCTACCTGTAATTGTCGGTGCCTAAAGGACTATTAAATATGTCCTTTAACTGGTTTCTGAAGGACTTGTACTATTTTAATAAGCATCTCAAGAAAGAAAAGCTCTCTGTGAAGCATTAGCTCTGAGATCCAAAAGCAATCTCCCTAACATACAAAATCAAGTTTGATTGACAAGGCCAATACCCATAAACCGTGCTGATTGACACTAATTAGCCTGCCAGCCTTTAATTGCTTCTGATCATGTTCTACATCACTCTGATTTAAAAAATTAGTCCTATGCAAAAAAAAAATCAATGCATCAGGGGGTGGTTTGAGATCTCAGCTGGGCCCTGAGACTTCATGCTGCCTCTGTTCACAGAGCATGGGCACTTCTTTTCCCAGGGACATCAAGGGGCAGGCAGGGAAGAAGCCTGTTAGAACAAACCCCTGCTGCTCAGGTAGGTTTTCTTTGGAGGATCCCAAATGCTGGGAGAAGAGGAGAGCAGCTAAGCAGGCAAGGCGAGGCCAAGTCAGCAGTGTGAGCTGCAGCGTTATGGGCAGCAGGAGCAGGGCAGGACTGAGCTGAGGAGCTGATGGGATGATGGCCAGGCTGTCCCTTGTGCCCTTGGTCACTCACAGCCTTGATTCCTCACAAACCCTGCTCTGAGACTGGACCTGGATCTCTTGCCTCAGGAAGACAGGACTGCACTTGGCAGAGAAACCTTTTCACTGAGTCCCCCTGATGCCCGTGGATCCCATGTCCCTGCAGGTGTCCCTTGTGCCCCTGAGGGTGCACACCCACTGCGCCATCCTCTGACCCTCAGAGAGCCTGCAGCCTCCTGTCAGGCTCAGAACACCAACCAGGACAGGGCCAAGTCATGTTTTTCTCTCCCACCTCTTCCTTCCCACATGACCGCCTTGGCAAGTGCATCGTGCCTTGCTCCCTCTCTGCTGCCTGCAGGGTGGCTGTGGGGGCAGGCTCCAGCCCCCCTGTCCCCTCCTGCTGCTGCCCACCTCCCACCTGGCATTTCAGGGCTGAGGCAGCTGCAGGACCCAGGAAATGCCTCCCCTGTGCTCCTGCTCTCATTCCCCTCGGATAACTTTGAGGAAGCCTCTGTTTTTCACATCCCCCAGAGGTGCAGGGCAGCACCTGTGGGCTGCTCAGCTGGGGACAGTGGGTTTGGTGCTGAGGACAGCCCAGCATGGGGCAGATGCTGCTCCACCCCACACTCACACGTAGGATGAGAGTGTTCTCCCTTGTCTTTTCTGCTTTCCTTCTCTGCCACTCTTGGCTTTGCCCAGCCTGGAGGCAGTGAGGGCGTGCATGAGCAGCAAGACTCAAGGGTGGAGGGCAGCAGGAGATGAACACCAATGCTGAAGAGCAGCCTTGACCAGGAAAGATGGGGTGAAAACATCCCAATGGATGAGTGCCTGAGGGGAACCCCTCCTCAGTTCTTTCCAAGCCAAGGACATCCCAGGGGTTCATCACCTCTCCCCTGACCTCCTTTTGATGCCTACAGGCCAGAGCTGAGGAGCTTTGTGAAAAACACTGTTCCCATGGCAGCCAGCAGCAGCTCCCAGACCAATAAAAGCCAAGATATGATCACACTCTATTAGTTTGATAATATCATTTATAGTCGACTTAGAAGTGCATCCTATCTAATTAAAAGAGAGCTGCTTGTGAAAAGCACAAGAGCAGAAAAAGGCAGAGAGGATCCTTGCCCTGAGCTCCGTGCCTGTGCAGATGTCTTGTTGGTGAATGGCTTTTTATTTCCCCTTCCCCATTGGAGCTAATTTCATCCATCACCAGAACCAATGTGACTCATGCCCCCAGCAAGAGACAGATGCAATAAGTGAGCACCGAGAGGGAGGGGGAAGCACTGCTCTCCAGACCAGTGTCATCTGGAGCTCCTCTATTCCTTAATTACACTCCTCTGTCTCCTGGGCTTTTCAGGGGCTCATGTTTCTGCAAAGTCAGGGAAAAGCAGGAGCAAAACCACAAAATCCAGCCCAAGTCCTCCTCCTCTTCCTCACCGCAAGCAGGCAAGCAGAGGGAGGATGGTACAGGGCTGGCTCAGCACTCTGCTGGGAAGTGTTCAGCTGGAGGCATAGCAGAGGGCATGGATTCCTCACAGAGATATGTCTTGGCAAACCACCAATTCTTGTGAAAAACAAAATGCTGCATTTTCTCTTACGGCCATAATGTCAGAATTCCCCAGAATGCTCACAAATTAGGAGAGAAAAAGGAGAACTTGCATGCTCAAAGAAGGTTGGAATAGGACTGTGTCCTATTTTCCACCTGTGGGCTGCATTTTTGGGGCAGTTCTCAGCTGCTGGAGCAGTCTGGATGGTGTGTTTGCTCCCTGAGAGCCCAGATCAGTGTGTGCACTGGTGAATAACCACCCACCACCCCCTAGATTATGGTTGGTGTCCTCTGCTGCAGCTGGCAAGGTGCTAAAACACATCTGGGAGCTACCTGGAGCTCACCTTAGCTGGGAAGAGAGATGAGGATCTTCTGAATTTCACAGCAGGGCTCTGCACATCTCTGTCAGCGTGGAGCCCTACTACAACAGTCACCCTGGGCATGAGCATTGCTGCTTTCACAGGCAGCTGATTGCCAGAGCTGGAGAGGGGCTGGAAAAGATTTGGAGGATGCAGGTGATGCTGATGAGGGAAATGCAGAGAGGGAGGTCCCTGGCAGATCGTGGCCCCACGGAGCCACTGCAGCCACCGTGACCATGGCTGTGCCTTCCTGCGAGGGGAAGGAGAAACAGCAGCATCTGGAGCCTGCTTGGGTCTCACCACCTGTCACTGGTGCTGGGGCGTGTTTGTGAGACGGGGGACATCACAAACTCCTCAGCTCTTTAGGTGCTCTTGGAAGATTTGCCCTCTGTCCCTGGGCAAAGGCACTGAAAGAACTTCCAGCCTGAAGGATCCAGAGCCGCTGTGGCTGAGTTCCCTCTTGCGTCCCAGAGCATCCCCAGGGAATTCCTGATGCTGTGCAGCACCACAAGGAGCTCCTGCCCGTGCTTCCCCCTGCCAGTCCAGGACAACCCCTCTGGCCAGCAGTATTCACAGCACAAGCTGTCCCAGCCTGCCCCCGAGGGCTGGCAAACACCTGGCAGCGCTAACCACAGCTATCCGAGAATTCCAAGGGAATAGGAGCTGCTGCTTTTCTTCAAGATGTGTTTGCTGGAGCACTTTCCAAGGAGAAAGCTGTGCAGAATGCTGAAGGCAGAGGGGCAGCTTGCACAGGCTCAGGGACTCACGGGAGAGGGGCAGCAGCAAACCCCCTCACCCAGTCCTCCCTGTGCAGGCCAGTCCCTGCAGCCTGGGCACCAGCTCTTCCCTGTTCACCCCAGGCTGCCTCCCAGGGCAGAGGGATTTCCTCTGAGCAGGGCTTTCCCCAGATAAATCAGGGAGTGCAGCATCCTGCTGTCTGTCCTTCAAGGCTATCACCAGCATCTCACAGTGCCATGGCCCGGCTTCTCCTGCTGCAGCTGCCCTTACAGGTGAGATTTTCTGGGCCATCAAAGCATGCAGGGCTGGCCAGGAGTCCTCATTTGGAGAGCAGAGACCTGCTTGCCTTTCAGAGAGTGATAATAGAGCTGTGAAATTTCATCTGCTTTATTCTGCAGGCGGCCTCCAGCACCCTGGTGTTCCCACAGAGTGCCAACTTGTCTGTTCTCACACCACACTAGCTGTGCTCACTGCAGGCTCTCATCTCTCCGTGTGAGCACCAGCATCTCCCTGATGGCTGCAGGGTCTGCTCCTCAAAAGTCAACCCTCAGTGCTCACACAAAATGCCGTTTTCTAGGTGCTAAACCTTACTCTTGCAGGCTTTGCACTGCTTGAAATCCATGTCCCAATGAGCTTTTCCCGGTCAGAAAGATGCTACTGGCAGCCCCTGGCTTGTCCCCCATTGAGGAGCTTGGGGACCAACTTCCAGCAGAGCTGCACAGCCCTTGGCACGGGGACATTACCACAGGAGCCTTCCCTGCTTGCCTGAGCTGGTGCTTCTTACCCAAAACTCAGAGCTTCGGTGTTGCATTCAAATTCTTCTTCATTTAACATTGCACCTCATCCATGGAGGATCTCTTATCAAGATCTAGGGCCACTTTTCCACGCCGTTTGAGGCCATCACCAGACTTCATCTCACAGTTTCCAAGTGCAGCCATTTATTCCCTCTGCAAAACACCACCTTTCCTTGGCTTTCAGCTCGGTGCTGCCGCTGTCCTGCCAGGAAGCAGAGGCGCAGGAGCTGCCTCCCAGGAGAGCTGCACTGCCTGTGTCACACCCCGGGGAGGCTGCACCTGGCGGGGTTGCATTCTCCAAGCCTTCTGCTCTTGCATTCTCTTGCCCTGCTGGCTCCATCCTGACTGAGATCCTGGCTCATACCAGAACAAACCCTGTGAGTTATTAAAGCTCTGTCCCTACCAGCTGCTTTCCCTGGAGCCAGGTGGCAGCTCTGCTGATGGGGCAGAGGCCACTGATGCCTTCAGTCTGAGCTTTCATATTTTCCAGATTCTGTACTGCATTAGTTTATAACTCTGAACTTCATATAAAGTGTTGGCAGGTTCTCCCCACAGCTCAGTCACACAAACCAATCCTTTTCCAGCCCCAGAACCAAGGACACCGCTGCAGCTTCAGGCCCAAAAAGTGCAAACAGCAGGGAATGGAGGAGAGCAGACTGGGAGGGTGGGACTGCATCACCTGGAGCTGGAACTGGACAATTAACCCAAAATGGGAATGGACCAAAACTTATAAAAGTGTGAGAACTTGTGACATGCTGTCCATCTTGGGTCCATCTCAGGCAGAGCCACAGTCAGGGTCTTATACTGCCCAAGGTGTATCCTTTGAAGGCCTTTTTAATAAATCCCTACTTTATTCCTTCAACAGGGTCTAGCCTCTGTTCCAGGGAGCCTCTTTAGGCGTCACCACACGTGGAACTTTGCAGCCTGTGCTGGTCTCTGCTGCTCCGTTCGCCTGTCAAACACTGACACAAGGAGCACAGTCACTAACCGGAGCTGATGAACTGCTCAAAGCAAAGACTCTTACTCCATGTTAACACACACCACCAGGATGCAGGAAAATTAAGCAAACTCATGAAGCAGAAGCCAAATTATCTCCAAATGGGTTTTCTTTCCAGAGGTGTCAGTCACTTTTCAAATGATTTTCCCTAGCTGGGGATGATGAGGGAAGACATCTGGGATAAAGGTGCCTTCTGCTGCCGTCACGCAGAGCGGCTGTGTGACAGCCTCTCCACCTGACAGGCCTGAAGAATCAGATCTTTTCTCTGCAAAATCAGCTTTCACAGCAATGTCCCCGGGAGCCAAGGATGACAGGCTGGCAAGGAGCAAGTAGCCATGGCAGGATGAAAGCCAGCAAGGGGCAGAGCAGCTGGAAAAGCACATGAGAGCAGCCTGGCCAGTGGTTCATGTGCTTTAACGGAAAATGAATTCCATTCCATACATTTAAACAAAAAATTATTCCTGTCAAACCCTCCATGTTTTTTCCACCTAGTTACAAGGTTGATGGATCAAAGTAAATGTGGTGATACTACACATAGGCACCTGTCCTGGTGTCACCCAGCAGCCTGATTAATACACAAAGGTGTGCCTGGGCGCAGTTTATAGTCTGAAAGTTGGCTCACAGAGGGATATCAAAGTACCTGGGAATGGAAAACCTTCACCCAATGGTGGTAATTCTGTGGCACCCCTCAGACAGCAGTCTTCTGTTGCATTATTTTCTTATTGAGATGATTCAAAGTGAGCAGGAATGGGCTTATTTAAATAGTAAGCAGGCAGGGCTGGGAGCTGCTCTGCAAAGCTCCATGTTTATCTCTCCCTGGAGCTGCTGCCTGCAGCACCCATTGCTCAGCCAGCAGGATGCTGCAGGGCAATGCTCTTCCCCTGAAGTCCCCTCCGGCCTGGAGGGCTCTGACACAGCCTCTGAAGTGCAAATCAAAGCAGCAGCATCAAAGGAGACAAGGGTGGGGGAGAAGGGAGCCTTCAAAGGCTGCTGGGCACGGAGCCAAAGAGAATCTATTTTTTATTGCTTCCTCCTGCCCTGGGCTCTCCCTTCCCGAGGCACACAGTGAGGAGGGCAATGTGTGCTGGAGCCAGCAAAGCTGGGGAGCAGGAGATGCTACCCGTGAGGTCCCTGGTCCATCAAAATAAGAGGTCCCTGAACTTCCCTGGAGAGTGAAGGCCCTGGGCAGCTGGGCTGCTCCTGCCTCCTCCAGCTGTGCCTTGGGGGCAGCTGCTCCTGCCCGTGGTGGGATGATCCCTGCAGTACCCAGCCCTGGCAAAGCAGAGGCAGCAGAGATTTTCACCAGTCACAGCAGGAGGTGTTTTCCCTTGGGAATCACTCCTGGCAGTCAACTTGCTTCCTTCAGGTGCTCATGTGCTGCTGCTGTTCTTCCTCCTGCCACCCTGGCTGTGGTCTGCCACTGCTCAGGATTTGCTGGCATTTATGGGCTGCTTTTGAGATTGGTCACCCTCTGCCACATAATTCCTCCAAAAATCCCACTCAGGACCAAACTCAGGTGTGAGACCAAAAGCATCCAAGCCAGCAGTCAAGATGCTGTTGAGCAAACATGTCCCAAGGAGCCTTCACCCTCGCCAAAAGTGGTGAATAAAATGATTGCATCTGCAAAGTTGTTCCAGAAGAACCCAGCTGCTTTGCCTTTTCAGTATCTATGACCCTTTTTATTTGTGAATGCTCAAAAATATCAGCTTATGTTCATGTTGGTGGAAAGGAAATGCATGATGTCTGTTTAAGAGCAGAAAATAAGGAGAGAATCTTCCTGCCATATGGAAAAGCTCCTTTTATTATCTGTATAATAATTGCACAGACTCACAGTCTGCAGATAATTTGCAGAGGACAAGGTGCTCTCAGTAAGGATAAAAACTCATCAAAAATAAACCTCTTTTGCCAAAAAAAGATTTAATTTGGATTTGAGTCAGGGTTTCAAGCTCATGCAAAGTGCCTTTGCAAATCGCCCCCCACGCACATGGTACCACCTTTCTGATGAGCACAATGGATGTGTGTATCTCCAGGGTTCACAGGAATTCACTGTTTTCCACATCAAGACATTTCCTGACAATTTTTCAGCTGAAGCACACAGGTTCTTTGTAAGTGCTTGATCTCTCAGGGCGTAAGGGCATTTTGCTAAGCCCCGTGCTTTTTTTGTGGATGTCCACCATGCATCCCTGGGCCAACACCTGAGAACACACCTGGGGGTGATCACTGGCAGTGCATTCACGGAAAAGGCAGCTTCAAGTGCTCCAATAGATGGAGACCATGCAGTCTAGCCATGTCTAGCTTAGGCCAAAGGCAGCTGGGAGCTGGTCTGTGTGCCAGGACCTTGCTGGGCCAGCCTGGCCAATCTCACACCCACTGTCCTGCTTTGTTTCATGCGTTTCATATATAGACTTGTTTCACATATAGATTCCTTTAAGGAATAACAGGCATTCATGCAGCATCCTGGCACCAGAACACGCAGCATTCAGGGTGAGGCTGGGCAGGGAAGGGGTCCTGCTGTGGGCAGGCTATTCCTCATGTGTGCTGCATCCTCCACTGCTCAGCTTCCACCCACCAACACCAGCCCTGATTTCCTCGAGGCCCCCACCAGCCAGCGGCTGTTTCCTTCCTCCTCTGCTTCCAAATCAGTGTGAAGCGGAAAGCAGCAGGAAAGATTTCCATTTGAACGCTTCGAGGCTGATTACACTGCAAAAGCAACTGGGAATAGGGCAAACATAATCACAGGTAGCAGTGTGAGCATCATTAAATCAGGCACTGAAAAAGCAGCCTCTTCCAAAAAACTGAATTTCCTCTAATTCCTGCCTTTTGCCAGGCTGGTGAGGTATTTATAGTGCCTGGTTTGGTATTAAAATCCCTGCAGATGCTGTCCACAGAGCAGCACCCGGACTTGGCTCCTGATTGATGGCAACCTATCACAGGTGTCACCCCTCCAGTCCTGGCAGACAGGGCTCAGCTCTCGCTGCTCTGCAGAGGGGATGGCACCTCAGAGCTTCTCCCCAGAGCTGGTAGTTTGTTTATGTGCTCCCTGGGAAGAGAAATTCTGGGGAGGCAACAAGCTTTCAGGAGAAAAAAGCAAAGGTTTTCTTCATCACGGCAAGGAAAAGCCCTTACACATGGAAGTTGTCAAAAGGATGGCCTGAATTATTTAGGAGGAGCTCTGTGATGCCTTCACAGAGTGCAGCAAACTGCTGTATCTACAAGGTGTGTGGGAAGCAGCTGCTCTGGCGTCTGACACTGAACATCAGGAGAGGGCCCAGACTGGAAATGTTATTTTTACAACATTAATTATGGATGCTGTGCCCTCTGCTTGGAGCTTTGCTTCTCCGTGAGCTATGCTACAACATCAGCCTGCTCCCGGGAAAGACAAGCCCCACGAGCGGGTGGAAGGGTGCAGGGGCAGCACGAGGACTCCTTGGATGAGGCTGGTGGACTCAGCAGTTACATGGATTTATTTCCCAGATGTGTCTTTTAGCAGGGATGCACCAGCACGGCCAGGCTGCAGGAATACCTCTGCTCCTGGGTTTGGGTGGGTTCAGTTCACTCGAGTATTTCAGACCTTCCTTTTCTTTTCTAAATGTATGCTAAGCCCTCAGCAGATAGAATCTCTCCTACTTCAGCATTTTCATGTAAGCTTAATTCTTGATGTTACTAGAAGCTGGTGTTCTCTCAGAGTTGCCATAGTTACTGATGCATGCATTTCTGATTTCACACACTAATGACTGTCCCAACCTCTTGTTCGTGGAATAAACTATGTAACCCTGAAAGCAACATAAAATGAAATATTAAAGCCCTTACAGTTCAGAAAGCAGACATTATGAATCAGCAATTGGAATTAATTGCATTATCAAGCTTGGATTAAAATAATCCAAGCCTCTAGGCGAACCAAGAGATCAGGACAGCCCCCAAACCAGATTTTCTGGGGATGCTCCAAGTCTGAGAGGCAGCGTGCTGTTGTGGGGAGTGTCAGCCCATCCCTGCACACCAAGATTACTCAGGCAGTGCTTCCAGCTTTGCTGCTGCATGAAATGATGGAGAGATTTAGCAGCCTGGCACCAGAGGGACAGGTGCAGAAGCCGTGCCCTGGAGCAGCCTATCCTGAAGAGCAACATCACTATGAGGGACCAACCCCACCTCCAATGCTTTTTTCCTGCTCCAAGGAAAGAGGAGAAGCGGATGTTCTGGATGGCACTGGACAGCACCCAGAGTGGTGTGGGGATGAAGCAATGGCCATGCAGCAAAGCCCAGCCCTACAGCTGGGCTGTCGATGTCCTAGTGGCCTCTGTAGCTCTGACTCCCACCTGGAAGGCTGGTGAGGCCCACCTACCACCCCAAAGCTGCTTTCTCTGCTGCTCCCACACCACAGCCACGCTCTGGGGACTGCCAGAAGTTCTCATCCATCCCTGTGCTAGCCCTGCTAGCCCCAAGCCTGATAGTGGTTCTGTCCTCAGAGAGGTCACAGGTCAGGAAGGTGCCCCTGTCAGAGGCATTTTCTTCACCTGAAGACACGTGGGGTAGGTGAGCAGCAGGTGACAGGCCAGAACTGCCTTTCCCTATGCCTGTGCTGGTACAACTCATTACATGCTTGGCTGGCTTGAGACTAAATTATAATAAATGCATAATAAAATATTTCAATTTCCAGCAATGGGGTAGAAGTGCAGCATTCCCCTGAAAACACCAAGCTCTGCTAACAGTGACCCTTTCCCCTGGCACTGAGGGGCCATTGCCTTGTCCTGCAGCATCCCCATGTCCCTGGCAGCTCCCAGGGATCCCATTCTCCCAGGCATGGTAGCTCGTGCTGGAACCCACTGTGGTGTGCTGACCTTGGCTGGCTGGCAATTAAAATAGATTTGGATAGTCACAATTAAAACAAACACTGATTAAAGCCAAGGCAGGCTGGGCAGCAGCAGCAGTGTCCTGCCCTTGTCGCTCCTGCTGGGTCTGTGTGCACGTGCCACGCAGGGAGCTGGGCCAGCGCTGCCCCCTCCGTGTGTTGGACAAGCACCCACCCCCATGGCAGGACAGAGCCTGCCAGCCTTGGGATGGAATCCTGGCCCAGAGCCCAAATTCAAGTGACTGTTCTAAGGGCTGGCCTGTCCTCTGGCACGTCTCCTGTCCCTTCCTATCACTCGGGAGCACGACTGAGCTCTGCCTAGGAGAAGTTTCATTCTCAGTCCCCTGGATGCAGGGTTATTTTTAACCCCCTCTCAGCTCTGGCAGATACCAGCTTTGGCAGGAGATCTTTGCCGTGTCCCAGTGCCAGGCTAAGCTGGTCCATCCCTCTGGGAGGCACTGCTGGAGGCTGGGATAACCAGCGAGGCTCTCTGGGGGTGCCAGGCACAGGGCAGGGTCCGTCTGGGACAGCCCCAGCCCCGAGCCAGGCCACTCCTCTCGCCACCTTGGCCACTGTGGGCTGGGCAGCATGCAGGGAGAGCAGCAGGGAGCTTCCTTCCAAAGCCTTCCTCACGCAGCGCCAGGCCAGACAGCAAAGGGAGGTGACGCCGCACCGTGGGCACTGGACCCTGGGGGCTTTGGCACAGCAGGGCAAGGGAAGGGCCCCATGCCCTGTGGATGCTGCTTGTGCTGGAGCCCTCATCCTGCTCTGGGGCCAAGGCAGCAGGGAAGTCAGGAGTCCTTCTGGTGGGACTGAGACCCTGGTGGGTGCAGGGAGGTGCAGTTCGGAGGAGGTTCATCCTGGAGCCGTTCTCTGCTGCTCCTGCAGTGGGGAATCCCCGGGGGAACATGAGGCTTCTTCTTTCTGTCAAGGAGCTCTCCACAGCCAGGCCAGCAGCTCGTCATGCTCCACTGTGTGCCCACCCAGGCTGGCTGCTGTCAGCTCCCTCTGTGGGCTGTCAGCCCTGGGAGGGGCACACAGTGGCTAAGCAGTCTCTGGGCACAAGGGCCCCCCACTACACCTCGGGGGTTACAGCTGCCAGGTCCCTGCATCCAGGAGGTTTCCAGTTTGCTCTTCCCTGGTACTGAGCACCTCGGACAAAGAGGGCTGCAATAGGTTGAGATGAGAAGGAGAGGATAGGATGGGAACCACAGACAGACAGACAGACAGACAGACAAGCAATAGGCATGCAGTTCACTGAGAGATGTTTTCCATAGGAAGCCAGGAAAAAATCACTTCTGTCAAGCTGTAGTCACATTGCGCTGTGTCCCAAATCCTGACTCCAAGGTAATTATTAAAGAGCTGGGTGAAGAATAAACATCCCCACACACCTTAAGCACCAGTCCATGGACAATATATGACATTAAATAGGTTTTCGCAGTGGATGATGAAGACAGTACAGTGTCCAGCACAGAAAACACAGCAAATTTCAAGCAGAAAATGCAATGAGCACTTTGCTTGCAGGAGCAGCTGACTGTCCAGGTGATTACCAAGACCTGATGGGCTCGGTGCCGCTCGCAGTCGGGTCGCCCCCAAATTATTGGCATGCTCTGGATGAGCAGGGAAACCCCCTTGCTCAGACATATGCAGGTGCCTGAATGAGAAAGCCTACACAAATCCTGCTTGCCCCAAAGCTGCATGTGAGCACAGAAGGGCTGCCCTGAGCAGGGGAAGGTGCATGGACAGATCTTGGGAGAAAGCAAGCACTGCATGGAGCAGGAGGACAATCTGTGAGTGAAGACAGGAGATATAAGAACCAAAACTACAGAAGGAGGCTGAGCAGGAGTCTTTTGGAAAAGGCACAGGAGAGCGTGTATTCTAGGCAGGTTTTCACAATGTGCTCTGTAATGGGCATATGTCCTATAAATACACTGAAATAATGGCTTTCCTCATCCCTGCTGTGGGCACCAGTGTATGCTTTGAGTTGTCCTGTCATTGCCACTTCCAGTTCTTCAGCTTCCCTCTTAATTGCAGCTTTACCTTACCTCTCTAAGTACAATAGAGGGAAGAAATTGTGAAAGGAGGAAAGCAACTAATAATGTTGATTTTTTGGGTTTTGTTAAGTTGTTGAAAAGACAAAACTGATGTAACTCCTTAGCTCAGGAAAGACAAGAGCAAGGATGTGGCAATACACGGTGGCCATATCGCCCTCATGTGATGGTGTGGAGCTGGCCATGTCTCGCAGGTCCTGGCTCCTGGCTCCTGTCTTTGTGGAAACCCAGAGGTCCACAACACCAAGGGACCCTGAAGATGTAAAGCAGCATGTAAAATCACAGAAAGGCTTGGCTTGGGAGGGCACTTAAAGACCATCCAGTTCAAACTCCCCTGCCGTGGGCAGGGACACATTCCACTATCCCAGGGTGCTCCAAGCCCCATCCAGCCTGGCCTTGGGCACTTCCAGGGATCCAGAGGCATCCACAGCTTCCCTGAGCAACCTGTGCCTGGGCCTCCCCACCTCCAAGGGAAGAATTCCTTCCTAACATCTTACCTGAATCTCTCCTCTCTTGGAGGTGATGCATTTTGTGAGACAGCCCAAGATGTACCAGATACTCGGTGCTCCCGCCAGCCACAGACGTGGGGCTTTGCAGATCATGGGGGGTTTTCAGGTCTCTGAGCTGGCCTCACAGGACCCTGGGGATGGTGGTGAGCACCAAAAGCATTCAGACACCTTTTCTGTTTCATATCCTGGGAGCCTGCACTCCTGGCTATCTGCCCAGAGCAGCAACTCAGTCCAGAGATTCCTCAGTAATTCTGGGAGGTGTTTACTTTACTGTTTCATATTATGTATTTGCATACATCCAATTTACAGTTCCCATCATCGAGCTGCCTCAGTAATTGGGCAGCTGGTCTCAGAAATGCTGATTTACTGCACTGCTGATGACATAATATGTGTTTGTGCTTGCAAGAGGCAGCCACAAAATCCCTCTCCCCTGAACTGAATCCCACTATTGATTGTTTCTATTGGATTAATATTACCATGAGCTGCTGGCTTAGTCAGCACATTTGATCCACTGGTAAGAATGTGCCCATGCAGATCTTTTGCCAGAAACTGAGTTTCCTGCATAGGACATGTGCATCTCCCCTCTCCTGGCACTCTTGCAAGGGAATAATAATCCCTGACCACTGGGAACAGGAACAAGACTGCAGAGAGTGCAAACAGTGAATATCACCTTGAGATGTTTATGGTTGCATCGGGTTTTGCTCTGCCAACACCTCCTGGGCTGGGAACAAATTCCTGCTGCCTCTGCAAAACTCACTGAATGGTTTGGGTTGGAAGGGGCCTTAGAGATCATTTTGTTCCAACCCTCCTGCCGTGGGCAGGGACACCTTCCATTAAGTCAGGTTGCTCAGAGCTCCATCCATCCTAGCCTTGAACATTTCCAGGCATGGCTCATCTCCCTCTGTCCATCACCAGATCTGGCCTTGTAGCTAAGCAAAGGGTTTTTCATGGCTGCTGAACTCTGGGCATCAGATGTCACCAGCATTGCAGCAGCAGAGATGCCCAAGCTGCCCACCCCACCTCAGCATGGCTGACTCAAGGAGGACAATGTGCAGGACAAATGGAAATGGCAACAAAGTGTTCCCATTGCAGAGCAAGAGCGCTGCAAGCCAGCTTCCCACACGGCCAACTGTCTCCTGTGCTTTTTACGTTTGGTTTCTGTCCAACCTGAAATAAGAGCAGTCTCCGAAGGGAGGCATTTGTCACTGCCCAAGAGGACTTGCAAGCAAGGTCGGCCTGGACTGCTTCTGCAGCATGGCTTGATGCTGCCTTGCTCTGGAGAAGGGCATGAACAACCTGTCCCCAGACCTTCATCCACATCCCCTTTCAGCCTCCTGGTGCAAAGTAATCAGCTGCAGTACAGACTCAACACAAGTAAAAAGAGCAAGAAAACAATTTTTCTTGTAGACATCCTTATTCTTACAGCCTGACTGATTTTTTTTTTTTCCCTGTAGCCAGTAATTCCTGCAATTTCTTATTTCCTAAAGGAAAGCTTTCTCTTTGAAAGCAGAAATGACAAGTGCTGGTGCTAGGTTCACACCGTGCTTCAGAGGCTTGCACATCCCTGGCACAGCAGAGAGCTCCTACCAGGGGGACACGGTGTCACTTTGCATCTCCCACCAGCTTGGGACATCCAGCAGCACAGGGCGAGGAGCTTTGAAAATTTCTGTGCAGTCCTTGTGTACTGTGACTTACGAGACCCTCTTTTTCCAGCACTACACAACATAATGGATTCATACCTTCCCCTTCACGTGTGTTTTTGGGTGGCAGAAAACAGGCACCAGGAGGATAAATGCAAGTGAGCAAACAACAAGGAGAATGTCACAAAAAATGAGAAGCACTGGAAGAGAACACTTGCAAACAGCAAGCTGAGGCTGCCTGGAGGGGACTGGGGAGCAGATCTCCACCTCTCTGATGAGAGCAGCCCCATGCCAATGAGTGCCAATCCCCAACTCCATGCAGCAGGTGGGCTCGAGCACATTAAAATGCCAGTCCCCCCACTTCGCCCATGCTAATTTTCTCCTGTCTCTTAGTAACTGGTTGGTACAGGTTATGTTAATATGGATTTAAATTCTCCAAAGAGCAGAAAATTAAAGGAAATTATGAATCAATTTACATTTCATCTGATTCATAAACCTACACACTCTACAAAATGAGTTGATTTGAAATAATTAAGGTTAAGAATGTCCTCATCACCTCTTCAATACTCCTACTAGATGCACTGCATCTTCCCTGTCTGCTCCTGCTCTCTTTAGCATTTCAAATTACACATCCTCCTTTGTTTTTTTCCAAGATACTGCAAATTTAACCAGGCAATTAAATGGTGATATGTAATAATAACAACAGCAAAACCAATAATGATGGCAGCAGGCTGTGTTTGCAGCAGGAGGAGTAGAATGCCGAAGGGAGGGAGACGGATGGGGAATTCCTGCTTAGACACAGTCCTGGCAGAGCAAGCCCAGCACATGCAGTTTGTCAGGCTGTGGGAATCCGGTTATTTATCAGCACTCTCACGTGTGAAAGCGGGGCATAGCAGTGGAACTCCTTCTCTGCCTGCAGCTTCAAACCCTCCCCAGCCAGCAGCCCCAGCTCCAGCAAACATCTTCCCCAGAGAGCTGGTGGAGGCCCCATCCCAGACACACCCAAGATCAGGCTGGACAGAGTTCTGAGCAACCTGCTGTAGTTGAAGATGTCTTTTCTCATTGCAAGGGGATTAAACTAGATGGCTTTTAAAGGTCTCTTCCAACCCAAACCATCCTGGGATTCTGTGATTGCCTTTCCCTAGCAGACATCCATGCTGTGCTGTCAGAATTCCTTTTGCAGAGCTGTGAGGACAGTCGCTCCAACCTTAAAGATTTCTCATTAAGGTAAATTTTTTCCTAGCAGGTTTTACTGTCAGGATGATACATTTAAACCAGCTTCACCACAGCTGACTCACATGTGAATAACCCCCAGTGAGAAGCAGAACCCACTCACCACGCAGAAATTTTAAGGGGAAATAGAGAAGGGACTTTTCCATCACCTCAGAACTGGCAGGCTATCTATATTGGAAGGTGACCCAGCTGAGTTTGATGCCCCACAGAGCAAATGTGTAGCAATTTTCTTCACCTATTGAAGGTAAAAAAGGGAAAATGGCAGTTCTTGTGGGTGTATTTTTTGGCAACGGGATGACGTGCTCCAGTATGCGCTTGCTTCCATTGCTGCTTTTTACTGGCAATTATAAATTTGTCAGTGATTACAGTAATTCTCCTCATTGGGAAATAAGCATCAGCTACATGCAGCTCTGTGGTGGCAGCAGTATTTCTCTCCACCATACAAGTCCTTTCTGTCCAGATTGTTCCAGCCATAAAGCGGAAGGAAAATGTCATGTACCTCCAATACCGCTTCCAAGGGTCTCCAGGGAGTGACGACATGTCTTTCTCCACCTGACTTCAGAAAAGCAGTATGGCAGGGATTTACAGGCAGGAAATTGCCCAGTGCCCTGCTTGGAGTCAGGATGCAGCAGGCAGAAGGGTTCCTGAGAAGCAGGGCCCGTTGCCACGAGGAGGCAGTGCCTGATGCCAGCTGAAGGGCTCTGCAGCACTTCCAAGGGAGCAGAAGGGCTCTGCAGGCACCTGTGACGTTAAACAGAAGTGAATCATGCCTTTCCTTGGCTTGGCTTGGCTTGGCTTGGCTTGGCTTGGCTTGGCTTGGCTTGGCTTGGCTTGTCTTGCTGAACCCCTCAGTGCTGTGCAAGGGGCAGGGTGCTGGATTTGATTGGAGTGACACAGAAGCTCAGCTTCTTCCCCTGTGCATTGACCCAGCTTCACCCACTGCCACCCAGAGCATTTGCTCCGCAGGGGATGGCCCTTGGCTGGTGGCCAGCTCTCTGCCAGCTCTGGGAGGACAAGGATTTGTGTCTTCCTCCTCAGAAACAGGCCCACAGGCATGCCAGTCTGCACAGGCATGGCAGGACAAGGCAGCCACATCCTGGCCTACTTTGGGAGGAACGAGGCCAGGAGATGAAGGGGACTTGCTACCCTCTGCTTGGTGCTGGCAAGACTGCATCTAAAATAGAGCTGGTTTGGGTCCCTGCTTCCAGGTCAGGAGAAACCTGGAGAAATCAAAGGCAGCTAAAACAGTCAGGGCCAGATGCAGGGCTGGTGATAGCCCTGTCCTGAGCCAGGGGCTAGACTGGGGCCAAACAGCCAACTTTGGTGATTCTGGGGTTCAACACACAAAGCCTTCCCTGAATGGAAGGACTGTGATGTCTTTGGGGAGACAAGCATGTCACTTCTTGTCATGCTGCAGAGACAAGCTGAAGATACGGAACCCCTGTGAGCAGCAGTCTGAATTTCAGCCCTGCCAAACCGACTCAGCTGCATTTGAATGGCGAGACAAATGGCCAGGGGCAATGTCAGACCCTGGGAAATGCAGAGCAATTACAGCAACCCTGCTGACCGGGGGAGCCTGTGGCTGGGGAGAGCAGCTACACTCTTCCAGCCTTCCAGTCCGTGTTGTGCCTTGGGAGCTATTGCTGATATTCCTCCTCTTCCTCCCTGCATTGTGGACCGGGAGCCTGGATCCCACTTGTTGACACAGCCATAAATCACTCTTGACGAGTTGAACAGTGACTCAAGAGCAGCAATGAATCAGCAAAGAATGGATGTTGTTCCTGCCAGAACTGAGTGCCTGGCCAGGTGCTTCCCCAACCTGTGCCCGGCTCCGCGGGGCTGGGAACACGTGCCCACCACAGCCAGAAAGGTCACTCGCCCCACTCAGAGATAAAATGCCAAGTCACAGCTGACATTTGGCTTAGACTCCTCTTACTGAGTGTGCTGCAACAGGCACCCGAGCCAGCCCGGGCACACGGAGCCCCCGGCACTCCTGCAGGTGGGCTCTCCTCCGTGCGTATCGGAGACTGGGAGTGCTGCCATCCCCAGGAGCTAATGGCCACAGGCAGCACAGGTCCTGCTTGAACCTCCCCTGCAAGCTGCAGCCCTCCACAGAGAGAGATCAGCCCCTGGGTGCTGCTGGCTGGCAGGGACTCCCAACCAGGCATCCTGCACAACAGCTCATGTCGTGCTGCCAGCAAAGCGAGGGCTGAGCTTTCTCCTGGCAAAGGGGCTGGAAGTGGAGCTACAGCCGGCTGTGCCAGTAATTCCCTTGCGGGGCTGCAGGTCACTTCTCGCCTAAATAAAGCCATGGGGTTTATGTCATGAGACCAGCCCCAAGCCCAGTAGCCAGGATGGCACACGCCCTGCTGCTCCCTGCTCTCGTCCTCAACGGCACATCCAGAGCACACACTGAGCAGCCAGAGTGGGTCCTGGGCACCTACGGCCAGGAGGGTCTCTGACATCGCCCTCCAGCAGCACCAAATCTGGCACTGCTCTGCCAGGCTGCCTGGCCCTTAGTGCCCGTGCCCTGAAGCCACCCATCCCCACTGGTGTTGGGCAGGGCTTTTGACCACTGCACGAGGCTTGGAGGGACTTGTGCCTTGATTTGCACGTTCTGCTCTGCAGACCCCTGGGGCTTGGGTGATTGGTGTGCTCCCAGCAGGACCGTGTCAGCTGGAGAGGCAGGCAGGGCTGGGAGAGTCTGACAGGCTGTTTGCATGGGTAGCAGGAGATGTGATGGCAGGGAATATCAAGCTGTCATCCCCGTCATCTTGTGGCCAAGGTAACGGTGGGAAGTGGGTTTGCCTTGTTATTCCCTCTTCAGATGAAAACCAGCGAGCACCAAGCTGCTCTCATTCACAGATTCCTCCTGTTCGGTTTTTAATACAAGGATCCAATTTGCTCAACACAGCTGCAGGTTTTGGGCTCCTTCCAGCTTCCGTGTGTGATACAGAAACACTGCCTGCTGCATGAAACGAGCTGTGCCCTTCCCCTTGCAGGGCTCCCTGAGCACACCGTCCCCCATGCCCCAGGACGGGTACACACAGGAATCTTCCCTTTACTTTTAAGGATGTGCTGCCCATGGCACTGAGTTTGAAGAGTGCAGACCAGGGAGGGGGTGCCCAAACTGCCCCTGTGCAATCACATTATCCCCTTTTTTACCTACAGCTCTTTCCCAAGACACTGGGACCTCTTCCTTCAGCAGGGGTAGTTTGGTCCCTGAACTCTTTTGCTGCAAGCTTAAGGTGTGTGGCAAAGAAGCAGAGCTGTCCAGATGGAGTGGCTCTGGGACCTCCAGATGCAGAGGCAGCAGAGATCCCTATTTCTCAGCTGGAGGGGGGCAGCAAACACTCCCTGGCCTGCTCCACTGCTCTGAATCATCCCAGCGCTGCAGGAGAGGAGGCTAACATGGAATGGGATGCCCCCATCCTCCCCACAGGGCTCTGTGCAGACAGCTCAGAGCTTACTCTTCTTAACCGCGGCTTTTTCTTACCCTGAGCAGCAGCGTGGGTCAGCAGAGCCCCCTGCCCATGCCATACCACCTGTGGGTGGGGGTCCTTTTCCATGCCTGCCCAGAGCCATACTCTGACACGGCTGCCAGGGGGAAGCCAGCCTGCTTGTGTATCCAACCATCTTCCCTCTGCTCCGGCAGCAACCCCCCAAAATCCAGCCTCGCCTTGGGCAGGGGCTTGCCAGGCTTCCCGGGTGCTGTGGGGCTGTGAAACCACGTAAGGGCTGCCAGCCCTGCCCACGGGGCTCAGCCCTCACAGCTGGGCACTTGCTCCACCAGCTCCGGGGCTGCTGTGACAGACAGACCCCTCTGACAGCCCCCATCCTGCTGAGCAGCCCTGGCAGGGGGTTTGTCCCCCCTCAGCATCCTCCCACAGCAGGGCAGACACCTCCGCACCTCGTCCTCCCTGTGCCAGGCCCAGGAGCGGAGCTCAGGGCTCTGACCCGGGCAGAGGGGGCTCGCAGGGGGCAAACAAAGCCTGCACCTGTGCTGCCAGGGCCAGGCGGGCACAGGGCGCTGCCACTGCCCGGGGGGCTGATGCCACCCAAGGGTCGTTCCTGCAGTGCTGGCAGCGAGAGCAGAGCGGGGCAGGAAGGGGAGCAGGCAGGGGCACTGTGCCCAGGCAGCTTCAGTCAGCTTCTTGAAAACGTTGTCCTAGTTATTTATCTTTGGGAAAAATGCCTGATGGGTTTTGTAAAGTGTCTGAGTGCGGTTTATGCTCTTGGGTTGCAGGAAATTAAATGCCTTTTTGTTGTCTCTGAGGGTAGTAAAGAAAGAGTTCAGGAGCCTTATTAGGCTTCATTTCCACCTCTCTCCATGTTGAAGGAATACTAAATAACTTCATCTTGGTGGACTTGAAGTATCTGTCATTGGCTTATCTGCAGGACAAGCCACAGTATAGAGTATTACAAGTTCAAAATGGAAAAATAATCTTGCTCATTTTCCCATTTACTTTATTTTTCACTTTTTTCCCTATACCCATCATCCTGCAATTGTAAACAACTTGGGCAGCTGAAATACTGCTTCTCTCCAGTTTCACTGCCCTGAGACTCCCTCTAGAAATCCAGACATGCAGTGGCTCCTACAAGTTCTTATGCTGGGCTCACATTTCTCAGTTAGAAGTCTCCAGGGAAAAGTACATTGTATTTCATCTTCATTCTGAGCTCAGAAGAGTTTTTCTCCTATGGGTTTTGGATCTTTTCTTCTGAACAGAGCAGCCTGAGGAGGGCCAGGCACAAAGCCAGTGCAGGATGAAACCTCCCAGTGCCTGAACCTGCCTTTAAATTGGCCCCTTAACTCCTCCCCGAGTTGTTGCACCCAGGAAGGCTCCGAGCCCTCAGGACTCCAGGAATTGGACAGAAAGGGAATAATCGACATCCAGTGAGGAAAGGCATCTTTGCCTTGGGCTGCTGTCTGACTCTACACCCCTGCTTGTACCATGACTTCTCAGGGCTGCTGAGCAGATAGCTGGGGTTAGTGAGAGGTGGGTGGAACTCAGGTCAGGGAACAAGGCTCCTGGGAAGCAGGAGGGGGCTGTGTGCTAGATACCCCGTGTGTGGAGACACAAATCTTGACTCTATGTTTCAGAAGGCTGGTTTATTATATCATGATATCTATTATATTTAAAACTATACTAAAAGAATAGAGAGAAAAGGATTCATCAGAAGGCTAGAAAGAACAGGAATGGAATGCATAACAAAATCTCGTGACTGCTCACAGCCTCGGCACAGGTGGCTGTGATTGGTCATCAATGGAAAACAATCCACACGGACCAATCTAAGATGCACCCCTTGGTAAACAATGTCCAGACCACATTCCACAGCCATCAGATAGTTAATTATTTACATTTCTTTTCTGAGGCTTCTCAGCTAGGAGAAAAATCCTAGCAAAGGATTTTTCACAAAATATCATGGTGACAGGGCCGTTTCTCCTTTTCCTAAAAACAGCACAAAAAGTCACTTGCTGACTTACTGCAAGAGATGGAATTCATACTTTTTTGACATTTTTATTTCCATGAGACATTCCTTTTTCATATTCTGTGTATTAAAACATATTTTAAATGATTGTTATGTCACAGTGAAGTGGCATAGCTATTTTCATAATGATCTGATTTATAGATTCATAAGCTTTAGGGCCAGAAGAGGCTATTATGATCTGCAGAACTGTGGCCAGAGTCACTTGCCTGATGATTCCCTGCTTCAAGCCCAGAGTTTCTGGCCAAGTGACAATCCATCTTCTCAGAAAGAAACCCTGTCAGAGCCAGAAAGCACCAAATGCTGGAGAATCCACATCACCTGCAGACACCCCATAGCTGTGTGGGGTGCTTGGCAGCTGTCCCCAGCTGTCCCCAAAGCTCCAGCGTGGCCAGCTCCCAGCTCACTCTCCTTTACCACAGAGCTCTGTTCATACCAGGACAGAAATCCTGCTTCAGCTGTTTCCTTGCAGAAGTCTGGAGCAGTTTCAGAGGCAGGCTGGGCCGGGGCTTGGCTGTGGCTCTGGTTCAGCTGGCGGCTGCCATTGGGCCAGGAGCATGCACAGGCTCTCCTCCTCACCCTGTCCATCACCTGCCTCGTCCCCACAGGCCTGAGCCTGCCACATCCAGGGCAGCACAGCCCGACATCACAGACTCTGCCAGAGTCCCTGAGCATTTCGTTTCTTTTCCTTTCCTTTGAGCAGAAATGCCTGGGGGTGGGACCTGGGGTCTCTGCAGGTTGCTGCTCCAGCCCCAGGGTTGTGAGGACACTGAGGAATTGCTCTGATGTGAGTTGTCCATCTGCTACCTCCAATCCTCCATGGAGCTGTACAAGTGAAGTGGCAAAGAACAGCTCATTCCCCGTATCCTGGGGCTGCACAGGGCCACCAGCCCCAGTGCCAAGTCCCTTGGAGTCGCTGAAGCAGCTGCAGGCAGCTGTGGCACCATGAGCTGTTTCACCTGCACGCACAGCAGGGCACCAGGAATTAAGTGGACTCCAATTTTATCACCAGGGTTCATTAGGTTAATTAATACTGTGGACGCACTCTGTTAATCAGCTTTGCAATGGGAGAGTGGTTTCAGCAGGAGTCGAGGAGCTGCTCAGAAGCCGCTCCGCTAATGGTGCTAAATCCAATTTCATGCAATGGCACGGTGCAGGGAGATGATGAATGGGTTTTGTGTCTCCCCAGCTGTGGGGACTGTCCCAGCTCCCCTGAAGTCAGAGGGACCAGGTTGTTGCTGGCTATCAGTGTGGCAGAGCCCCCTTTGCTCCTTGGAACAATCTCAGGATATGGGCAAGGGAGAGAAGAAGTTTTTCAGTGCTGGTGTCAGCGTCCCAGTGGCAGGCAGGGCCAGCCCAGCTGACCTGAGCCCACCCAGGCACCTGGAATTGCCAGGCTCCCGCTCCCACTGAGGTTCCAGCCAGCGGGGAGATGCTGATGCTGACAGCAGAGAGCACTCCAGCACAGCTCTGAGGCAGGGCAAGGTTTCAGGGACTGGTAACAAATTTGCCACACAAATATATTGCTGGATTCAAGGGTCTGATGCCATTTGGAAAGGATTTGCATTTTCATGTCTGAGAGGAAGATTAGAGACACTACCTTCAAAAAAGCTCTCATGGGTTATTCCCTCCTCCTCAGGACAGAAAAAGTGACTTTGAAATATAAAACAGCATTGACTGCAAATAAGTTGAAATAAAAGTACTCGTTGTGTGACCCAAAGGATTTCCTGGTGGGGAAAGCTATCACCTGAACAAGCAGGAGGATGTGATGGTGCTGGCTTGGAGCCTGGGCTGCCTGCAGAGCAGTGACACAGCTGTCCCTGTGACAAGGGATGGCCCCGGGCTGCTGAGCTCAAGCACGGGGGGGAGGGTGATGGGAAATATGCATCTTTTCCCACATGGCATGAGAAGGAGGAGAGAAGTGGGCATCAGTGCGTGCTGCAGCTAGGCACATTGACTGAAGGGCCATAAAGCTGCTGGGGAAGGGCTGGTGCTGGGGATAGCAACCCTCAAAACTTCATCCCAGTAACTAAGGGGAGTGTTTACTGGGATTCAGCGGATTTAGAATGGGCAATAGGGACAAAACTCATCTCCATCCTCTGACTTTTGCAGGGACTTTGTGCACATCAGATAATTCTGATGTTGATGAGATCGAGTCTTTGGCTGGTAAAGGTAACAGCACAGATACAGTGAAACACTTTGGCTTTGCTGGCATTTTGCTGGCAGTGGGGACAGCCCGGCAGTCTGACTTTAAAAGTTATCAGGAAAAGACACATTATGTGAATTAAAATGTGGCTGACAGGCTCACTTTTAGAAGGCAGCTGAGCCAGAAGCCCTCAGCCGGCAGCACTGGTGGGGTCAGGGCTTGGCATTTCTGTCAGTAACATCCCTGGCGGCAGCACTCATCCCTTGGCGAGGATGGGCGGAGCGGACAGGGCTGGGCTCTGCAGGCTGTGACAAGCACAGGGGTCCCAGCACAGGGACAGGGGCTTTCAGGGTGCTTCCCTTCCCTGGGCTCAGCCAATGTCACTCTCCTCTCCTCCATGTGCAGCCCGTGCTGCTGGGCTGGCCAGCGTGATGGCATCAGTGGGCTCCTCCAGGGCGTTCCTGTCCTTGTGCCAGGAGTCCAAGAGCTGCACACTGGCATTTTCCCCCCACCACCACAGAGACTGAGGCCACAGTGCTATTTTAGAGACACAAATACATCCCCTCTCCCTTTTATTACAGGCAGTAATTTCAGCCTCTGTTCGGGCTGCAGGAGCACCTTGCAGCACTGGAATCATGTGCTCTGATATTTGTCAGAGTGCAGGATTATTTTCCATTGATTTCAGGCTAATCACACAAAGAAAAGCAACATCTGCTGAGTGAATGGACTCCCAAGGAGAATTAACCGCTCTCACACACAAAAGAATGGGAAAGAGTTGAACCAGCAAGATTCTCTTTAGCAAGAAGAACATTTATTTTTAGCGCCTCGTGTGACCCAATCCCTCCCTCTCTCCTTTCTGCCAGCACCAGTTGGAGGCAGGAAAGTACCACTGGCATTGGATTTTCTCCTTCCTCCCCATCATCCCCATCCTCACATCTTGAGCCCCTCACTGACTGAGGCACTCAGGAAAAAATGCAGTTTCTGGCAGGCCATCCATCTGCGGTGCACATAAACTTATTCTCCAGTAAAATGAGAGCAACTGAGATGATTTGGATCCATGCCAGGGTTCCCCACAGCACACAAGTCAGCTGCACAAAGGTGGAGTGGGGAGCCTGGGTAATAAGATGGAAGCAGTAGAGAAAAGTATCCTAACAAGAGTGTGGTAATTAGGATTGGGCTGTTTGTTTCCCTTCCCGAGAAGAGGCAAGCCATAAATCAGGGAGGCATCTGCCGTGCAGGATCCAAGGGCTCTCAAAGCAGTAGGAAAAAGCCATCCATCACTGTTAGCAGAAGGAGGAATGGAGTTTAAATTACAGATACTCAAACTATGCATTTGCAATTGTTTGGAAACAAAGTTTTCCTTAATTCCTTCCCTGGCTCTGGGAGGGGGCTGAGCCAGCTAGAGCGGGGTTCAGCTGATGCCTAATCAGGCCCCAAAAGGAGCAGAAAGGAAAAATTAGGTGGGGACCCCAGGGCTCAGGTGTAGCTGCTGCCCTCCCCCTGAGCCCCTGCACCCACTCTCACCCTCAGCTTCTTCTCTTTGTGGGCATTTTTCCACGGTACATTTCCAAAATAACCTGGTCCTTGAAACAGAGAGAGGGACAATCTCAAGAGCTTTCTTCCTGCTGAACACTCCCTCTGGCACGTGTCCCATCCCACTGACCTCTCTGTGCTTCCCCGAAGCCGCCTGCAGGGAAGCAGCTCCTGTGTGCCCGAGGAAAGCAGGCACAGCCCAGGGCAAATCCCTGCCCCCTGATTTTGGACAGATGCCATTCCCTGGGTGCTATCTTCAGCTAAGGCTGTGAAAATGGTTCCAATTGTATCCCAGGACCCATCTCCTCCTGTGAGGCTTGGTTATGGCCCTGTGCCCACCCCGCAGCCTGCTGCCACATGCCTCTTCCTCACTCTTACCCCACCGGCATGCCCAGCACATTGCCACTCTCTTCCCACACCTCCTTCCATCCATGTGTCCATCTGTCCTGGCAGCAGCAAGCACCTGAGCCCCCAGGCACTCCCCTGAGCTGCTCATCCCTCCATTCCCCAGTGTCCAGGTGGAACGGGATTATGTAAATTCTGAAGTGATGAAAGCCAGGACTATTAACTGTGCTGCTTTAATTCTCCCCCGGTATTTACAGTCATTGGGATTTGGGAGCTGATATATATTATTGTTTCATCTGAATATATCTCCAGGCAAGAAAGTTGAGCTGCAAGCACAGAAATATTCATTGCCCAGATACGAGAGGTCCCTTAGGAGAATATATCAGAGCTACAGCGTTAGCATGTAAAATATGTGGGAGTGAAATATTGCCTTTGCTGGCCAGCTCCTATCAACAGGATGTGGGAAGGGCTGTGGGAGAAAGGCAGAGCTGCGGCAGGTTTCCCAGCCGGGGGCAGGGATTGGCACATGTCCCCAGGAGCTCATGTGAGTGCCAAGGCAGGGGTTTGCTGCGGACTCTGCCCCAGCAGGGCTGGGCACGGGCAGTGCCCTGGGAATGCTGCACCCATCGGCAGGCACCGCTGTGTTCTGCGCCCCTGCGGGAATTCCGCATGTCCTTGTCCCGGGAAAGGTGTGAAACCACTCCCACCGAGCCAGGGGATCCTGCCCCAGCCCGGGGGGCTCCACAGGGTGTCCCAGCCCTCACCTCATCTCCCTCCTAAGTGACCACGTGCCAATCCCTGAATAAATGCAGGCTTGTGGCAGAATTAATCATTGTGGCAGTTTACGAGGCAATTAAAGGAAGGGGCCATGTGTCTGATTACACAGCAAATAAGACTTGGCGAATGACAAACGTATCAAAGGTAGTTCCAATTAACTGCAGTAATCCACGGGAGAGAGCACCCAGGATAACACCTCCTCCTCTGGGTGGTGTCCTGCAATTGGGAACTGAGCAGTGACACACGTGAAGATCGTCAGCTGCATTCCCACATGAAGAATGCCAAGTATTGTATTTATTTATCAGCCAAAAGTGGGGGATTGCTACCAGAAGCCTGAACAGCTAGACACTGCAATTAACATGTTATTTGAATATGGCTACATGCTTGCCACGGAAATGAAGAAGATGGTCTTCTGGCTCCTTAGAAGCTGAGAAAAACCATATTCCTTCTTGTCTCTGCTGCAACATAAAAGCCATGGCCAACCTTGCATGCTCAGGACTGGGATTGAAGGGACAAGATTATCCTGGAGCCCCTGGTGCCTTGAGCACTTTCTGCAGAGATGGGAAGTCATGCTGTAAAAATTCCTCCACCTAGAGACAAAAACAACCTCAAGACCTTTCTTTCTGCAGTGATTCCACCTTCAGAACAGCATCGTGACAAACTGGGAATGAATTTCAGATGATGTTGTGCCCCTGGAGTGGCTACACGTGGCTTGCACATGCCAGCCCATGGCACCAGCCTCTCACTGCAAGGAGCATCTGTTCATGCAGTTACTGATTCGTTCACTACAATTACTGCAGCTGATAAAGCTGAGAACGGTCAAGAGTGATGTTTATGAAGAGTGTGTTTCCCATAACGTCATTTAGGGGTGTTTAATGGAGATAAGAGCAAGAGGAATATTGTATGGCGTGGCTCCTGTAAGGCTGTGAGGTGTTCAGGGGATGTGGACACTGCCCCAGCCTGCTGTGGGAATACTCCTGCTCCATATGTTGGGCCCTATGGGAAGTTCCTAGGGATGGGCTCCCACTGCCACCAGGTCCCTGCCGTGGCAATGGGACTCTGGGTGCCCCAAAGCTTCCAGGCTCTCACGGCTGCCCTGCAGGCTGTGGTGGGGATGGCAGTGGGCAGTGTTAATTTTAGCCAGCACCTGCTCTGCTGCGGGGAGTGTACTTCTTTCAGAAGCAGCAAGTGTTTGTTTTTCTGAAACAAAAGTGTTTCAAGACTTGGGGTTTGTGGAGAACTTCCAAAAACTTGGGATAATTTCAAATGGAAAGGAAACCACAGTGCAAAGTTTTCAGGTGGTTTGATTAAGCAGTCTGCCTGCACTCTACTGGATATCAAGATGCGTCTATGTTCTCAAAAACAGCTCTGAAGCTGTTTCCAGGCCCACCTCTAAAATAAATAAATGCATACATAAGTGTGTGCCTGATGAGAATGAGCTCTGCCGGCTCATCAGAATAAAATGTCAGCAAATGCCAGCAAGTTCCTGACCTTAATTCCAACAGGCTTGCCTTCCTCCCCTTTCTGAAGTTATTTTCTTCCTTCCCAGACCTTGCTATTTAGATGTTGATCACCATGTTTTATTGGGCAGAAAAACCATGCACGGGTGGTGCACACCTCGCTTGGTGCTTTTGCCGCCTGGGGCTGTGCAGGTGACAGGAGGGACAAGGAGGATCCCAGCCCGAGCCCACCATGGGCTCACAGGTAGCGAACTTGGGGATGCCCTGATGCCACACAGGTCGCTCTAGTGCACTCTCCAATTGCAGGGCCATAACACTAAAAGAATTTGCGATTTTGCTGCAGTAGGATTTTGTGGAAGGACATCAAAGCAACGGGGAGCACTGGCCTGTGAGCTGGATCCCACCTTTGCTGTGTGACTGCCCACCTGAGGGCCAATTTATTTTACAAATTACTGTGCAGAGCTGCAAAGTCTGCCATCTGCTCTCTTCTTGTCACAGCCATGCCCTGTGATGTTTCCCATTCCCGCCTGCATCCAGCACAGAAAAAAAAAAATTTGCATTCCTGGCCAAAAGCCCTTTTATTATTTCTCTGGCAGGAGGAGCCTCCTGGGCACAAGCTGTGTGTGGGGTATGTTTTCCAAACCCACTGCTGCATAAATGACAGTTCATTAAACCCCTTGTTTGGAGAACACAGGCAGCAAGGGAAGGAGGTACCAGCCTCCTGGGGCTGGGGTATGTGCTCACCATTGCCACCTCTGAGGGCAGCTATCTTCTCTTCCCACAATCTGTGGCGCGGGAGTTGTGGGGGAAGTTTTGGGGAAGGCTGCAGCTTCATTGTGCTGGCACCGACATGTTGGAGGTACAAAGTGCTCTGCAAACGTTGCATTTCAGGTTAGATAAAAGAGGTTCCTGCTATAGACCGTGGATATTACAGTAACATATAGGACTTTCTGGTGGAAATTTTCACCGTGGTTTTTTATAAGGGCAAGACTCGGTGGTGCAGGCTGACACTAACAGGCCAGCTTGCATTTATAACATATTTGTACAATATGATCTCTTTTCTAGCTTTGAGACCCGCCAAGACTTTGAGATGCTTTTGGACAAACTCAAACCACCCTGACCGGATCTTTTGAGTCCTTTGCTGCTGGGGTGTGTGGCTCACTGCAGACCAAGGCACAGGTGTGTTCCCAGGTGGGATGATGGTCGTCTCTCCCCACTGCACCCCATGACACCCCGGATGCTGCTGCTGCTGCTGCTGGGGGGCTCATGGCTGGAGACGGCCCCTCGGCGGGCACACAACGGCACGGGTTTTATCTTCTGATCGCATCAGCTCCGCTAGAACATCCTCTCGACTTCACAGGATGCCAAAGGCAGTCTGCGAATGGCAGGTGGGGTTGGTTTCCCCGGGGCCCTGGTGCAGAGCAAGGGGGGAACAACCTACACACAAGCGCGCCCCGAAAGCTGGGGAGAGCCTGAGGAAGGCGATCGCGGACCCTCCGTCCGGTTTGGCTTTTCCGTGCCGCATTTCTCGGCCTTCCCAGGAGATGGCAGGCCAGCCTTACAAATCCGCATCCCGCAGATCCCGGGAGAGGCGGCGCCGGCACCGAGCCGTCGTCCCCGCCCTCTGCCGCCCGCACCGGGGGGCTGCTCGGAGGGGTCACGGGCGAGCCCGTGGAAATGCCCCAGCCGTGGCTCAGGGTCGCAGCCATCCGAAGTGTCCCCTGCCATCCGAAGCCCTGGGGGCCCTGGTGGGGTCCCCTCGGGCTCCATGGACAGCTCAGCCCCCGACCGGCGGGCACAGACGGGCGAGCCTCGGTTCCGCCACCGGGTGGGGACGGACAGGGATGTGACAGCGAGCAAACCGGTTACACAACCTCGACGGGTTATTCCAGGGCTCCTAATCATTGATTTTGAATGGGAGGAGATAGGTTCTGGTCTTGCAGGCCAAACACGAGTGTGAGAGGTAATTTCCCTCCCTGGCCTTCCCGGATCTCCTGTACCTCGTGGTGCTGGTGAGCTCAGCTCGACACCCTGGGCTTGCAAAGGCTCTCCCAGCAAGAGGCCGTGGTTTGGCAGGGAGCTGTAAGGGCAGGGAGGTGTAAGATCACTGATCGCAGGGGGGAAAGAAAAGAAAAAGAGACCCCGCTGATTTTCGTAACACAAGGAGAAGGCGGAATCGCGTGGAGTGCTGCAGGTGCCCTAAGCTGCCTGTGCGAATGGCTGGAGCGCTGCCTGACGCAGTATCCCCGGTCACACCGAGCCGCCAGGCAGCTGGCTTTGGGACAAACCGGTCACAGCACAGCTGCTGTGCCCCCACGCTACTGTTTTGCCTGCCCGTGGTGCGAAAGACCCGCGAGTAACTGCAGAGGGAGCCTTGTCCCTTGGTCCAACCCCAATGTTTTAAGAGCTGGCTCCAGGCACTGCAGCAGGCAGTGAGAACAGCTACCACACTGGGGGAGAAGCCAGAGGAGCAGGCTATGGACTGCCCATGTCAGTCAGGGCAGTCTGTCAGGAATTCCAGTGCTGCCAGGCAAACCCACTAGGACTGGAAGGAGCTGGTTTGTTCCCCAGGCTCCGAAGGCTTTCCATCAAATGCTCATGGCTGCACCTGGGGGAACACCTCCCCGAGGGCACGATTCACTGGAGAGATGCTAGCAAGCCCTCCCACATGGAATTCAGTTCTTCCCCAAATCCACAGGGCTTTGGAAGGCTGTGGAAATTCTACAGTCTGCAAGAATGTGTCTGTAATCAAATTTAGCACAGGAACAGGGCTCCAGAGAGGCTGTGAGATCTCTGTCCCTGGGGATACTTGCAATATGCCTAGACACAGCCCTGAGCTGCTGCTCTAGTCTCGAAGCTGAAACTTACCCTGCTTGGAGCAGGCGTTGGACGAGAGACTCTCAGGGGACTTATGTGGTGTCTGTATCATTCCCAGTGCCTGTCAGCCAAACCGTTGCTAAACAGAAACCTTCAGCAAGACCCATGGAGCAGATCCAGGCTCAAGAATGTTCCACGACCACCTTCTGCCTGCCCCAGGCCGAAGCGAGTTCAAGCAGGTGTTCAGTTCTCTGCGTTGTTTTCCCCCATGGATCCCTGCAGGTGCAGTCACAACTGCAACAAACAGCACTGATCCCCTGCCCTTTCCCAAAACCAGGAGTAAAAGGTTTCAAGAGCCCAGGGCTCGCTTGTGTCTTGCTTTCAGTGGGAAGTCATCCCTTGATTCACTTGTCCAAGTGCTGACAGCTCTGTGAAACCCACCCTGGGCCTGGCACAGGGAAACTGGCAGCATGACAGCTGTTCACATACACCTCTCATGGCACAACGGAGCACAGGGATTTCTCAGCTTGTCATACAATTGTCTGTGCCCAGACTGTCAGCTGAACCCCGGGGGGTAGGGGGAAGCCCACTCCATTTTGACTGTAACAATACATTTTTCAGATGTGGCTGAGGTGCTGTGGCTGGCACTGAACTGTGTTATAAACCCAAAGGAAGTTTCACTGCATTGATTCAGGCTGAAAAATCAATGGTCCTGGATCTGTTCTGCCCAGGGAAGGATCAACAATCAGTGCTGCTCTCTGCACTGGAGTCATTTGGAACCCTGAGGGAAGTGGGCTCTGGCTGTAGGAACATGCAAGCATGGCAAGGCAAGGGCTTTGGGAATTGTGGTTCTCTTGTGGAAAGGAGTGCCTCTGGGGCCCGTGTTGGTTCTTCAGGGACACTGTGGGGAAATGAGCTACGCAGCATCCGTGGGTATCCAAACACAGAAGGATGGAGCCCTACCTTAGAGTGCACTGTGCGTGTGAGGGTAAGGGATGCAACAGCCTGGACCTGAGATCAGATCTATGCGAGTTGGTCCCTGAACAGCTGGGAAACAGCTCTGGGCTGCTTTCGGTGGGTGGGAAGTGTATTCACAGCTTTCGGGAGTTTGGAAAGGGAGGGCCCAGTAGGGACGGGGCCTAGTCTCAAGAGCTGGTCTTTCTTTAAGTGCAAGACTGAGATTTTCCACTTCCAGCGTGCTTGGTTTCCACCTTGTCCGGCGCTGAGACACAGATTTGCGTGCGGCGTTCCTTGGCGCGGCTCCCCAGCCCGGAGGAATGCGCGCCCGCTCCCAGCGGCCTCGCCACGTGCTGCCCGGGGGGGCGGCCGGCGCTGCCCACCCTCCCCGAGCCGCTCCCGAGGCATCGTTTCCCATTATCCCTTCTTTGGTTTTCCACGTATTTGAAGTTTGGCGGCGGGGCGCAAGCCCGGCCCCGCGCACTAGGTGTCAGCCGCTGCCGGCCGGGGAGGGGCACGGAGCCCCACGGCCCGCTCGCTCCGGGCCCGGTGCCGGTGTCGGGGCCGGTGTCGGGGCCGGCCGGGGAGGGGGCGCGGAGCCTCCGCCCCCGCCCGCTGCAGGGCTGCCCGGCCGCGGGGCCGCCATGCCCGCCAAGTCCAAGTACAACCTGGTGGACGACCGGCACGACCTGCGCATCCCCCTGCACAACGAGGACGCCTTCCAGCACGGCATCTGCTTCGAGGCCAAGGTGGGCAGCGGGCGCGGGGGAGCCGCGGGGGTCGCTGCCCGGCGCTGCACCCCGGCGCTCCGGGATGCCCGGTTTTCCAGCTCTCTTTTGGCATAGCTATGGAGGTTTTCTGCTTTCCCCGGAGCCCTTCCCCTTGGCGTTGCCTGGTCTCCCCTAAACTCAGCTGCGGAGTCGGGCGAGGCTTCCCGCCTGTCCGGTAGGGATGCCCAGACTGTGGGATGGGTCAGGCTGGAGTGGGGTCACCCTCCTGCTTCACCCCAGCATCCCTCCCTGGCCCTGCATCCAGCCAGGGCTCCGCGTGGTGTTGCTCGGGGACGCTGGCCCCCAAAGCGGGGTCCGTGTGCATCTCACCAGGCAGGGAGGAGCAGAGGGCTCGGGCTGTGCTCTGCGGCTCCAGCGCTGTGGGCAGTGCCGGAGCGCCGCTGGGATGGGGCACGGCTGCCTGGGGTCTGCAGGGTGCCTTGGACCCTGGTGCTCCTCTGCCGTGAGCAGCCGGATGAACTGTGTGCCATTTGCGGTGCAGGCGGTCAGGGACACGCACCCGAAATAAACGCTTGCTATTTCTCTTTACGCATATAAACCGTCCTTGCTAGTGGATTTGGCATGGAGCGCTCTTGGCTTTTTATCTTTTCTTTTCCGTTGGGACTTTTCATTCTCTTGCTCCACGTCGGCTGTGGCTTCCCGCGGGCTGGCGCTTGCCATCTCGCAGCAGGCTGGCAAAAGCCAAGCTACCGAGCAAGGCATGCTGGCCAGCAGGAAATTGGGAAGCAGCTGGCCGGGAGATTTGGAAAGGGGAAGCAAAATTCTGCCCCGTTTTTTCTTTTCTTGGGGAATACGAGTATCATGCTGCCAGAGGTACTCAAGTGAGGCTGACCTAGGAGAGCAGCCTGGTGTAAAACCTGGTGTTTTGAGCGGCAGGAAGGCAGGCGTCTGTCACGCATTGTTGTCTTCGGAGAACATGGGCTGTCAGGGGAAGAAAATTTGGTATCTAATTGTGTGCGATGCCCTCGGGGCAAAGGCTGGGGCTCGTAGGAAGGTGTCAAAGTGTTATTTTCCACCTTTTCTCGGGGCGAGGCCATCACCTGCCCCATGGCACCCACTGTGCTGCAGGGAGCAAAACAGTTGTTTATGGAGCAAACTTAAACCTGCCTTGCAACTATTTCCTGGAAAAGGCTGTTCAAGCTCAACTTTGCAGCCTTTTGCTCTTGGGTGATCGGAGCTGGTTGCTGTTTTACTGCCAGCACTTGCTCACCCCCCACCTGCGGGGAGGCTGCAAAGCATCTCACCTTCTAAATCCTGTGTGCCTCTTCCATGCCAGCTTTGGGTGACCCGGCTTGGAGGCTTGGCAGTGGGACAGGGCATCAGCAGCCCCTGGGTGTGCTCATGGCTCATCTCTGCTCCACGCTGCAGGTCTGGCTGCATTAATGCAGTGCTGCGTATTAGCCTTTGTTAGCTCCTCTTTCTCTTATTTGGTATCCGGTGGCACGCGCTAACGCCAAGCACAATCCGTACGAAACCCAGCCTCCGAATTCCTGGGTTTCTCCAGCAGCCCTTGATGCCAGATACAGAATGCAGATGGCTGAGGCAATTACTCTATCATTTTATTAGATTGCTCAAGATTAATTAAATGCTTACATTCCTTCACTTCCTTTTATCCCCAAGAATCCCAAGTGCTTATACCCGCACAGCTCTTGTTGCAGCCAGGCACCCAGCATGAGTCACAAAAATGTGGAACTCTGATTTAGAGCAGAACTTTGGGGGAAGATTAAACCAGAAAAATGCTCATCTGGGGTGTCAGGTCTTGAGTGGCTGTCTCCTCAAATCCTCCTGGGATAGCTGATAGTGCAGGCAGCAGGGACCTGGTGTTACAGCACCGGACCAGTGCTCTTTGCTCCAGCAGCCTGAGATTCCTGATGAGCTTGCTTGGGGCTCACTGCAGGGGGTAGTGTGGCCCTGAGACAGTGTGTGCTGATTTATTGCTTTAATTTTTAATTCTATTTTTACACTCGGACCTGCTGGTGTCTTTAAGTGGCACATGTGATGGGTGTAGTGCGTGTTTTGGTCCATCTGTAGGAGCAGGCATCAGTGCTGTTGTTCCCCTTGTCCCTGACCTGAGGGAGTCTTGGCATCCCAGGTGACTGGGTGGCCACAGGCAGTGAGAATTTGAACCTTTGTCAAGCAGAGGGTGATGGACTTGATGTGAGGCGAGCGGTGCTGTCACTTGAGCTGTGACACCAGCGGGAGACCTGTGCCTCTTGTCCCCACTGGGGCTACTCGCAGCCGTATGTGCTGGCACGGGTCGCCGAGTCAGAGCAAAGTGTCCCCTAAGGATTATGTAAATCCATTTTCTGGAGATAAATCCAAGAGATGGAAAATCCCCCTCCATCTTCTTAAGAACAGTAATGCATTTCACACTTTCGGATCTGTTTTCATTGGCCGCTTCTCTTGGCACCACCCCGCTGTATCCCAGAGATGCCTTGGTCAGGCTGCAGGGAACCAGAGGAGCTGGCTCCAAAGGGAGGCAGGATGTTTGTTTTCTTCTGTGTCTTGCAGTCTGAATTGTTGATTAAAATCAAAAGCCTGGCCTCTTGGGTTAGCTGGAACATTTGGATGAAAGAACTGGGAGCTGCAGCATAGTGCAGGGGAATGGACAGAAATTCCCACTTGTGCAGTGGTTTTCTGGTTAAATAAACGGGGATGTAGAGAGGAAAGACACCTCCTGTTCTCCTCCACCTCCATGAGAAGGAGGAGGTGAGCTTTCTCCTTATCTTCCCAAAGCCCTGGTGCTGCAGGACAAAACCCAAGGGCCACCTTGTGCAACACCAGCAATTCTGTGTATTCAGAAATTGTGACTCAGGCTACCCCAAGGCCTCCAGAGAGCAGCAGGCAGAGGGAATGGAGTGGGGCAGTGGAGCCTGGCACTGCCACACCCTCCTCTGTTGGACTGCTGGGTGCTGCTGGGTTTGCTCAGGGAAGTTGTTACTGTCCCTCTCCTGGGAGCTGGTCCTGGGCTGGGCTGGGGTTTCCTCCTGCTTCAGAGGTCTTGTGGTCCACAGCCAGGTCCCACCTACCGAATGCCCATTGTTTGGGAACAGCTGTTACCCCTTCAGTCCCATTAATCCCTTGATGTACATGGTTTCCAAAGAAGGGGCAGGTGGGTGTGAGGACCCTCTCTGCTGCTCCCCTGTGTGCAGGCACGGGGAGAACTGGGTGCCCAAACACATCTCAATCCTTGGTGCACCCAGTGCCTGTGGTCTGGGACTGCCATGTGCCTGGGCATCCCATGTGCTGAAACCTTCTGTTCCTGATACCAGACCTGCTCACAGGTAAAGGTGGGACTGGAGGTTCGGGAGGGTTGCTGTTCTTCTATGAAACACGTGGGGTTTTTGTGTTTGGCTGGTGGGGTGGTTTTTTTTCCATTAAGTGGTCTTGGCAACCAGGCACTTTCTCTCATTTTTGTCAGTGCTTTTCTCTGCTTCCGTGCGTGGGAAACTGAAGTTGAACTGAGCATCTGCTGCTGTCTATGTTTGGAGATGGGACATGGAGGAGACTTGAGTCTGATCCGTTTTGTCCCTTCCTCTGAACCTCTCCAGCCCACCTGCCTGCCACCTTCCAGGGGCTGCAGGCACTGGCAGGCACTGCCAGTTGTCCAAAGCAAAATCCTTTATCAGGAAAACTATTATAGCCTCAGGTGAGCACTGAGCAGGGAGTACATGTGTGTTTCCACTTGTGTGTATATTTTTATGTACATAGGGGCTGCAAATAACAGCACTGGAACTGAACTGAATTGCAGTCAGCCCTGATCGAGGAGTTCAGTTCTCCTCCACTGCTTCAGGCTCCCTTGCCAGCAAGGGTCCCTTTCCTGGAGGGCTGGGAACCAGGAGACAGGTTGTGTGATGCTCTGCACCAGTCTGGCTGGCTGGGAGAGAGTTGGCAGCTCTGTCTGGGGGCTGTTTGTATTGGCAGCTCTGGTGTGCTCTCTCGGGGCTGCTCAGCCCAGAGCAAAGCTGCAGTGAGCCTGAGCCTGGGATTGCTCACCCCAGGCTATAAATAACCTTCCCAATTCTACAAAGGTTCTCGTCTGAAACAGTGGCATATTTCTGCCATGCTTGTTAAGTCGGTTCATGGGCTGCTCAGTGGAGCTCTTAGCAAAGAAAACTCCGTCTGGCTCTGGCAGAGCCGTGTGTGCCCAGGCTGTGGGGCCGGGGCACGTGGGCTCTGCAGATGCCCAGAGGTCCCGTGGGAGCAGCAGCGGGGCTGGGATGCTGCCAGCCCTGCTTTCTGCCAGCCCTGCTTTCTCTGGGCTTGCACAGCCCTGATGTGGCTGCGTGCAGGTGCAGGAAGCTCAGGCCCAGAGTGGGGACAGCCTGCCTGGAGGGGGTGGAAACACGGCGAGTGGACAGTCCTGCTTCACTGGCGTGGAAAAACTTCATCCCTCAGCACCCGCTGGGTCTGGGCCCTGCTGCACTGTCACCTGCAGCACAGGTGTCTCCCCTTTTCAGGTGAGCTTTGTTTTGGCTGGTGGGAGGGGAGAGTGGGTGTGGTGTGTGTCCTGGAGCCCCCAGAGCTGTGTTGCTGGCACCTGAGCCCTGGGGCAGCTCCTAAGCAGGGCAAGTGCTGCTAGGATCAGCAGACTCGTAAGCACAAAATCGAGTGAAATCCATCTGAAACCACCCAAAACTGAATGAAAACAACCCAAAATGGAGTGAAAATGACCCAAAATTGAGTGAAACTGACCCAAAATCGAGTGAAATCCACCCTAAATTTACTGAAACCCATCCAAAATTGAGTGAGACCACCTAAAACTGACTGTCCTTAAGGGCTCTGCCTGCCTGCTGGCAGGTGCCTGCTGTGTCCATGCCCAGTGTCCAGCTGCATGCTCTGACACATTGCCTCAGGCTACCTGGCTGCTGAAGCTGTGTTGTCCTTGGGATGCAGAGCCCTGCTCAGGGAGGAAGTGGGCAAGGCTAAGGTGCCCAGCTTGGCAGAGCACCCATGTGCTGGACCCAGAATAGAAGCCAGGGCCTTTTTCCATTAAAGTTGGCTGGCATCGTGAATTTTCCATCCCTTTTGGCCTCTGAGCCTGCACCACCACAGTGTGAGTAAACTTCCCCCTTTGCAGCCAGCAAGGCAGCGTGTTCCTGAGGTGCAGGGCAGAGCTTGCCAGCCTTGGCTCCCCGCGCTGAGGCCACGCCTGGGCAGCTGGAGAGCAGGAACAGTGGGACAGCCAGAGTCCTGGGAATGGGTTTCTGCCTGCTTTCCCTGACAGCAGCAGCCTGGGGAGAAACCCTTATCAGACAGACTGCAGGCAGGCTGGGTGTTCCCCGGGTGCTGGAGGAGTAAGGAGGTTTCAGACTGGTGCCCGAGCACTTTGTCCCTCACTTTGTGGCACAGCCACGTGTGGCAGGGTCGATGTCCCAGTACCTGGTGCAGCCTCACGCCACCCTGGACTCTGTAGAAATCTGGGGACCCTTGTGCCCTGCATCTGGTGCCTCCCATCTGGCTGCTGGTACCTCTGGTAGCCCCTCCCTAGCTCGGGGGTCAGACAGGGCTCTCCTGGCCTGAGGCTGGTGCCAGCGTGTCCCCCCGCCCTGCTGCCTGCCTGCAGCTCCTGGAAAGAAGCAGTGGCTCCTCATCTGTGGGGTCTCTGGCTCGGGCTGGCTCTGGAAGCTGGGAACCGGCAGCCAGCCAGTGCAGGCTCCCCTGTAAGCTGGGGATGATTCAGCCCTGACCTTTGCACGCCGTATCGGGCTGTTGGAGCAGCAGGAAGGCTTTGGCTGCCCACCTCTGCCTACCACCGATCTCATCAACGCCCCTTCCAAGGTGTCCCCCGGCAGTGATGCGATTGGCCTTCAGTTTTCCAAAAATATCTGCCACCTGCTGTCACAGAAAAAGCAACTTCTCAAGAAAATTCATTTCTGACGGAGCAGAAAAGGAGCAGTATTCAACAGCCTCGAGGAAAAATGAGAAACTGTGCAAACAGTGCTTTGGCAAAGTGCTCCCCTTTGTTTTCTGTTTAAAAAACAAATTTTTTTTTTCCCCCTGGCATTTCCCAGAACTGGGCAGATCTTTTGTAAGCCGTGGGCAGAGGGTGCAGTGGTGTAGGCTGTGTGCAGGGACCCCTGCCCACTGAGAGCCTGTTTGCACTGGGAGAGGACAGCAAGCAGAGCCCCTGTGGCTGCTGAGAAGCCTGATGGGTGCTGCCACCTCCCACGGTGCGGGGAGGGACTGCCCTTTCTGGGGCCCTGGAAGGATGGATCCCATCATGGGGATGAGGAGCAGCAGGGCATATGAAGGACCAAAAGCACCCTACAAAAGAGGTGCTCAGCGCTGGCATCCCAGCCTCGGGCAGCGCTGCCCCTTGGCAGTGTGAGGGCTGCCTTTGTGGGGCTGCCTGTGGCACCAGGGACCCCCTTGGCTGCCCATTCATCCAGCGGATGGCCTTTCTTCTCCTGATTGGGCTGGGGAGGAGGAGGCTGCCCAGGACAGCCCGTGGGGATTTGTGACCCCCTGATCACACTTGGCTCTTGGGTGTGGATAGGGGACTCCAGTTCTGTCCCTTCATCCCTTGGCAGGGTGGTGGGGCTGTGGATCTGGAGGTGATTATTTGGAAAAGCCACATCCTGCTTGCGTACACATGTTCTCCCCCTTGGTTCACGGGGGCTTGGGGAGGGCGAGTTCTTTCACGGGTTTATTTTCTTTGTCAGCTCTTTTGCACAGCTTTATTTTCTTCCCTTTTGTCTCGGGCACCTTCCTTTCTCCTTCCCGCCTCCCTTTGCCGTGGGGTCAGCTCGCTGCCATGGATGCTGGCCTGACCCTGGGAGCCAGGACAGTGGCCCCTGCAGGGGCCGGGACCACCACTGCCTGCCTGGCACCTCGCTGGGGACACTTGTGTGTTAAAGGAAGGCAAAAATCTGTGCCTGGGAGTGCCCGTGCTTGGGGGTCTCTGAGCTCCTGCCCTGGCCGAGAGGGAGCTCAGTCTCAGGGGTGAGGTGAGTGGGAAGTATTGCACTGGGGAAGCTCTGGCTGCTTTGCTTATCCTTGTCTTTGCCTCACCTGCTTGTTCCCACACCTATTCCCATAATTGAAATTGGTGCTGTGAGTAGGAGGGCTGGAGGAGAGTGGAGCAGGAGCAGCCCTCGTTGCCTGCAAATCATTGCTGAATATGGATGGTTTCTCAGACCATCCCCCAGCTCGCCTGGGAAGTTGTTTAGCTGAAAGACCAACCCCCAAGTCCACATTTTGAGGGAATATTCACCACATTGTGAAGGGTTACCCTTCCGCAGTGTACTTGTCACATGTGATTTCTGCCCTGAAGACAAAAATAATCTGGAGAGACTTTGTCCATCTGCTGAGTTGTGTGAAATGTGTAAAAAATACCTGCCTCCAGAGTGGAGGGAGAGTGGGGTGTTTTTAGAGCTGTGAGCATGGTCATTGTGAGCAGTGAGCCTACACTGGGTGGATATGCCATGGGCTCTGGTGGGAGCACCCACAGGCTGTGGGATACAGCAGGATGCTCTGGACCAGGCTGGGGAGCAAAGGTGAATCCTGCAGGCTTTGTGACCCGTGCCCCTCGGTTTGGGGGCATGTGGACATGAGCTGGAGCACAGAAAGGACAGCATCAAGACAACCCCACTGCTGATGCTATTTTTCAGGAGACCAATCCAAGGAGGCGGTGCCTGGCCCAGGGTGGTGTCTAGTTGTGCTTGCAGGGCACCCCAGCCGTGCCGGGCTCGCACACCCAGTTGTGGCCATGAGGTTGTGCTGAGCAGCCAGGGAGCTTGGCATGGCTGCAGTTCCTGTGGCCATGGAGCCTGCTTTCCTGCCCAGCTGGCACTGCCTGCCCTGTCCTTGGCCATGGCTGTGTTCTGCACCTGCCTGGGCAAGGAGAGCACAGGGGAAGGAAAAGGATTTCCAGGCAGTGACCTCATGCAGCTGGGAATAGCTGGAGGAAGATGAGCTTCCTCGGGCTGCAAAAGTCTGCCCTTCTCATATAGGATAAGAATCCTGCTTCCCCAGGTGATCCCTGGCAGAAAAGTGATGTGGGAAGGCTTGGTGGGGAAGTACAACAGGAATGTTTGCCTGGCAGAGCAGGATGGGGAAAGGCTTCTTCCTTAGGTCCTGCATGGTGACTGCAGGTTCAGGGCTCCAGCTGCCTCTGCCCTCCTCCTCAGCTCCTGCTTTTTCCTGATGGTTTCCAGGCCGTGCCTCAGACAAGGGGATGTACTGATGTCTGAGATGCCTCTCTCAGATGACCTGTCCCTGTGCAGGGGATGTGACAGGGCTCGGAGCTGTGTGCTCCCAGCAGGGCACTGAGGGGCTGGCTGGCCTGGGCTGTAATTCCTGGTTACGTAAGGCTGCCCTGCACCGTGCAGCCTGCGCGGCACGTGATGGACATGCCAGCTGTTTGGGGTTATTTTTATATCCTCTCTCTGCACATCTCTTGGCACCAACTGCCCTGGGCTGGTCACTGGACACTGCCTCTGTGTCCCCCAGGCAGGAGCTGCATGCCTGCGGATGGCCTGGCTGAGCTGCCGGCTTGGGTGTGGGGTCTTAGCAAGGAGGGCTCTCAGAAACACGGGGCTCCCTGAGCTTCTGTGCCAGAGGGCCCTCTGGGGCAACTCATTCACAAAGCCCAGGCGTGGTTGTGCATCCCCTGCACCGTGCCATCCCTCCTTAGAGGTGGCGATCGCAGTGCAGGCAGCTGGAAGTCTTGCAGCGATGCTGGGAGAGAAATAATCCCTTTCAGCAGCCTCTGGCTGAGCACTCGTTCAGACATCTAGGCACCCATGTCGGTGCTGCTGCTGGGAACCAGCCACCTGGGCTTTCCTGGTGTCAGCAGAGGTTGTGGCCATGTTCCCAGGAACACGTAGCCCTGCTGGGTTTGGTGCCCGTGCTGCGCTGCCGAGGGTTACGTCAGCCCTCGTGTCGAGATGAAGCGTGGGAGCACAGAGGGCCAGTAAATAGGCTCAAAATGCTTTTCTTCTAACGACACGTTTTTAGTGCTCAGCATTGACTCTTCATTGCTTGTCTGTTTTCTGATCCTTCTTCAGAATCTGCCCTCTTCCATTTTATTTTTAAAAAGGTTTTTGTTCCACATCTCTCCGTGCTGGGTCGCAGTGGCCCTGCCTTTGGTCCCCTTTGAATAGCAAAGCGGCTCCTTTATTCTGTAGGCTTGGCCTGGAGGCTCAGCATTCCTGCAAAAACAGCCACGGGTTTGGCAGAGCTGCAATTAAATAATGGAGGGCCTGTCACCGGACAGGTTGGTCCGGCTATTTTAGGGATATTCCAATATCCAGGTCTGTAATAGATGACTCACTGCAACCGAGGGGATATTTGCTTATACCTGTGTGCTTTGATCATGGCCTAGATGAGTGAGTCCTGCTGACCTGACGGCTGAAGTTATTTTATCGCTAGAAAAAGGATTTTTGACTACTTGCAGTGGTGTGGTGAGGGAGCAGCTTCATGGCTGGAGGCATGCTGGCATTCAGGTGCAGCAGGCAAAATGCTGCTCATTCCCCAGAAGTGACTCTGGGTTCCCTCTGTGGGTACCACCGAGGCCCTGGTGGGACCATGGGGTTTCCAGGGCTGTAGGAACTGGACTAATCTCCTTTCTTTCCTTGCAGTACATCGGGAGCCTGGATGTGCCGCGGCCAAACAGCCGCGTGGAGATCGTGACGGCCATGCGGCGCATCAGGGTGAGTGTGGCCAGGCTGCTCCTTCCCCTTCCCATCCCAGGGCCTGGCCTTCTCCTCCATCTGCACCTGCAGCTTTGTCTTGCATAAATCCTGTCCTCCAGTGTATTCATAACTCTGTTTTTCATTGTCCCTCTCTCCTCTGCCCTCTCCGTTTCACCTGGGCACGGCGCCTGCAGGCTGAGCGTGGCACAGAGTCCTGTTTGCAGCACGGCTGTCCCCGTGGTACCCGGGCACCCTGTTTGCCCTGGCTGCAGCTGAGCAGCAGCAGGGCTGTGCCTGTGCTCACCGTGCTGCATCCCGTGCTGCCAGGCAGGGATGGGCTGGAACATGGATGTGGGATGTGGCACCCGATGTTAACTGTAGCGTGCCCATGGTTGGGAGCGTTTCCTCGTTTGTCAGACCCCACAAGCTACTTGTGCAAGAGGTTCCTTAGGGTTTTACTGCTTGTGTAAGAGTTTCAGCAGCGTGAAAATTCAGGTGCTGCCTGGGTATGGCAGCAGGTTAGTGCTAAATGGCAGTGTGCAAGGTGGAGTGCAGAGTAAGCTCTGAGGCTGGCCAGCAGTGAGCTTGTTTCAGGCTGAGTAGGTCAGGGGGTATGATCTGGTAATGAAGTCATCTGGCTTCCCAAAGCACTTGCAGCCAGGATATGGGACACCCTTGCTGTATAATGCTTGGCCCATAACCAAGAGAGGAGCTTTTCTTCTGCTTCCCAGCCTCTGGCCAGCACAAGTGCAAGGTGTTCAGAGGGGGCTGGGAGGTGAGCAAACCATGCACCCCATAACTTGCTACCCCCAGGCTGAAAAAAGCAGGAGCTTGACTGCTCTTCAGCAGGGGACAGCCCTTGGGGCTGGGCTGGCCCTGTCTGTGGTGTCTGCAGGCGCAGGTGGCTTGGTCTGTCCTTGGGCCACAGCAAGGAGTGTGCCCTGTCCTCCAGAGATGTCTCTCTCCTGGGAATAGCACCCTGAACTGGAAGGGCCTGGAGGCACTCATAGGGACATTGGGTGAGGAATGAGCTGACTTTCTGCTGGTCCTGTGGGATCCCATAAGCTGCTCCTGTCGCTGAGCAGCTGCACCTGAACTCTGCTCCTCTCAGCCCTTCATGCAGACTCTTGCTATAATCTCATTTTCTCTTTCACCAGAGCAGGAGAGGGGGATCATATCCCGAGATAAGGAGTTCAAAGGACTGACATTTCAAGGCTCTTCTGTTTCAGATTTTCAGGGTGTAAATCGTTTGTGGGCTTTCCTCAGCAGCTTTCCTACCTGTTCTCCTGTCTTCTCCATGGGGGTTAATGTTGTGACTGGGACATGAGATGGGAAGGCCTTTATGGCATTAAGTTTGCTCACCTTGTGTCCAGACAGTTTGGGACAGAACAACTATTATGTCACCAAGAGCTCTCAACAGCAGTTTCCTTCATTGCCTTTCAAAATAAGACTTTTGAACAAATGCACTTCCAGCCCCAAAATCACAGAACTCCACCTCAGTGTGGAAGGACTGGCACACCTTGAGGATTTAAGTAAACCCTGGGGGAAAAATAAGAACACCAGAACGTCCTTGTTGATCAGGATAAATAAACTCAAGCACAGTCTAGAAAATTCATAGTTACAGCTCTGAGTGGCAGTGAAAGGACACAGAACAGGGTAAAATAATGGTTTCTCATGGTGACTGATGTGTTTGAAGCATGTGCTCAAGCTTTCTTCACCTAGTGTAAGACAGGAGAGATGCAAGTCATGAAAGGCCATGACTTTGCAGATCAGATCTGCCAGAGAGACTTTGAATGTCTGTTTATTTGTCAGGAGGTGCTATTTGTGAGCAGGATGCCAGGATGGTTGGTTTGATGGCTGTCTGCATGCAAAGCCCTCCCCTGGTGTGCTGTGTTTTGCCCTGGCTGTGTGCCTGGCAGCAGGAGGGACCACGGCATTGCTGAGGACATTTCTGGCAGGGCTGGGTGCTGGGGGCTGCTTTCAGCTTGGCTGGGGCTGAGGTAACGCATGTCCTCCTTACAGAGCACAGCCACCCTTCTGCTCTAAGGCATAAAATAATCCCATCATACTGGCATGGGGAAACCAGAGGAAGAAAAACGTTTATTTGGGCACAGAAAGCAACAGTGGGAGATCATCAAGTGCAAGCAGCAGCTGTTTTATGTGTAGGGTGTGAAGCAGCTGCTGACCCTGAGGTTTGTGTGGTTTTTAATGCAGTCCCTGGTTTAGGGGCAAGGTGCTCTGTCTCAGTTTGTTCCAAGTTAATCACTGCTGATGAAGGTGGGGGAGACCCTCACCATCCCCTCTGCTGCCTCAACTCCCCTCCCTCAGAGCTACCTTTGTCATAGCTGCTCTCTGGGCTTTGCCTCTATTTACGGAGTGATTTAAAAAATGACCCTGCAAAGAAATGAGGATGCTGTCTGCCTGAGAGTGGAGATCCCAGTGGGGAAAATGCCCTGGAAGTCCCCCGTGACTGCCTGTGCTGGGTGGGAGCAGGGAGGGGCTGGGACAGCAGCATCATCATCATCCCCTGTAGCACTGCCTCCCTTCTACTCCCCCACACTGGTGAGTGCTGGCTTCCTGTTCAGATGGAGAGCTGACCCTTGGGGGCACGGAGGAGGACAGTGCATGGCTGACATTGCTGGGATGCCTGCCCCAGGCAGGCCCCCGGCGGAGCAGAGCCATGGCTGTGGGCAGGACAGCTCCACCTGGGCAAGAGCGGGAGGTTGAGCCCAAAGCTGGTCCCTTTTGTGGGTCAGGGGTGAGAGGAACTTTAAACAAGGGGCTGGTGTTGCAGGCCATCCCCACAGATGCCATCCCCTTCTCCCCACTGCTGAAGGGCTGGTGGTGCCATGGCCGTCCTCATGGTCCTGGCCAGAGGGAGTTTCTGTCCAGAAGCAGGAGAATGTGGAGAATTCCTGGGATTCTCACAGCCCGGGGTGAGCAGGGAAGGGGAGGTGCTCAGCTGACTGTCTCTGCTTTTCCTTCCTGCATGGGCTGGGCTTGCTGGGAACACAGCCTTCTCTGCGCTGCACCTTGATGTAAATCCCTGGCCCTGAAATGACTCGGTGGAATGGGACATTAGCCATGCTAAAGATGCACTTGGAGAGCAATTTTGTGAGCATCTGCTGCAGCTTTCCTCCAAACCCTACATGTCTCCTGCAGACCACTGATGGCTGCATACACAATAATTACAGTAGACTAGGGTTTGTTTCCTGGGCAAGCAGGGGGGCTTCTGTTAGTACAACTGGCTCCTGTCTCCTGCTCATCCCAAACTGGGTGACCCAGTCCATGTTGCTTCATGCCCTGAACTGCTGGAGTAGGTTGGCTTTCCAAATGCTCCTTGGCTCCTCGGGATACAAGATACAAGGAACTGATATGTAAGTCCAGGAAGTCACCTGAGCATCCAAAAGCCCCAAACTAAGAGTGGTGTGTCTTCCCAACCATAAGATTATGAGCTGTTGCAGATTTCAGTTGAAAGTGCCTGAGCAGGTGGCAAGATATCTTTTTCTTTCCCCTCCCTTCCCAGTGAGCTCATGGGCCCTAAATGACAATGACAACTGTGTATTTTTTGCGTTGTCATGATGTAAATTCATGCAAGTGATTTCCTTTCCATGCCCCTGGCATGTCTCCAGCACAGCCAGTGCTGCCTGGCTGGAGCTTGGTGCCGTGGTTCTAGAGAATTTGGAATCAGCCCTTTTGGATGCAGCTTTGATCCAGGTTTTCTTTGGAGCCAGAAAGGATGAAAGCCTATATAGGCACTTCTTAAAAGCTGTGGAAGTCTTCTGCAAGGCTGTTTCTGGGAAGTGTCCAGCTGAGTTTTGCAGACTCAAAACAGGGATGCATTCCAAGCACTTGAAAACCTTGCTCCTCTACACCTCCTACTCTGCCAGGTACATCTGATTTTGTGGGACTTCTGCTGCTTTGCATAGCTGAGCTCAGTTTTAGCAAATTGGCAGGATTGCTGAATTTCTACAAGCTTGTATAAAGCAAGATTTCACATCCTCTGCAGGCCACAGGTGCAGTTGGACTGGTGTGAAAATTGATGTGCCTGGCCAGTTACTGGTGCAGAGCTCCTGGTGTAACTCTGAGCTCGTTTAATGAGAATATTTCTCAGCTATCCCTGCTCCTGCCATGGTGAGTTTTTAAAAGTGTGCAGCCATTTAGAGTGATGCCTTCCTTCTTTTTCTTCTTTTCTCTCCCCGTGCATGGGTGTCTCTTCTGTAAAATGGAGCAGGATTTGGGAGCAAGCTGACCCTGCATGTTTGGGACCGCCCACCCCTGTCTGTCTGTGAGGATCAGCACAGTGGGAAGTGGGCTAGCCAGGAGATGCTCAGGTTTTGGCCACATGAAGAGCACAGCCTGCCAAGTCATGGCACTCGGTGCAAGGTGAATTATTGGCAAGCTAATGACTTGATGTGGTTATCCAAGATGAACAAGATTATGTTGTATTAGATCTGGGAGGAACTGAAGGGATGTTTGTAATAATTTCAGTTGCTCCTTTAGTTCTTTGACAGACACAATAAAGGGGTGAAGCCTTCTGGACATGCTTGTATTTCTCCTGGCATCACCACTGCCACTTAATGTCATAATAAAATAATGGCTAGTCCAGCTACCAGCATGGCATTAAATGCACCAGGATCTCATCCTGTGGATAGTATTTAATCAATAAACTGGTTAAATTAGTACCCAGATTGATTGGAGCAGCTTTTTGTCCAAGACTGCCCACGTTTCCAGGAGAGCTGGCCAAAGCGTGGTGACCGTGCTCTATTGCCATGTGCCATGGCCAGGACAGGGCAAGTGCCTTGCAGTGAGCTGTGGACTCCAGTTGGGCAGTGAGTCCTGTGAGATACAATGCACACACAGTAAAATGAGGAGTTCAGGGAGGTAAATGACTCTGGGCAGAAGACAGGCATCTGGCCTGTTGAAGAGGTGGAAGTGTGAGCTATTAATGCTGGAAAGCAAGGACTGAGCCCTGGGGGAAGGCAGTGAGGGATGGGGCTGGGGCACTGCTTGCTGGAGATGCTTCAGAAAGGCCCCGAGAGTGCTGAGAGGGGAGCAAGCCCTGCCTGTGCCGGCTGTCTCCTGAGCGTGCTGGCTCTTGCAGGAATGACTGGGCTCAGCCAGACTTGTGACCCCATGGGTGCCGAGGAGGCGAGGAACAGGCACGCTCCTGGTCCCTGCTAGCTGGCTGCATGAATGAGTCGTGATAAGCTCATTGCCTTTCAGCTTCCAGCAATGCCCTGTCCAAGAGTTCTCTGCCAAACCTGGGACAGCAGCATGTCCCTTGTGGCCAGGCTGGGGCAGGAAAGAGCAGGGGGCTCCCAGCTGGATGGACAGCACGGTCATGGAGCCAGTGAGGATGAAGGAAACCGTAACCAGGTGGGGAGTGTGGTTTGGGAAAGCTCCTGAGCCAAGAGCCGCAGCCATGTGTGGTCTGCCCGCACCTCCTGTGTCCCGGAGGAGCTCAGCTCTTCTGCTCTGGGCCAGTGTCCCGCAGGCAGGGCTCTGGCAGGACACAGCAGCTGGCGCTGGTCGTGCCAGCACAGGCAGCAGCGTTCCTGGTGGGTGATGCTGGTCTGGAGCCAGCCCAGTGCCTTGGAGAGGACTGGAAGCCAAGTAGGCACCAAGCCCAGGGCAGGACTGGAGCTGCTGGCAAAAAGCTGGGAGGCAGTAGTGCCTTCTCTCCTCTTCAGCCTGTCATGCATCCTGTGTGCCTGGGCTGGACTCTGCTCCTTCTCTGGGAGCCTGGGGTGTCTCCCTGTGATTCATGTCCCTCCCTGCCTGGGGGCTTTCCCCACGGTGCTCCCACTGAGTCACTTCTCTGCCTTGCTGTGCCACTGTCTGAGCCATCAGCAAATGTCCTCAGGGAGCTCAGGGGAGAGGTGGGGAATGGTGTCTGCCAGGCTTCCTGAACGTGGTGGGAGGGCAGACCTTTGCTGTCACTCCTTCCCAGCCAGGGAATGCTCTGCTGGCCCCCACCCCTCTCTAAGTTCATGGCCAGCATGTAAAGCCATTACACCAATGTCCGTCCTCTGTGTGTCCTTGTCCCTCTTCCTCCTACTTCCCACTCATTCTTCCCCAGAAATGGTCCTTCAAGCATCTTTGAAGGACTGCAGTGGTGGGTTGCACAAGCTGTGGGGCACAGCATGCTGCCCAGGTAACCCTGGCTTTCCTGGCTCTTTCCTGTGTTGCACAGATGGTTCTGGCAAGGCAGCAGGCTGAGCCCAGTGCCAGGGCTCAGCTGCACGAGAAGCAGGGGAATGTGGCATTGCAAACCCTGCTCCTGGAGCCCAGGCACACGAGCAGTCTGTGGGACTGCAGATGCCACAGGAGCTGCCGATGGGGCTGGCTATTCCTCTTGTCTAGAAAGAAAGGATGTGTTGCACACTCTGCCTCCCAGGCATGAATGGATTCAGCCTGGCTGTCAAGGAGAGGAGGTCTGCAGCTTGTTCTGGGAGATCTGGGTCATGTTAGCACTGGTGATTGCTGTTTGCGAGGGTTGAAGGGTTCCTACAGAAGCCACCATCCTCTGTCACCTTCTGCAAGGTGACAGAGCTGCCTTTGATGGCCTGAGTCTCAGGCTTGCATAAACCTCTGCTGAAGGTGTTGTTACTGTGGGAAAGGGCTGTGTTCAGTGTCACCAGCTGTCACACACCCAACTCAATGCACAGCAGGTGCACAGCAGTCCACCAAGAGGGGACAGTCTCTCCTGCTGCTGGAAGATTGCTGGTGAAGATAGCCATCTGCACTTCCCTTTGCATTTTGGAGTAAATTTCTAACTGTGCCTAGGAGTAAGCTCCTGGCTACCTGAGAGGTTGTTGATAAGAAAATATAGGTTTGAGAGAGTTGTGCTGAGGTTTGGCTGATTTCAGGCTCTGTCACTCATTCTAGCATCTCTCAGCAGTATCTGGGCAGTGCAGTGAAGAACTGGACCTTCTCCCTGAGTTTGTGTCTCCTCTCACCCTTGGCATTGCTATTGTTTGGAGGTTTTTTCCCTTCTTACTTAATACAACATGGAATTTTCATGTGTGTTTTAACAAATCAGTGCTTTCATCATTTTCTGCCATCATGGCAACATTTTACTCTCGGGATGGAGTGGGACCAAATGCTCCCTGGTGCTGAGTGCTGATGCTGCAGGGGTCTGAGCAGGAGACATGCAGGCAGCCTTATTCTGGGCAGCCACATCTTCCAGCCAGGCTGTAATGTGTCCAGAGACAATACCTCACTCCTGCTCCATGGTTAAAGGGAGAAATAACCTCCAAAAAGGAGACCAAAGAGTTACTAAAGCTCACAAGCAGGGGTTGAGCAATGTTTGGTATCCATTTTATGGGTGAGAACCTAAGGCACAGGGAGGCTGTGTCTTGTCAGACTCCTTCTGAGGGAGACATCCCTGTGCAGGGAACTGGGCTGAATTAAAGTCAAACCAAACTGAAGTCAGCTTTGAATGCTACTCCGGTGTATGATCCTTTCTGCTCTTGTGCTTCCCTGCTGGTCCTCAAAGGCCAGGGATCCTTTAATTTAATCTGTTGTGGTATTGTCTGCTGCCTCACCTCAGAAGAGAGACAAAAGCCTGGGGCTACAGCCTTCCAAAAAAATGCCACGTGCCCCAGTTTCTTCCCTGCTAAAATTAATTCTTGGTGGTTTTGGCTCCATGCAGCAGGAAGGTGTTCCAGGGGATGCTGTGCCCTGGGGAGGTGCAGAGTCAGAGCCTGCCCCGCCTCCTGCAGCAAGGCGAGAGGGATTTGGGGTGTCACTACAGCAAGGCAAGAGGGATTTGGGGTGTCCCTACAGCAAGGCGAGAGGGATTTGGGGTGTCACTACAGCAAGTTTTTCCCCCAGCCCTGCACAGAAGTGAGCCCTACCCTGTGCAGGAGCAGAGGAAAGCAGCACAGCTGGTTAAAAGGAGAGGTTCCAAAATCTATTGTGTGAGCTGGTCTGTGGAATGGGAGTTTAATTAGGGAGTGGGAGGAAAGGATGTATCTATTGTAGGGCAGCAGAAGGAGCAAGCACTGGCCAGGACAAGGGAAAGGAGAGGAGGAGGCTGGAGCCTACAGAGTCTGCTGAAATCCCTGGAGACTCCCTGCCTCCTCCTGCCTGGTCACCTCACAGGGAGGCTGCCAGGGCCGCACAGGGCTGCTGCTCCTCCACGTGGCACTGTGGCCACGGCTGCTCTGGTGTCTCTGCAGACAGTAGTTGGTAGGTGATCTGCTTCAACTGGGATTTTTGGAAGGCACGGACTTTCCCATCTGGAGTAAAGTCTACCCAGGGCAAAGACTCTAGACAAAGAATTTTCAGAGTAGAAAATGATTCCTTCTCAGGCCAGGCTTCGCTGATGGAACACGAGGATCCCAGTGATTCTTAATCTCTCGCTTGGTTTTCAGCAGTAGGAGTGTAACACGATAGGGAAAAATCCCCAGCCAAACCAGTTCCCCATGTCATGGGCTTGCATGGAAACTGCGCTTCTGTTCCAGCAGAAGCTGCAAAAGCCAGCCTGAAGTGTGTATTTGCCACAGGAAACTTCAGCAGAGATGGTTAAATTTCAGCTTAACTCTTTAAGAGGAAACAGCCAGACCTGTGATGTTTTAGTGTTGTTGTTGGATTGCAGTAGTGATATGTATCTGAGAGAGCCATCTCTTTCTTTTTCTCTCCAAGGCCTCCAGTTTTGTTTTAGCATTTTGCTCCAATGACATTTTCTTATTCCCTCTTAACATGATGGATGGGACTGGTCTGTACTCCTTCAAACAGTCCCTGATCCTTGGGAACGTGGGGGATGTGTGTGTATTTCCAGCACAAAGAGCACATCTGTGCTGACCTCTACTTACATGCTAAGAAATCCACGTTATCTAAAAGGAGAAGAGAAATCCAGAATAACTGGCCAAAGCAGTTGGTGAGTGTGACTTGGGGTGCAGGTCCCTTTGAGCTTTCTGTGAAAAAGACCTGTCTTTCTGTGGTTTGAGTGGATCCAACTTCAACTCCTAGCTAGCTGATTTTGTGCATTTGCCTAAAGCCAGAGCCTTGATGTGAGAAAGCTCTTCCCAAGTCCCACGTCTGAGCTGTGGACAAGTGCCCACCAAGCCTGCTCTGTGGATAAGCCGAATGCAGAGAGTTTGTTTTAACCTCTGGGATGTAGGAGTCTGGGGAAACTGCCTCATGTTCTTGTTGATTTCTCTGAACTGTTTTCTGTTTCTTCTTTGAAGTGTGTTATAAAGCAGAAGATGTTCTGTAGGAATGGATTGGCAGTGATTTCAGTGGTGCCACGGTCTGAGATAATGCCACCTTTCTGTTTTGCTGCATGTTGCCCAGGATCACACTCTTTTCACAGTGCCCTCTGAACTGGGCTGACACCTCGCAATGCCTCCAGGGTCTTTTTAGGATACATTTCTGCATCTTGGCAGGTGCAGCTTCTGTTCCTTTTTCCTGTGAGAGGCTGCTTGGCCAATGCCATATAAAATCATCCTGAAATGAGTAGATGCCAGATTCTTGTGCACTTGGCCTGGATAGCAAATGCTCTTTTTTTTTTTTTTTTTTTTTTTCCCCCAGCCCTGCACAGAAGTGAGCATTGCTGTGCTCTCCTCACAGGGGCTTCCTGGAAGCACAGTGGCATTCTGTCCTGTGTCTCTTGTTGCTTCATCTGGGGCTCTGCTGCTGAGGTGGATTTCAACCCCTTTTTTCTAATTCCACCTAAAATCCTGATACTTTTATTACTTGGAAATTTTTTCTGTGATTTTGTCTAAATCACTCTGAAGGACATTATTCCTGTTGCCTTTAACATGTAGAATTTAGTGAATGGGTTTTAATACCTGCATTAGTTGTTTTTGAAATAGGAACTGTAAAGCAAGAGTGATATGAATAATTACCTCTTTTCTCCAGTTACAACCCAGAAACATTGCTGAGCACCACCAGCATCTTAAGAGCCCCACAGGGCTGCCTTGTTTCTGATGCACCGAGAGTTTAATGCTGCTGCTCATTCATTCTTTATTAATTGTCTGAATTTCATAATTGCTGATTTAGTTACAGTATTACCAGCCTGCCTTCCTTGGCGTGTCACTGCTTCTCTGCCTGGCTATTCTTATTTGCCTTCTCAACTGATCTTACTCAAGCTTTTTATGCAACAGTGGGAGAGCAGCTCTGTGGTGAGCAGTAAAAAAAATACCAAAATAAATCCTGTATTTCACAACTTGGAGCGTAAATATCACCATGCTGCAATTTGTCTCACTTTGCTGAGCTGACACCTTTCTGAAGTGCTGTGTGGGTATCTTCTTAGGCTGCCCCTTGCTTTGTCACCTGCCCTCAGGTAGATTTGGGATGACTTTGTGCTCCTCTACAGTATCAGCCCTGCCTTCGACCCATCCATGTGGGCAAGGAGTACCTCAGCTGCCTTGAGGCAGGGTCTGTCTTTGAAAGGGTGCATTTGGGGGCGAGAGCTAATTTTGAAATAGGAATTTTGTTTTCCTTCTCAGATGGAGGGAGGTGCTGGGCTGGACATTGCCTGTACTGCTCAGCCCAGGGGTCCCTGAGGCATCAAGGCTGGCTGGTGCTAGAGAGAGGCAGGAGTTTATCAGGGCTTACTGTAAAGGGGCATGATTGAGCTGCTGCAGATGGCAGTGCTGCTCTTTAAGCCAAGCTCGTTCCAGCACAGGGGCTCAAACCCGCTCTGGGCTGGAAGAACAGAAGCCATTCCCAGGCTCTTGCAGTTCCTCATCTTCTTCAAAGGGCGGTTGCACCAAACAGTTTGTGTCGCCTCTGCCTGCACAGGTCAAACCAATGCACGTCTAATTAAAAATACCACAAATTCCAGTCAGATGTGGGCTTTCCAAGGAATGCACTTCTGCTTATTCTAGCAGCAGGTGGTAAATATTAAAACGTGTACAGCTCACTTCTTGTGTTCTCCCTCCCGGGCTGTGAAAAGCAGTGCCTGCAGATGCACACAGAGCCCATCCTTGTTTTCCTTGATTGCAGGAAGCAGCTCAAAGCCCGGCTGTTATTTCTATAACCAGTTTGACCAGTGTCCCCGATGCACCCACGCACCGGCTCATTCACACCCTGGCGTGGTCACCAGGGATGGCAGCGTGTGAAGGCGGTGGGGAGCTTGCCACCTCCCACACAGGTCCAGCCTGTGCTGTTGTCACTTCCTTGGATTTCTGAAAGGAGTTTGGAGATGTTTCCAAGGCTGGGGGATAGTGTGTTGCAGGGTCTCCACTGCCCTTCATGCCTGGCTGAGAGGTGCTGGTTTTCCCAGCCCGTGAGCACTGCTCCCACTCAGAGTTGTCACTGAATGTGCCCAGGCTGGAGGAGAAATTATATGGCTAGGCTGGAGTCCCCAGCTTTCTTTCATAAGCTTGGTATTAGTCAAGCCCCCATGGAGTGAACAGAAACACTTGCACAGGGACCTTGGTGGCTTTGGTGAGCTGCTGGTGGAACTGAGGGATGAGGCTGGGAAGTGTGCTCCTGCTCCAGCACCTGCATCCCTCATGACACAGTGCTGCTGCTGCATCCCCCGTGGGCTTCCGTGGCACACAGCAAGCTGCTGGTGTGCCTCAGGTCTCCTTTGAATCTCTGATTTAAGGGTGTTAAAAAAAAAAAAACCAAACTAACAGAGAGGTATGGAATGCCTGAGGATTTCTTGTAGGGAGGTAAATCATCTTGCAAATGGAAGTCTTCAAAAGAAAGGGTTAGCATAAGTTGTTGCTTGTTAACTTTCTCCATTTAACCCTGTGACTGATAGTGATTTAATTCTTACCAGTTCTGATTTCTCTGAGCTTCCTGTGAAGCTGCTTCTCCTGCAGATGGCTCATGAGCGTGTCCCAGTTTGCCACCTCAACTTGTGAAACTCGGAGGTAGTGAGGGGAGGCTGGAGGAAGCGGATGGAGGCAGCTCTCTGGGAGGAAATAGCAAACCGAGCAGAAGGCATTTATTGTGAAGCATTTGATGTTATTGGAAAACATATTTTGTGTGATAGATGGGTATGCTGCAATCCTGGGGTGGTTTTGAAGCAGCAACCTTAACTTTGCTCTACTGCTCTCACAACACGGGTATTTTTAGCCTGATTCCCATTTATACCCATTGGTACGCACAACCATCACAGACGGTTACCAAAATTAAACCTGAAGTTGGATGGGAAAATAGGCACTGACCTTGTCAGTGCAAACCAAAATCACATCTATTTCAGACAAACACATGTACCTCAGAGCTGCATTTCCCATATGTGCAAATGCAAATCCAAGGAACTGTGGAAGAGTTTTAAAAAGCATCATTAAGCCCAAGAGCAAGCATCCACTATTTCAGTATTCTTCCTCTCTTCCAAATTACCGTGGCCCTAAATTTAAGTCCAGCTCATGCTAAAACCACCAGCAGTCCGGTGTAGGCAAGAGGACAGGGGGAATTTAATCCTGAGGAATAGTTTAAACCCCAACTATCAGGATAGCAGAGGTGTCCAGCATGTTTGGCCATGCCATGCTGGCAGTCTGCCAGTGGAGTGGCTGAGAACCGTCATCCTGGCCCCAGATATCTCCATGTTTCTGTGCCCCACAATGGGACCCATCCCTGCTCCAAGTGCGAGTGCCACAGGCTGGTTTTGTCCTCAGATTTGGTGGCAGGAGCAGGGAGCCCAAGCAAAATGACCACACTGAGGAGATCCCCAAATTTCCCTGCTTTTCTCGTCTTTTTGTATCCCAGCTCCTGGAGGGAGTAGGGAGGTGCTGCTGGCATCCCATGGCAAGTGCCCTGCTCGTGTGTGGAGCATGGGCATAGTCATGGCCAGATTTACAGATGCACAGAGGAGTTGGGGTGCAGTGAGAGCCCACAGTGAAGGGCGTGGCAGTCCTCAGACACAGGCAGCAGCACAGCGCTTTGGTAGGACGGCTCTTAGCAGTGTTTTAAAAATGGCTTCCAGTCCTTTCATTGCTGATCACATTAGTAGGCTAAGCAGGTATTTCAGTGTGCTCCCCTTCAGCAAGCCTGAGTCCCCTGGGGGCATAAAGTACAGCCCAGAGCAGTGGACTGTCAGATACTGTGCAGCCTTGTTCAGAAATGCCTTTTGGATGAAGCTGTCTGCCCTCCTGGGAGGTGCCCTGCTTTCCAGCCATTTCATCCCCTCACACCAGCTGCTGCTTCCCCAGAAGGGCCGAGGAGCCGTGGGCCAGGGCAGGCTGGCAGGTGCCTTTCTGTTTTGGGGGCAGCAGGCTGCAGCAGCAGGGACTGATGGATGCTGCATGGCTGGGGGCCCCTGGCAGGACTCTGGCTGTCTGTTGCCCTACCTTTGTGACCCTGGGCTCTGGGGAGAGGCCGTGCTGCCTCTGCTCCCTGCCCAGCTGGCTGCTGGACACCACACAGTATCGCAGCTCGCATGGTTGCAACTCTTCTACCTGCAAGGCTGCTTCTGGCCAGGTTACATCTGCCTGCTACTTTTCAAATCCAAAGCTGTATCTAAAATCATTCCCTTCTCTCCAATGCTCTTTTCTTTCAGTTAACTGAAAGGCACACTTCTCCTCCATTTAACCAGAAGAAAAAAGGAAGACAAGAGGTGTCCTGACTGCAGTCTGCTCCCGGTGCTTTGGCAGGACCCCAGCGCTGAGCCCGGGGTGTTGGTTACCCCACAAAGGGCTCGAGGGAAGCTGGCGCTGCCTTCCTGCTCCTCTTGCTTTCCCTGCCCAACCCCAGGGTGGCTTGGCACCCCGGCCAGGAAAAAATGGCCTTTTCCTCGAAGGGTTCCCATTCCTGCACAGCCCACAGGTGGCTTCTGAGTAATTCCAGGGCTCTGGGGCTGCTGCCGTTTCTTTGTGTGGTTCAGTGAAGCAAAATCCTCCTGCCCTGTACAGAGCTGTGTTTGCCATTCCTCCCAATTATGGCTCTTAGGATCCCAGCAAGGTTTCTCAGGCTTCCCTCCTGGGAAGCTCCTGGAGGGTTCTGAGGTTTGCTGTCATTCCCCATGTTTTCAGCAGCAGGAATTGTGAGGTATGTGCCTCCCCCGGCCGTTAATTCCTGGCGCCGAGGAGCCTGTGCCCATTGAACTCGATCCCGGCTGTCATTTTGTAATGAGTTAATTCTTCACCCGGAGCGCAGCGCCACTCCTCCCCCCGAGTGCTGGGGAAGCGGCGCTGCTCTGCCATTAGCCCGGGCTGACCCGGGGTTAAAATCTAACTCGGCAGGTACTTTATTCGGTATTTTATGAGCTGCTGTGCCAGCCAGCTGCAGGAGGAGCTGGGGGCACGGCCGGGGCAGGGCAGCTCGGGGCTGAGGGTGCTCCCGGCAGGTCCTGCCCAGCCACCCCTCTGCGTTCGGCCTCGGGGGACCCAGCTCTGCTCACCGTCCCACGTCCTTTCTGCATAAACACACAGAAATACAGCTTTCTGGCAAAAATTACATCCTCTTCTGTGCTTTTTCTTATGGCAGATTTTCATCTCCTGCCTCCCATCCTAGCAGAGCAGCATTGAGTTTTGTCGGAATTGCTTTTTCCATGGTAATTGAATTCTCAAAACACTGCTCTTTCCCCAATACAAGGTACAAGCTTGTAACGCTTTTCCTCTTTTTTCTTTTTGTTTTGTTTTGAGGAGGGGGATAGAGGGTGGATGGGAACTGGGGCAGCTCGATGCACTTAGACCAACTTCATTAAAAAAATATTGGTGTTTTGTATTCTGCTGCCACAAAGTGACCATAAAACATTCCTGGTACCTTCCCTTACTTACAGACAGTGCTAGTGGGCAGAGATAAATTTTACCTGAGGCAGTTTAGATGGGCTGGAATGAAATGAGGACATTTTAATTCAGGTTAACATTTTTCAGATGCTTGTGAATGTGGGGGGATGATGGATCTAGAAAGACATCATCTCTCCTCCTCAGTGCCTGATCTGCCTGACCTTGCGTGCAGTGTGTGGTTACAAGTTTGCTCACACTTCTGCTGTATGGAAACAGCCTGATAGGGATGGGTAGCATCTTTCTAGGGATGCTGAGTTTTCCCTGCTTTTCACACATACCCATCGCTCTCGGATTCATACATAATTTTACTCCAAGCTGACAAGGTTACATGCACTCTCTATTAAGCAACATATGTTAACTCAGTTCTCCAGAAAGGGCAATTTTAATACTCTGCCAGTAGGAGTGCGTTGTGCAATGATGCATACACCAGCTGGCTTCTTTTCCTTCCAAAGTTATTTAAATACTGAACTCTGCACAAAAGACAGATGTTGAAAATAGCCTCCCAGTAACCTGAGGTCGATGGGAAGGCTCCTGTGCTCTGATGGAATAGATGTTTCTCTTCCGTTTGAAAAGATGAATGTGGTTTTTTGTGGCCAGGGTAAAATCAAGGGATAATCTTTATTCACTTAGTTGGTTGGATTTTATGAGTGATCTTGTACTTCTTTTGCATTACTGAGACCACCTTTGATTTTCTTCTCAAATAGTTGCAGGGCTTTTTAACTGATGTATCTCAGATGTCCATTTTCAGTCTTTCCTCAAAAATTTTAATGCAGCTCTTAGAGCTTCAGTGGGAGACCAACTGTGGAGCTGTGCAAGTCTGGGAACAGATGATTTTGTTGTTTCCTTTTCCATTTTCTGTGTATTTCCCTGAAATGAATTCTTCTCTTTCTTCTGGCATTGTCACATTGCTATAAACAAGAATTAGTATAATTAACCCAAGCTTGTAGTATTATTACAGCTATTTAGAGGTCCAGAAACACACCCAAGATGGGCAAAACGGCTGGGTTGAAAGCTAAGAAAGCTCTTTTGTTATGGCATTTAATTGGTTATAAGTAGTACAGTGAAATCCTGCATGGTGTGAAACCAGAGGGGATCATGGGAATGCTGTGCAAATCCTCTTTCCTTTCTTGATTTCAAGTTGGATAATTATTTCTGTATCAGTTCTTTATTGAGCCGTAGGCTAGGATTTGGCTCTCCAAGAGGGAGCCATGGGTGGCTGAGCTTATCACATATGAAATGTGATTTTTCTCCTGGGGCAGTCACCAAATCCCAGTGCAGTGCCCAGCAAGTGTGGGGTGAATTGCTGCCACCCAGCTGCCTGCACCCAAATACACAGACGCTCCTATTGCACATCTTTGGGAATGCAGGATATACGCCCAGCAAGGATTGGGTGTTATTTCCAACCATGCCATCATCACCTCTGCTCTTCTCCCAGCAGCGAGAACAGCTAAATCCTAAGGCTTTGCAACCCTCTTAAGCTTTCTCTCTTTGTTTTGCAGCGGAAGGAGGAATGTTGACAAAGATGGGCAGGCACAGCAGATCTCTGTGCCTGGGCAGAGTAGTCGTCAAGAACGGCTCCAAGCCAGGGAGGTCCTGATCAGTAGCACAGAGATGTTCTTCCATGGCCCCATTAAGTAAAGGGTTTTGGTTTCAACCCCTTGCAGTCTCTGTGGTTCAGAGCTCACTCAGAGGAACTGCACAAAGCTGACACTTCCTTAGACCAAATTAGGAAGCCCCTCAAAATCAGCAATGGCATCTCCCGGCCAGTGGGACTCAGCGTGCTTTCTGTGCACAGCCCCGGGATGTGAGAAGCAGCTGGGCTGAACTGCTGTCCTGTTGAATGCTCCCCCTGGCTGATTTGTTACTAAATCACGGTTAGTGCTGCATGGGAGCCCCAGGGGGCCGGTTCATTAGCGTTCTGCTGGCTGGAACTGCACTGCGGAGCGCGGGGAGCCGGTCCCGGAGAGCCACGGGCTCGCTGGGCTGATTGCTCTAATGAGCCTGGATGGGCAGCAGCGCTCTGAGCACATGGCTCAGGCTTGCAAAGGAGCTTGGCTCTGCAGTCGGTGTCAGGATAAAGGCCTGGATTTGTGGAAGAGCTTAAAAAAATCTGTCTGCTCGGTCCTTCTCAGAATTTGACTTCTTTGCTTCCAATGGGTTTTGCAGTGACCCGGGCACTAGGGGGCTTTGGCTTCAGCGTGGCACAGGCTCAGCAGCTCTTCCCACAGCTCTCCCCAGTGCCAGGCTCAGGGCGAGCCTGGGCAGAATCCCTTGCCTGCAGCTAGGGATTGTGGAAGGCTCAGCAATGAGCTCTGCATGATTCTATGCCTGAAATGTGCCAGAACTGGGTAGCATCTTTGCTGAAACCTCCTGGCCTGTCTGCATTGCTGTCCTCGGGCTGTTGCTCACTCAAAAAACATACTAAAAACAGTCTGTCTTACCCTGAGATATTTTTCTCTCTTCCAAGCCCACATCACTTGCACTTGGGGTAGCCCAGAGTAGAAACCCCACAGCACCAGGAGTTCCAAAATGCAAGTGGATGTGTATAGTCAATGGTTGTTAGAACCAATAAATCAGGCATCAGCAGCCAAGGTGCCATGCAGTCACCCTGGATGCTGCAGAGAGCTTCCAGATCAGCCTGCAGCTCCTGGAAAATCACATGCAGAACCTCAAAAAGGACTGGGATAATTACTGCAAGGTAGTCAGGCCAAAGCTCACCTTTTCAGGGCTAAATCAAGAAATTTCATTAGTGTTAGGTACCAGGCACTGGTCTAGTGTCCTGACAAGACACAAAGAAGAGGGTCTTGAATGCAGTTTCATCTCTGCTGGTAATGATAGGGATGGCACTTGGAAGCCTCCACCTGGGGGTTCTTCGGTGAGACCCTTCTCCATGAGGAATAAGCCATGCAAGCAGCATATGGGGATGTGCTGGGGGCTTTGAGGCTGACCAAAGCCATGGTGGGAGCCTGACCTCTGCTTTCTCCAGCCCACCACCATGGCTTCAGCCCCAGCATGGGTGGCTTTGCCTGGTCAGTGCTCAGGGGAGGGCGGAGATGCATTCCTCACACTGTTTCCCAAGCCTTCTGAATCTCCCATCCCCTTCAGCCACTTTAAATGGTTTTGAGGAATTGCGCTTTCGGGTCTTTTATCATTTGATCACAGGTCAGGGCCAGCAGCTTTTGCTGCCTGCTGGCTCTGGCTGCCAGAGCTGATGCATCACGCGGTGCTGGAAATGTCACAGCGAGGCTGGCGCGGGCCGCAGGCAGGGCACCGCTCCCTCTGCAGAGACACTGCCGAAATGGTGAGAGGATAAATCAAATCCTCTGCCTCAGGCAGGCAAGGAGCAGGATGCAGGGCTTTTTCTGGGCACAGAGGGTCTGTCCCCATGGCTGTGCACAGCTCCCTGCAAGTGGGACCAGCATATCAGGTGCCTGATGTGGCTGCACCTGTGGCAAAGCAGTCGTGGGACTCCTCAAAAGTCCCACAGCAGGATCAGCCACAGCAAGTGGCTTATTTAGCCTACTCCTCTGCCAGCTTTCTCCCCACTTGTAACACTCTAAATGCCAGGGTGGGTGGATTTGGGAGAATCTCATTCTCTCCCCAGGCCAGAGCAGAGCTTTGTGTTTAGTCACTGATCTTTGGAGGTTCCTGTTGGGATTTTTTCCTGTCCAATGACTTCTAATTGAGGTGGGTCATTGCATTATCCCATCTCCCCTGGAGGGTTTACAGAATCCTCAGCAATCATCTTCAGTCTTATACTGAGCCCAAAAATACCCAGCTCAAAATGGCATTTCACTTTCCAGAGCTCAGCAATGGCCACAAGCCAGCGGGGCAATCGCAGGCAGGCTGGGGATCCTTGGGGGCATGGTGGTCCCTCTCTGGGGAGGCACAGCCCTTCAGAGGAGCAGACCAAGTGCCTTTGAAATACGAGCTAACATTCTCAGCAGCATCCTGAACTGGGTAATGCATTATCCACATCCAGGGACTGGATTGCTTTGGTGTGTGCTCCTCCAGATGCTGGGCACAGGAACACTGCAGGGCAAAAAGACCCCTTGTCCTGTCCTAGCATGGATGTACAGGTTGATGTGGGATCAGGAGAACCTGCCCCTGTCCCTCTTGCCCCTTCCTACCATAGCCTCTTCATCCCTCCCTGGGGCTGTCCTGGCACAGGAAAGCTAATTCAGGTGTTTTCTGCCATCTCCCGCAGTATGAGTTTAAAGCCAAGAATATCAAGAAGAAGAAAGTGAATCTCATCGTGTCGGTGGACGGCGTGAAGGTCATTCTGAAGAAGAAGAAGAAGGTAGGCAGCACTGGTCCCTGGGGCAGCAGTGCCTCAGCAGCTGGACCCCTCCCTTCATGGTGCAGGGACCTTGCAGCATCCTTGAAGTTCTGGGAAACTCTGGTGGGCTGGGAAAGGGAGGCATGGGCTGGGGTCAGCCTTGTGTGAATCATGTTCCTGCAGGGTGGCTGAGCCAGTCTTGGTGTGGTGCAGAAGGAGCTCAGGGGGCCCTGTGGGAGGCGATGTGGGATGTGGCTGGTCCCCAACAGGACCTGACCCTTGGCAAAGGGTTGCAGGGGAGCAGTAGCAGAGCTGTGACACGAGCTTCCCAAGTATGTCCCTGGACTGTCTCTCTGCCCTGTCCTTGTTCTCAAGGACAGCATCTGACGTACTCATTTTCAGCTTCTTTCATTGCAGAAAAAAGAATGGGCCTGGGACGAGACCAAAATGCTCGTCATGCATGATCCCATCTACAGGTAAGGCTGTTGGGTGAGGGAACAGAGGCTTGCGTGGCTCTGCTGTGCCCCTTACCCACACCACACAAGCACCGTGCTGGGCACTGGAGAGGGCAGCTCATGGAGCTTCCTGGAGCCTCCAGCTCTCCTCCTCCATCTTCTTCCCAAAAGCCAAGAGCAGGGGTTGTCTGTCCCAGGGAGGCCAGACTGGAGTGAGAGAGGCCCCCAGCCATGTTGGAGAGGGGGTGGCAGGCACCTGGGCAAGGCATCCAGCTCTGTGAGCAGGCCAGGAGTGGGGTTTGCTCTTCTCCATCCCTGGAGGGCTCCTGGGCCACTGATGCTGTCCCTTGGGGCTGAGCAGAGAAGTCCTGTGCTGCCTTTGCAAAGTGTTTGTTGCTGTTGAATCAGCAGGCAAATTTTCCCAGCTGAGGTAAAACCACTGCCAAAAAAATTTCTAATGGGCTTTAGCAGTGATGTGCTGCAGACGTTGGGCATCTGCAGCACCCCGTGCCATGGGAAGCATTGGTTGTGGCCTTGGCAGTCTCCTGGGCGTGTGGGTAATGTGTATGCTTATATCCTCCCTTCCATTCTGTCCTTGCAGGATATTCTACGTATCTCATGACTCCCAGGACCTAAAGATCTTCAGCTACATTGCCAGGGATGGGTCTAGCAATGTCTTCAGGTGCAATGTCTTCAAGTCCAAGAAGAAGGTAAAGATTCCAGGATGCACATCTCATGCTGGTGTACTCCAGGTGGAGCAGCTGGGGCAGGACCCCATGGATCTGAGATCCTGTGGCAGCACAGAGACCCCTGAGAGCTGTTCCAGCCTGGGGGGTCACCATGCAGAGGCAGCTCAGCTGAAGTTCCATGTCCCCTCCTCTCGCCGGCAGAGCCAAGCCATGCGCATCGTGCGGACGGTGGGGCAGGCGTTCGAGGTGTGCCACAAGCTGAGCCTGCAGCACACCCAGCAAAATGCCGACGGCCAGGAGGACGCAGACAGCGAGAGGAACGGAGATGACCTGGACGTCCCAGGTATTCCACAGAGCTGGAGGTGTGGGGATGGCGTGGGGCCCCCAAAGCCCGGCAGATGTAGTTCACAGAGGCACTGTCTTCCCATACTGCGCCTTGATGGCTGACACCTCTGGGCAATGGATTTGCACAGCAATCTGGCCTGCTGTGCTCCAGGCTCAAGCTGGGATCTTGCCCAGCAAGGAACCTTCTCTAGGTGTTAGCCATGATCCTCTCAGACATCCCCCTTGCTGAGAGCCCATTAGCAGTGCCCAGGGCTCTGCTCTGTGCTTGGCTGCACACACTGCAAACGTTCCCTCGCTGTTTCCGCACAAGGGGCCCCAAGCACATACCTTCCTCCTGTCCTCTCTGCAATTCCCAGAATGGACATAGCCGTGTTTGTGCTCTCCTATCGAGCTGTCAGGACTGCAGGCAGGCTACAGACCCAGCTCCTTCTCAGGCCTGTGTGTAGAGGGGGCAGGGATGCCTGGCTGGGGGGGCTCCTGGTCCAGCCCCATCATCCTGAGCTGTGCAGGGTCCCAGGGAGCAGCCTTGCTCCTTGGCACCGGTGCCTGTGCTGGAGGGGAGGCAGAAGTTCTATGAGAGGTTAGTCAAACTCTTCCAGTGCCAGGTGGGACACTGGCAGGTCCTGCTGCCTCTCTGTGTGTGGATTCCCTGCACTGCCCCGCTCTGTCCCCCACTGCCATGCTGTGGGCTGGATCCCCCACATCCCAACAAGGGCAGCCTGGGCTGGGCTGCGGTTTCCTGCTTGCCTCTGTAACCAGGGCTGTCCTGATGACCTAATCACTGGGCTGCCCTGGACCGGTCATTGTTTGGTTTTCCTCCACACAATGTCCCGGCCACAGTATGCAGCTCCCTGGGGAATTCAGAGCATCTGTTTTTTGTTTTTCTTTCCCGTAATCTCTTGTTTACCTTTCTTCAGCTTTATCTGTGTTTTCTGTTCTTGGTGGCCCGTTTGTCCCACATCAGGGCTTTTGGCTGCCCTTCCCCAGGTTTGGTGTGCTGGGGCTGGGTGTGTTTTTAGCTGCAAGCCTCCTCCCGAGCAGCAGCAGGAAGAGCAGCCGTGTCTCTCTGTACCTGCTTCCCACCAGGGCTGGAGGGTGGGCGGCGGGAGGGCGGTGGGACCCACAGTGGGCATCGCTGCCCACGCCCCGGGTGAGCCGTGGTGAGCTGCAGGGGCAGGCAGGCCGTGCCCTGCCCTGACCCTGCTCCCGCAGCCTGTCGCCTCTCCGGCGTGGAGAGAGCGGCCGCCTCTGCCGAGGAGACCGACATCGACGCCGTGGAGCTGCCGCTGCCCGGAGCCGACATCCTGGACTTCAGCCGTGGAGTCACTGACCTCGATGCTGTGGGCAAGGAGGTGGGTGCCACACCGAGCCCAGGGTCCTTGCCCTCCGCTCTCAGGGGGTGGCACGGCCACAGCCCCACGACTCTGCATCCCGAGGGCCCCGGGGTCAGGAGGGATTGTGCAGCATTCCTCAGCTCCTGGATCAAAGCCATCTGCCGCTGAAGAGCTGCCCTTTGGCTGGGGCCCAGGGGAGAGCACTGTGCCGAGGCTCAGCTATGTGCAGCCACACGGAAAGGGTTTGGGGCAGAGCTGATAGGGACTTTTTTCCACCAAAACCACAAAAATAAAAGACTTTTTTGATACAGTAGAAATTCCCATGGGAAGCATCAGCCTTTTCGGGAATTTTCTACAAAAGTATGTGGGTTGTTGTTGAAACTGAAAAAGTATTGTTTTCAAAGGTTGGAAGCACCCTTATAAAAGTGTACATTAGCTGTGAATGCAGCTTCTTCTTTTCTGGGTATTTAGCGTGGCTGCTCTGTGCCAAAGCTCATGTGTGTCCAGTGGCTTTCTGAGGTGAGTGCCAGGGCATCACATCTTCAACACTGGTGTTTTGCAGAGCTGCCTCCACCCTGAAGATATCCTGACAGCGTCACCCAAGATGCTGCTGCCCTCATCTGCCCAGCTGCCTGACCTGGGAACACCCCTCTCTGCCCACCACCAGATGCAGCTTCTCCAGCAACTCCTGCAGCAGCAGCAGCAGCAGACACAAGTGGCAGTGGCACAGGTTCTCCCCTCCATTCTTTCCCAGTGGCAGTGGCAGGGCTGGGCACACTACTGAGCCCCTTGGTGCTGCAGAAGTCTCCTGCCTGGAAGCAGCATTGAAGGCAGGCAGCTCCATGGGGAGGGAGCTCCATGAGGTGCTTGCCACCAGGTGTCTGGGGCCTTTGGCCCCTGTCTGCTCGCCAGTGCCCTGCCCCAGTGACTGGTGTGCCTGGACTGTGCAGCTGGCAGCTCATTCTCCGTGCAGCTATTTCTCCTTGAAGCAGCTCTGGCTGCTTTATCCAACTCATTACCTGAGCTTTACTTGTTCTCTGACCCTGCACGGAGCTAGCTGCAATTCATCAACTTTTTTCATGGTCCCAGGCAATGGGCTCCAGCAGCCTTTCTGTGCTGTCCCATAGCTTTGCTCCTCTTGCATCAGTAAATCAGTATTTGTTGATCAGTTCTGGCTGAGCTGCTGCCTCCAGAGCCCACATTCCTTCTGGGGTCACAGACTGCCAAGTTCCTTTCCCCTCTGGAAGAGGGATCTGCATTATTGGGGAACCCTTTGTGTCTGTCCAAGTATAGTGTTGCTCACAATCCAAAAGGCTCCATGGTGCCTGCTTAAAGTGTGAAATATTGCACCCCTTGCTCTTGGTCTGGCTTAGTGGAAAGTTGTAAATCCCAGTCCTTTGCCTGGTCTCCTGTCATTCCGAGGCTTGCTGTGCTTTAGCTCAGCTCTGCCAAAGATGCTGCTGTGCCACCTTGCTGACCACATTTGGGCAGCAGCTGCCTGCTGGCACAGCTGGCACTGCCTCCTGGTACCCACCTGTGGGGACAGGTGGCCCGCAGCTGGGCAGCTTCAGGGGCCCTGCAGCAGCAGCTCACAGCTTGGCAGGTACAGAGAGCTTCCTCTTCTTCCTCAAGGTCACTTTCTGGGCCTCAGTAAAATAGCCTTTTGTGTTTGATGGGGATATTTTTGTTTTCGGGTTATTTTTTGTTTGGATTTTTTTGAGGGGTTTTTTTGTTTGGTGTGTTTTTTTTTTTTTTTGTTTAGTTGTAAATCTGTGCTTTCCTGGTTCTAGTCCTTGCTGGAGCAGTTGTAGGAGCTGTGGGTGTGTGCCAGGAAGAGGTGCTGAGCCAAAGTGGCCCCCAGTTCACTGCTGTTCCTTTGTGCAGTGTATGTTTCTGGTGTTCTTCCTGCTCAAACGCAGATCAGAAAGCTGCCCTGGGCGGCAGCTCTTGGCTGTCTGCCCTCGGGGGCATGGTTCTGGGGACACAGATGTTTGCACTGAGGTAGTTGTGCTGAATGCAGTGGTGGTCTTGCCTGTGGGCTCCCCACAGGCATTGCTTCCCAGAGCCAGGCTGAGCAGTCAGCTCGCACCTGAGAGCCGGCCCCTGTCAGCATCAGCCTGCCTTCTGTGGTGCTCCAGCCCCTCCTTGCGACGGAGGCCACTGGCTGGGGCCTGTTTCTGGGGAAGCTGCTCAAAAAGACAGCTTTTCTAGGGCCAGCTCCGCTGCACGGCTGTGCCCTCGCACACCCGTAGCACCATCCAGTCGGTCGAGCGCGTCTCCTCTGCTGCATCCATCTGGCTCCTCCTGGGCTGCCCTTTCCACGCACATCTGCAGCTCACGTGCACCACTGACAGTTCAGCCAGTGCTGCCCTCCTGGCCTTGAGCTTTTCCATCAGGGAGGCCAGGGGACGATGTGCTGAGTCCTGGTGTGACACCACCCACACGCTCCCCATCACATCTGCAGTACCTGCAGGGAATGGCTGCTTCATCACATCATGGGTTGGGGTGCTGGTGAGCCCTGGGAGATGGGCAGGGATGGCCAAAGTTGAAGCCCTCAACCCTCGAGCAGCATCTACCCATGCTCACCCGCTCTATCCTGTCCAGGTCCACCTGCTGAAGGACCAGCTGGCAGCAGAAGCAGCAGCACGGCTGGAGGCCCAGGCTCGTGTGCACCAGCTCCTGCTTCAGAACAAGGACTTGCTGCAGCACATCTCACTCCTGGTCAAACAGGTGCAGGAGCTGGAGCTGAAGCTGGCGGGGAACACGACTAGTAAGCGCTGCCGCCCATTCCTCTCCCCTCGCAGCTAGGCAGTGCTGTGGGGGACATGCATGCGGGTGTTTTTCTGGGGTTTTTTTGTGCATTTCCAGTTACTTTGTTCAGAGGGATATTTGTGCCCTTCTGGCCTGGCTTGTGTGTGTGCAGCAGGGTGCTTGCATGCAGTGTGGGAAGGGGCTTGGGGAGGGCTGTATGGACAGGTAGTCACCTACCTCCATCAGCTGTATGTCTGCTTTCCCCAGTGGCTGCATGCTCCAGGCCAGCTCCATGCCTGCCCAAGAGCCCCTGTTTGACCTTCCTCTCCATCAGCTCTCTGCAGGAGCTGGGCTGGAAGATAGTTAACTTCTTGTCCTGGAAAATTTGGCCTTTGTTGGCCAGCGACAGCTCCTGGCATTAGTGACACCAAATAAGCCCTTTAAAACAGCAAGAGTGGAGAGGTTGACACCCAAATGACCCCAGATTGTCCTCCTCTGGCCAGTGTGCAGCCAGCCGTGGTGGCCAGGGGATGCCCAGGCAAGCTGGGCCTCTTAGCCGTGCCCTTCTCTTGCAGCAGGCTCCCAGGACAGTTTGCTGGAGATCACCTTCCGCTCCAACGTCCTCCCCGTCCTCTGTGACCCGACCACCCCGCAGCCCGAGGACACCCACCCGCCGCCGCTGGGCCCCAGCTCGGCATTCCCCAGCGCCATGGGCAGCCCCATAGGTAGGAACGACTGTCTGGTGAAGCTGGAGTGCTACCGCTTTCTGCCGGACTCGGGGCCGCCCGCCCCGGAGCCAGCCCTGGGCAGCCTGGAGCTCATCAAGTTCCGCGAGTCGGGCATCGCCTCCGAGTACGAGTCCAACACGGACGAGAGCGAGGAGCGCGACTCCTGGTCCCAGGAGGAACCGCCGCGCCTGCTCCACGTCCAGCCCAGGCAGGACCTGGGTGACAGCCTGGAGGATGAGATCGCGGTGTAGGGGTCAGCAGGAGGTGGTGCAGAGCAGCCAGGACCTGCTGGAGCTGGGAAGGACCCTGGCCGCAGCCCCATGACCCTGGCAGGGACGGGACAGCCCAGAGGGAGGGGGGCAGAGGAGGGAGCAGGAGGATTCCAGCGCCCAGTCGGGAGTGTCTGGAGGTGAGGATGGAGCCGTGCCCAGGGCGTGCCGGGCGTGCTGTGCTCCGGCACGCGTGGGCTCGTGTGCTGAGCTGCAGCATCCCTGCTTTGCAGCACACAGAGCTGACAGCTCCTTGTGCTCCCCCCTGGCCCTGTCTCCCTTCAAACTGTGCGTCAATGTCAGGCAGAGGTAAGGGACTTCTGGATTAGCCTCTGCTGCTGCTGGGGAAGCAGTAAAGCAGAGGAAGGGTTTTACTGGGGGAATGGGAGAGCGGTATAGGGCAATGAGCAGGGACAAGAGGGACTGAGGGGGCAGCTCCAAGGTGGTGAGCAAGGACAGAGCAGCTGGTCTAGCTCTCTGTGTGGTGGGCAGGGTGGGGGACAAGTACAGGGCCATGCTAAATGAGGGTTGGTGATGGTGCCCTGTCAGAGTGGGTCTGCGGGTGAGAAGTGAGGCACTGAGGGACAGTGGGGATGAGCCTGGAAAGGATTTGAAGGGGTGACGTGAGGTTGCACAGGCTGTCCAGGTGCAGGTAGTGGTTGGCAGGGGGATGTGGTACTTTCAGGACAGGGTTTATCTGTGCCAAGGCAGGTGGAGGGTGTGCAGGCAGAGCCCGCTCCTCTGCCAGGCTGTGGAGCAGAGAGGAAGGCACAGCACAGTGTGGAGCAGGGAGCCAGGGCATGCAGCATCAAGCTGTGGAGTGTCCTCCCCCTCATCATCTAATCCTTCGGTTCCTTGGCACAGCTGCCAGGTTTCAAAGCCTTTTTCATGCTCTCAAGTCACATTTTCAAACACTTCCAATCACCACAAACTGCCTGCTTTGCTTTATAGACAAACCCTCCCATTTCCAAACAGTTGTTTTGCCCCACACCAAGGCTGAGAGCTGCAGAGCTGGCACTGGCATCTTCAGGGATCAGCACACTTCCAGCCCTCAATGGGGAGTGAACTGCTGGTGTCTGCAGGGGTGCTTCATCATACCTCTGGTTTGCACACTCTGGAAAAGTGAATCCAGGATCTCAGGGGTCCCCTGCCAGCCCTTGAAACACTTATGGCTGAAAGCCATCTGTGGGTGCCTCCAAGGGATCCAGAGCTTGTTCCTTTTCTGCAAACACTTTTATCACCTGCCTGGTGCTGAGCCTCTAAGGGGCCAAGATTGGAAGGGGTATGAACCAAAGTCCTGATGTCCACCCTGCTTCATGTGGAAGCACTCGATGAGGTGGGGATTTGGCACAGTTGTCTTCCTCCCCATCCTCCCTCCTATCCTGCTTCTGCTTTGCTTTATTGCTTCCTTACTGCTCTCACCTTTGCCAGCTCTGTCTCTGCTCAATCTGGCTGCAACTAACCCCTGGCTGACACCACCTCTTGCTCTCCTCCAGGGCTTAGCCTGGCTGCTGAGGAAAGTCCATGACTTCTCTTTGCCCTGGTCCCCTTGGGACTGAGAGCTGCTGAGGAGTGTGTGGATGCGACCCCCAGGGTCAGCACGAGCTATGCTATGCACCTTCTACCACACGGCAGGACTGGGTGGACTTGAGGAGCTAAGGGTCTAGTCGGAAGGAAGGGACATGTTTCAGTGTCTCCAGCAGTGCCCTGATGTCCATGGGAGCTCTGCACCAGCCACAGAGCAGGCAGAGTGGGAGAGGGTGCTGTTTGGTACTCCTGAGTGGTGCTCCTGTCCTCTAGGCACCACTGCCTCCATACACCCTGTCCCACACGTCTGTGGGGACAGCTGTGTGCCAGCCCCTCTGCTGGAGACCCGACATGCCACTGCCAGCTTGCAGCAGTTGAAGGTGAAAGCAAGGGGGGCGAGGTTGGTGCAGCTAGGAGGAAGAAGTGGGCATGACAGCATGTGCAAGGCATGGCACTTACAGGGTAGGGATGGTTGAGCTTGGACAGGGATTTCCATGTGGGCAGAGAGATCGTTCAGGGGAAAGAACAGCAGGAGCTCATGGGGCAGATGAAGGGAGAGCCTGAGAGGAGCAACAGCAGGCCAGAGGTCTCTTCCAGGCTGGGCTGCCTCCAGAAGCAGGTTGGGGGAGCCATCTGCTGAGCCACCCAGGAGATCCTGAGCAGCCAGGTCCATCCCTGCTGCACACACAGAGCTCAGTCCCGTGAGGAGCTGTCAGTACCAGATGTGGCCTCGGGCTCCTGCCCCACGCTCTGCCCACAGGGAATGGGGGGGTGCTGCCGGGACCGGGTGGGAACCTGCCAGCCTCATGCTGCACCATGGGTGTACACATGTAAATGACCCCTCCTAAATCAACGCTGCCTCCAAGACTCCTCTCTAGCCTCTCACTTTTGTTATGGACCTTGACAGGGGTTTTATAGCTATATTTTTTGTCCTTTCTTTTCCTACAACTGTCATATTACTAACTGTTGACTCAATCTATCTGGGAAGCCAATCTGTCAATGTAAGTGCACTTAACCCTTGGGTGTTGTCATTAGTCAACTGGCTTTTGCTAAATAAATCTTTCTATTTCTCAAGGCTTTCTGTTGTCTCTTTCTTCTCACTGACTCTCTCTTTCTCTACTTCCTTCCCTCTCCATGCTGGGTGCCAGCACCAGCGGTGGCATCCTCTGGCCTTGTGGAGACCCCCTCCAACCTAAGCTTCCTCTCCTGTGGGACCCCTGCTTGTGGTGCTAGCCACAGGATGCCCACGAGAGCAAGGTGCCCAGAATGTTGCTGGGAGTAGAGGTGTTTCAGTCTTGCCCTTCAGCCACTGCACAGCACAGGCTTGTCTCAGGGCTGATCCAACAGCTGGAGGGTGCCAGGGGCTTCCTGGCATCTGCAGAGCTCCCCACAGAGATGCAGAGATGCTAATCGGCACTTCCAGGGGCTTGGGAAATATTTGGCAGCTGGAGAAGGAAAAATAGGGAAGAGCCTTTCTCAAAGGATGGCAGAAGTGTTGTGTAGGCAAAAAAAAGCAGTGCACGGGCAGGATCTGACTGCTTCTGAAACAATTAATTCTGCTGCTGGCAGGAGTGATGGAGCAGTGCCCTCCCGTGGCAGCTGCCTGGCTGCTGGGGCTGCACGGACACCCTGAGGGCTGCAGCCTCCTGTGCCTTGAGCTCCTGCTCCCCCAGGACCTCGGGCCTGCAGTAGAACCCCTTGCAGCTGCAGCCCTCCTGGGAGCTGTGCTGGATCTGAGTCGTGAGCAGCCACAGTGTGGGGAAGATGGGGCAGCACAGCATGCACTGGTAGCCACGCTGGATCACAGGCTGGCACTGGGAAGCAGTGAGTTTGTCCTGGACCATAATTCTGGCTCTGCTGCTGGCCAGCCTGTCCCTCTCAGGGGCTGGAAGTCATGTGAGGAGCCAGAAGAGAGGTCTTCAAGAGGTTGCCAGGTTGCTCACACTCCTGAGAGCTGGTGTCCAGGCTGGAGAAGAAGCTTCCCATGCACTGCTGGGTGGCTGTCTTGGTGCAGATGAATAGCTGTGGGATGAACCCCAGGGCTGGTAGATGCTGCAGGTGCAGGCAGGGAGCTGTTCAGCAGGACTGTGGGCCCTCAGAATGCAGAGAAAAGGGCCTGCAGTGAGTTGGAGGTCCCTGTAAGAGTCCAGCCCCCCACGAGATTGGAGCAGCACTGAGAACCCTTCCTCTCTGCCTGTGCCATGCAGTGTGGAGGTGGTTGTCTCTGTCCCAGTATGTGACCCCGGGATGCAGAGGTGGAGTTGGGCAGAGGATGCTGATGGGCAGCGAGGCCCCAGAACAGCACCAGGCTCACCCAGGAACTAGCTGGAGCCATCACACAGACCCAGTCTGACATGGAGGCAGCCATGGGGGTTTGAGCTGGCACTCCTGGGGGCAGACCCCACAGCTTCAAGGAGTCTTGCTGGGAAGACATGGTGGAGAAGCCAGTGTAGCTCATAGGTGGGGTTTGATTGTAGAGCCCTTTCCTCTGCAAGCACCTGCTGCCACCCACCACAGAGACCCAGCCTGGGCTGAGCTGAGGGAGCCATGGTGGGGTGGGCAGTGCAGAGCCCACACCGTGGGTCTCCCAAGAGAAGGCCCTGTGGCTTTACCAGGGTGTGGCTGACAAGGGACCCACCCCCATGTGAGTCCCATCTCTTCAGGCAGCATGACATACCTGAGCAGGGGGTTGGCAACACACCTCACCTGGAAGGGACAGGTGTGGAAGGGACAGGCCTCTTCCCTTGCCATTCCCCTGGTAAATGCTTGCTCGCTCTCTCTTCTTCCACAACCTGCTTCCCAAGTCACTTGGTGTCAGGTAAGAGAAGCTCTCAGTGTGTTGCCAGTGCCGAAGTGGGGCCCTGGGCTCACTGCTACCCCCTCTTGCCCCACAGTGGTCCCCTATGTATCATTGCCCTGTGCAGCCCTGGCATAGATCCTAGCTGCCCACAGCCTCTGCAGGGCTGTAGGAACATCCTCCCAGTCCCCAAAATTGTGTTCCCACAGTGCTGGTGGGCCAGCCCTGCTGGGATCACCCCTCCAGCCTGACTCACATCCTCTCTGTTCCCTTACCCCTTCCAGTGGACCAGAGCATGTTTGAGAACGCCAGCGCTGGCACAGCACCCACGCCACGGGCACAGCACGTCACCCTGCTCCAGCCCTGCCGGCCCGCTGGCAGCCAGCACCTCCGCAACCTGGGCAAGGCTGTGGGCGCCAAGGTGAACGACCTGCTGCGCCGCAAGGAGCCGGCCAGCCTGCCTGCCGTGGGAGCCATGGAGGTGAACGCCAGCGTGGGTGCTGTGCTGGGCACGGGACAGCCGGCTGCTGAGGACGGGTGAGTGTCCCCGCAGCGTGTACCCCGTGCCAGGGTCGTTGGCGCGGGCTGGAGGGGCCCGGCATGGGGCTGTTTGCAACTGTCCCTCTGTGCTTGCAGGGCTGTGGGGCTGGATGCCTTTCCCCGGCTGGACCCCCCGCCCGCCATCACCAAGAAGCGGACACCGCGTGCCCTGAAGACCCCCCAGGACATGCTCATTGCTCCGCAGCCAGAGAGGACCAGCACGAGGAGTGGCACTGATGAGCCTCCCGAACCAGCCACAGCTCACCCTGAGCCCACAGAGGAGCAGCTGGGGATGGGGGACCCGTCTCCTCCAGAATGCCCTGGTGTCCTCAGTGTGACGGGTGCCCTAGAGCCCAGCGGGGACCAGCCCACCAGTGCCTTACCCGTGCCTGACCTCATCCATAAGGGCAGCCAGGAGAGCCAGTGGCAAGTGGGTGAGAGGGCCACTGAGATGTCACCCAGCACAGAGAAGACCTCACGGAGACCAGGGCTGGAGCACGAGTCACCAGGGAGCACAGGGCGGCCAGAGCCACGTACCCCTGGCTGGGAGGTGGAGGGGGCCCATCCCGACCTACTGTCCTTCGAGTAGCAGTGGGTAGCTGTGACAGGGGTGCCATGGGGGCTGGCTCTCCCAGACTTGTCTCTCACTGCCACTTCCCTTTTTTGGGATGATTATTTTGGAAAGGGGGAAGCCTTAGAGTGGAACAAGCCATTTTTTCCCAGTGTGGGCTCTGGGGAGCCATGACAACCTGTTTCTCTCCAAATTCCCAGGAGGGGCACGGCCTGTCCTGCCATGGCTTCTGCAGCCCCATTCTGGCCCCCTATTCACCGTGGTCAGTGCCACTGCCACCCTGTCTGCAGCCAGGAGCCTTGCTGAACTGGGAGCCAAGGGGATGCGTGGGGGTAGCAGTGCCAGCCTGTCCCAAATCCTCTTGGCTCTGCTGGAGCGAGCATCCTGTGAACATCCCACAAGCGCCACAGAGGATTTCCCAGCTTACACCATGTGCTTGCTGAGATACCCCATCCTGAGGTACCAGCAGGCTCACCAGCCCTGGTTCCTGGTGAGCCAGGACAGCAGATGTGTCCAGGGCCTTCTCCAGGTGCCAGCCTTGTGGTGTTACTCTGCTGAGTGCCATCTCCTTGCAGCAGAGCTCCAGATGCAGGAGACCTGAGCTCTGGCAGGGTGAGATGGAACTCTTTGCTTAGAGCTTTTGTGTACATCCTCACCACAAAGGTGGTTTTCAGAGGAAAAGCTCCAACCCAAACGTTGGGTTGGAGGAACCCAGGAGCTCATGGATGGGCCTGCTCACAGCTCCTTCTGGGCCACACAGGGTGGTTGGGCTGAAGAAGTGTCTTCCACCACCCAAAGCCATGCTATCCCACTGAAGGAAGGAAGCTGCGAGCATGGATCCCGTTGCCCTCGAAGCAGCCACCAGTGTCCTTGGTGTGGTGATGCCACGGTGGCACTGGGGCCCTGCAGCTCTCCACTCTGGGAAAGAGTGAAGGGACGCAGAGTGGCACAGAGCCCATGTTCAGTGCTGAGGTGTGACACACCCTGTGACAATGTGATCACGCTGTGCATGGCCACCTCCACCCTCAGATACAGGTGTGTGTGTGTGCTGCCCAGGTCTGCACTGCAATGTAGGTGTTGATGGAAACCAGCACTTGTAGCCCCTCTCTGAAGAACCAGCGACTTCAATCGCTGTGATGCCAAGGTAACTTTCCCCTTAAGGGAGGGTTGTCACTCACAGCCGGTCTAGTCCCTCTATTTATGTTATCAGGGTGCGTGTGTGTGGTTTGGGACAAGAGATGCAGATTGCACAATAAATTTTTTTTCTTTTGTACCCACTGATGTGTGGCATCCCCTTGATGGGAGAGGACACCCTGCACGACCCTGGCGCCATGGCGTCATCCTGGTGGGGAGCCAGGGGGCAGAGGGGGAGTTTGGTGGTGTCCAGATTGGGGTGGAGAACGTGGCTGCCGTGCTGTGCTTGGTGCCACTGGGTGGCGGCTGGCCGCGGGTGCAGGGGACCGGATCCCGTGGGTGCTGTGATAATGGGAGCCCGCCGGTGCCCGGGCTTAGGGGGTACTGGGGAGGCGGGACCCCGACGGAAGCCCTGGTTGGTGTCTGGGCTGAGGGCCTGCGACCCCCGGCAGTGCTGAGGGCGCTGGAGCCCGCCCGTACGGGGGCAGAGAGCACCGGACCCGGGTGTACCGAGGGCCCCGCCCCGCCGAGGGCGGAGCCGGCGCCGTGCCGCCCCGTTTCCGGTGTCATGGCGGCCGGAGCGCGGCGGCGGCAGGGGCTGGGGCCGGTGCCGGAGCAGCGGCGCGGCGGCGGCGGGACGGCGATGTGAGGCGGCACGGCGCCATGTCGGGCTGCGCGTGGGGAGCGGCGCCGCCGCTGCTGGAGGCGCTGGGCCGGCTGTGGGAGGTGCAGGCGCCGCTGGGCAGCGGCTCCTCGGCCTCGGTGTACCGGGTGCGCTGCTGCGGGGACCCCCGGGCCCCCCCCGGCGCCGTCAAGGAGTTCGTGCCGCCCCCGGGGCAGCGGCCCGGGCCCGCTCGCCGCCCCGGCGCCCGCCCGCCCGCCGCCGACTGCGCCGAGTACGGGTTCCGCAAGGAGCGCGCCGCGCTCGAGCAGCTCCGCGGGCACCGCAACATCGGTAACGGCACCCCCGCACCGCGCCCCGGCAGCCCTGCCCCCCGACCCCAAACACCCCTGCTCGGGCACCCCTTGTCCCTAGAGCACCCCCCAGGGCAGTCTCCCCCTGCCAAACCGGTGTCTCCAGACCGCCCTCCCAGCCAGAGAAGGGAACTCCCAACTCCTTTGGGAATACAGGCAGCCTCGCCCCCAATACAGGCCAGTGTGCCCCTCGGATTGGCAGATTTGAGGGACCCTAGCCTGGACACCCCAAAGCAGCTTCCCTGCAGTGGGTGCTCCTGGGTACCCCACCCCTTCCCTGAGTGGGAGCTCTGCAGGTGACATCCCCAGGGTGGGCAGGAGAGATGGACAGAGCGGGTTCCTGCAGGCAGGGCACCCCAGAGTCCTCCTTTGGGCAGCGTGCCAGAGCACCAGCAAGGACTGGGTTCCCTGTGGGACAGCCGTGGGACGGTGTGTTCCCACTGTGCTACAGCTCGAGGGCTGCCTTCCTGGGAAGGGAGGAAGCCTGTATGTCAGAGGTGATTGCTGGAAATGCCAACGTTCACCAACCACTGATATTTTTTGTCAGAGTGAGATACTTTTCAATGCCATAGTGTGCCTGGACACCCAGACAGCACCTGGGTTCCCACTTTGCAAAGTTTGTCTGTTGTGGGATGAGATTGACAGGTCTCTAAAGAGTGGCACTGTGTCCTGTTTGCCCACTGGGATGTGCTTATCCATGTCCCAGAGACTGACCTTCTGAGCAGGAGTGCTCAGCCCTGTCACTTTAGCAGAGCCTGGGGAGTGTTGTAAGACTAGCCTGTCCTCTGAAGCTCGTGGCGTGAAGTGACTGCTTTTCCCTTGCTTCTTCTTTCCTCCCTGGTTCTCCATCTCTCTGAACATCACCCGTTAAAAGCATCTGAGCTGCCTGCCGCAGCTTTTGTGGTGTGGAGCAGTGGAAGGTGCTGGCTGCGTGCTCGTGACCGATGCCTGTCCCTGTGTCTCATTGTAGTGACGCTCTATGGCGTGTTCACCAACCACTACTCTGCCAATGGGCCGTCTCGCTGTCTGCTGCTGGAGCTGCTGGACATCAGCGTGTCCGAGCTGCTGCTGCACTCCAGCAACCAGGGCTGCTCCATGTGGATGATCCAGCACTGTGCCCGAGATGTCCTGGAAGCCCTGGCTTTCCTGCACCACAAAGGCTATGTGCACGCAGACCTCAAGCCACGCAACATCCTGTGGAGCGCAGAGGAGGAGTGCTTTAAGCTCATTGACTTTGGACTTAGCTTCAAAGAAGGGAATCAGGTTTGGAATGTGCTACTCTTGAGGCAAGATGTCTCTGTGTTGTTGCGTCGCTCTGTGATGTTTTCCAAGTGACCTGATCAGAGCAGGAGCTGAGCTGGTGCTGAGGGTTAACTGCAAAGGCTGAAATTATGTCTGCCCCAGACACTGAAGCTGTTTCCATTCTGCTTGCATGTCTCTGGTTTCTGTTGATGTCTTAGCCTTTGTGCTACAATTTCCAATGTTAATTATGCACTGAGAAAAGTGGCGTCTCAGCTTCCTGGAAAGTTTGCTAGTTTTTATGTGGTCACGTGAGTGGGAGCACCCAGAAATGTAGAATTCCCTTTTATCATCCCTTACCGTGTGTCATAGTAATCCAGGCTTTGCCATCAGCCTCCCTAGCCAAGTGTGTTATCTCTGGCAGTGTCCTTGTGCTTGCCTTTACTTTCACCCTATCTTCAGCAGCCTCCCTTCCTTGGGAAATCTGGATGTTTCTTTCCCACATGTATAAAAAGTCCATGATCTGGTCCTGAGTGGGCAGTATCTGTTCTTTACTGACACAGACAATTTCTGCCTGTTCTACTCTTTGTCCCATTTGCTCGTCTCCTGCTCAGTCTTCTTGCTGTCACTGTTGTTTTGGTGATACTGTGTTGTTTGTCCTTGCCCATTTTACTCTCTTCCATGGCTTCTGATGGAAGCAGAGAGCCTCAGGAGGTTCTGGTGTTGGCTTGATAGATCTTCCTTTCACTTCTCCCTCTCTCAGTAGTGACCTGTGAGGAGTCTTAATAAAGCTTTTCCATCAGGTAACCTTGTAGCACACTTGCCTTTAGTCAGTGGGTGATAGATGGTAGTTTTTTCTGTGCCTTCCTACAGTGTCCTGGTTTGTCCTTATTCCATGCACTTTACCCACTTAGCAGTTTTAAATTTATTTACTTTTTTACTGGTTTACCTGATATTGACAGCACAGCCCACTGATTGTGAATATCAGAGGGTTGTGTGGGTGACCTATCTCTGAATTCTTTGGTACAAGAGTTGTTTTCAATGTTTGGACTTCTTAACTCCCCCGTGTTGTCTTCAGTTCTCCCACATTCTTCGCTGAGTTTCTGGTGGTAATCTGTTGCTGTCTATCAGCAAAATACCCACTCTTGGTGTCCTGTGTCTAAAGCAGGTATTTTTATTTAATTCTGGTCTGTGTTTTGCTGCTTGCTATGTGAGTTGCCTCATAATAGTTGATGGGGTTTTATTTGCTTCCATGGTTTCTTCCAATCTGCTTTCTTTGGGCTGAGTTTCCTTTGTCCTTTCTCAAAAACACACTGGTTGTATGGGTGAGCTTTCTGACCTTGCTTTGAATGTGCACCAGGTACCAATATCCCGTCCCCACCCCTGACTTGGGCCACAGCCTACATGTGTAATTTCCTTATCTGAGTCAAAGACTATGCTACTTTTATTTATGACAGGCCTGCCAAGCTTATCCTTGCACAAAATTTTCTGCCATTGCTGTTTAGCAGGGAATGGTTGTACACAGAGCAAGGTCTCAACCACTTAGAGCTCTCAAAATGCTTTAGGTGGTAAGAGTGAAATTCCCTCTCTCTCTTTTTGCTGGTGCCATTGATCACAGTGTTTTCTCTATCTCTAAATGTTGTTTGGGGCCCTGCCAAGTTGCTGCTATTGCCATGCTGGAGGTTCTGCTCCCTACTGATAGGAGGAGGGACGAGGATGAGCAGTTTGTGTATCATTTTTAAGTTCATAAACCACTTTTGAGCTCTGTTGCTGAAAGATGTCTTCTGTAAACTTTATTTTCAGTCACAGAACCACATATTCTTGGTCTGAATATATTCTCGTGGTAAGAATTCCTAATCCTATGCCTTATCCAGGAGGAAATAGGCTTGCATATTCTTCTGTCATTCCTTGTGTTGCATCAGTGCATCTAAAATGAGCCCCCACGTGTTAAAAAGACCCAGTGTGCAGTTTGTCTTTGGACACTTAGAAGGCTTGGCTGGACAAAGCCACAGCTGACTGATTGGGTATTGCCTGAAAGCAGGAGACTGGACTGGAGCCTTCAGAGGAGCCCGTCCAACCAGTACTGGTGTGATTCTATAATTCCCTAACTTCTTTGGAGCGGGCAGCATGTGGGCATTTCCTCTCACTGTGCCAGCCTCGGCAGCTGGGCAGGTACTGATTGTGCAGCACTTGAGGCTTCAAGGGGAGATGGAAGAGGTGCCTTTGATGGGAAGTGCCTTTGGTGATTTCCTTGTCTGAGCATTTTAGCTGCCTGCTTCCAGACAACATCAGCACTTGAACAATGGCAGCAGCTCCTGATGCTCACTGCTCACACAGGGCTGTCTGTGCTCTCGGGCAGCCGATGTGGGAGCGTATTGGGGGTGTCCAACCCTTATTCCAAAATTTCTAGCATCGTCTGCATGTAGGAGAGGTTCAAGGGCCAGTCCACAGGGACATCCAGCCCCTTCCACCCAGCAGTGCTGTGTTTCGGTGGTCAGATGTTAGTGCTGTTTTGCTGGGAGATGTTTTTCTTCCAGACACTCCTGGTTTTCCCTCAGCACAGCAGTATAGGAAGCTGAACTGCCTGCCTTGCACAACTGGCTCTACAATGCTTTCTGTCAATTTAGCAATAGTATTTTGGGGACCCTTTGAAGGCTATCAGAACTGATTTAAGGATAGAGTGGAGAACCTGAGTGTGGAAAATCAACTTTTCCCCTGTGTTTTGTCTGCTGTAGGATGTGAAATATATTCAAACAGACGGGTATCGGGCTCCAGAGGCAGAACTGCAGAACTGCCTGGCGCAGGCAGGGCTCCAGAGCGAGACGGAGTGCACCTCTGCTGTGGATCTGTGGAGTCTGGGAATCGTTTTACTGGAAATGTTCTCAGGAATGAAACTGAAACATACAGTCCAATCTCAGGAATGGAAGGTGAGACAACTTCTTGCACCAAATGAATCCTTCTGCTTCTTGTTCATAATCTGGATTTGCAAGGTAGCACCGGGCAACTAGGTAGTGTTTCCAGGATCTTTATCTAATCCTATTGTCTTGAGAATTAAGACTGTTGAGCCTTAAAGACCCACCTGCCCCATGGGACTGGCTTGTCTGAATGCTCCTTGTGTTCAGGTTCCTGAAATAGGAGTGTTCCAGGAGTTTGGAGTCTGTGTCTTGCGTAGATTTGGTAGGTAATGTGTGCTGGCTGTAGTTGTGGCATAGGAAGAAGAATAAAATGAGTAGCTCATGACTGTCAGCTAGTTCAGCAGCACAGTGGCAGAGGAATTATTTGCTGGGTTTAGTTTAATGTTAGCTGTAATTTGGGGATCTTCTTGTAAGTCTGTATCCTGAGAGAACAAGAGGAAAGCTCTGTATTGTGAGCCTGGAACCTGACCGTCCTCTGTTCTCTGTGAAGTAACTTTTTGTGCTCCTCTTCCCAGAAAGAGTGTCCTTTCAGCATCAGAATCTCCACAGCAACAGAAGTTCCTTGCATGTGGAAACTTGCAGCTTTTGCTGGCAAATGGGAAAAAGTAGACTTGATGTGAGCCTGCTAGTTTAACATGTGAGGCTTGGGCATTGGGGATCTCTCACCAAACCCCAGAGAACCACAGCCCTCTGCATCCACTCTGCAAAACGATGGCATGTTGCAAGCTTTGCACAGTCTGGTTTGTACCTCCCTAATCACTGTTTCTTTTTCTTTCCAGACAAACAGTTCTGCCATCATTGATCGCATCTTTGCCAGTGAGGGGGTGGTTAATTCAGCCATTCCAGCTTATCACCTCAGAGACCTTATCAAAAGGTACTGCAGCATATTTGATAAATGTTGCTTACAGATGTGCTCTGTAAAGTCAAGCCTTGCTCTTAGCAACTTAGAGCCCACACCTAACTCCTTTTTCTTTTCTTTTCCTCTTCTCTTCTCTTCTCTTCTCTTCTCTTCATTTTATTTTTTTAAATTTTTTGGTTTCCCACTGTGCTGGTAACAAGTGCAAGCATTAGCAGAGATGTTTCAGTTCCTCTGATTTTGGCACAATTTGGAGTAAGCACATAGAGAGCGTCAGTCATGGTGTTGATCATTTGCTGCTTCAGTGCTTTGCACTTGCATCAGAGAGATTGCATTTGGAGAAAACTGCACACTTTGCTGCTTTTGGGGATTGATATCATAAAAATGAGAGAAGGGGCAGAAAGTGCTGCTGTCCACTGCTGCCAAGATTCAAAGGCACTTTTGCAACTCTCCTGGGGAGTCTGACAAGAGGGTTGTTTTCACTGTCTTGTGACTGTGCTCCGAGGCTACAGAGGGAAGAAGACACAACTTGGCACAAATAGCATTGGGAGCCCCTGGTAAAGCCAAGTTAGGGATATTCTCAGGCAAGCTCTGGGTTTTCACCTGCTTTGAATCCCATTTGAGAAAAGCTATGGGAGCACCTTGCAGTGTGATAACTCTTATGAGACTGCATGTATGCCTGAAATGTGGGATGAATGGCCTGAGGATGTGGAGCTGGAACATTCTGTGCTCCTTTTAGCTTTGTAAGTGGGCAATTTTCATTGCTTGGTGCTGAGAGACATCAAGAAGGAAAGCCTGCTCCGCCATCTACGCAAAATGCTTTCAGGGGATCCTTCTGGTGCACTTCAGCTGCAAATTGCAAGATATGCTTCCCACTCTTCTCCTTGTGCCATAAGCACCCCAAAGATAGGGTGTTCCTCTATGCCAGCTTCCAGCCTGAGTGGAGTGTGTCAGTGCAGGAATGTCACATGCATGAACATAAAGGTGTCTTCTCTTACAGCATGCTTCATTGTGACCAAGGAAAACGAGCCTCTGCTGAGAAGGCTTTATGCAGCCCATTCTTCAGCATTCCCTTTGGTAAGCTGTGGCTGTGGCCCCTGCTCAGGACTCTCTCAGCATGTGCTGGAAGCAGCACAGAGGGCAATTAACTGTTGTTGTTGCTCTGGCCTTGTCGCTGCTCCTCTGTGGCACTTGCCAGCTCTCCGTGGCGTCACAGGAGGGAGGTCAGAGTGATGCCTGTGCTCCCAGTGCTGCTCTACTCCTCCAGCCCCACAGGCTGTCACTTTTTCCTAGCTGAACTCTGATCAAACTCTGCCCCCAAGAGTGTATTGGCAGCAGCATTCATCTGAGGGCACAGAAATAACCAGGATATTTACCTAACATTCTGACTGTTGAGGTGCATTTGAAGAGTGCAGTGCTATTTATGGTGAGGGGATGGCTTTTCTTACACCAGCTGTTTCCCAGTTCAGAAATCACCAGGAATATGAGCACCTTGGGCCTGGGCTGATGGTGGCATCTGCTGCTGCCTCTGCACAAGTGGTTTGTGGTGGCAGCCTGTTTCTGCAGTGACTGGCCTGGCTGGCCTGCAGTAACCTGTGTGGCAGATCATGGACAGATGTCACTGTCACTTTCATCTAGTGCTGTCCCTTTGATTTAACAAAATAGTGGTATTTCCTCAAGACCTCCCCATGTGCATTGCAGGCAGTCAGCAAGGATGGGCTGAGACGTCCCTATTTAGGCTTGTGTCCTTCCCTGTTTTCTGTTCCAAATGCAACTGAGTAGCATTCTCCAGAGCTTGTCTGCTTTCAAGAGCACCAGGGAGGAACTGTGCATCCCGGTTTTCTGAAGCATAAATTAATGCTTCAGGATGAGCTAGCATTTCCCCCTGAATCTTAGCCCTGCTTTTCTTAAGCTCCTTGGTGCACCTTGCAGGCAAGATTGTTAAGTATTGCTTCTTGTAGATACTGATATTTCTGTATGTCAGGCAAAGGTAACAAACTCATTCCTGTTTCTAAACTTCACATGTGTCTCAGAAGCTGGAGCTGTTCTAATCAAAGCTGCCTTCCATGGCTGAACCTTGCAGCCAGTACTGCTTTAGAGCAGAGGGAATTGTATATTGGCAGTGCTTTCTGGGCTGGTTTTAAACACACAGACCTCTAACTGTACTGAGAAAGGTGCTTCTGTGGTTAGTGCTTGGAGTTTTTAGAAGAGCTTCCATTTTTCTTAGTTCTCTTTGCTGCTTCTTTGACAGACTTGCACATATGCTTGTCTGCACAAAGAAGCATTTACTGCTGCTTTCCCAGCAAGTCAGAAAATGACCAGTCATTGCCTTTCACTTGGACACAGCTTTTCTGTTTAGAGCAAAGACAGCTGAGAATAGCTTTCCTTGTCATATACAGCTAAGTCCTGACTTTCCAGTTCATCAAGCTCGTTCCTGTGTTGTCAGTGTGATTGGTGTCACCTGGCATTTGCAGAGGAGCTGGGCAGAAAGTACCTCCTAGGGCAGAGGGGGATTGCCAGAAATGTTTTTGTCACTTGGGTACAAGAAGACCAGGTGTCTCAGTTCTAGGGGCTAGTTTGTCTCCCTCTCTCGAAAAAGACATATGAAATGAAGGACAGATTTACTTTAGTGTCTGTCTTTTCTCCCATGTAGCAAGTAACAGGAGAAGAAGAAACAGCCTCAGGTTGCCCTGGAGGAGGTTTAGATTGGTTGTTAGGAAAAATTTCTTCAGGGAAAGGGTTGCCAGACATTGGAACAGGCTGCCCAGAGAAGTGGTGGAGTCACTATACCCATTAAAAGATGTGTAAATGTGTCACATCTGGGGACATTGTTTAGTGGTGGGTTTGGCCATGCCAGCTTGGAGTTGATAATTTAAAAGCTCTTTTCCAACCTAAACGATTCTATGATTCTGCAAATAAAAGGAGTAGCATATAAGACCATGGTGACACTTAAATGTTCTTTCAGTCTTCAGTTCATCTGATGTGTCTTGGTTGCAAATAGTCCTATGGAGGAAGTCCTAGAGGTGCACTAGGGGCTGGAACATGCCTGGTTATGTGAAGACAGCACCTTTCTTCAATGGGCTGCCCTGAGAACTGTCTGGGCATCATCTCTACTGATAAGGCCTTCCACACTCTGAGCTTTTCCTAACGGCTCTTCCATGACAGGCAGGAGATTTACAGCATCTCTGCTTGCCTTGCATCTCTTCCTGCACTGTGAGATCAACATCTGACTGTCAGCTCCCTCACAGGCATCGTGTGCTTAGCTGGGAAAAGCATTTCGTAGAAAATAACAGCTCACTTTGCAGGCATGGTCAGAAGGCTCAGACTGGAGAAATGAAGCCATTTCCCTTTTCTCTCCCCTCTCACTGTGAAGTGGCAGAGCTGTGACATCCTGCTATTTATGTTCAGCTGTTGTAGCTGCCAAGACAAACAAACACATCAACACTCTCAGAGTACTGCAAGTTGGGTGCCCAGATCTTAAATTCATTAAATGGCCTGTCACTAGTGTACAGGAACATGAAATCAAGCTTTTTTTCCTGTAGAAGTCCCTGTGGCTTTAGGTTTCTGGAGGGCTGATTATCCTCCAAATGTGACTCTCCTAGCTTGTCATTAGCCTTTTCTCCTTGCCTGTTGCCTTCTCCCACAGTGGCATCTGTGCTACCCTGTTCCAGGCCATCCTGGAGCTGCTTGTTTTCTAGAGCCAAGTGCCCCATGCCCAACACCCAGAGGGTTTTATTTCTGCTCCTGTGAAGTCCTTCAAGGATCACTGCTTACACACCTTGGGACCGTGCCTGATCCTACAGCATTGCATTGTTTAAGTAGCTTAAGTATGGGGGTCTTCAAAACAGTGGATTACAGCTGGATTTTGGGGGGAGGAGGATTTAGATGGTGTTCAGGGAAGAACTAAAAGCTATTCTACGGAGATCTGAGGCCCATGCTGTAGCAGAGCTGAAGAATTGGAATTAGGGAAGCTGGCCAGCCTGTTTTCAGCTTGTCTGGGAGCAGTGACAGGAGAGGCAGTTGCAGAATATTCCTTTGATCTTCTCACATCTCCATATATATGGGGTAGTTTGTTCAACTAGCATAATTCTTGAGGTCACATCAGTTTCTGAGACTGGGCTAAGTAGACACAATTCTAGCTTTAATTTGAAAAGCAATTTCAGATGCTAGCCACAGAATAATTGCAGAGTGCACTGAACCCTTTGGAAGTGTCTCTCAGTGCACAGGTAAAGATAGGCTGGAAATGGAGAATTCAGACTATAAATACAGTTAATAGTGGAGAGAAGCAAAACTGTAGTACAGAGAGCAGTAAGTGCTTGAGTATCACAATGTGTATTGAGTCAGCTTCCTCTTTGCTTGCCCCTTTGACATTGACTTTGTTTCTTTAATTCTGTGGGTGTCAAACAGCTCCCCATATTGAAGACTTGGTGATGCTCCCCACACCTGTGCTGAGGCTGCTAAATGTTCTAAGTGATGCTTCTCTGCAGTGTGAAGAAGAATATGAAGGTTGGTGCAATTTCCATATAGCAATATTGTCTTACAGACCTTGTTTTCTGTGGCTCTGGGGATGTGAGAGCAAGAACGAGAGCAATTAATAGGCACAAGAACAGCAAACAGCTGCCCAGCTGAGCTTTGGTTGCAAGGGGTCAACTGCACCAACAGAGAATAGATTGAGACAGAGAAAAAGCAGAGCTTGTAGGGAATTCTTGAAGAATCCCAGATTTTAAAAAAAAAAATTATTTTCTTCTTTGGTTAGATGCCCACCGAGTTCACAGTGTGTCTGTGGCTCTGAGCTTCTGCTGGATATGTACAGGACTCGGAAGCCCAATAGCACAGATCCTTAAAAATTTGCTGATGAACTTACTCAAGATCTCAGCAGAGAACTAAAATTTCTCACTGGAGTTCCTAAAGTGTGGTGGATGGAAGGCATGGTGGTGGGATTTGTGTTTCTGCGTGCTGTCAAATCCACGTGAGCAGCACAAGTGAGAGGGCTCTGGGGACACGAGCTGAAAGGCCGAGTTCTGCTCACACAAAGAAGGGATTGTGCCAGCTCCTTCAGTTCCCCTCCTCCAAGTGCCATGGCAGGCACTCCTAAATCCCCAGTGTTTTAGCTACTGGAACCTGCTGCTGGAGGTTCACTGCCTGTGGGTCTCTGTTCCTGAGCCTCAGTTCAGACACTTCCATCTCATTACATGGCCATCAGTCAGTGTCAGCTTCTGCTGTGTCACCTGGTGCTTGTTTATTTTAAATTGAGAGGAAAGCAATATTTGTTGTCCGGGCTGTGTTCATGTCGCCTTCGCTTGTTTCTTGGCTCAAGAAACAAGTGGTTTGCAAAGTGAAAGACAACCAGCTCTTTCCTTTCCCAGATATCCTGGAAGACATAAAGGAGGAGTGTCAGAAATACGGACCAGTGGTTTCCTTGCTTATTCCAAAGGAGAATCCTGGTAAAGGCCAAGTAAGTGAATGAGGGGAAGGAGCTTTGTGTTCCTACATACACTCCATGCTGCAGGACTGCTGCTCAGTGCCTGGAAATCTCCTGGCTGATGGCAGTGCTAAAAATAAATGACTGTTTTGAAGGACAGCACAGGTTCCTTCCTGGTTATGTAAGGTTACCTAACCTGGGAGGTGCCTAGTCAGCTTTAGCATGAATAGAAGGAATGAAGAGGAGAAGCCAATGGCTGGGAGAGGAGCTGTGGAGGGTATAGACCACCAGCATACTTTCTCCCACCTTACTAAATGGAGGAGCAGGAGATGAAATCCCAGTTTAGAGATTCAACTCTTACCTCCAGTGCTCTCTGTTCAACCAAGGGTGGAGGGGAAAAAATCTGTTTAGGAATGGTTTCCTCCATTGCAGAGGTGGAAGGGGGCGAGTGGCATGGTGCACTGGAAGTCCTACTTCTCCTCTCTCTCTCTTTCAGGTCTTTGTTGAATATGCAAATGCTGGTGATTCCAAAGCTGCCCAAAAAATGCTGACTGGAAAGATTTTTGATGGCAAGTTTGTTGTGGCTACGTTTTACCCACTGAGTGCCTATAAGAGAGGATATCTGTACCAAAACTTGCTGTAGGCAGTAGCAACAATCAGGAGAGTTGTCTTGCTCCTCTTTCTCACGTGTTTTACGACTGAATGTGCAAAAGAGCTTCCTAGCCCTGCTTCCAAGTCATCTGTGAAGGAGAGGTGCAAAGGACTTGAATGGGCTTTGGAACTTTACTGCTGCTTTGTGATGTGCTGAGGAGGCCGGGAGGCTTTCAGCGCTGTGTGTGTGCTGTGCTTGCTCATTTACAGGGGGTGTGGCTCTGCCCGAGGGCATCTGGGGGGCAGGAGTGGGGACAGGGGGAGCCCCGGAGGCCGAGCAGATCCTGGCAAGGGCTTCTCAGTGATTTGAAGCGAGACCAGAGTCTTAGCCTTAGTGCTGGGCTTGGCTCCGCGGAGAGGATTTCTTTGTTAAGCTTTCCTGTAACCAAATCCTCCTCTCCAGTGTTGGAGGAGGAGGAAGGCTTGCCTGCTTTTTGTTGATACCTGTTATAAATAGAGAAGCAGAAACACCATCCTCTCTAAACCAGGAGGACTTTTGAGTCTTCTCCTCGCATAGAGCAGAGGAAGGCAATGAAATTGGATCTGCTGAGCCTGTGGGGTTACCCTGTCCTCGTGACCTGAGCAGAGCCACGCAGCTGATGCTGGGCTGGGCAGTGACATGTGGATGATGCTGCCTGTGGGGAGCTGAGCTTGCTTGTATGCCTGGGGTGGGCTGGGACTGGTGGTGGAGACGTGGTCAAAGCAGTGCCAGCCTCAGTTCCAACACAACCTGTAAGCACTTTGTAGCCTGAGTAGATGTGAAAACCCCGCCGCGTGGATTCATCTTTCTAGCACGTAGCCTGTGCTGGCCCTGATGCTCCCTAGCTCTGATGCCAAATGATCTGTGATGTGTAAGCGTCTTTCGGTGATATTTTTGGAAAGGAGTGCTGCAACACACAGTATTCTTTGTGTCACAGCAGGACTCCTGCCTTGGGAGTCTTATAAGAACAAATATTTGTCTGCTGTAGGTCCCACGCTTGGCTTTTCTGTGTTGTGCGTTTTGGTTTTGCATTAACCCAGTAAGACTTGTAGATTAGAAGCACTGACACTTTTGGTCCTTCAAAGGTTACAAAAAGGGCTTGAGGCAATCTGAGATCCTGTAGGGAAAGGGCTTAATCAGTCATCAGGCTGGACTGGCCAGGAGAAGGGCTTTCACAGTGTCAGGGACAACAGCCACATGCCTTTGGGGAAGATACTGTGGTGAGCAGCATCACTTCCCCCAGAGCACGCTCTGCTCCTGTGGCTTCAGTCAGCTGCTGCCAAGGGGCAGGCAGAGGCTCTTTGCCAGGGATTTCCAAACCCATGCACCCGGCAGAGCCTCTCCCTCCAGGGTGGGCACTCTGCTCCTGATGGGCACAGTGTGAAACAGCCCTGTTTAGAGAGTCACCAGTGTGACTGGCTTGTGGTCTTGGCCCAGTTTTAGTGAGGAGGAAAGCCTTCCTGAATTCTTTTCTCCAGATGAAATACTTGCGGACAGCTGCCAGAACCATCCCTGACCTTCCCTGGAATACCTGAATTACCTTGCAGTTTACTGTTTGCATCTTGCTGATGCTGGACTTGATGGAATCCTGCACTTAAAAAGTTCCTCTTGATTTTTTGCCCTGTGTGTGGTGTGTCAGGAGATCCAATGTCTGTAGCATTTCATGAGTCTGAGTTGCTCTCTGTGCTGGTGTATAGTGCTTTCTACTGTGGCCCTTACCAAACTCCCTCAGAAAGGACCAATCTCTGAATTCTTCTGTTGCCTTTGAGATGGTGGGCTTGCCAGGGAAAAGAAAAAAATAAAATTCCACAATGAGTTTTAAGGTGTGATTTGCTGATGAGATTTTTCTGGGAATGATGCTGCTTTGGTGTACATAGCTGTTCAGCAGCCTTTGCATAGGTGGGGTGTGTGACTCGTTGCTTTTAATTTAACTGTCCTGTGAGTGAAGCACCTTTTAGTGTCTGGGAGGAATTGAATGGTAACTGGGTGAGGGTTTCTCCTGTGTGGAGAGCCGTGTTTAAAGTATGGTTGGGTCTTGGCTGACTTTCTCAGCTCTGCATTACTGCTGTCCCTGGGGGTTGAGCCAGGGATCGGAGCGCTTTGGTGCAGACATGCACGTGTTGAATGCTGCCATGTCAGCAGCACTGAGCTGGCAGGAGCAGCCCAAAGCTCCTGCTCTGCTGAGTGCCAGCCCAGGTGGGGCCACAGGGAGCTCCCCTGGGTGCAGGGTGTGATGTCTGTCACTTTCAGCAACACTGGGACAGGGAGATGCTGGGATGCAGGTGTGGAACTTAAATGTCTTCAAAGTTCTCACGTGCATTTGTCTAGGACTGTGAGCTGCTCTGTCATCTTTCAAGCATGACTTTCAGTCAGAATTCTTTCATCTAAAGATAGAGCCGTGCCAGGATTGATCTTCGGAAAGGAGCTACAGCCTGTTCCTGCAGCATGGCAGCTCTTCCCACCAGAGTTTGGCTGGGGTTTTGTTCAGCTTCTTTAACAGAGGCTAAATAAATCCTCATGATGCAAACTCCTGCTACTAGACATTTTTCTCCAGATGTTCATTGACCAGGCTTGAGCACTGAGCTGGGTAAAAAACCCCAAAGCTGCTTTTCTTTATATTCCTCCTGGCGAGAGCTGAAGATGTTGATCTCTGTCCTGTCACTGGATCCACCCTTCTGCAGGCTGTGGGCTGCAGGGAGGTTTAGAAGCATTGTATTGTTACTTCTCACACTCTGCCTTCAAAGACTTATTCTATCAAGATGAAGCTCACTTTGGTGTCTCAGTGACCTGTTGGTGTCTTGGCATAAGTTTTAGCCCTGCTAAAACCTTTGAGTTCCTTAACTCTAGATTGTGTCTGCAGTATGCATGGTGATTCGGTCCAAGGCGCCTGTTGTGTGTCTGGGATGGGCCTGGCTTTCCTCATCTCCAGATTCCTGCTTGCTTGAGGTGCACAAGTGTTGAGGCTTTCCGCTCACATGCTCGCTGGGTTTCCTGGTCTGTGCTGCTCCCCGCAGTAACCCTCAGTGTAGCACCGACCTACATAGTCCTACCCGAGTTGTAGGGTAACTGCTGTTTAAATCACTGGCCAAAGCACAGGTCAGCTCCAGTCTTAGCTCTATTCCTAATTTTGTTCTCACTGGTCTTCAGCCTCGTAACAAACATAGCCTGAGCCCCGTGCTGTAGCCAGGTTCTCTCCAGAGGGTTCAGTACAGGTGCTGCTGCTGTGCCGGATCCTGTAACCACGTGCCTCCCTTCGGGTTCGATGTCAGTCGTGGTATCGCGTCACGCACCATTGCTGAGCAGTGTGCTTGGTACAGGTGATTAATAAACGATGCTTCAGTACGAGGTGGTTGTCCAGCGTGCCCTTCTTGTGGGACACTGAAATGTCGTGTAGCTGAGCAAGTTCTCTGTCACCGAGCACCAGGGCCTCAGTCTGGGGGACAGGACTGGGACCCGGCCATGGCAGTGTTGGAGTTTGTCCTGGGAGACCATGGCTGTCAGAACTTCCAGTTCCAGTGAGGGGTGGTCGTAGCTTGGAGGCGGGGAACCGTGGGACGGAGGGGGCTGTTAACATTATTATTAGGCTTTAACGAAGTAAGTTCATCGAAGGAGGGGAATTTCACCACAGCTATTGGCTCAGCAGCAGGACATCTTCCCCTTTCTCCTGTGGCTGGAAGGGAATATGCAAAGTATCACCTGCAAAGTACCATCGAGTTCCCCCTCCCTGCAAGGGTTTCCACGGAGCCTGGACGTGCTGTCTCCACTCTGCTTCCTCCATGCTCCTTAGCATGTGTCTGTATGGGCAATCACCTCGGAATACGTTTCAATTCATGCCAACTGCATTCCATCCAGTAATTGTGCTTTACCCTGTAAAGCAGTAACTGTGATTTCCTGTAATTTCCATACTCCTGTTATAACTCCTGTTAAGACACTAATAAAAATCTTCACATTCCTCTGGTTGCACTCGCAGTTAGCTGTCCTCAGCGTCCCGGGGCAATCTCCCCAGCCCCACACGCCGGGGTGGCCTCTGCGTGGCCGGAGCGCACCGTGTCCCCTCCCGGGCACTCGGGGCTCGGCTTGCTGCGGCAGCCCCGCTTACCCACGCCCCAAGGGGCACGTCCCACCCTGGCGCTGGCGTGAGGGTTCCCCGCACGATGATGTCCACAGGCGAACCGCCTGGTGAGGCAGAACGTCCCCGGGAGAGCTGCGGCTTGCACAGCGCCCGGGGCCGCCGCCGGGGCCCGCGTGGGCCGGGGCGGCGGCGGGTGAGCAGTTTTTTGGCTGCAGCCCGCTCTGACACTGGCCCGTCCCGGCACCGAGCCGGGCAGAGCTCCAGGGGCTCCAGGAGCTCAGGGTGCGGCTCCCGGGGGTGCCCCGTGCAGGGCCGGCAGCTGGACTCGGTGTCCCTGAGGGTCGCTTCCAGCTCAGCGCGTCCTGTCATTCTGGGGGTACCACGGGGCCCCGATGACGGCAGGAGCGCTGGTGCGTGTGTCATCGCTGCTGACGCCTCAAGGCTGCCGGGCCTGGCCGGGCTGACTCCTCCTCCGCAGGGACCTCGCCGGCGCATTTTGGGGTGGATTTGGGGCTTTTCCCTCCCCTCTCGCCGCCCCCGATCCCGCCGCGGCCGCGCGCTGACGTGGCGCGCGTTGCCATGGCAGCCAGCGGCGCGCGCCCCCGCCGGCGCAGCAGCGGCTGCTCCGATTGGCGGGGGCGCCGCGAGGGGGGCGGGCCGTCCCGCCCCTCCCCCGGCGCCCATTGAGTGAGCGGCGGGCACCACGTGGCACGGGCCCCGGCCATTGGCCAGCGGGGAGCTATAAAGGGCGGCGGCGGGCGGCGGCGGCCCCGCGGCGACGGCGGGCGGCATGGAGGCGGTGGCGGCTGAGGGGGACGCGGCGGCGGAGGAGCTGCGGGAGCGGCTGGCGGCGGGCGGACAGGACCATGTGCTGCGCTTCTGGCCCGAGCTGGACGGCGCGGCCCGCCGGGCGCTGGCGACCGAGCTGTGCCGCATGGACGTGGCTGAGATCAACCGGTTCTTCCTCCGCGCTCGCGGGGACGGCGGCGGAGCGGCGGCTTCAGCAGGGCTGGACGCGCGCATGGAGCCGGTGCCGCGGGACGTGCTGGGCAGCGCCTCCCGCGACCGCGGACTGGTGCCGCGCTGGGAGAGCCGCGGTAGGTGCGCGGGGCGGCGGGGCTCGGCGCGGCGCGGAGCCGGCGCGGAGGGCCCCACGCGTGTCTGCTCCCCCAGGGCTGGCGGAGATCGCGGCGAGTCGCGTGGCCGCGCTGCTGCTGGCCGGCGGGCAGGGCACCCGCCTCGGCGTCCCCTACCCCAAGGGCATGTGCGACGTGGGGCTGCCCTCCCGCAAGACCCTCTTCCACCTCCAGGCCCAGCGCCTGCGGCGACTGCAGCAGATGGCGGAGGAGCAGCACGGCACTCCTTGCCACATCCCCTGGTGATTCCCGGTCTCGGGGGGACAGGGCTCGTGGAGTGGTGTCGGCGGGGTCCGGCTGGCTCTGGTGGATCAGGGTCCTGTAGATAGGCATAGCCCTCTGGGTGTCAGCAGCCCGCGGTTTTCTGGGGTGGTGCAGTTCCCTTTGGCAGCCCGAGGTTAGGCTGGGTTGGTGCAGAGCCCCTTGGCAGCCCCTGGGTTGGTGCAGAGCCCCTTTGCAGCCCCTGGGTTGGTGCAGAGCCCCTTGGCAGCCCGAGGACCATGGACTGGCATTGCCCCTGTGTTGGTGTCAACACTTTGCAATGGGCATAGCCCCTTAGAGTGAGTGGTTTCAAGGCTCAGGGTGGCACTGACGGGTCCCACATTGTCAGACTCAGTCCCATGGCCCTTTGGGAAAGGTTTTCATGTCCCCATGCAGGACAGCAGCCATGAGGTGCTGAGGTGCTTTGTACACAAGGCACGAGCTGGCCACTGCAGCTGGGTGTCCCATGCACGGTGTTGTATGGTTTTGGAGATACGTGTTGCAAGGAAGGGTGAAACCCTTCACTGGCTTGTCAAAATGGTGGGTTCACAGCAGGTCACATCTTCTAAGTGTGGAGTAGGGGAGGCATGTCCTGGGTGTTCTCCACATTTGGAATGAGGGGTGTGAGACCCTGCTTCTCCTCCCTGCTCATTGGGTGTCTTCTACTCTGCAACAGGTACATTATGACAAGTGGCCGCACTATGGAGTCCACCAAGGAGTTCTTCCAGAAACATCGGTATTTTGGCTTGAAGAAGGAGAATGTAATCTTCTTCCAGCAGGGCATGCTGCCTGCCCTGGGATTTGATGGGAAAATCCTGCTGGAGGAGAAGGGCAAGATTGCTATGGCACCAGGTTGGTGGCCAGGGGTGAGGCATGGTGTTGGGGAGCAGCTTTTGGAACTGCTGTCTTCACTGTGACCTGGCCCATGGCTGACTCAGGCTGGGAGTTGTCTGTGTCTGCCCTGGCAGGGAGGACCAGGGTGGGGTATGGCTGGGCTGATGGCCCTCCACATCAGCCCGTGGGGAAGGAGGATGAGCGTGGGTGGCTGACAGACAGTGGGGCGTTCCCTCTGCAGATGGCAACGGGGGCCTCTACCGGGCCCTGGGCTCACACGGCATCATGGACGATATGGAGCGGAGGGGGGTGCAGAGTGTCCATGTCTACTGTGTGGACAACATCCTGGTGAAGGTGGCTGACCCCAGGTTCATCGGGTTCTGCTTGGAGAAGGGAGCAGACTGTGGGGCCAAGGTATGGTTTTGGGAGTAGGCAGGCACTGCTTCTGCACAGCTGGGTGGGGTCTGTCCTGCTCCTTGCCTGCCTTCCCTGACTTTTCACCCTTCGTTTGCTGGCTTGCCACAACCAGGAGGGATAGCTAAGTACCTGGAGCTCGCTGGTGAAGTAACACGTGCTGCCACAGTCCTGCCTGCCCCTGGCATCCTGCTCTTCTGCCTTGCACAGGAATATGACACCAACAAGCCCAGGGCTTGGAGGTGCCCCTGGGGTCAAGAGGCTGCTTGAGAGCCCTGTGTAGCTGCCTGGCACACACTCAGATGCTGGGCAGCTCTTCTCTGGGTGGCTGTGGCTAGCACAGGCAGACAGGATCCTTGCCATAAGCTGCCAGGTGTCCCCAGCCTGACATCCTGGGCACCAGCCCAGGACATGGGTGCAGCTGACACAGAACCCAGCCCCATGTCTTGTGTATAGAACACTGCACACTTAAAGCTTTACTTAAAGACTGACAGCCAAATGTTTTGTTTGCATTGGGCTCGGCTCTGGCAAACAGGCGAAAGGACTTACTGGTCTTGCAGCTTTCAGAGGGTAAGCTGAGAAAGGGAAGGCAGTTTCTTCTCCTGGCCTGCATGAAAGAAAGAGGAAATAAACCTTAGCATGCAGAAAGGAGAAAGTCCTGTGCCCCTGCTCTGTGGTGACAGCGGTGGGATTTGCTGGGGTATCTCATAACCCAGATGGAGGTGTGTGAGGTGCAAGGAGGAGAGGAAGGTCAGGGGGATGGCTCTGCTGAGCCAGCAGCCTTCTGGTTGTGAACAGCAAGCTGACTAAAAATATCCATGCCTGCTGCCAGCTGCACGTTAGCTTGGTGCCACATCCTGCTGTGCCCTCTGGGTGTGTCTGACACCTGTCACCCAGCCCTGCCATCAAAGCCTCCTCTAATCCCCACTGCCAGAAGCACCTGGGAAGGGAGAGCTCCAGCATCACCATCCCAGCAGAGGAAAAAGCCTTTCTAAGTAGGGCCCTCTGTTTCCAAGGGAGTGTGTTTGAAGCGTGGGGCTTTGGGTGCCTTTCCCTGACAGTGCTTTCCTTGGGCAGGTGGTGGAGAAGACCAACCCCACGGAGCCGGTGGGCGTGGTGTGCCGGGTGGACGGCGTGTACCAGGTGGTGGAGTACAGCGAGATCTCCCTGGCCACTGCCCAGCGGCGCGGCCCGGACGGGCGGCTGCTCTTCAACGCGGGCAACATCGCCAACCACTACTTCTCCACTGCCTTCCTGAAAGATGTGGTCAAGTAAGGGCCTGCTGGAGCTCCAGAACAGGAATGCTGGCGCTGAAGTGCTGCTGCCGAGCAGAGCTGGCTGTGCCTTGCTTGCTGCTGGTTGAGCTCCAGGCGTGCTGGGATGAGGCCCCTGCAGAGCTGGTCCGACCCCTACCTGTCTGCACAGCCCCTTCCTTGAGATAAGGGTGCTCTGGGCCGTATCTGGATGCTGCTTCCAGGGTGCAGGCATGTGGGGCTGTCTCCTGCTGCTGTGGGGATGAGCAGCCTGTGCCTTGGGCAGCTGGGGTCAGAGCAGGGCAGCCATCCTGCTGCAGCCGTGTCTGAGCCGGGGATGTGGCTTGCTGGGACAAGTGACATCTCTGTCTTGGCCCGTTGCAGCACTTACGAACCGCAGCTGCAGCACCACGTGGCTGAGAAGAAGATCCCACATGTGGACATCACTACAGGGCAGCTAGTCCAACCTGAGAAGCCCAACGGGATTAAGATGGAGAAGTTTGTCTTCGACATCTTCCAGTTTTCCAAGTATGTCCTTTGCTCTCCATGGGGAGCCTCTGGGGTTGTGCCAGGGTGTGCCCACTGGCGATGCCCCGGGACCAGGATAGGGTGGCAGCTGGAGGCATGGGTGTTGCATGCCTCTTGCTGGTCTGAGCCCTGCTCCTGTGCCAGAGGGACATCTGTTGACCCTACAGGCCAGGCCCTCCCCTCCCTCCTGCATGGCTGTGGAAACAGCCCGTGGGTGTGGGCTGGGGGAGGGCTGTGGGCCCAGCTCAGTCACCCTGGCAGGAGAAGCAGGCACAGTTTCCAAACCTGACCGTCCCATGCTGTGTTCCCGCAGGAAGTTTGTGGTGTACGAGGTGCTGCGTGAGGATGAGTTCTCTCCCCTGAAGAACGCAGACAGCCAGAATGGCAAGGACAACCCCACCACAGCCCGACATGCCTTGATGTCCCTGCACCACTGCTGGGTTCTCAATGCAGGGGGGCACTTTGTGGACGAAAATGGCACACGCATCCCTGCCATCCCTCGGTGAGTTGCTTCTCCTGTCACTTCTGCTCTTTTTTGGGCTGGATATTAAGCACAAGGCAATCCCAGCACTGATAACAATGTCACAGAAGCAGCCAGCTTTGGGTCCCCTCTCCTGGGTGATCTGTGGAGCAGAGCTGGGTGTGAGCTCTGTGGTGACAACAGGAGTGGTGCTCAGTCAGCAGCAGCTTTCCTTCTCAATTCAGCACCTATGAACTGAATCCTGTCAGCCTCCATTGCACAGCCAAGGTCGCCTCTGCGGGGAGGAAGTGGCTCCCTAAAAACAGAGCACGCCAGCGGGTCCATGCAGCAGCCAGGCTGGCAGCAACGCATCCCTCAACCACGAGACCTCCCACCACCCTCTGTAGGGATCAGTAGACCCCAGACTCGTTTTGCTGTTGTTCCTCCCTTGCTAACCCTTGTTTATTCCCATGTAGCATCACAAACGGAGGGTCAGCTGCCAGCCCAGCAGATGGCAATGACAAGTAACTATCCATGTCCCAGGTGCATGGTGGCGGGGCTGTGCTTAGGGACTAACGGGCTGCGGGCGGAGCGGCGTGCCAGGCTAACGGGGTGGGGGGCGCATGTGGGCGGTGGGGCATGTCACCCCTGGGGACAGGGGATGCCGCTTCTCATGGTGGCGGGCGCAGGCAGCGCTGCTCCCTGCTGGGCTCCTTTCCGCAGGGATAACTGGATGGGGCTCATGCTGTTGGTACAGATGCAGAACGGCAGCAGCCTGATGCCGACTGCACGCAGCCCCCAAAGGTCACCCCGCAGGCAGGGTGCTGTTGGCAAACACCCTGGCGTGTCCTTTGATGCCACTCCCCTGTTTGTCACGGCACGGCAGGGACTGGTCCCGGCCGGTCCCAGAGCTGGGGATGGCTGCCATCTCCCGATGTCCGCCAGGCGTCCAGGCAGACCGAAACGGGATTAAAAACATGAAGCAAACGTCAGGCAGGCTTTGATGTAGCACGCGTGAATCTGAGCACAGCAGCCAGCTGGGCTTTGTGTGACTCCAGCTCTTGAGTTTGGAAGATCCAGAGTGTGACACTAGGGAAAGCCCCTGGCTCAGTGCTTGAAAGTTTACAGGAATACACAGGGAAGTTTTAACTCTTTCGTTGTGTTCTGTAGGCACAGGCATGCTGGGACTTGGAGCTGGTGAGTGTAAATGACTCACAGAGTAAGCAATCTTGCTCCCTTCCCCTCTTTCGGAAGCTTTATCTTCACGTACTTTCTGGTGGAATACAGCTGTTTTATCTCTTTTAATTCCAGACTCCAGGTGTTTTCAGGCTTATGAGTAAGCCATCACACTAGTTAACATGCAGGAGAAAGGCTGCACTTTGTCCCACATTTACCCTTCATTACCAGTTAATGCCAATTTTTTTTTTTTAAACTACTATCTTGAATCTAACGCTCAAGGTAAATACCAGTGTGGGTTGGGATGGGTGAGTTTTATTTACTGACACCTGCGACAGGAGGGGGCTGAGTGACTGCGTGGCAGAGGAAGGAGCTTTGACCTGAGTGAAGGGAGCATTGTCACAGATGGCATCCTGCCATGTCTGCCTGGCTGCTGGGGCCCCTGGCTGGGAAGGGCCAGCACCCTGGGGTGCTGTTGCCATGGCTGCTTGTTGGGTCCACACAGCTGCACCCCCACATTTACATGCCAGCTGGATCCAGGGATCATCCAAGCGTGTCCTATGAAGGCTGGTGGCAGCAGGAGCAGGGTCAGGGACCCCACACAGGCTCCTGCCCAGCAGTGCTGCTGCAGTGGGCAGCACTGCTGTGGTTCTGACATTTTGCTCACCAGCTCCATCTCACAGGCAGAGGAGAGGAGCCAAGATAGTTGGTCTAACAGGCTAAGGCAGGAGGAGCAGACAGTGCTGCAGGGAGTGTTTCTGAATGAGCAGAAGGGCTTACCCTGTGCCCTCAGGTTGTGCTTTAAGCTAGAGAGGGCTTAAAGCAAGACCTCTTGCTTTATGGGAAGGTGCTCTGGGAGTGCATCTCACGTCACCCCAGGGCTGCAGGAGGAGAAGGAACGGGTGACTCGTTTCCATGCAGCATCAAAAATAGCGGGGCTGATGGCACAGGCACTGCTGTAGTTACACACATGGAAAGGCATCATGAAAGCCCCATCTAAAGCTCTTTTCCCTTTCAGTCGCTGGTGGTATCTAAACTTTAGCTGGCACCTCTGCGGAGATCGCGCAAGGCTTCACTAACCCAGGGCAGCTGTGCGCTGGTGGGGTCTGTGTGGGCCCCGGACAGCCCCTGACCCTCCGCCTGGCCTTGGCAGATGTTGGGCCCTATCTGTGTTCCCCCAGGCTGTACCTAACTCTCCTGACTGAATATTTTCCTTTGCAGCTTGAAGGATGCAAATGACCTGCCAATCCAGTGTGAAATTTCTCCCCTTGTCTCCTATGGAGGAGAAGTGAGTACTGGCTCTGCAGAGCTCAGGGGCCCAGCCCCAGGCGGATGGACTGGGCTGGCAGGGCACATACCTGAGGGACAAGCACACAGGTGACTGTAACTCACCGGGGAGCTTTTTGGGGCGGTGCCCCCCAGGTTGCCAGCACAGGAGGGGAGCGGAGGCAGCTCAGCAGGGCGGGTGATGTGCAGTATGTTCCTGATGAGCCACGTCTCATTCCCTCAGGGCCTGGAGAAGTTCGTGAAGGACCGAGAGTTCCGCACACCTCTGATCATTGACGAGGATGGGATCCACGAGCTGGTGAAGAACGGGATGTAGTGGCAGCGTGGTGCCCAGACAGGGCTGCCCGTCCCTCCAGGAACTGGGGCACATGAAGGTTGATAGCTGGGCCTAGCAGGGACTGCTCCTGCTTGCTCTGGCCCTGTGCAGAGGAGGATTTGACCCACTCGGTTCTTGGCATGTTGTATGCTTCTATTTATATTTTAATTTAAAAACCAAACACTATAGATTCCCCTGCCACAAAACACAGCTGTGGTGCTGCCCTTTGCACTCCAGGCTGTGGGTGTTTATTTTTAAACGTGTGTATAGTAATAGTCATTGTACATGCAGAGAGGGGATTTTTATTATATGGGGCCGGGTTTAATCTAGAATTTTTATTTTTCTTAAATCCACATGACTATGTTTTTTTTTAAATAGGGTCCTTGCCATTGCCCATGTCCTCCCTTTTGGTCATCCTTTGTATATTGCACAACTGGAAGCACACAATTAAACTCTTGAGTCGCTCCTGTTTGTCTTCTGGTGGTGTTTGAGTGACAATGACTTTGCACCAAGAGGCTCATGGAGTAGAGAGCTGACTGCATCATGCCAAGTGCTCTGTTCAGTGCAGCAAGGGTGGCTGTCTGGAGTGGCTGCAGACAGGGCCTCTAGCCTGCAGTGCTCATTTGGGGTGTTCCTGGAGGAAGCAGAGAGTTGTACCCTCTTACATTTCTGCCACAGAACAGTGGCCATTCTTGAGCAGGTAGGAACAGGCAGGTGTGCTGCACTGCTGGAGTGCTCAGGGTGAAATCAGCCTGGCACTGAGCCCTCCACCATGTGCCCTCTGCTTTTCCTGGAGGGGCTCTGGCTCCTACATGAGCCCACTGTTGAGGAGTGTTGTGTCCTGACTGCCTGGGGCAGAACAGCTGTGTTGCCCCCACTCCTGTTTGGGAAGAAGGACGTAGAGCTTGGCCAGCTCCTCTCCTGATCCTAATGTGGTCACAGCCTCTTACTGCCCCATGGCTGCCTGGGGAGGGATTTTCCCTTACTGCCCCATGGCAGGCCTGGGAATGGGACTCCCTCTGGGGGAAGTCGCCATGTGCCCCCCAGGCACAAAGGTGGCACTGGGCATCCTAGGCTCAGCCAAGCACTTGGTTCCCCAGGCACTGTGCCTGGGCCACCAGGGCAGTGTGGGGGGTCCTGGCCGGTGCTGTGTCTCCTGCTGGCTCAGTACAGGCTGGCTGGGCTGTGCGTGGCCAAGCCTTTGGGCTTTGCAGACCACTACCTTTGCATTAGGTCCTGGGACAGAGTGCCAGGGTGCTGGCTGCTGCCAAGTTATTTGAGCAGCAATTCCAGGTAGCAGGAGGGGAGTGGAGCAGAGCTGGCTGGTGTTTGTGCTGCTGTGCACGTAGGGCAGCCTGTGCTTCTCCCTGCCAGCTGATCTGGAGCAGCACAGAGGGCACTGCTCAGACCTGCTCCCTGCCAGCCCAGGGGAAGCTGTGCTCTGCCTCTGTCACCCTGGGCAGTGCCGGCTCAGCTGGCGCTGCAGCCCCTCTCTGGTGGCACTGACAAGGATCACCAGGGTCTGCTGGGAGCAGTAGGTGGCTTCCCCTGCCTGATTCAGTTGGTTTATCTGGAGACTTCATGCTGCCAAAGAGTTTTAGGAGCAAGGCTACAGCCCTGGGGCTTTGGGGTGTCTAGTTGGACAGGAAAGCTTTTTAGGGAGTTGGTGGCCTGCTGCCAGGGGTGCTATTTCCTTCCCATAATGTGAGCATGGAATTCACATGCCAAACAGCCAAAACAGTCTAAAAACTTTTTTTCAAAAGTTCTTTAATTGTGGTTTTTGATGTTGCACGAAAACTAATGTGAGCCCATTATTATTAGCATTAGCAGTATTATTATTATTATTTTCTCCCTGCCTCGTTGCGTAGCCAGTGGCCGCCGTGCCAGGCTAGTGCCTGGAAATGATGTCAAACCACCAGCTCTGCGTGGAGCTCGGGGAGCTGGAGCACTGAGCCCGTGCTCTGAGCCAGGCTGGTCCTTTGGCTGCTGTCCTGGCCACGTGTGCCCATGCAGGAGTCCCAAATCATTCCCCCAGGGGCCTGGAGAGGGGCAGCCTATGTGGGACCCTCTGGGCCAGTTCTGGGGTCTTGTGGAGTGTCCCCATCACCCACATTTTGGGGCTGTCCTAGCCGGCCCCACAGCGCAGGACGAGGATCCAGGACGGGTGTGCCGTGCCACAGCCACGAGGCAAGCACTGGAAAGCGAAACGTTGCCTATTGCTTTAAGTTCCCTTGCTGGCCACGGGGACTTTTTTATTTTTTTCTCTTGAGCTATGAATGGGTTTTGCTGTAAATTATAGCTCTGCGCACATTCCCTCGGGCCGAGGAAAATAACCTCTGCCGAAACGCCAGCCCGGATCGCTGACTGGCTCCCCTTCTCCGTTCCCTAATTGAAACCAAATGTGCAAGATGTAGGATTGTGGGATTTCTGGCCGGCTCCCAGGAATCTGCAGAATGCGAGCGAGCTCCCAGAGGCATCTTGCATCAGCCCGGGGAAGTTCGCTCCTCACCTGGCTCCCCCGACCCCGGCGAGGGGCGCGGAGCCCACCAGCCCTGCGCCGCTGCCCCGCTCGGGTGAGTGACCCTCGGCTCTGGGGACGTGCGGGACCCTCCTGGGCCCGGGGCTGGGGGGATACGGCTCGAGTGCGCTCCGCGGCGGAGCCCAGGCAGAGGGGCTGGGGTGCACGTCTGCCTGGGAAGGCTCTGGGGTGCCAGCAGGGCACTGTCCTCACTCGGGGAGGTGACAATTGGCCCCTGTTCGCCGACTGACCCCACAGTGCCAGCGTTTCCCCCTGTGCCTCATGCCAGGCCAGCGTTTCCTGGTGTCCCTCCTCAGCTCCCGCCTGTGTGTCTGCTGGCAGAGCTGGCGGCAGTGCTGGTCAGCCAGGGAGGCCCTGCTGTCCCCAGGGTCCACTAGCCAGGCACCAGGTGACACTGGGAACGGGAGCATGAGGCCACTGCCCTGCTGCTCGTGAGCATCGTGCCCCGGTGCTGGTACTGGGAGCCCACGCGTGGCTGCCGGCCCTGGCCGGGCTGGGGTGATGCTGCGGAGCCCTGCTGGCAGTGAGGCGAGGGCTGGGAGCAGGGCTAGGAGCTTTTGGCTGCCGGGGAGCACTTGCAGGATGCAGCACCCGCAGGATGGTGTCCCCAGGCCCCCAGCTGTGCTCCTGGGCAGCTGGAGCCATGGGGACGTACTGGCTGCTCCTCGCACCCCGGACAGCCGCGATGCCCCGGGCTGAGCCAGCGAGCCCGTGGCTGGGGAGGCGCTTGTTGCTGCAGGAAATGGGGCTGCATCCAGCCCAGAAAAAAGTCTAAAATGGCATTTTTGGAAGGGAGGAGGACTACGGGTCCCGGCATGCTGCGCTGTGCTCCCGCCAAGGCTGCCAGCAGCACGGCATGCTGGGGGCTGTAGTGCCAGCTGGGGCAGGGATCCCGAACCCCCTTATCCAAACACCCTTGGGCCGGGTTCACAGCGAGCCTGTCATCACTCAGGGACATTCCCTGAGTGGCCTTGACCTGTCTCACCCAGCAGGACGGCAGCCCCAGTCCCCTGCGAGGACTGGGGCTCTGTAACAGGAGCCCTAGAAATCCTGGCAGACTTGTGACCAGGACCTGGTGTGCACGAGCGGTGCAGGCCGCTGCCGTCCAGCCCCCTCCCCATGGACGATGCTCCTCCAGTGCCAGCAAAGGTGGCAGTGCCCACCTGGGAAGCAAGCTGGGGACCTCACCCAGCTGGGGGCCTCACTTGGAGCAGGCTGATGGCAAGAGGGACCACGGCTCAGGTCGGGGTTGTCTCTTAACAAAAGTGGATTTAGTTTCTCCCTCAGTTAATTCCTTGGTTATTTCAGTAGAATAAGGAAGGAGGGAAATAAGAAGGGAGAACAACAAAAAAAGCAGCAGCCAAGGGAAACTCAAAGCCCAGGCAATGCCAGGGAGGAGCTCCAAAAACTGTCTGCACTAAAACTTTCCAGTGATTGAACATTTTCAGCAAACATTTTCAGTCAAAGCATTGCAAAGCCATCCCTTTTGCAGGGCTGGTGGAACAAAACTGATTTCCAGCTGGGCTGCCAGTACTGCCCCTGTGCTTGACCATGTGTCCCCTAGCCCTCAGCCTTGTGGCTTGAGTCACTGTCCCCCAGCCCCACAGCCCTGAGGAGCCATGAGCACTTCCCAGTGGCTACGTGGGGATGGTTTCCTTATACCAGGCTAAATGTAAATGCATTCCCTGAAGGAGATTACAGCATGTGGTATCCTGATGCTTAAAGAGTTTACTCAGCCTGAAAGAATAGTAAGGAAATATATCCCTGGATATTTTTTGGAATGCAGAAGGAAATTAAGGTTTTAATGTTGGAGGGGAACTGGCTGTCATCAAACGCAGGAACCTCTTGTGTGTGCCTCTGGGCAATGCAGCTGAAATTCCCAGTTGCAGATGAGTTAGTTGCAGCTAGCTACAATTTCCCAGCTGGGAACAGGGGGGAAAAAGGCAACCACATATGTGCTTTTCGGAAAAATTTAAAAAAAGAAAGTAAAGGGGGGGAAATCATCCCAAGTGCAGGTGTTTACTTGTGCCTCCTGCAGAGATTGTGGTGCTTGGCAGAGTCCCCAGCAATCCAGCAGGGTGCTGTGGGGTGCAGAGAGCTTCTTGCAGAGTGCAGGTGGCAGTTCCTGGGGTTCTGCTCTTCCCCTGGGTGCTCGTGTGGCAGCAGCAAGCCCCGGTCTCGCTCCTGCCATGCCAAGCCCCAGCTGGGGCAGCTACCAGGGCTGTATCCAGCACCTCCCAGCTGGCTTGGTGGGATGTGGGCAGCTGGTTTGGGTGTGTTTAGCCTTTCTCTCGGTGGTGGGGACAAGGCCGTGGGGTGATGCAGGGACACAACCAGGCATTCACCTGCAGCATCAGTGGGGTTGGGCTGCTTCAAGGATGATGGTGGTGCCAGCCAGGACAGACATCCCTGCTGCAGTGGGCTTGGCTGGGATTTACCCCAGCAGCCAGGCCCCATTTGGCCAGGAGCTGTGGTCCCTTTAACCCCCAGGTTAGAAAGATGCTCTCTCAAAGGTTAATGTGCATTTAAACTAGATTAAACCAGCCTTTTTTAATAGAAAGAGAACTGATTGCATCTGGTGCTGGTGTGAAAGTATCCTCTTGGCAGGTAAGGGGAGCTCAGGGAGCCTGGGGCAGGGCTGGTGACATTTAGGGATGTCCCTGGTGCTTCCCCTGGCATGGTGCCACACCCCATGGTGGTCACCCAGAGGTGTGTGGGCACAGAGGGAGCTGCTCGGGCTCTGGGAGTTCCTGGCAGCTGAGGGCTGGCCAGGGCCAAGGTGATGGCTGTGGCGACAGCCCTGACAAAAGGGCAGGTGCGTCCTGGGGAGGTCCCCTTGTCCCCTCTGAGGAGAAGCCCCAGCAGCACCAGTCCTTTTCTCCCCATGCTGTGCCCCAAGCCCCATTCCCACGACCCCCAGGTCCCCTCCAGCCCCATCCATGCTCCCCTCGAGGCAGAGGGTGCAAGCTGGCTCCCACGCCCTCTGTCACACTTTCTGTGTCACACATGGCCCTGGCATCCACTCTGCCGTGGGGAGCTATCCCAGTAAATGCCCTGTAAATCTCGGTGATTATCTGCTCTCCTCTCTCGGAGCCAGCAGGCAGGAAACCGCTCTGGCACCCTGCTATTATTGCCTTATGTGATGGGGTTGTGCAACTTCTTTCAAAGGCAGCCAAGGGTGGGCGGCCAGGCCAGAGCCTTTGTGCCCTGCGGTGGAGGCAGCCAGTGCTGGCCCCAGGCAGAGCCCAGGGAGCTTCCCGCGGCTCCTGCGGCCATTCCATGGGGATGCGGCACACCGTGGCTCCCAGGGGTGCTGTCTGGGATCCCTGTGACCACCACCACCACAGATCTGAGCTTGGGGCTCTGCTCCTTCTCCACAGCTGAGGTGGGGACACGGGTCTGGTGCAGCTCCCACCCTCAGCTGGCTGCCCCAAGCAGGGCTGGTGTTCGCCCCCTGCTCGGCCGCCTCAGCGTGACGAGCCCTGGTTTTGTCTCCGCAGGACTGCCGACATGTCGGCCACCCCCAGAGCGCTGCCACTGCTGCCGCTGCTGCCGCTGCTGCTGCTGCGCCTGCCGCTCACTGCCAGAGCCCAGGTCAACCCTGGTAAGTCAGACAGGCAGCTGCAGGTGCCATAATTTCATTTCCCTGGTCTCTGCTCCTGCCAGATGGCCAAGTTTGGGCTTGCATCGTCTCCATCATCTCTGGGATTTTCTCAGCTCTGGGAGCAGTATGTGATGGCCCCCAAGCCTGCACCTGCCTGGTCACTCTGCCGTCCTGCACCTCACTCGGGCACCAGCAGTGACCTCCAGAGCCCCTCCCCAGCGTGCCACAGGTGCTGTCTGGCCCCTGGCAGCTGGCAGGGTGCTGGACATGGCAAAGCATTACAGCCCTGGGCTCTGAGCAGGGCCCTTGCTCACTGAGGGCTGGAGGCTGCCAGGTGCCATGGGGGCTCACTGAGGCTGGAGGCTGCCAGGTGCCAAGCTACTGTTTTCTCTGCTGGGCTGTGCCTTCTCTGGCGGTTTTGCAGGAAACCAAGGCTGGCTTTGGTGAAGTGGCTTGACTGGGTGCCTGGCTTCTGCTCAGAAACCACGACACTGCGCCGGCCGGCAGCAAAGTGTGTTTAGATGGCTGTTCCTGCAGGGCTCAGCCCCCTCCTGTGCTGCAGGGATGGACAGAGCCCACGTTTTCCCAGGGTTTCCCAGGGAGTCCCTTTAACAAGTCCCTTCAAAGGCTTCTTCCATTTGTGGGAGGAGTTAGCTGGGTCTTGCCTGGAGGTTGCACGGTGCTTATTTAGGAATGCAATCCCGTTTCTCCTGCAGACATCAATGGCTGGCAGAATTGGATTTGCCTGGCCAGGATTGTTGTTACCAAGACAAAAACACAGGGCTGGCTCCATGTTTGGCAAGAATTAAATGGGAATTCAGTGGGAGCTGTGCTCTGCAGAGCATCACGAGTGTGAGAGCAGGAGACAAGAAGAGATGCTCCCACTGTGCCAATGCTGACGATGAAGATGCATTCATTCCTCTGCCTGATGCAGGATACGGTCCCTGGGTGTGGTGTCCTGGAGATGGTGACACAATGGGATGTGGGTTCTTTGTGGGTGCAGTGCCAGGCGAGCCAGAGGCTGTGGGGTAGGAGGTGGCCCAGGCACAGTGTGCTGCCCTTGCTGGTCTTTTCCACCTCGGTGGGGGGGTTTGCTCGGGGTGGTGTGTGGCAGGACCGCGGTGGGCTGGAGCCGGCAGCCAGACGGTAAACATGGCCAAACAAGCTGCCCTTTCAGCAGTGCTCTTGGCAGCCAGGCATGAAAAAATAACTCCTGTGAAGCAGTGAGGATGCGGTGCTGAGGGAGTCGGCTGCCACTTGGGGGTGCAGACTGCCTGCCACCCCGGGTACTTTTCCACTTGCAGCCCAGCCCGGAGCAGGGCTGGTGCTGGGAGCTGAGGGGTCATCAGGGAGGACAAGTGCCTGTCTTGGTCACTTCTTCCCCCAGGCAGGGAGAGGGAGCAGCAGGGCATCAGGGCACAGTTGCTGCTGGTGAGGTTTCTGGGCAAGTGGTCTCTGGAGTGAGCCCTCTGGAGCATGGGGACAGCAGTGCCAGCTCACAGCCTCTCCACCGCAGCCAAGATCCTTGCCAGCAAGGCTGAGGAGATCCCTGGGGACAGGGCCTGGCGTGCCTGTCAGCCCTTGGAGCCACCTCCCCTTCTTTCCACTTCACTTGGAGCTGGGCTGGCATCCGCTTCTGGCCAGAGGCTTCACTTGCTTGGGAAGGTGCCTGCTTTGGCAGGACTGTCCCCCTCCTTGCTTCGTCCTCTCGCTGTAAGCTCAAGGATGGAGAGTGAGTGCTGCTCTGGGGCACAGTGGATGTGCCCCAGCCCAGGCCATTGCCACGGAGGGATTCTCTCCTGCTCAGCGCCCTGCTGGTGTCATTGCAGCGGTGTGTCGGTACCCCTTGGGAATGTCGGGTGGGCACATCCCTGACGAGGACATCTCAGCCTCCAGCCACTGGTCTGACTCCACGGCCGCCAAGTACGGACGGTGAGTGTGGGCTCCCTCCTGCAATAGCCACAGCAGGGTCTGGCTGGCATGGAGGGAGAAGGACGACATGGGGCCGGCCTCAGCCGTGTGCAAACAGCTCCTCCACTCTGGGCTCACAGGCTGGACTCGGAGGAGGGCGATGGAGCCTGGTGTCCCAAGACTCCAGTGGAGCCAAATGACCTGAAGGAGTTCCTGCAGATTGATCTGCAAGCCCTGCACTTCATCACACTGGTGGGCACCCAGGGACGCCACGCCAAGGGCCATGGCAATGAGTTTGCCCCCATGTATAAAATCAATTACAGCCGGGATGGCACCCGCTGGATCTCTTGGAGGAACCGTCACGGGAAGCAGGTGAGGAGACGGGTGAGGGCTACATTGGATGGTGGGTGAGGAGGCTCCTCCTGCCCATCCCCACTGTGCTTCTCTCTCTCCAGGTGCTGGATGGAAACACCAACACCTACGACATTGTTCTCAAGGACCTGGAGCCGCCCCTCATTGCCCGCTTTGTCCGCTTCATCCCCGTCACTGACCACTCCATGAACGTCTGCCTGCGTGTGGAGCTGTACGGCTGTGCCTGGCTGGGTGCGTGGTGCGGTCCCGTGCCTGTCCCCGTGTCCCCAGCGCCCATGCTGGGGTGCTGGCCATCCCAGTGGGGGCTGTCTGTCCTGCAGCACCGGGATTGGCAGGGTTTCCATGCACTCACCCTTCCCTCCCTGCAGATGGGCTGGTGTCCTACAACGCGCCGGTCGGGCAGCAGCTCATCCTTCCTGGGGGCACCGTCATCTACCTGAATGACTCAGTGTACGATGGGGCCTTCGGGTACAGGTGAGGACGGGGTGCCATGCTGGGCAGCGGGTGAGGGGCATGTTTCTTCCCTGCATTTTTAGTCTGGTCCTTAGCAGAGGAAATGCTTGCGGTGCCACGGAGGTGGGGGACATGGCCAGCCTGGGAAGGCTGCACATCATGAGGGGGTCAGTGTGATGGGGGAAGCAGCTCCAGCCCTTCCCTTGGATTTGCTCTAGCTGCACCACATGTTCAGTGCCCCATAGTCTTTTCCAGAGAGAACATCAGGAACAAAATCCCCCCGAGTGTCCCGGGGCCCATGAGGAGCTGCTAGGGGGTGCTGGGTGGTGCAGTTTTGTGGGGCTGGCAAGAGTCACGATCCTTCTGTCCTTTTGCACATGCCAGCATGACAGAGGGCCTGGGCCAGCTGACGGATGGGGTGTCGGGGCTGGACGACTTCACACAGACCCACGAGTACCACGTCTGGCCAGGCTATGACTACGTGGGCTGGCGCAACGAGAGCACGGCTGGCGGCTACGTGGAGATCACCTTCGAGTTTGATCGCATCAGGAACTTCACCGCCATGAAGGTCCTCACCCCCCCCGCCCTGTCACCCTCCCCGTGCCCCTCGGTGGCCGTGCTGACAGGCTGCCCCACAGGTCCACTGCAACAACATGTTCGCCAAAGGTGTGAAGATCTTCAAGGAGGTGCAGTGCTACTTCCGCGCCGACGCCAGCGAGTGGGAGCCCAGCGCCGTTTCCTCGGTGCTGGTGCTGGATGATGTGAACCCCAGCGCCCGTTTCGTCACCGTACCTCTGCTCCACCGCATGGCCAGTGCCATCAAGTGCCAGTACTACTTCGCTGACACCTGGATGATGTTCAGTGAGATCACCTTCCAGTCAGGTACCTGTCACCATGAGCCCCACGGGGGGACCAGGCTCTCCTGGGTGGGAGGCTCAAAGAGATAGCGGGGCTGTGGGGCATCCACGTGCCCACCCTGATGTTCTCTTCTCCCTGGCCAGATGCAGCCATGTACAACAACTCAGTGCCCCCCGCCGAGGCACCCGTGGTCCCCACCACTTATGGTAAGCATGGGAAGCGTGTCACCCTGTGCTGGGTGGGCACTGTGCTCCCATCCCACAGAGGAAAGGGGCAGGGTGTCTCCCCACGCCCCACTGTGAGTGGCCCTCTCTGTCCCCTTCTCCGTCTAGACCCCACGCTCAAGGTAGACGACAGCAACACACGCATCCTGATCGGGTGCCTGGTGGCCATCATCTTCATCCTAGTGGCCATCATTGTCATCATACTGTGGCGGCAGTTCTGGCAGAAGATGCTGGAGAAGGTGGGCAAGCGTGGTGTGGCTGGTGATGTGCCTTGTGGTGGTGTGGTCATTCTGAGCAGGTTCTTCTGGGACCTCAGCACGCTGAAAACAGACTCCATGCAAAGGCTGATGCTCCCTTTCCCTCTTCAGAAAGTCTGTGCTTTTCACCCATCTCCAAAGCAAGGGGACTTAGCTGGGCAGGGTGGTGACTTTGGGACTTGCCTGTTTGTCCATCCCTCTGTCCTGAAGCTGATCTGGGGAACAGGAGCCTGGGTGTCGAGGGTCCTCACTACAGCCACCACCTAAACAAGGTCACTCACAGAACTGATGAAGCCAAACCTTTTTCCATAGAGGCAGACAACAGAAGGGGGGAATATGAGGACAAACCCAGGCAGAGGTTGCAACCCAGGGACGAGGCACTAGAGAGGAGGTTTGGGCACACCTCTGGTACCATCCTGCCCATGCTGTGGGGAACCCCACCTCTCTCCTCCCTTGCCCCGCTGTCACAGGCATCACGGAGGATGCTGGATGATGAAATGACCGTCAGCCTCTCCCTGCCCAGTGAATCCAGCATGTTCAACCACAATCGCTCCTCCTCCCCCAGCGAGCAGGAGTCCAGCTCCACCTATGACCGCATCTTCCCCCTGGGACCTGACTACCAGGAGCCCTCCCGCCTGATCCGCAAGCTGCCTGAGTTCACCTCGGGGGAGGAGGACACAGGTGAGAGCCAGGACACCCTGCGTGCTCACAGCCATCTCACAGGTGACAGCCAGGACACCATTCACTGAGCCTGCTGCAGCCTCCCTCTCTCCAGCCCCAGCTTTTGGCCACTCTCCAAATATTTTGTCACAGAGGGGAGAGGTCACATAAGTCCCCATGCATCTCGCATGAAGGTCACACAAAGCCTGTGACTGAGAGCCATCACCGACGTCCACTAAGCTCTGTCTCACTATCATCCTTGGGATGCTCTGGCACCTCTTCCTCAATGATCTGGAGGTCAGGCATCGATCTCTGCTCCTCTGGTGCTCGGGGCTTGACTGGTGTGTTTGCTGTTGGTGGGGAAGGAGTGGAGCAGCCTGTGCTGCCTGCAGGAACGTAGCCCTGTGGGGGCTCTGGGGCAGAAGGGACAGAGTGTGGGCAGCCACCAGGGAGCAGAGGGTGCAGGGCAGGACACCCACGGCAGGGTGTGTCCCCCCAGGCTGCAGCGGCCCCACCAAGCCACCCCAGGCCAGCGTCCCCGAGGGCGTCCCGCACTACGCCGAGGCCGACATTGTGAACCTGCAGGGTGTGACAGGCGGCAACACCTACTCAGTGCCAGCCCTCACCATGGACCTGCTCGCTGGCAAGGACGTGGCCGTCGAGGAGTTCCCCAGGAAGCTGCTGACCTTCAAGGAGAAGCTGGGGGAAGGCCAGTTTGGGGAGGTGAGTGGAAACTGGGCCTGCTCCGAGCAGGGCTCAGGCAAAGCTCTTCCCAGCTTGCAGGGGCTGTGGAAAGCTGTCAGCGAGGTAATGGCTGCCCCTTGCTCCCCCAGGTTCACCTCTGTGAAGTGGAGGGGATGGAGAAGTTCACAGGGAAGGACTTTGCCCTGGAGGGCTTGGATGGCAGCTCTGACCACCCTGTGCTCGTGGCTGTGAAGATGCTGCGAGCAGATGCCAACAAGAATGCCAGGTAGGGGCTGAGGGGGGCACACACCCCAGCTCTGCCCCCATGCAGAGCCTCACCAGGAGAGCTGGGATGCTTGGAAAGCATTCCCTCTCTCCATCAGCCATACGCTCAGTGCAGCTGCAAGGACCATACACCCGAGCTCTCTGGGGATGCTGGGCTATCACATGTCAGGATCCTTGGTCCTAACCAGCTCCCCAGTGCCTCTCTGCCTGCTGAGCCCACCCTGCAGCTCATCTTTTCCAGTCCCAGGGGAAGAGACCCACAGGTCCCTCAGGAGGCTTGGGTGGGCGGGTAGCACTCTTGGCCAGTCTGTGCTCACCTTTGTGCCCCTCTGGGTCTGTCTATCCCATCCGTGTGGTTTCTGTTCCGGAAAGGAATGATTTTCTGAAGGAAATCAAGATCATGTCGCGGCTGAAGGACCCCAACATCATCCGGCTGCTGGCGGTGTGCATCACAGATGACCCCCTGTGCATGATCACCGAGTACATGGAGAACGGGGACCTCAACCAGTTCCTGTCCCGCCAGCAGGCAGGTGGCCCCGCTGCTGCTCATGCACCCACCGTCAGGTAGGGCTGCCTGGGAGAGCAGGGACAGGCTGTGCTGCTTGCTCCTGGGACACCCTGCCTGGAGCTGTGCACCTTCTGGCTGTTGTCCTTCCTTCCTTCCTTCCTTCCTTCCTTCCTTCCTTCCATCCTCCCTCCCTCCCGCTCATTCGCCCCGTGTGCCCCCGACAGTGACCTGCGGTTCATGGCCACCCAGATCGCCTCGGGCATGAAGTACCTCTCGTCACTCAACTTCGTGCACCGGGACCTGGCCACGCGCAACTGTCTGGTGGGGAAGCACTACACCATCAAGATCGCCGACTTTGGGATGAGCAGGAACCTCTACAGTGGGGACTACTACCGCATCCAGGGCCGGGCGGTGCTCCCCATCCGCTGGATGTCCTGGGAGAGCATCCTGCTGGTACAGGGGGCCTGGGCTCCTCTGATGGACACTGACAAGGCTCTGGGGATGCTCACTGCCCTGTTTCCTTGGGCCGGGGGGTGCAGGAGGGATGGCGAGGTCTCTGCTCACTGCAGCCCAGATTTGGGGTGAAGCATAGGGAAAGCGGGAGTGGTGGCAGCTTTTCGAGGCAGGCTGGGGGGACTATGGTGATTTTTGATGTCCAGTGCAGGACATCCTTTAAGTGGGATGCTTGGCATTTCATCCTGGCCATGATCAGGCCTGGAAGAGGGAGCAGTGTTGGTTTTTACCTTTCTCAGGAGCTGGGTCCTTGGCAAGCCCCAGAGCAGTCACTGCCAGCCAGATCTGGAACTCACCAGGCTCTGGCCCCAAGCAGAAAGCAGGTCTGTGGGGGGCCAAGCGCCTCTCTGGGACCAGATCTGGATGCTGAAGCATCCGGAATGAGGTTTTGATCCTTGAGCACCTACAGCTTCTGGAGCAGGATGGGGTAAAGCCCATGCCTGACCCTGCTCTGCTCCCTCTGGCCAGGGCAAGTTCACAACAGCCAGTGACGTGTGGGCGTTCGGAGTGACACTGTGGGAGACCTTCACGCTCTGCCGGGAGCAGCCCTACTCCCAGATGTCTGATGAGCAGGTCATCGAGAACACCGGCGAGTTCTTCCGGGACCAGGGCCGGCAGGTGGGGACGGGACAAGAGGAGCAGTGGTGCACCTAGGACATTAGGGGTCTGGGGAGAGACTTTAAGGTGACCACACAGGGAGCTTGGCTGTGAGGCAGCTATGGGACAGGAATTCCTCTGGGATGGAATCCTGGTGAAGGGCCCATGGTAGCAAACACTGCACTTTACGCAGCCCAAGGCATTGCTTGCTCACTGACCCCACTGCAGCATTCAGGGCCTGGGGGACAGAGGCAGGTGTCCCCAGCTGCCTCACTGTGCCATCTGGGAGCCACCTTGCCCCTGGGCACACGGCAGCGCAGCCCCCACCCCGGGCCATGGAGAGATGGGGCACCCTGAGAAAGGGGGCTCTCCAGGAGCAGTTTGCACATCGGTGTCTGTGGCACTAATTCTCTTTGCCATTTCTGCCTCTTGTTTTGCAGACCTACCTTCCCCAGCCCATGCTATGCCCTGACTCAGTCTATAAGCTAATGCTCAGCTGCTGGAGACGGGACACTAAAGATCGTCCCTCCTTCCAGGACATCCATCGCCTTCTGCAGGACTCAGCCAACGAAGAATGACCCTTGGCTCCCACCTGCCCTGGTTCCCATCCTTCCCTGTTCCCAGAGGAGCCCCAGATGCAAACCGAAGCCACTTCACTCAGACTTAGCCATAAACCCTGAGCAGCTGCTCGTGTTCCCATTGTGCAGTGAGGCCTCAGAGGAGACCCCCAAGGACAGCAAAGCCTCACGGCGTGGGACAGCTCAGACCTCCCTCTTCCTGCAGACCTGAGCCCGGCAGCAGCGCGGGCCTGGGGAGGGTTATTTATTGGTGCAGCGATAAGGACTGGTGACAAGGACTGGGACAGAGCGGCTTCTCTTCCCTGGCTGAAGGGGACGAACTTCAGCGGGACTTTCTCTGTGAGGAAGCTCAGCCCACACGCAGGGCAGGTGCCTGGGGAAGGGATGTGTGCAGGTGTGTGCCCACTGGAGCAGGGACAGACTGGCAGCCACCACTGCTTCAGGAGGAGCAGAGCTGCCTCTGGCCCTCAATGGGTTGTGCAATCAAGGGGTGAAAACAAAGACTCCGCGGACATTTGGGGCTTTGGACACACCACATGGAGAGGCAGGAAGCGCCCTCCCTGCTAGCCAGCCCCAGCTGCACAGGGCGACGGCTGGGGGTGCTCCAGGCACCTCACCCAGCTGCTGGAGCGTGCAGCCAGGGAGGAGCGGGCATCCTGTGCCGAGGGGACATTCCCACACTGACCACAGCCACTCCAGGGCAGCTCAATTGCCCAAGAAATGCATTTTGGATGCCCCACGGGTGATGCATGGCAGCTGGCAGCAGGATGCTAGCACCTTTTAGTTCCATGAGGAAATCTCCAGGTCCTCCTCCCCCAGGGTTAACCCACATCTTCATCTGCCAGGAGAAGAATGCATGCAGCAGAGTTTCATTGGCAGCTGCCCGCTGCCCATGCCTGCAACAAGGCCACGGGCATGGAGCAGGGTGCTCCAGCTCTCCCTGGTTCTCAGACTGGGGTCACGGTCCAGCTGAAGCACCTGAGCTGGGCTCTGCCACCCTGAGTGTCCCACAGCATTCTGGCACCCGTCCGTGCTCCCAAAGCTGCCAGCATCCTGAGCAAACCGGGCAGGTGCCAAAGCCACGTGCCCTGGCAGGTGACCCACCACGCCCCAGACTTCAGCATCTTGAGCAAACCGGGCAGGTCCAAAGCCACGTGCCCTGGCAGGTGACCCACCACGCCCCAGACTCGGACCCTCCTGTGGCTGGGCAGGAGGAACTGCGGACTTGGAGGGTCCACGGAGCCCTCCACACTTTTGTACGCACTAGTTCAGCACCAGCAGGCGCGCGTGGCGCAGCTCCCAGTATCCCATGGCTAAGGCATGTGTATATTCAGTAGATGCACCTATGTGTAGGGGCCAACCCGCTGAAGAGACACTCGGTATGTGATGTGGCTGCATGGTTTCCTTGTGGCGCTCTGCAGGCAGCTCAGCTCGCCTGCCCCAGGGCACCCCGGGGCTCCGTAGCTGCACTGTGTGCCGGGATGTGGTGTGGAACACAGGAAACAGCCTGAGCGCTGGAGCAAGGATAATCAAGAGAGCAGCTGGCTGACCCACGCCAGCGGGTGGGAGGGAGGATGCTCGGAGGCTTAGCATCCACGGCAGCACACGTCCTGCAGCACGGCCGGGGCAGGCCCGCGGGTCGGGAGAGGGGAGGGCAGGGATGGCGGGCTGTGCCCCGCAGAGAGCGGCTGGTGTCCCGCGTGCTCCTCCTGGCTGCGACAGAGGATGGATGTCTCATCCCTGCTGAGCGTGCAAGACGAGGACGGGCTTTGTTCATGCCACGGAACCCGTGTCCCTCTGCCTGCGTTGTGGCCCATCCCAGCGGCGCCTCTGCAGGCTGGGAGCACTGGGGCACATCTGCAGCTCCCACTGCCCGGGCACTCCGCACGATCTGCACGGCTGGGGGGTCTGGGGGGCAGCTGTGGGGTCCGGTGTGTCCATGCCCTGCTCCCGCTGGGACCCCGCCAGGTCTCCCGTTGGGGTCTGCGCACCCAGACCTCCCCGCCAGGGAACGGCGGCCGGCTGGGCACTTCTGCCTTCCTCGGTGGGGGGCTCTCTGCGGAGGGGGCGGGCCCTGTGCGGAAGGGGCGTGGTCAACACGATGTAGGCGTGACCTACGCAAGTCCCTGGGGGGCGTGGTCACGGGCGCGTCCCTGTGGCCCCGCCCCCCGGACTCGGCTCACCATCACGCCACCGGCGGCATTGGCCCCGCCCCCCTGCCGCACGCCGATTGGCTGCGGGGCCGGGCGGGGCGGGGCCGGGCGCGCGCAGCGCTTATAGGGTGGGGGCGGCGGGCGCGGGGCAGTGATGGAGCGCGTGGTGCTGGTGACCGGTGCGAGCGGGTGAGCGGCACTGCGGGCCGGGCCGGGCTGGGCCGGGCTGGGCTGGGCCGGGCCGGGCCGGGCCGGGCTCTCTCTGACACCATCCCGTTGCAGCGGTGTGGGGCTGGCGCTGTGCCAGCGGCTGCTGGAGGAGGATGGCCGCATCCACCTGTGCATCGCCTGCCGCAACGAGCAGAAGAGCGAAGCCACGCGGGACCTCATCCTGGCCACCCACCCCGCCGCCCAGGTGTCCACCGTGGAGGTGGACCTGGGTAACCTGGCCTCCGTCCTGCGGGCCGCCCGTGAGCTCCGCTGCAGGTATGGGGTCTGTGGGGTCTGCCCCCATCGGACACCCCCTGCCCGCGCTGCGCCCCACCGGGCACTCGCACCCCCTCCGACCGCCGCTCCTGTGCTCTTCTCCACGCAGGTTTCAGCGCCTGGACTTTGTCTACCTCAACGCTGGGATCATGCCCAACCCGCACGTGAACTTCAAGGCTCTCTGGCACGGTCTCCTCACCGGGTAGGAGATGTGGCCGGGGCTTCCAGCCCCGCCTGTGGCGGGCACGGGGTGCTGGCACCGGCGAGATGTGCCCGTGGGTTCCGTGCTGAGGAGCCTATCTCCCTCCCTGGTGTGGGACAGAGCACATCCCTGGGGTGCACTCTTGTGTGGGGTGGGTTTGTCGGCTGAGTGCCGTGCTGGAGTGGTGCAGGGCACTCGGTGCCGCTTCTGCTCCCTGCTGTGAGGCCCGCTGGGCTCGTGGGGAGGGCAGGAGGTCACCCAAAGCTTGCAGCCCCTGCCACTGCATGGGAGATGCTGCTGTGGTGAAGTCTGGGTCTCCTTACTGTTGTTGTGATGCCAGCGTAGGTTTCTGTAGCTGCTCATAGCTGTGGCTCCCAGTATTTTGTGAAGCTCGTGGTTGGTGTGTAGGCAGCACGGGGAGGCTGAGCTGAGGAGCAGTGACCTGGGTGAGTCTAACAGAGCTGCTGGGCTGTTGAGCACTGGTGCCAAACTGGTTTCCTTGCCTGCATTAGGCATGGCCTGAGGGCTTGGCTCAGTGCTGGAGCTTAAGTTATCTGAGCATGAGATGAGGCATGTGTTTTTAACAGTACTTGACCATGGGAAAGTGAAGGAAGGGATAAGTCTTCTCTCGTCTAGTCAGTATCAAGGCACTTGCAAATAAAGGGCCTGGGATACTCTCTAGACCTTTCCCATCTATTTTTTTCATGGTTTAATGTTGCCCTTGAAGGTGAAGCTGTGCAGAGCCCGTGAGGTGAGGGCTACTGCTGAAGGGCTGAAGTGGGGGAGTGGTGGATTCCCCCTGGCAGTGTTCCTCACTAACTCCTGTTCTTGGCTTCCAGGAAGGTGCTCCACATGCTGACCACTGCGGAAGGCATCATGACCCAGACGGACAGGCTGAATGGAGATGGGCTTCAGGAGGTGTTTGCTACCAATCTCTTTGGACACTTTATGCTGGTGAGGCTTCGTGTGAAGATTGAACCCTCAGTCTGATATTTGATGCGCGTAGGGATGGATCTGGGCAGTACAGAGCTCACAGGTTCAGATGCTGATGGAGGCTGCAGCCTGATCGATAAAGAATGACAGGGCAAAGGCCTTGACATTTGTTGAAATAGCAATAAATGGTAACTTTTGTTGCAAGAGTTTATTATAATTTTGTGAGCCAGAAGATAGAAGTCAATCATATGTAGATCTCCATCCAGGACAAATCATAAGGGTTGGCTGTATTAAAATTCTGAGGGGCTCAACTGAGCTGTCCAGCAGAATGACAGCTGCTCATACAAGTGTCTGCTTTTGGTAGTCTAGGAAAAGCTGGCTGAGAGAGCTGAGAAAAGCTCACAGTCTTAGGTGCTGTAAAGTTACACCCTAAGACTGGGAAACTGCTGTGTTAAATAAGTTAACAATTCCTTTTCCAGGTTCGTCAGCTTCAGTCTCTACTCTGTGGTAACGAGAAGCCCTCACGACTCATCTGGACCTCCTCCAGCAATGCCAGGGAGTCTGCCTTCAGCCTCTCTGACTATCAGCATGCCAAGGGGCAGGAGTCATACAGTTCCTCTAAATATGCTACTGACCTGACAAGTGTGGTTCTGAACAGGAAATTTAATGACCAGGTGATGATGGGGTTTGTGTTGCAGAAACCTAATAAGCTGCTACTGTTTGTAATTAGCATGACATTGTTGTTACCTAGTTGCATTCATTCCCTCATAGCAATCTGATGCATTCCTTAGTGCACAGGTAAGAACTAAACATGGCTGAGGTTGAACTGGTGGTGTAGGGGGTAGAGAATCTGGCAGAGAGATTGCCAGATTCTGGAATTCTTGCCAGAAAAACCTCCCAGAGCGGGAGATTGTGGGAGTGGCGCTTACCTTGCAAGCTGTTCTCTTTAGATCAGAATTGATGTTAAAGAGCAAAGGGCCTCTGCTTTTTCAGGTTCCCTGCCTGTCAGCACGGGGCTGCTCTGGCCATGCTGCCTGCAAGCACTGGAGCTGCAGGCTCTGCTGATGGCTCTGTGCTGTGGCTCTGGTTTGCCAGTGAGCTGTACAAGCAACCTGCCTTCCCTGTCCTGGGGGATTGATGGCTTGTGCTGGCAGCTGCAGCCCTGGTCCAGCAGTGGTTTTGCCATTCTCAAACACTTCTGGAGAAAATGGTTTAGTCCTAAAAGGCTGAGCTCTTACATATTAAAGAAGATGTAGTCTTTAGTCCAAGTGGACTGTAATTTGTGGAATATCTGCTGTGGCTGCTGAGCTGCTTGGAGATTACACCAGGAGGCTGCATTTTCTACCCTGGGGGTTTGTAATGGGCTTGCATCTAACACAAACCTTTCCAATTTGGACCTCTTAAAATCACTACCTCTAATTGGTCTCTGCTCTGGTACTTAGTGGAGTATCACAGTCTGATGTCTGTGCACACCCTCTCTGGCTGAGGAGTACTGGGAGGGAAGGAGCGTGACCCATTCTTTTAACTGTGGTGTAATTGCACACTGACTTGGTTTCTTCTCTGCAGGGTCTATATTCCAGTGTTGTTTGTCCTGGGCTCGTTATGTCAAACATGACATACAGAATTTTGCCTGTTTTTCTGTGGAAGCTGCTGATGCCCATCATGTGGTTGGTGAGTGGATATCCTGGCTGGTTTTGGGCTGTGACACGCTTCACTGCAAGTGATGTACAGCACACTTCTGGCTCCTTGCTGCCTGTGTTGGTACAGATGTCTTCCTTCTGTTGGGCTGGGCAGGCTGGGCCCTCTGTAAACCTTCTCATCTTGGGGCCCCAGCTTCCAAGCTGAGTTTGGAGGTTTGGTGCTGGACTCTGCAGAGGGGCAGGGTTAGGCCCTTCAGCTGCAGCAGTGTTTGTCAAAGCTCCCCTTGGAAGGCTGGCCAGTTCTGTTTGGGATTGTGAAACACCATTAGCTTGCTGGCAGCAGAGCTCAGGATGTGGCCCCAGCTTGGCTCCTGTGCTTTGAGGTGCCGTTCATTTCTAGAACAACCAGTTTTCCAGTGTGTGCTTTTCATTCCTCTAGAAGGCAGTGTTGTTTTTTTGATTTCCAACCCTATGAAAAGCAAAGCTTCCTGCTCTCTATTGCCTCTCCTTCTGCTTCCCAAGAAGTTTCCTTGCCTTTCCTCCTCTGGGCTTCAGCTTTTCAGGTTCACTGCAGTTCTGTCCCTGAAGGCTGCCTGCTCTGAGCCTTGATGCTCTTGCTGCAGGAGTGGCCTTTCATCTTAAGCTGTCCCAGTAGCAGCAGCTGATCCTGGTGGATCACATTTCTCCTGGCAGCAGAGAGGCAATGCCTTCTCAGTTATCCTCAAAGCTGGCAGTCCTGCAGGTCCCCTCTGTCTCCTGCCATTCCTGCCCTTGAGACCCTTCCAGAAGAGGCACCTGCAAGGTGTGTGTGGCCTGTTGCTCCTGCCTTGGGGTGAACTCTGTGTGGGACCATGGAGTGACACTTGCTGACTTGCTGGGGGGCTCCAGAAAGCAGTTTGTGGTGATAAAGGGATGCTTTAGGCGGTGTGCTGTGTTACTTATTGCCCAGTCTGAGAAGCATTTGTACCTCTGGTAGATTATCTGGAGTGTTTGGGCTCCTCAGGGCTTGCCAACAAACATTGGGCCACAGTACAAACTCTGCCATGTCCTTCTTTTCCCCTCAGATCCGATTTTTTGCCAAAACTTATACTCTGACACCCTATAACGGAGCAGAAGCTCACGTAAGTAGTTCATAACTTGATTTTCACATTGCTTCCTTCTGAGTAGCTTCTGGGGTCTTGTGGCTGGAGCAAAGAGCCACTCAGCAAGGCTGGTGGGTAGGAGCTGTACTTGACCCCCAAATACCACACAGCAGTGAGTGTGGGGAAGAAGCTGTGCCCAGGGCTGCTCAGCCACATGGAGCTCTAGGACCTTCATCCAGTACCCATAAAATAAATGATTTTGGGAAAAAACATCCTGACCATGGAGAATGATGTGCAGCACAGGGGATGGAGGTGGGTGATGGGGGGCACAGCGTGTCTCAAGCACAGTGGGAGCAAGTTCAGCCATGCTGAACTGCTTCAGCAGAAACCTCCATTACTCTTGGCTCAGGTGGGTCACATCTGAAGGAGCCAGCCCAGAACTTTACATATCACATCTTCCCCTGCTTGGTGGGAGCACCTGTGGTGTCTTCTCCCGTGCTGCTGGCAGTCAGGTCTTTCCCAGTCGTGGCTGGGACAGTGTGTGCTGGACTTGTACAACTTTGTGCTGTTCTTCCCAGGTGTGGCTGTTCAAACAGAAGCCAGAGTACCTGGATTCTCTTGTCAAATACCACAGCTGTACTTCTGGACTGGGAAGATGCTACGTGGAGCCTCGAAAGGTCAATGGAGAGGGAGCTTCCTGCTGCAGGGGGCTTGGCTGGGGGTCTGCCATCTGCTTTGTGTAGGAGGGCTGGTGCCAAGGGTGTCGTGTGCCTGGAGTGGAAGGAAGATGCTTGTTGAATGCTAAGTACCAGGAAGGGATGTGGGGTTATCTGCAGTGTTTCCTAGAGTAACTCCTGGCTTAGGCTGGAGTCTGGAAGACAATGGAAGTGATGATCAGAACAGGTTAAGTGTGTAATGATACTTCCCCAAAATGTGTTCTGGCTTATGCCCTGGTGACAGATGTCTTTAGCTGGCTGTTTGTGAAGGTAGAAGCTCTGGAAATGCACCGTGCTTATCCCCAGAGCTGCCCCCGCTGTCTGCACTGGCTACCACCGGGGTGATGGTCTCACAGTGCTGTTTCCTTGCCTTCCAGATGGATGTGGATGAAGACACTGCTGAGAAATTTTACCAGAAGCTGTTGGAACTGGAGGAGCAGACTCTAGAGAAATACCATGATCTCTTAGATTAAGTAAAGCTGGTCTCAGTGGGGTGAGAGTCTTGTATCAGTAACGTGGGGTTTCTTCATTCTGGTGCTACCTGTGTTGCCAGCTGTTCTGCAGGCACATGGCTTCAGACACAATCTTCCTTCTCGACAGAAGGTGAACAGTTCCTGAAAATGGAAGTGTGAAAACTGAAGAGAAATACTTAGACCTTTTGCTATGGGATTTTTCTTTTGGCGTAAAACTGGAGACCTCGAGCAGGCAGAGTCTGTCTTAACACAGTTGCAAAGCGGTGTCTTGCAGAAGCATGACTGAACTGTGTGTGGTTCAGGAACAGCCTCAGAACTTGTGGTTTCCATCTGGCTCAGTGCAGTAAAGGCAGCAGTCTGGGGTGTTGCGCTGCATCTTGGCTCTGCTGGTGCTTGCAGATGGCTCAAACACATCACCTGTGGCTGATCCTGATGTACTTGAAGGCTCACCTTCAGCAGGGCTGCCCTTACACTTGTTCACCAAAGCTGGGCTGGCTCTACAGACCTGCTCAAAGACATTGAACCTTACTGGCAGGCAGGGTCTGCACAGCAGCTGAAGCCAAGCTCCTGAAGAGCTGGCCTGAGAAGCACACACCTGCCTCAACTGTGAGAACAGATGCCTTACTGTCCCCTGGGTATGGGCACTTGAGGGTTTTAACCATGACTGGCTTGAAAGGATGCTGTTAACCTGGACTCAGGGCCAGTCTGCTCTGTTTAGGGCAAGAGTGAGAGGTTACCATCTTGTTTTATCTATTTAACTCTTTTTATATATATCTATTGTACCAACCATTCTTCCTGTTGTTTATCTGGAGACCTTCACCATGTACCTGCCACCACGTAACTTCAAGTGCTGTAATGAATAAATGACTGAAATTGAGTTGTCCTTGATGCAGTGGTGTTTTTACTCCAATACTCATCTACTTTTGCTTGGAGGCTTGGAAGGAAATTTCATTTGTTGCCTTGTGCCGTAAATCTGTGCATACCTGGGAAGTGTGGAGTCTCTGTGCCACAGAAGAGCTGTTAACCACCTTTTTGGCCTATTTCTTTAGTTAAGGAAAGACATGAGTGATTTCTGAATACTTCAGTGTGGTTTTGTGTGCTGAGCACCTGTGGGAAGTCTATTTCCCAGCCTTAGGCTCTTGGGAGATGTCTCTGGTGCTGTGTCATGCCATGACGGGGTTGTTGCTCCCTGGCAGGGGAGCCGGGCGCTGCCCTGGCGCTGCTGGCGGGAGGCTGTGCTGCGTGCCAGCTGCTGCCTCCGCCCAGGGTGCCCACAGAGGGGCTCAGGGCTCTGGTGGGAAACCTGCAGGGCTGGCAGCAGACATGTCTCAGTCTTGAGTTTGGGCTGAGGAGACCCTTCCAGCTCAGCCTGGTGTGAAGACCCGAGTCCACTGGCGCTGGTGTGGGTAGGAATGTACGGGGTTTTGGCCTGGCGGTAGAACAGAATGAGGAGCTGGCCATGGTGGGGTGGTGCTGCCCTCAGCTGTGGCTGGAGCAGTTCAGAGCTGTGAAGCAGACTGGGCTGTGCTTATGTGGGTGTTAATTTAAAAGCTGGTCCCGGCACCAGATCTGGATTCTGTGGCTTTGTTCAGCTGTGTCCTAAAACACCCTGGGACCCAACCCCTCTGTTTCTGGTGGAGTGCCTTCCCTTCTCCACAGGAGAGTCAGTGGCTGGTTCTCTTCCCCACACCGTCCTGCAGCAGTCCTTGGCTCCTGGTTCTGGAGGAGATGAAGCACGTTTCCTTGGTTGCTTGTAGATGAGTACCTTGAGCTTTGCTGTGCTTCTGCCCTGGGCTGTAGCAGGTAACATTCACCACCTCCACCTTTAGGATTCTCCCCTACCCCAAATGCAGAGGCACTCATTCATTTGCTATCCCTGCCTCATTTTCTCTCTGGGCTGAGATAAATGAAATAGCAAGTGTTACTCAGAACAGTCTGACACAATGCTTCTGAGCTGAGTGCAGCTTGGTGGGGAATGGGAGGGGCAGGGCTCTTATGCCAATCTGATCACCTGTACTGCCCTGTGCCAGCTGGCACTGCAGCTCTGCCAAGCTTAGGATTTGAATGCAGTGAGGTCTGGAGATCCTAGAAGAGGTAGCTTTGCATAATCTAGCATACTTAAGGAAAATAAATGTTTTCTGATATATGGGTTTACTGGTTCTGTTGGGATTTTTTTCTTAAAGCTTGGAAAAAAAGGGGAAAATTTCTTGGATGGGCAGAAGTTGATGACAAGAAGTAGGACCTTTTAGGTTTTATCTCAAGTGTGCCTGTAGGATGAAGTTAGACATTTAACAGGAAAAGTAGGGATGGGATGGGACAGGTGCTTTTTGCCTATGCAGCATGCAGTGGCTGATGAGGGGAGGGGATGTGTGACCAGTCTTTATCCATGACACTGGTGTCAATAAAGCTATACATTTGTTTCTGGTTCATCTTAAAAGCTCTCTCTAGCTGTCTCTTGGGATTTGCACCTCAGGGTTAGAGCAGACGTGTTTTTCTGTCCTGCTGTGAGCTCAGCCTGCTGCGTGGTTTAGCTTCCCCTTGGTTGCTGTGGTGGCACTTGGTGCACTGAGATGTGTGTTCCATCCTGGGAGAGGCACCTGGGGGATTCAGGAGCAGTGAGGGATCAGCTGCAGCCCATGGTTGTGGGTGCAGAGCGGCCTCTGGAGACCTCGAGCTCAGCTTCCTGATCAGAGTGACATAAAGAAGGAACAAAAGGTGCTAAAGCACAAGCTGAGCCCTGGAAAGACCTGGAAAGATGGGATACACTTGTGATTTCCCACAAGTTTGGTGCTGCACAGAGCTGGAGAGGCACAGTCAGCCCAGGTGTCTCCAGAGGAATGCTATTCAGTGGGAGGAGGTGCCCCACTGTTCTGGAGCCCTTGTCACAGGTCCCTGCTTCTCTGCAGGAGTTCCTGCCTGCTTTTGTGACCCCAGGCATCATTGTCCACGCCTTTCTGTAGAAAAAAAACTTGGCTGTACTCAACCTGACTTTCTGCCCCCTCCATGTGGTGAGAAGCTGGATGTTGTTGCAGCCAAAGGAAGGGACTGTTTTGTGGGGTGGGAACCAGAACCACCTCCCACATTTTTTCTTTTGTCCTGAAAGCACAGGTAGGAGCTGCATCCCTGGAATAGGGGCTTCCCAAAGGGTGGCTCAGGTGTTGGCTGCTCCCAAAGTTTGGCTGTCCACCCCCCAGCTGGCTGTGAGAAGAACTGGCCCTTGCTGTGGATGTGCCAGTCTGCAGGGGAGGATGGCTCCTCGTGCTCTGCTCCAGGCTAGCAGATGCCTGTGCATGGAGCTTAATCCCTTTCAGCTGGACCCAACTCCTCTGTGCACTGAAAACAGGTCCTGTCTGGAGCACAGGGCCCTGTGGTGCAGGGTGGTGAGAAATTCCAGCTGGGATAGGGAAGAGCTGGCAGTGGCAGCCATGAATCACTGCTAACACAGGAGCTTGCTCTTTGTGATCCTTGGATATGGAGCTTTCCAGAGAACCTCCAGGGCAGGTCTTCAATGTGAAAACTCATTGTGGTTGCTCTGTGAAACCCTGCACAACCAGCAGCGTGGTCTGATATCTCACAGCTGTGCCTCATCCTGAGCCACTGGTTTTTCACCTTTGTGAGCAAACACATTGCCTTGCTCCAAACACAGCTTGAGTTCTCCATTGCTTTTCAGCTCAACTGGCTTTCAGCTGTGTAGGGCATGGATAACAGGAGGGTGGGTGGAACTGAGCCCTGGCCAAGGGAGGAGAAAGCTTGAGATCGGTGTGTCAGAGCTGAAATCCCACGGCTGGGTGACCTTTGCCTCTCCAGGAGGGGAAGGGAATGGGATGGAAGAGAACAAGGACTGGCATGTCCCTGTATATAGGTGGGTGTAATACAGCCAGGCTGTTTGGAAATATCTGGGCTTAGTGGATGGCAACTTTGATGTTGAAAGTCTTGGGAGCTGCCCAGAGTGGGGAGAGGAGACACATAGCTCTGAAGGGCTGGGTGAGAAACAGGGAGCAGAAGCCCCTCTGAGAGTGTTGCAGCAGCATGACCTGGCTGGCTGGCAGGGAAGAGACAAGAGGGACCTGGATTTGGGTGGGTTTTGCTGAGAATGGGCAAACTGTAGAGTCAAGACTGCCTCTAGAGTCAGGTAAGATTGTCAGCACTGCTTCGAAAGATGGAGCTGTGCTCAGAGGAGAAATCAAAAAGGGAGCTGGCAGATGAGTTCAGGAACGACTCATGAGAAGAATCAGAATGAGTGGTAAATTCCTTGTTAAGCTCATCAGTCAATGCTCCTGTGTAAGAGCAGAGCTTGGAGAGGCTGTGATGGTGTAATTAACATTTTTGGCACCAGTGCTCAGCAAGAGGGTCCTGGAAAGGCTGCCCTGCCAGAACCCCTCTGCAGACTCAAGGGTTTGTATCAAACCAAAGTGCTAGCAGGGGAGACGACAGGGCAGGCAGATGGCATTCACCTCGAGGCAGAGCAGCTGAGCTGCTCACTGTGCATTCATTTATCCCTTCAAGCTGCCTCAAGCACAGCAAACTAGAGTGTGGCTGGCTACCCAGCCTGGGTTCAGGCTGTGCAAGGCAGCACAGATGCTGAACGTGTGTGTAGGACCCTCTGGTGAAGGAGAAGCTACTAAAGACAAAGATGGTGTACCATGGAGGCACAGCTCCAGACTTGGCCTTCTCTGTGTTTCTGTCTGTCTCAGCAGAAGCTGTGGTCAGCTCAGCTGGGCTTTGTGGGACTCGTGTCCCTTGGAAGCTCCATGAGTCACCGTGGCTGGCACCCCTCTGGGCAGCACATGGCAGGTGCAGCAATATTTTGTGTCTTTGTCATCGGAGCAGAAGGTAGCTCATTCCTGGTGAGCCAGCAAAAGCCAAACTGCCTGCGATGGTTTGGGTAAGTCACTTCCAAGCAGCAGTGTGTGAAGGCTGTAGGGATGCTGCCCTGTCCTGGCTGGCCTGTAGAGCCCTGGGATGTGTGAGCATGGCCTGCAGGTGCCAGGGGTTTGTTGATGGTCACTAACACCCCTCAAAGCAGAGCAGAGCAGATCCTCACTCTGCCTCCTCATGCTCTGCCTGGCAGCAGCTGCCACAGCTCGGGGTTCAGGAGGGCTGCACCACATCCCTGCCTCAAATTCCTTGGATACCTTTCAGCAGGTCCTGGCTTCCTTGGCTTTGGGCAGCTCTTGGGTTGACTCAGGCTTTTCCTGCTGTGCCCAGCTCATGATGGGGATTCTTGTCTGGAGGGGAATGTGTTGTCTCTTGTGTCTGGGCTCTGTGGATGGGAGCAGGCAGAGCGCTGCAGGAGGCACGACTCAGGTGCATGTGATGGCAGAGATGCCAGAGAACAGAAGGGCTGGAGGCCAGCTGTGAGGATGGCTCCTCCTCTGAGCCCTGGGCTCGCTGCCAGGCAGTGGCAGAGGGCAAGGTCAGTGAAGCTGGGGAGAGGAGCCCATTGCAGACACGTTGCCTCATGTTTAGGCTGGGAACACTGGAACAAGGTCAGAGAAGATGGAATGGCAGGAGCAGTTGGCAGCTTGGGCACGGCTCTGTACACAGGCACTGGGTCACATCTGCAGGTGTTTTCTTACAGCCTGTGGTGACATGGGCTTTGGCAGTCCCTGGTCAAGGATGTCCCTCCTGGGGCAGGAATAGACAAAGCATTAATAACCCACCTCTTGGCTCCCCGTAGGGCCACAGGGTGCTGGCCATTCTCCTGCTCTCCTTTCATGCCTGAGCTGTGAGGGTTCTGTGTCCAGGGGTTTTATGTGCTGGCCTTGGGCACCTGAGGGAAGAGGTCCATCATCTTAACCATCTTCTGCTATAGGGTGAGCTGTCTCCAAGAGGGACAGTGTGTGGGGTTAGTGTAGCACTAGAGTGCTCAGCCACGATTGAGCTCCCTGCTCTGCACGGGGTGGGTGCTCTGGCATATACCCTGTCCCACAGAGGGGCTTTGGGGGACTCCTCTGCCATATGCAGAGAGCCCAGAAGTCCTGCTAGGACTGAAGCTTTGCCTTTCTGAACCCCAGGTATGGGGCCAGTGAATCAGCCAGCAGCAGGACAGCCCAGCAGGGCAGCTCTGGCTGGATGCAGCCACCTCATGGGCATAAGTGGCTTCCTCCCATCCACGTGGTGATGGCCTTTGGCATTTCCATCACCAACAAAACCCTTCCGGTGCTCCTGGTGTCACAGGCACAGTGTTTAATGAGGAGGGACAATGAGGGTAGGACATTCCTTCAGGAAATGTTGCTCCTCCATGGGCAGTTATTCTCTGTGCAGTTTGGGAGCTGGGTCCAGCTTCTGCTCTTGTCTCTTTCCCCAAACCCAAGGACAGCACTGTTGGGGTGCAGAGCAGCAGAGTTGGCAAGGATATAGGGGAGAAGGGGGAGCATGAAGCCAAGGTGGTGGGGGTAGAAGCTGGTGTTATGAAGGTGTCCTCTCCAACACTTCTTGGGCCCCCAAAAGCCCATGGGATCTTCAGTGAGGTGTGGGCACTGACCATGGCAGAGTGACCTGCTGTTGGTATCCCATGGCAAACAGGGAGCATATTGGAACAGGTTCCATAGCATCATAGAGTTGGAAGGGACCCACAAGGATCATCAAAGCACAACTCCCGACCCGGCACAGGGCACCCCAAGAATCACACCATGTGCCTGAGAGCATTGTCCAAACACTTCTGAAACTCTGGCAGGCATGACCACTTCCCTGGAGAGCCTGTTCCAATGCCCAACCACTCTCTGGGTGAAGAACCTCCTAATATCCAACCTAAGCCTTGCTGGACACAGCTTCTTGCTGTTCCCTCAGGTCCTATTGCTGGTCACCAGAGAAGAGACTGGTGCTTTTCTGCTTCCCCTTGTAAGGAAGCTGCAGACTGCTATGAGGTCTCCCCTCAGTCTCCTCCAGGCTGATCAAGCAAAGTGACCTCCCTGCTCCTCGCATGGCTTCACCCCCAGGCCCTTCACCATCCTCCTTTGCACATGGACAGGACCCCCAGGTGATGCTGGGCAGGTTTGGTGACGCTGTTGCCATCTCCGGATGTGCTGCCCAGGGCACCTCAGTGGCAGGTGCTGCTGGTATGGTGGTGACTGCTGGAGAAACCTGTCCCAGCACATCCCACTCCATCAATCACCTTCCCTGAATGCTGCTGGTCAGGCTGGTGCTCACAGATCCCTGCCTGAGGAGCTGAGCTCATTCATTCCCCAGGGACATGTCAATACCGTCAGTTGTGACACGGGCTGCTGTCAGAGAGAGGTCATGTTTTTATCAGGACTTGCTAATACCTATTTTCTCTCCACCTTTTCCCCCTGCCCATGCATCCTTCAGTGAGGTGTTCATCAGGGATCTGATTGCTGCAGGACAAAGGTCAGCATTCCCAATGTTTATCAGAGCACTGCTGCGTGAACTGTGGGTCCAACCATGGTGGCCCAGACACCTCAGAAGTGCCACATGGAGCAGGACAGGCTGTCCTGGACCTGGCCCGTGCTCATGTTGCCAGCAATGCTGAATGTTGACCTCCAGCAGCCTCTGCAGGGGCTGGCTGGGGTGTGCAGGCTCTGCCCGGGTCTCCCTGCACATCCCCTGACCTCTCAGGTCCATGGTTCAGCTCAGGAGAGAGCAGAGCAGGATAATAACAAGGGGGACATCCCAAGGTGGGTACCAACACAGCTGGGAGTCGTGTGGGTCAGCCAGGCTGGTTTCCCTGGAGCCAAAAAAACTGAAGCCAACCAGTCCTCAGAGCCTCACTTTTGTCCAAGTTGGAGGCTTCCCCAGAAACTTCTAATGGGGTTTTCTGAGAGGCTGAAACAGAAGATTTTGCTTCCTTGCTTTGTCCCTGAGCAGTCCTATGACTACCACAAGCCCCTGCTTCCCTTTGAGGGCAATTCTTGTCCCCTGCCCGGTCTTGGCAGGGCTGCTCTAAGGCCAGCAAGGAGACAGGGGAATGTGGAGGGGTTCCAGGGAAGGGGGAAGGCGTGTGGACAGGGCAGGGTGCTCCAGCCAGGGCTGCATGGAGAGATTGCTGTCCTTCTGCAGCAGCACGGTAAACCAGGGCTTGTTGGTAAATCAGGTGCTGCTGGTTGTGTGTCGGGTCCCAGTGCTAGCTGTGCAATGCGCACAGGGTGCTGGTGCAGCCGCCGTGCCAAGGGCAGCGAGGGCACACACGTGCAGTGCCTGGGCATGGCACTTGCCAGCGGTGAATCCTCTGCACACCCTTCCTGTCACAGCCTCCCGCTGAAGGGTGGGACGTGCAGACAGAGAGCAGCAGGAGGACATGCTGATCCTTCCCAAATGGCCCAGAAGCCAAGAATCCCCGCATGTCCGAGTGCTGATGGAGCAGCCTGGCAGTGTGTGGGTGTGCTGGAAGTGTGCTGCGAGGCAGGGCACTGATGTTGGCTAAGTGGCCTCAAAACCCAGGGACTGTCTTGCACAGCCCCACGCGGCACAGAGGGCACGTGCCTGATGGAATGGGATGTGTGTGCTCAAGGAGATTTGTATTTTGAAACACAGCAAGGCAGAATCTTGCCTTGATCACAGGGGCCAGGGTTAATTACAGTGTAAAGTGGGGATGGGTACAATCCGCTGACATCTCAGGGAGGCTGGATGGAACAGCTGCACCCCTGAAGGTGCTGGGTATGAGTTAGGGGTCAGAGGTATGGACACACCCTTATATTTACCTACTGGATTTCTTTGTCATCTTCTGTGCTCTTCTGTTCAAACCAGGACTAATAGCCAGAGCTCTTTTCCTGGCTGTGCCATGCATGGGATAGCCATGGAGCAGGGGCTTCCATGGTACTCTGTAGGTACCAGTGCCAGCATGGGACAGAATGCCTTGATGTGTAGGAAAGCCCAGGTGAATCCCAGAAGTCTTTGACACTGGTGGGAAAATATCAGGCCCTAGCATCTGCCACGGTTTGGTGAATGGGAACAGGAAGCCAGGAATTTCAGCATAACATCATTATAAGGCAGAACTTGTATGAAGTCCCACTTTCCTCACACTGCAGTAATCTGTCCTGAGCTTTGTAATCAGTGCCTTTGCAGCTCAGCTTAGTGCAAGTTCTCCTAAACCCAGCCTTAAGCTGCTCTCATAAGCTCTTACAGAGGGAACAGACCTGCCTAGGAAGCCTGGGGCTCATCCCAGCCAGCTAACTCACCTGACGCAGTGCAACTCACCTGGCCAGCTCCTGGTTTTAAATACCGTTCTTGGAAAGTTCTGTTATAACTGCTTTTAGGAGCTGAGGAGCTGAGCTCATTCATTCATTCCATATTTTTAAATACATTTTTTGTTGTGGCTTGGACAGGCCTCCTCCCCCTGCACAGGCGCTCTGGCAGAGGAATGCTGAAGGGTCAGGCTTGGGGCAGTTGTGCCTCCTGCTCTCGTGGACATCCCGGAATGGTTTCCGGAGCATGTGTCTGCTCACCCAGGTATCATTTGACTCACAGACATAAACAAAAATCTCACTGCTGAGGTCAGTAGGGAAACCTCTCAAATTGCTGTGCAGCTCAGGGTCATGTCACGAGTTTTCCTGCCTGGCTAATTCACTCCATGGGATGGACTTCCTCCTTCAGCGGATGGACGTAGGAGGGAGCTTCCCTCACCCTGTGGCAAGCCTGTGTGGTGGAGCTGTTGCACGAGGCGCTGCCACTGATTACTGTGGCCTCCTGCCATCCCAGCCACAAGTTGTGTCAGGTGAGTGGCAGCTGCTGTGTCCACCTCTCACTTCACACATTCACCTGTCTCCTTGGCAGCTCCAGAAGCGTTGCCTTCAGGAGCCCTGGCTGCTGCTCGCAGCTGGCACGGCACTGCGGAGCCCAGGAACGTGGGAGCATATTCCACCAGCCTCTCTCTGTCTGTGACCTCTGGTAGGCACACTGCCTCACGGAGTCCAGCGTGGCAATACAAACACCACCCGCCTCCTGAGGCTTTGGTCTCTCTCAGCAGGATGTGGTGCTAACACCCAAGGCCATGGGACCAAAAGCCATATGAGTTGAGGCCACAGACTCTGGAAAGAGCTCCAGCACACACCAGGAGCACGCAAGGATCAACCACAGCCTGTAGCTCAGCTTGCTCACCTCTGGGCCAGATAAGAAGGAAGATGATGTGTCCCATCCATGTGATACTAGGGATCTTTCAGGTTTTGACCCTAAGTTATCTGACATGTGTCCTTTTGGACTGGCGGGAGTACCTGGCAAGCCAGAGGCTTGGTCTGCCCTGCAGAGACAGGCTGGGGAAAATGGGGTGACAGGGACCTCATGCAGCTCAACACGGGGAAGGGCAGAGTCCCACTAGGGACAGGAACAGCCCCTACACCAGTATGTGCTGGGTCACCCAGCTGGAAAGGAGCTTGGCAGAGAAAGCCCTGAGGGTGCTGGCAGGAAACCGGCTGGGCAGGAGCCAGGAACACACCTTGGGAGGGAAGAAGGTGGATGGTGTCTGGGTGCATTAGCTGAGGGCTGATAGCAGGCACAGGGAGGATCCTTCCCCCTACTCTGCATGGGTCACACCTGGAGTGCTTGCATGCAGTGTGGGGCTGGCCGGCAGCAGGAGAGACCCTGGAGAGCTTCCAGTGGGGGTCACTGCCATGGAGAAGACACTGGAGCATCTCTCCTGAGAGGAAAGGCTGGGCGCGCTGGGGCTTGTGCCGCCTGGAGGAGGCTCGGCGGGTCACGGGCAGGCCAGCACGGCTCTCTCGCCCGGGCAGGAAGCGTTTTAATCGCGAGGAGCTGAGAGGAGCCCGGCTCCGAGCGCCCGTGTGTCCGGGCCGGGCGATGCCGCGCGGGGGAGCTGCGGCCCCGCCAGCGGGACGGGCGGGCACGGAGCGGCCGAGCGCCGGGCATCCCGCGGGGTCCCACCCTGGGCATCCCCCGGGGTCCCATCCCGGGCATCCCGCGGGGTCCCACCCTGGGCACCCGTCCGCAGCCCCCGGGAGCCGCCCCGGGGTGCCCGGCAGCCTCAGGTGTCTCCAAAGGGCAGGATGTGCCGCCTGTGCCGTCCGTCTGTCCTGCCGATCTCAGCACGCCGCGGCATCGCAAGGAACGGCCCCTGCATGCCGCACCCACCGCCCACCCCTGGCCTGGTCTGACTCGCAGTGTCCCCGAGCTGAAGGGCCCCCTCGAAGGGCACTGCCCTCGCAGGGGCCCAGACAAGCACAGAGAGGTGAGGCACCAAGGACGTGCTTCCAGGGGGCACGTTTTTGCACTCACAGCTTCAGGCACAGACACGCTCGTTGCCTGTCTTGAGACTGTTAAATTCCCTTTTACCCAGACCTGGTGGTGTTTGTTCTTGTTGCACTTTGAAGAGCGCTGTCTACCTGCATCCTTGGGCAGCCCTGGCTTTGCTCGAGCCCAATAACATAGAATAGGGTCAGGTATGGGGATACTGGGGCCTCCTGCTCTCATCAAAGTTTGGGCCAGTCTCCATCAGCGAGACAGAAAAGCCAGAACCACATATTCTTGCTCTGCTGTCCTCCTCAATCTGTGTATTTTTCTCCTATGTGGCAGGAGACCACACAGGCTGGCAGGGGCCTCCTTTTCTTGAAGGAGGAATATTCAGACTCTAGAGATGACTGCTCTGAACCCAAAGTGCCTGTCAGTTTCTCTCCTTGCCTCCAAAGGACAGGATTAAACCCATCTTTAACCCAAACTAAATAGCACCAGAAATGCTTTCTTCCCCTTAGAAATAAAAGAAATTGGCAAGGTATGTCAGTAATATATGAAGTCCTTCCTTTTAGTTTTGAAATACCATGGTTGATTTGTTTTCATTATGTTTTTCCAGCTTTTGAAAGTGAAAGCCTTGAAAGGAAAAGGCCTCCACAGTTTTAGATGCTGTTTGCTGTGGCAGCTCTCCGGGCTGCTCTCACTGCCAGCCCTGGCAGTGCCATGACTGCATGGGGGTTGGGTGCTCTGGGCCAGCTGGGCACGGGCTGGGGACTCCCGAAGCGCTGGCCTGGCAGCCTCAGGACAGATGGGGTAGCTGTCCTCAGGGAAGCTGAGCCATGGAAACAGAAGTGAAGGAGCTCAAGGGACCTATTATCCTTGAGAGAGGCTGGTCGGGGGAGGCTTTTAGAGGTGCCTTTGCCTCCCACTGCTCTCCAGTTGCCAAAGATTGACCGTCCTTCTCCTTCCAGCCTCCCTGGTTGCTTCCCCTCCTGCTCAGCTCTGCTCAGCCCTGCTGCAGGGATGCACACGGCCCTACCCCTGCTCCGCAGGCTTCCCTTCCCAGGGAGGCCAGAGAAAAAGGAGGCACAGCGCCATCCCACACGAATCCTGATGTCAGCATCGTCCGCCATCCCCTGTGCCACAGCCGCTTCCTCTCTCACACGAGATGTTTTCTTTGTGTCTGGCAGCTCAATCCCTGCAGAGCTACTGTGGGAGAGAGGGGTGGAGGAGCTGGAGTCTCCCTAAGGAGAGTGCCTGCTCCCACGGCTGCAGGCACCAGATCTGGGGTGGTTTTGGGACACGTGTGCATTAGGGACAGGGGGTGCTTGGATTGTGCACAGCCTTGCTTCAGCAAGAGCTTACGTGGACTCTCGTGCCACTTGCTGTGCGTGTGCCTGTGACCTGTGGGCATGTTTGGAGGAAACGTGGGTCTGTTCCATGTGGGAGATGGTGCTGGCCTGCGTTGGTGTGTTTATAAGGGCACCTCACGTTCCCCTCAGTGTCGGTGAGGCCCAGCCATCGTCACGGCAGTGCAGACCGCTCTGCAGTGCAAGATGCTGTGCCTGTGGGTTCCCTGGGAACAGCGTGTTCAGAACATTTCCGTTTGGCAGGAGGTGCACAAGGATACAGGACTGCCAGAGCACAGCCGCTTCCTGACGGCATCAGCCTGAATTGCAGTGAGCACACAGAGGTCCGCACTCCTGGCTGGGAGCCTTTCTTGGAACACGCTGCCCAGTGTGGGCAGTGCGACTGAGAGCCGCGGTGTGCCGTGCCATGCCATCGGGACCACTTCCCTGCCACACAAAGGATGGAGGGTAAGAGCCAGGCTGTTCCCGGAGGTGGAAAAGGAGCCAGGCAGGCCGTAAGGACGTTTCTCCATCTGCCCCAGCTCCCTGGCACACGGCAGGGATGGGATGATCAGGTTCGCCGGGTGCCGACCGGCAGCACAGGCCCTTTCGGGAGGTGGGTGGCGGCTCCCCACAGCAGCCCCGCGTGCCGGGGCTCCCCGCAGGCTGCTCCGGGCGGGCGATGACCGAGTGTCCCGCGGAGCCCCCGGGAGCAGCGGGCTGGGGCTGTGGGGAGCCCCCGTCGCAGGTGGGAAGCGCCGCCAGGGACTCGCTCCGCCGCCGAAGGGGAAAGGACCGCGGGAAGAACGGAGGGAGGAGCGGAGGGTGGGAGGGAGGAGCGGGAGGGAGGGAAGGAGGAGGAGCGGGGCGGGAGCCCGGGCCGATCCCGCCCGCCCCGCCCCTCCGCACCTGAGCGAGCAGCGGCGGCTCCGCGCCGGCCCCGGCCCCGGCCCCGGCCCCTCCGACGCCCGCCCATGGCTCGGCCGCTGCCGCTGCTGCTCTGCCTGGCCGCGCTGGGCGCCGGCTGCCGGGCAGGGACCCACCCCGCCAGCACGGCCGGGCCCTCCGCCGAGCCGCTGCAGGACGAGGCGGACAACCAGGAGAACATCCTCTCGCAGGTACCGCGGGGGCTGCGGGCACCTCGGCGTGCGGCTGGGCGCTGCCGGGCGGGGCTGTGCGCGCCCCGCGGGGCGCTGGCTGCTGCTGCGTGCTGTAGGTGCTCGACAGAGCTGGGTGCTCCTGAGTGTAGACTTCTCGGCAGCGCTGGGTGGTACTGTGCACACTCTCAGTGATGCTGGGTGTACGCTGTCGGTGGTGCTGGGTGATGCTGCGCACGTCCTGGGTGATGCTGGGTGAACATTCTCGGTGGAGCTCAGTGATGCTGTGCACTGGAGGAAGTTCATCACGGGGGGCACAGTGAAGTCACTGAAGCCCATCAGGGAGCACTACACAGACTCCATCCTATCATTTCTCCAGGGGGACTCAGAAAAGGGAAACTCCTTGAGAGGAGAGCTGTTGGGGCCTCTTTGTGTGCTGAGGGGAGGGATCCGGGCTCTTTCCCTGCCAGTGGGATGTGGTGGAGGTTTCTGTTAGATTTGGCTGATCAGGCAGTGTGTTATTATCTGCCCTCGGAAATGGCTAATGCAGAGACTATTGCAAATGTACCGCCAAAGTTATTTTTGTGCTTGGGCTTCCAGAAGCGCTGTCTGCAAATCTCCGTAAAGGAAATTCCTGGCATTGTATAGGGCTAATCAGAAGTACTGCTTCACCACCAGGTTACGCCGCTTATAGGGTGGCTTTCAGTCACTCTTCCAATGTACCCTTGCCCTGTTGTCCTGTGTGAAACAGTCTTGCTCTGGGTAGCAGGTGGCTTATTCGGTCTTTTGCACACAGAGCATTAAAAGAAAGCAGAAAAATTAAAAATTCTTGTATTTAAAATTCAAAGTGGTGTTCTGCACACAGTGCAATAAAAAATACCCTTTTGAAAGAAGCCAGGTTTTATTCCCCTTGCAGGTAGTGATCAGCTCTGTGCTCTCTAGAAAGCTCCTTGGCTTGGCAGATTCTGGAAGAGCTGGCCAGTTTCCTCGAGACTCAGGGTATCCAGAGTGTCCTTGTTTGCACCTTGAGCTCTAGGCCTTGCTTGTCCCTGGGCGTGCAGACAGAGGACGGGAGGTTTGCTCACTGCTGGTGACTTGTGCTCAGCTGCTAGGTGACTACGACAAGGTGAAGGCGGTGTCCGAAGGCTCCGACTGCCGCTGCAAATGCCTGGTCAGACCCCTGGGCCGTGGCGCCTGCCAGAGGATTAACGAGGGCGCCTTCAGAGCGGAGGATTTTTACACGGTGGAAACCATCACGTCAGGACCCAGCTGCAAGTGTGCGTGCGTTGCCCCCCCCTCAGCTCTCAACCCTTGCGAGGGCGACTTCAGGCTGAAGAAGCTGCGGGAGGCAGAAAGCAGCGACCTGAAGGTAGGAGAGCAGCTTCAGCTCCTGACTCCTTGGGGACGTGATCATCTTACGAAGCCTTTTTTTTTCTGAGCTTTTTCTGAAAAACCCTCTATTTCCTAACCTTTTTTCTTAAACCATCTCCTTGTTATATTTATATCTGCATGTTTGATATAGAAATCAAGTTCAGCTTAAGGGATTGAGTTGAGCAGCTGCAATGGATGATTCACTTGATTCATGCCGTGCTGCCCGGGATCCACCATGGCTTTCTGTGCTGAGAACCCAGTAGGGACTGGGCTGCTCCCTGCCCTCTGTCCAGCTCCAAATATCCCTGGAGGACAGCTCTGCTCCGCTCAGCAGCTGCCAGGTCTTTTTTCTGTTGCAGACAGGGACTCCCAAGGACCCACAGAAAAAAGCTGATTTGGCTTCCATGTGCCAAAAGCTGCTGATGTGTCAGCATGAGGGTGTGATACACAGCTGGCTGAGGCAAGATGGATTTGTTGTTTTAAATGCTGACACTTCTCTACTATTTAGTATTATCTCTCTAGTAATATATCCCTCTTTTCCAAAAGTGACAGTGTGTGTTCTAAGTACTCCTGACTTTTACTGGGTGCTTCCTTTTGCTGGTGTAGCAGCTGGCAGCAGACCCTGCTGGGTTTTCCAGTTTGCTTCCAGTGTAGGGCAGCAGAACAAGCCACTGGCTTGGTCCAGTCCTGGCGAGTCCCTGGAGTGGCAGGTTGAGTGCTGGTGGCACTGGTGTCCCTAAATCGCTCTCAGGTGGGAAGGGGGGTGGCGTGCAAGGTGCTGTGGGGCAGCTGCCATTGAGGCCACCATGATGGGCTAGTTCTAATTAATTTGGAGCTTGAGGATGTGTTTCATCTTGTCCGACTGCAGACAGTTAGCAGCTTCTTGTCCAAGCTCCCCTGCAGCTAGGGAAGATAAATAGGCACAGGCAGACAATCCATCATTCCAGGGGAGGAGGAGTCCCAGTCTGGAGTTGTTTGGTGGTCCCTTGTGTGGGGAAAAGCCAGGAGGTCCCACGTGGCCTTAGATGAGAGTCGTGAGCTCTCTGTGGTTAGGGGAGGGGACACCCCCGAGGCGACAGAGCCACCCCTGTGGTCCCTTGCCGGGAAGCAGGCAGAGGTCCTGCACCAGCAGCTCCCTCCTCGTTCTCCTCCAGGAGGAGCAGAACTGCCTGGCTGTCCCTTGGCTCCGGCTGCGCTTCCCCTTGGGGAGCAGCTCGCAGCCAGCTGTGGTGTGAAAGGCTGTCCTCTAGGAACTGGCCCCGGCTCCCCCGCTCGTTTTGCAAGGGCTGGCGGCCAGGCGGTTGCACAAGGTTTGTCCAAACCCACATACACGGGGGTTTTCTCTGCTGCCAGGCATTATCCCTGGAGCTGGGCAACAGGATTGCCTTCCCTCCAGGCACAGAGCCCCTCCTGGGGTCGGGATCACTGGGAACAGCCCTTTCTTGTAGGAGAGGCTGGGAAGAAGGAGAGGACACAGCTCCAGTTCTTAAGCTACTCATGAGGAGCAGCTCCCACAACTCATCAGTGAGTGAACAGCACAGCTCTGAGGAGCCCCAAAGGGTTTTACTCTCTTTGCTGGTCCAGCAAGCGTTGCTCTTGCCTGGTCCAGCAGCAGGAAGGGCACAGGGTCATTTGTATGTTGTGTTTTACCAGACTTTCTTATGAACTGACCCAACAGCCCTGGGTACTGCATGTGTGGGAGAGCCGTGGGAAGGTCCCTCCCTTGGGTGGGCTGGAGGATGAGTCCCTGAGGGAATGGTGAGAAAGAGAGAGAAATCCAGGCAGCAGGAACACAGCCCATGGCAACCAAACTCAGTCGAATGCCTGCACTGGGCTTCCCAGCTGAAGGTTTCAGTCCCATCTGTGCCTTTAGTAAGGTCCAGTGGGAATTTGTGGACCATCAGACCAGTGGGAGCCAAAGGCCACAGTGGGTGAAAGGAGGGAAACGGTGAGTTGATAGGAACATCAGTATGGTCTTTGGGGAAAGGTCAGCGTGGTGTTGGCAGGGAGTAGCTTTATCTCAGATCTATTTTTGTGAAATGGCAGCATGCTGCCTGCAGGCACAGTGTGAGTTTTGGGGGTCTTGGTGCAGAGTCAGTGCAAGGAGGCTGTGCTCAGGATCATTTGGAAGGAGGTTAATGCAGTCTGCAACCTTTGTGCATTGATGGAAATTCTCCAGCCTGGAGGGAAAGTGGTTGTCTCCAGTGGCTGTCTGGCAGGCAGTGTGCATTGTATCGGTCGTCTCCATCCAGCTCTCAGTGGAAAGTGGATGCACAGCCATAAAACAGCTCTTGTCTCTTAATGCTGTCATTTTATCTGGCCCAAAAAATCTTTCCTTTGCTGTCAGCTCCACAGGGAGGCTGCAGAGGCTGGGGTGGAAACTCCAAGTGCTGCCAGCAGTGCTGCCTGCGATTCTCCCATGTTTATGAAGCTCTGCTGACCAGTTTGTAGCTGCTGGGAGAAAATGTCACTGCTCTGTAATAATTCCTATGCACTGAAGATCCTGCTCAGCCATCGGGGTTGTAGAGTCTACAGCACCACGCTGGACATGTGGGGGCACATGGGGACACGTGGGACCAGGGGGAGGTGGCCCAGGAGCCCTTCCCACTAGCTGTGCCATGCTTAGCACTGTCCTCTGAGGCGCAGCACCAGAAACCAGACAGAATGCAGAACAAGGGCTCTGCTGTCCAGATCCCCAGGGGTGACCAAGGGCTGATGCTGGGCAGGACACAGGCACAGGGGTGTCTTAAATGCAGGGTGTCTGTGAAATGGGTGGCTGCAGGAGAGAGCAGCATCCCTCTGATCAAATTGTTTGTCAGAAAGGCAACTGTTGTCAGGCTGGCACTGAATTTCTATTTCTTCGCTCTTGCAATTTGAGAGTATTTTAAAAATTTTTAACAAGTTTCTTCTTGTTCCAGGAAAAAGAGCACAGGATGGCACAAACTCAGAGTCTGACCTCAAACTGAGCTGCCTTTTTCTTGTTGCCTCTTGCTGGCAGTCACATCACTGGTGGAGTGGTTAAGCCTTTGGGCTTGTGGGAGAGCCTGCCTAAAGCTGGCAAAGAGCATTTTACCTTGCTCTGCTACTAATCCCCAGCACCCAAAATGTGCTGCTGAAGCCCTGAGGCTCTGTGGAGGTAGCAAGTGTCACTCTGCATGCCGTGCTCTGACCAGGGCAGCAGTGCAGCAGGGCTGCGTAAGGAAAAATTTGCTTTTTAATCCAAATTCTTGCACTCAGATGGAGTGCACTTGACTTTTCGGCTGAAGAAGCTACATGGGTGTATGTTACAGCAAGTGCTGCTGCCTGACTGTTCTCCCCTTGCCTTGTAGCTCTCCTCCATCGTTGAGATGCTGGAAAGTGCCTTTTATGGCTTAGACCTTCTGAAGCTGCACTCAGTCACGACCAAGCTGGTGGGTCGGGTGGAGAAGCTCGAGGAGGTGAGTCCTGCTCTCCTGCAATGTCCTTGCCCTCGGTGGGACTGGCCTCCAACCGAGTTCCTGCTACCTTTGGTACATTCAGAGCCACATTGCTTGGGAAAAAATGTTAATTAACTATTTGGCTTAAACCAAACCAGACCAGACTTGGATCTGAACCAGTCGGGATCACAGGCAGTGCTCAGTGCATCCCCACCCCATCAGCCTTGCCTGACCCTTTCCAGCTCTCGCAGTCCCTCGGGGCTCAGACTGGGAGTTGGATCCCAGCTGTGGCCTCAGCAGGAGCAGCATCTCCTTTGGGTCAGAAGGCCCTGCTGTTAAGTTTTTCCTATTCTCAGTTTTACTTGTGATGGTTGCTCTCAACCAGGAGCTTTTGTGCTGTTTGATGTGGGGGCGAGAGGTTCAAGGCTGGTGCAGGGGTACACTCCGCAGGACTGTGGGGAGCCAAGGAGCTCACATTCCTGAAGGACCAAGTTACGTCTTGGCCTGTGTTAAAACAGAGCAGAACTCTCAACCTTCCATTTAATTTTAGAGCAGCCTTCCAGTGAAATAATTTTCACTTCCATACAGTTTAATATTTCTTTGGCTAGCACAGCGTAAGGTTTGCAGTTTAAGCTGTGCTCGGCTATGTAGCAACAGGTTGCCAGATTAAATACTGGAGTTTTCTCCCGTGGTCCGTATCTGGGACAGTAATTCTACATTCTTGTCGGAGTGGAGCAGTCCTGTTCGTCTGCAGCCAGGAGCTGAGAGGCAATGATTTATAAAGCCAAAATTCCACTTGCAAAGTGTTTCGGGAAGGCACAGCGTGCTCCATCCTGGGGTCAGGAAGGAGACTGCTGAGGGGAGCACGCTTGCCTGGAGGGCTTTGAGTTTCCAGCATGGAGATTGACCCAAAAGGGGTTTTGAGGCCTGAAAATAACAAAGCACCAATGTTGCTCTTTGCAATCCCACCCCCTTCCTGTGGTTTAGTGTGTTCTTCGTTACTTGGGTTTGCCAAGGGATTGTTTCGGTGAGGTTATCACTGCACTCTGCTCCAGTACCAAAGTGACCCTGCCTGCCAGCTAGTTTCTGCAGGGGAGTTTAGAGCCAGCAGTGCTGGTGGCACGTTGGGCACATGGGGTGACTTTTGCAGCCTGGTCACTCTGCTCACAGCCTGTCACAGAGAGGCAGATGGCAGAAAGCTGCGTAGAGCTGAAGGAGTTTGGTCTGGGATAGAGCTGTAGAGGTGTAGGAGCAGGGAATTCATAGGGGCCTCTAATTTCCCAGAAGTGAGGCTGCAGGATCATGTAAAAGCAGCTGAAGCTGCCTGCAGGCACTTGGACAGGATGGAGAAAGGCAGGAGAGGCCTTGGTTAGAAGGAGTTTGCTCAGTGCTTGGGGCAGAGCCGAGCTGATGCAGGCAGCAGGTGTGAAACGCCTCTTGCTGCTGGCTTAGCACGAGAATTCCTATTGAGAGGATGTGGAGAGGCTCACACCCCGCGCCAGCCGTGGGCTCTGACAGCACGGACAGCTGAGATGCTGAACTGGAGCCTGGCATGGCTTCAGAGCATCCCCCACCCAGGCGGGTGTGCTTTTGGCAGCTGCTCCCCTGTGCAGCAGCTGAGCAGCCTCAGCAGCATCACAGGGCAGGCTTTGGTGCTGCCTCTCCTCTCAAGGGGATTTTATCCCTAAGCAGGTCATAAGCCAAACGTTACAGAGGAGAAGCAGTAAGGGCACAAGGCTGTTGGAATCAGTCATCCTTTCCAAAGGAGGATGGTGTTGAGAGCTGCTCCTGTGCTGCTCCTGGGAGAGCATCGTGAGATCCCCTGCTCCTCTGCTTACTGCAGCAAAACGCTTGCTGGAGAGTCCCTGTGTCATTGGACTTGGCCTCAAAGTGTCCTGGTAAATCTGTGACTCACGATTCTTGGGTAAAGACTGGGAATTCAGATGCTGGGGGTTAACCCCTCTGTTTTTGCAGAGGTTGGAAGGTTTCATGAGTTCTTTGCAGTACAACAAGGTGTTTTAGACCAATGGTGTCAGTAGAAGGAAGGAACCCCCAATTCCTGGTCCATGGAGTGCTTTCTCTAGTGAGGCAGCTCCTCTGCTTTGTTTGCAGCTCACAGCTGTCGCATCAGCTGGCAATTTTGAGGTCACAGATGGAGGTCATGGTGGGTTTTAGGAGAAATTAATGACAGAACAGATTGAAAATGAATGATCAGGATAACCACCCCCAGTGCCTGTGCTAAAGTGCTTTGACTGATGTGCCACCCATCCAAAGCAGTGGCTGTTTGAAGTGTAGAAGCCCACGGAGTGATGAGCAGAGGCTGCAACAATCCCTTGGGCACGGGGTGTGCCTGTGGCTGGGGGACTGAGAAGGGTGAAGGGTTTTGCCTGCTGGGTGAGTTGCAACCTGCCCCGGCTCTGTCCCTGTCACAGGACAGCTCTCTGACAGTCACTGGCTCTTGTCCTGTCCCCAGATTCTCAGATTCTGTGGGAGCAGAGGGTGCTGGGGAGCAGCAGTCCCTGAGTGCAGGCACTGTGTGGCCAGGGCAGGAAAGTGAGATTAATAAATGCAAGATGAACTTGCTGCCACAGGCAAAGGATACCAGGCTGACTTTAAGGTGTTTCAGCTTGTCGTTTCCTCTTCCTTCTGTGAGCTGGTGAATGTGGCTGAGGGTGGGGGTTGAAGAGCCCCAAGGCCACTCTCTCACTCCATGGGAACCTGCAGCAAAGAATGGATATGTACACCAGGGATGGGGTTCCTGGATCCCACTGGGGTCATGGGCATCTTCTTAGCAGCTGAAGTGCCTAGCCTCATGGAGAAGCCCCAGCTGTGAGCCCAGGATGGCAGCACAGAACTCCAGGGCTGTGGTTTGGGGGCCACAGAACATCCCTTGTCGTTGAAGTGTCCTCTCTTACTTTCCTAGGGCATGTCCAAGAACTTCACGCAGGAAGGCCAGCGGGCAGGAGCCAGCGGGGAGGAGGGTCTGCAGGATCCCCCTGGCAGGGAAAACTGCTCTAGGCTCCTCACCAACAGCCTGGCCGACATCGAGAGCTCTCTGCAGCGGGACGCCGAGGCTGCCTACGCTCACTCAGAGGTACAGCTCAGCGTCACTGCTGCTGCTCGCGCTGCCCCGCGGTGATTTTCTCCTCACCGGAGTGACCCTGTTTATGCACCTCCGACTCCAAGCCTGGGTCTCAGCACAGCCCAGCTGCTGCTGGGACGGGATGTAGGTGGAAGCAGAGGGAGCTTGCTCCCTCGGCCTCCCCCCTTCCCACGGGGTTGTTGGTTTTCGAGGTCAGCGGTGGCTGAGCTGCTTGGAAAACGTGATGTCATTGCGGGGCTGGCTGGGAAGCGCTGGGAAGCAGAGCCTTTGATTAGCAGGGCTTGGGGCTCGGTGGAGGGACAGCCTGTCTCCTGCCTCCCCTCCCTCCCAGCCAAGAAATTACCCCTCCACCACCAGCCCCTGAGCCTGGTGGGCTCTGGGCAGGGGCTTGGGCATCCCCCTGGTTCTGGCACCCAGCACCAGACTGTGGGGGTCCCCATGGGTCTGCCCAGCGTGGGGACATCCTTTGCCTGGGGGAGCAGTTTCTGTGCAGCCGCAGAGAGATGTGAGCGGGGTGTTTTGGGAAAAGGTCTGTCCAGGGTGTCCTGAAGTTCTTGCTGCTTCAGTGGTACTATCTAGGATGGCCCCCGCTCCTCTGATCCCTGCTGGGCAGCTCCTGGAGCATACTGCCCTCACCCCAGTGTCCCTCTGCAGGGCAGTAGGAGGTGTCTGGCAGTGGGGGGAACAATTAGTTAATAATTTCCAGCTCAAGCAGGGGTGCTCAGCTGCAAAGGATGGCAAGAGCCTGTGCTTGCCTTCCACCCCTGCTCTGCAGATCCTGTGTGGGGACGGGCTCCCCAAGCCCCTGGGGACAGGGGTGGGCTCCCACACGTGCACTGTGTGTCAGCAGGTAGGGAAACGACACCAAGTGTGCTGTGCCAGTGCTCCCTGCCCCAGGGAGAGCCGTGCCCAGCAGGGGTGTCCGGCCGTGCTCCCAGCCCCACTCCCCTGCTCCCCACACCATGAGCTGAGCAGCTGCTGCCTGCTGGAGAGGAGCCAGCCCCGGCCAGGCAGGGGAGCAGAGCGTGAGGCTTTTATTACCCCGAGTGACCTCATTTCCCAATATTCCCCTTTTCTCGCTGCTAATTGCAGCAGGGCCCATCTTGTCAGCCAAATGGGCACCGCTTCAACCCTCAGGCTGGCTTTTCGATTTTCTTTAATGAGATGAAATCCTTCAGACCTGAGCTATGGCAGCTGGTCCCTGCCCGGGGGGGGTTCCTGGTCCCTGCCTTGGGAGGTTCCCGCTCCTGCTGGGAAGGTGCCTTCAGCCTCTCTGCCCTGTGAAAGCTCAGGGCACATTGCACACTCTGCAGATCAGCTGCTGGAACCAGCCCCTGGCATTCCAGGGAGTGACCCTACTTCTCCTGCCTGCCCTGCATCCCACAGCATGTGCCTTATAGAGCTCTTGAGTCCCAGAACTGCAGGGTGGCACCAAGGATATGCAGGAGCAGTGCTGGTCTGCCACCCTGCTGTGTCCTGAAGGGTTTCCCATGGCAGAATGGACTGAGGGAGACCCTGAGGAAGGAGGGAGCTCAAATCCTCCTGCCCAGCATGGGGCTGTGCAGCCTGACCTCCCTTTCACCAAAACATGGCATTTCTAGCCCATCTGGTAACAACCTCCTGTGTCTCTTCCAGGGAAGATATGAAGAAAGATTCCTGAAGGATGAAACCATCTCCCAGCAGATCAACTCTGTGGAATCCCTCCCAGAGCTGCACCTCCCTCTGGAGGACAAGAAGCCTGAGCAGCTCTTGCAGAGGAAGCTGCGGGTGAGGAGCCGGCCTCCTTCCAAGCCCACTATTGTCCGAGGGGTCACCTACTACAAAGCCCAGTCCACCGAGTCAGAGAATGACATCGAGGAGCAACGTGAGTTGGGTATGCAGACGTGCTTGGTGGGATGGTGGCTGCATCCCGCAGCAAAGCCAGTGCCTCATCCCCTGCAGTGTGGGGGCAAAGTGTGTGTGAGCAGCAGTGGGAGGAGGGACAGCTGGTACCTCACCGCTGCGCAGCCTTTGAGCTGAGTATGCGGGGCAATGTAGCATTGTTATTCCATGGAAAATCCCTGGTAGCTAAGGAAATAGCTCACTGCTTTGGTTCAAAGCACCCAGCATCAACACCTTTCCAGAAGTAAATGGAGGTTTAGTAAATATGCTTGTGTTTCAAATCCACCTGCCCGATGGCATGCTGGGAGGTTTGCGCAGTATTTGCTGTGGTGGAAGGCAGCTCAGGGCTCATGGCCCTGGCCGTGCTGGGAGCAGGGGATGAGCCCTCACGGACCAGCGGAGCGGTCAGCACGGGCAGGGCAGAAGGACAAGTGCCCTCGCTGTGCAGACTGGCTCAGCAACGAGGACGTCCAGCCCTGCCTCTGGGGGTTGTGAGCTCCTGGAGATGAGGAGGGGCAAGGGGTGCCTGTGCTGCCTGGGGAATCCCACTGATCCCCATGCCCTGGCTGAGGCTCCTGCTTTGGCCTCCTGGATTAGGTGAGTGGGATCTGGTTTGGAATGCAGCTGGGTCTCCATCCTGTCCAATCTCTGGGAGGTGGCAGGGCAGAATTGATCTCCGTCACCTCCCGCTCTGCCTGGCCTGAGGTGGTGGATGTCACTTGATGAGGCCTCACTCACCTCCTGACATGGGCACTCTCAGCCTCTGCAGTTCTCTGAGGGGACATGGGCAGGGAATGCAGGTGGATTTAGGACCAGCCAGCCTGCAGCAGTGGCCAGGGAGCCGGCTGGAGGGGCCTGACTCTCCTGGCTGCAGGGCTGACACCTGTGCCTGTGTTTGGCAGCGGACGAGCTGTTCAGCGGGGACAACACGGTGGACCTGCTGATAGAGGACCAGCTTCTGAGGCCCAGCAGCAGGGCAGGCGAGCCCATGAGAAAGCCCTCCCCAGTGGGGTGGCCGCCCACCCCTGGCACAGCTCCCACCACCCTGCCAGCTGCTGGCACTGCTGCGGCATCCATGGTGCCGCTGTCCCCTGCCACACCAGACCCCACGGCCGTGAGCTTGCTGATGCCCACCCCGGAGTCCGTGACTGCCCCGGCAGGGCTGGCAGAGGAGGGGACCCCACAGCTACCGGCAGGCATGGCCAGCACCGTGGTGGCCACAGCCACAGAGAACTTGCTCGTGGCCACCCCCGCTGGAGGCTGGAGTGACGTGGAGCACAGCCCAGGAGCTTGGGTCCAGGCAAACACCCCCGCAACGCCGGTCAGCCCGGCCATCCCTGCCACCCCAAAGGAGGGCCTGGAGGAGGAGGACATCAGGAACATCATTGGTGAGTGCCTGCAGGTGCTGCACCCATCCAGCTTTGTAAGGGGGGGCTGGCTTGTACCCGCAGGGCGTCCTGCTAAGCACAGAACACCTGGATTTGGTCACAGGAGGGAGGTGTCATGGAGATGGCAGCTGGACAGCACTTCACTGGGGTGCCAAGTTTAATAATTAACTCTGGAACCTAGTAGTTTCCTCCCACCTTTAGGGGCTGGGCTGGGCAGAGCAAAAAGAGATGGGACCTGTGACAGTCAGCAGCCTTAGCTGGAGCAGGGACATGGCTGAGGCTGTGGGGAGATGTTTGTGGGGTCTGGCCAGTCCTGCTGGGCCTCACAAGGCTTCACCAGAGCCAAGGTTGCAGGGGGTACCTGCTGGGTGAGCAAGGGGCTTGGAGGGGGGTGATGCCTTCAGGGAGAGCACGGCCACCCTGCCTCTGGCCTCACAAGCCTTTCCCTGCCCACGCAGGGCGCTGCAAAGACACGCTGTCCACCATCTCGGGGCCCACCACCCAGAACACCTATGGGCGTAATGAGGGAGCCTGGATGAAGGACCCCCTGGCCCAGGAGGAGCGGATCTATGTCACCAATTACTACTATGGAAACACCCTGGTGGAGTTCAGGAACCTTGACAATTTCAAGCAAGGTGAGTTTGCACTCTCTCTGATACCATGCTAGCCACCACTCAGCTGATCTGAGCAGCATCCTCATTCCTGGCGATGCTGCATCACGGGGGGATGATCTGCCTGCGGACCTTCCACACTTGGGTGCTGGCACCCGGTGTGTGGGGTACAGAGCATGGGACAACTCAGGCTCGGGCTGGTGGCCAGGGAGGGAGTGCAGGCAGAGCTGTGGGCAGAGGGTGCTGTTGGCATGGCCACTCACCCCACAGCAAAGGGAGGTCTCAGCAGCCAGGTGTGTCTGCCCTGCAGGTCGCTGGAGCAACTCCTACAAGCTTCCGTACAGCTGGATTGGGACAGGGCACGTTGTCTACAACGGTTCCTTCTACTATAACCGGGCCTTCACGCGCAACATCATCAAGTATGACCTGAAGCAGCGCTACGTGGCCGCCTGGGCCATGCTGCACGATGTGGCCTACGAGGAGTCCACCCCGTGGCGGTGGCGAGGCCACTCCGACGTGGACTTTGCCGTGGATGAGAACGGCCTGTGGATCATCTACCCAGCCATCAGCTATGAGGGCTTCAACCAGGAGGTGATCGTGCTGAGCAAGCTGAACGCGGCCGACCTCAGCACTCAGAAGGAGACCACGTGGCGGACGGGGCTGCGCAAGAACTTCTACGGGAACTGCTTTGTCATCTGTGGGGTCCTGTACGCGGTCGACAGCTACAACAAGAGGAACGCCAACATCTCCTATGCCTTTGACACGCACACCAACACGCAGATCATTCCCAGGCTGCTTTTTGAGAACGAGTACGCCTACACCACGCAGATAGACTATAACCCCAAGGACCGCCTGCTCTACGCCTGGGACAATGGCCACCAAGTCACCTACCACGTCATCTTTGCCTACTGAGACCCCCCACCACAGTGGGGCACTGCAAGCCAGGGGCCACCAGCACCTTTTATTATTATTTTAATTGTTATTATTGTTATTTTGTACAAATTGAAGAGTGAATGATGGGTTTTGTTTCAAGCTGTTTTTTTATGGCGGATTGTAGATCAATCCCCAGGCCAGAAGCACCCCCTTTGTCTTTGCTGTATCCTTGCTTCTGATTTTCCTTCCCAGGGGAAGGAGCTCCTCCTTTGGAAGGGCAGGCCCAGCTCTCCTACCCAGCGAAGAAGAGGTGGCCCAGACACCGTCCTCCTGAGGATGTTTTCAGCTAGAGATGATCAGCAAGACATCCTGAACCAGTGCAAAGTTGCACGCACCAGGTCCCAGTGGGAGGTTGCTGCCTGCCTGTCCTGGTGGAGGACCTGCATGTCCCATGGGAATGTCCCGTCTCTCAGGACCATCTTCCCAGCTGACGGCTAGCAGGCCCCTTGGAGATCCTGCTGTACAATGGGGCTGCGAGCACAGCTCCAGCAGCCTCTGGTGCTGGTACTTATGTCGAAGACTGTCCCCTCCAGCCGGGCTTTGCTCTCTGCAGGCTGCTCTGGGGGGCTGGGCGCACCCCGAGCCCTGACTCATGCCTGGAGGGAGTTGGCGGCAGGAGGGGGGGTGCTGTAAATACTTGTAGATGGCTTTTGTTTGTTCATTTTGTAACCCAAATAGTCCCCCTTGGCATTTGCTGGGTGAAGGCTCTGCTCAGCTAGGTGCTGGGCTGCCTGGGCAGGGGCTGGCAGAGCCCTCGCTGCGCCACTCCACCTCCTACATTCCCTCTCATGCCCATGCCAGCCGTGGTCCTGACCATCAGGATCCCCTCAGAGAGGCACAGCCCTTGCCCTCCTGCCCATCAGCATCTTGTATTTACCTCCTGTCAGTAATAAAGGATCCAGTACCTTCGCAGCTGTTCGGGGCTTTCTTTGGCTCTGGTTCACCCTCTGGGTGCATGAAAATGCACAGGGGTGTTTTGGGTGGCTTTTGGTTGGTTTGGGGAGAGCCAGTTTACACAACAGATGGGGACAAACTCCAGGGGGCTTTAGGCTGCTTGGGACTGGTACTGGAGCAGGGTGACATGCCATGTCCAGCCCTCATGGGCTCCTCTGGCAGGCTCTGGGTGAGCAGCTCGTGGAGGGTACCTGCTCTCTGGCAGCAGGAGAGGGACAGGGTAGATGTGCCATGGGCACTGCCAGCACTGTGCCAAGCAGAGCCACACTGCAGCCCAAGAGATGGCAGACCAGGGCAGCCATTCCAGTAGTTTGCCTAAGGAAATGTAAGTACAATAATGAAGTTATTAATAATAAATAAAAGAAGGATTTTTACTGCCTTCAGTAGTAGGGACACAGAGAACAGAATTACACAGGATAAGAGATGCTCTCTACCACTAGAGCCCAGGGGTGCTGCCTGGGGAGGATGTGGTGCTGCAGCAGTCCTGAGCCCCCAGCCCCCACCAGCAGCCCTTCCCAAGGTTGTGCAAGCCCAGCCACCACCCCAGTCCCCTCCCCAGCTCCCTGGCAGCAAATGCCCCCACAGCAGCCAGCAGCCCCTACCCATGGCTGCGGGGGAGCCATGTGCCTCTGGCTGGGGCACCGCTGGAGTTTTTATTTCTGACTATTGTGAGTTGTGAGCTGGCCCACAGTCAGGTGGGGCCAGGCCAGGAAAATGAAGTGGTGCGAGCAGCGCAGCCAAACCCCGGCCAAGCCCAGCTCCCTCCCAGCAGCGCGAGCGCCGCGAGGACGGGGCCTGCCTGCGCCGGGGACGTGGCAAAGGACACAGCTTCTCCAAGGTGTTGCAAGGCACATACTTCACAGGGGTGCACTGCTCCTCATCCTCCTCCTCACTGCCCCTGGAGCTGTTTGTCATGCTGCGGGATCAACCTGAATTTCCTAACGGCCACACACATACATGAATACTAATAATATAATAATAATTAATAATCAAAAGCTCCGTGTGAGCCAGTTAGTGCTCAAACCACGAAGGAAAGGTAGCTGGCTGACACAATGAAGCTCATAATCTTCTTTGCAAACTGCACAGGGGAGAAAAAATAACGTAACAACATGCTGAAGTCATTATGCAAGGCTGATGCTCTGCTGGCGGCTCATCCCAGCTGAGCACCAGTGTGCTGGAGCTCCTGGGCCCAGCTCTGGCCTGGGGCTCGGCTGACAAACACAGCAGCAGTGAACAGAGCTCCACTCTGGAATGGCAGCAGATCGCTGCAGCCAGTGTTTGGGGCAAATGGAACGTTCCCCCGCTGCCCGGCGAGTGGCTCTCTGTGCTGGTGAGGCACAGGGGTGCGTGGTGCTGAGTGCGTGTGACACGTGTGTGGCTTCAGGAGAAGGTGCTGGGGCTCTGTCCCACGGAACTGAAGCATCCCCTCTGCCCCAGCAAGGCCAATGCTGCTCCACGGGCAGTTGTTAGCAGTGAAAAGTATTAAATAGCACACACAAAAAACCCACGCAAACAAAAACCAGGAAGAAAAAAAAAAACAAAACTCAAAAACCCCAAACTTTACAAATGCATCTGCTGCATGAAATCACTTCCTTTGGGCCAAGCCTTCAGCCGTGCAGCCACGTGTGCTGGGGAAGGCAGCAGCAGGATCCTGGAGAGCCAGGCAGGTGTGGGGTGGGCAGTGCCTCACTGGGCAGCCCAGCTCCACGGCAGTGGGGTTGTTCTGCTTGTAGTGCTTTAGTGGTGAGTGTGGGGTCCCAGCACCCTCTTGAGGGTCTGGGCTGGGCTGCTCCACCACACTGCTGCATCCCAGGGCTTTCTGCTGAGGGAGGCTGCACAGGCAGGATTTGGGAGGGAATGATGAGGAGTGGGGCTGTCTGGTCAGGCACAGCACCTGAAGCTGGGAGCTGGACTTCCTCCAGCTGCCCAAGCACACTGCAGGGAGAGCGGCCTCATGCCAAGTGTGGGTGTCTGCTGCCTCGTCTCTGGCTCATCAGCCCACCTCTGGTAGCCTAACAGGGACAGAAATGAAAAACAACCCACAATTCTGGACAGCACATAAGTAGCAGTGATGGGCCATGTCCCCCACGTTGTGTGGGGCCCCCAGGACTGTCCCTGGCGAGGAGCCAGCTGAGCTGCATTGTCCCCGGGCAGGATGCAGCCATTGGGTAAGGTCAGGCACAGGAATGGGCTAAAGGGGGCTGTCCCTGCTGTGCCCATGTGCCAGGAGCCCCAGGAGCTGCCAGAGAAGGGGCTCAGGCTGGTGGCAGGACCTGCTGCATGCCGGCGTTCCCCTGTGCGCTGTCACAGGAGCTACTGCAGGGATTTGACAATGGCCCTCAGGGCATGGGGCATCTCTGTGACGGAGGGGGACGAGCTGTAGAAGGTGTCGGTGTGATTTCTGCGCTGCTCTCGGAGGTATGGAGGGACAGATGAACTTTTGATGTGGAGGATCCTGGTGTCCATCACTTCGCAGTCAATCTGCATCATCACCTCGTAGTCCTGCCCATTGATCACATTCTCTGCAAAAGTAAGGATAAAGAAAACCAGGTCAGAGTTAGCTCTGCAAGCTAGGGATCCAAGAGCACTAAAAGCAGAGCTTTATGGACCATTTTTTGTCTGGAGCAGGAGCTGCAGTGGGGACCTCCCTTTCTGCAGCTGCACACATAGAGCTCCATCTCACACAGCAGAGCCCCAGACTGCTCACGACACCTCGAAGAGCCTAGACCACACTTAGCATGTGCAGTCACACCTAGAAATTAATGTCTTTTATTTCCCCTTCTTCATCTGCACATCATTACTGACGGAGTTTGCACTGTGTAACATTCATTACGGAACTGTTGTTCTTGAGCCACTAAAGTATGGGTGTGATTGAAAATAAGGTTTATTTAAGAAAGCTGAATGTTTCACTTTCTGTAATCCTCTTGACACTGGGGATCTTGAGGAATTTCTTCACCAGTTTATTAACAAAAAACCCCTAAAATGTGATCTCTCAAAAGAATAACTGTGCCTCATTCCCATCTGACCTGGCTGTTGTACTTGAGTGATGTGGTGACACTGGACAAGGCCACTCCCCTGACAGAGCCCTGGACACAGGAAGACCTTGACCAGCACCCGGGACCCCAGTGCAGCCCCCAGCCCGTGGCATCTGCTGCCACAGGAGCTGCTGGGCTTACAGGCTGTGCACATGGCTAGCATCTGCTGCCTGGATTTAAAGGTGGGAGACTATTCCCTGCATAGACAGTGTGCCCAGGAATGCAAGATCTGAGATCGGATTTCCAGGCAAGACCAACCCTTTCAGAGCCAGAAGACTGCCACTGGCAGGGTTTCCTTTCTGTGCTCAGGAGGATGGAAGATCACCTAATGGAAAGCATATGGACTGGAGGAATGCAATATACATTACTAATTTTTACTGTTCTCCTGGATTAACTCTGACTCTGGATGACAGCTGAAGACCACGGCCAGACCCTGTTGTACCCCACACCACCTGCAGAAGCCATTAGATCAACTGTGTCTGGTATAGTAATGAAAGGCAGGAGCAAACCCTTGCTAAGGGGGCTGAGAGCCTGCAAGGGAAATCAAAGCTTGCACCTGCAAGGAATGAAATGGTAAAAGCTCTGTATGTGCCACCAAGAGACTGAGGCCATGAGCAGCTGTGCAAGTCTCTGTGCCACTGACCCAAACCCCCAACAAGCACCTCACCCCTCCTGGATGCTGCACTGCTGATAAAGCCCCGCTGTGACATAAGGTGCTGTGTCCTTAGCTGGGACCCTTTCAGAGGCCATCCCTCCAAGTCACCCCTTCTCTCTGCCTTTGGAGGTGCTCTTGGCTCCCACCCACAGGCTCAGGACCAGTCAGCAGAGGGGCCTGGGCTGCTGGTGCCACTCAGGAGAGGGGGCTGGAAAGGGGAGCAGAGAGGCACAAGAGGAAGCTGAAGGGCACAGAGCCTGGAGCCAGCAAATGGGCACAGATGGGCTCCCTGTGACACAGCAAGCAGGAAACAGCTCCTCAGCTCTCATGCTGCAGTTGATGGAACCCAGTTATGTGAGAAACAGTGCTCCAAAGCCACAAGTGGGTGAGGTGGGATGGGACGGTGGCAAGGGCCAGGAAAACATCTTAGTAGTGCAGTGACCTTCCCTGCCTAGTCACAGCCAGCACAGAGGGCTATCATTAAGTTCTGGGCATTGCACAAGACAGAGGAGAACAGCAATCCCAAGGGCTGCCCAGGCAAGGCAGGGAGCTGTGCTGTGTGGGTGGCACTGGGGAACCAGCCCAGCCCATTCTGGCCAGCTGGGATCCTGGTCCTCTTGTGCTGACAAAGCTCCCTCCCAACAAAGTGTGCCAGGATTAAGTAAGCCACAGTTCTGCCACCCCATGGCAGGAGGGTCTGTGTCTGAGTCCACCACAGCGGCAAGAGCTGGGAGGAATCGTGCTCATGATGAGCTTCTCTGGCCAGCAGGCACACAGGGGATGCACACCTCCCACACAGACATTCACAAAAAGTACCCAAATCATGCCCTCAGCCTGTGAGTTAGCCCAGGAGTTAAAGTCAGGTTTGAAGCTGGCATCTGATTCTTTCCCTTTTTGGGGTGAAGGCATTGAACTGCTGCAGAAAACCTCTGCAAAGGCTTTGATCTCACAGGGGTGAGGGCAGCAGTGGGAACAGCTCAATGCCCAGGCATTTCCAGCAGCCTTTCTCATTACCATTAGCTCCAAACCGACACAGAGGAGGAGGTGAGATGTTCCTCAAAGACAGGAGTTACTGCTTGGTGCTGCTGCCAGGCACCTGGACCAGCTTCATTCTAAGGAGGGGTCTGAAAGTGGTGGCAGCCCCGGGACACCCTGCCCACCCCAGCCCAGGGTGGGGCTGATGCTCTGTGAACACCCATGTGATGGTCTCAGCAAAACAACAGGCAAACATGACCTGAGCACAGCTGGCACAAGCCCCTGTTTGGGAAGACTAGCTCACTGTCATTGCAAAAAATGATTGCACATGGCTCCATCCTGAGCTCGATGGCATTAAACTGCTTCATGAGCTGGATGAGCAATAGACAGCATACTTAGAAGATTTCTGGAAGATGCTAAACTGGAGAGATTCCAGCAACCGTGGAGTGTCTAGATTGGATGAGACTGCAGTTTTGATAAAAGAGAGAAGCTGTCCAACATCTTCAGAATGCATTTTCCCCACAGCCAGAGCTGGAAAACATGAATAAAAATGGGGCTGGGCAGAAGTACTACAGAAAAACCTTGAGAACTGCAGAGGATCACTGTGGATAAGCCAGCAGAATGACAGGATTAGAAACAACAGCTTCACTGCAAGAGAAACATATTTAACTTTGACCAAGTTTCTAATTGTAATGAAATACAAGCCCTGGATGAAAGTACCTTGGGGAGATGAGAGGATCTCCATGATGAAGAGTTTTTAAGGAAAGGCTAGAGGAGCAGCTGCCCATCAAGCCCTTGGGTACCAGAGCTCCACAGACACGCATTCATTCGCTCCTGGTCCCTCTGGGTCTGCCCCTCTGTGAGCTGCAAGTCCCTGCTCCTGACCAGAGCTGTGGTCAGCACCTTCCCCAAACGCAGCACCTCAAGTTGTGGGTTCTCCACTGGACTCCATGGTCTGATCTGATTCTCAGAACAAGCAAACGATTTTGCCTGCTGATTCCTGTGTCAGATCACTCCTTGTCAGGCTTTCTCTCCTTCCCCTCCTGTGCAGTACCAACATCTGGAGGCACCAGTGGGGCAGAGGGTGGGTTTCCAGAGGGGCTGTGCCCAGCACTGAGCTCAGCAGCTGCGTGTGGCCGATCCCTGGAGGGGTCAGCATGTAACCAGTGCTCAGGCCAGCGTGCACTGCCCTGCCTGAGCACACAGCCACCACCCCTCCCAGTGAGGCACAGGTAGCAGGGTGTCTGTGAAGCAGAACTGACAGCCCCAGGCTGCTGCCTGCTGCTCAGGTGCTGGCTGCAAGGTCAGCACTGCCAGCATGCGTTACACAGGGCTGCCCAGGGGCCCGCAGCAACGCTGACACACAGTGATCTTTACTGCACTGAATTACTTATGACTGGTGTTCTGTGGGATTACGTAAATGAAAACACAGGAATGGATCTCCTGTAGAGGTGTCTGGATTTATAAATAGATTTATTGCTCCTCTTTGAAGTTCAGAACATACAGTTTTTCACACAGTGCAGACTCAGGCTTAAGAAGCCATCCTTGCTGGGCCAAGAGCCTGTGCTGGAGTTAATTATTTGTTAACAGGTTTAAAAGCCATGCTTCAGATGACTGACTATTTCAAATTAATAGCAAAGGTAATTGTGCCAAGCATTGCAGCTCTGACTGCACTTTCCCAAAGAGCCTTGATGGCTCTTTCAGGCTGTACCAAAGCAGGCTGAGCTTGGTCTAAGGAACAGAAACCTAATTCCCAGTGCTGCTCTCCCTCAGAAAACAATCATGGTGCAAGATCCAACAGAAGAAAGCTGAAGTCTGTAGTCCAAACCAAAACCAAATAGGTCTGAGGGCATCAACTACTGCTACAAATTACTGAGGATGACAGAAGATTGTCTTCATATGTGAAGCACTAGATTTTTAAAACTGTATTACTAAAAAGGCCATAAAACCAAAATCCTCCTTGCCTCAGCAGCACTGACATCCATCAATCAGTTGGCTGTTCAAATGTCTGTGAGATTGAGCACCTACTTCTATGGGAGAAGTAGAAAGGGAGAAGACAGGCAGAGGGCTTGAAAGGCAGGCAATGAAACTTCTGTTCTGCAGTTAGTAAGAGCAAATGGTGATGTCAGCTGTCTCCACAGACTTCAACGTTACACATATCACATCAGGCTGTTTGGCCCTATAGACACATCTGTCTTAAAGAAGATGTAATTCTGATAATTTATCCTTTTCTAGTTACATCTTCCCCAAAAAGCTCTGCTACAACACATGTTCATTGTGGAAACTGGTGTCTGCAGAGAAACTGAAACAGAGCTCCCCTGAAAGGTGACCTGAGCTTGCTGGACTGTTTCAAACACCATGGAAAGGCTTTACAGCTTTCTGAAGGTGCACTCATGCCATACGTATATTTATAGAGCCTTATTCTACCAGAACTATGAATTTTACTTTACTCTGGGTAATATCACAGTGTATTACCAAAAAAAACCTCAGTGGGACCAATACTCTATCATTCAGTGAGGTTCTCAGACCTCAGGCCCTTTTCTAAGGCCCCAGCTGCCTTTGAAGCAGATAACCCACACACCTACTTGCTGTTTTCTGAGTAGGTGACTTTAAAATGGTCAGAACATGCCTGGCTCTGTATCTGCTGTGCTCACTGACTACACATTTAAGGTGCTGTCAGCCACACAGATCTGGACTACATGTCCTTACTCCTGCTAAGGTACAGGGAGGCAATCACTCACGCCATCCTTACTTTAACTACCTGTCTTTGTCAAGAAGGCACGTGAATCATCCCCTCCTTGCGGGGGTGGGGAGCAGAAGGTTTTTGCTATCCATGGAACCAGTTTAACTGATGCCAAAATAGGAGCCAGCGAATCACCCCTGTTGTAAGGTGATCCAAACCCACCAACTCTTATCAAAGCTATCTTTGCTGAACAGCCACTCACACTCTGTACTTTCCACAATTCCTTCTAAAGAGAAAGTTTTCAGTCTGTGTCAGCACTAATCTACACTTGGAGCCCCTTCTGCAGGCCCATCTCTCACAGCAGCAGAAACCAGGGCAGCTTTCAAAGAGCGACTAATGTGTTCCAGCACCTGGGTGCTTTGTGCGAGCTGCGCCAAGCTGACAATGATAAAGTTCAGCTTTAGGAATGATTTAGCACCTAATTATCAAAATAGTTATTATTGTAACCTGCCCTGGCCCGATCCAGAACTTATGTTTAGGGTAGCAGGGCTCAGAAGGCATGAGCTTCAGGAGTTGAAGGCACCAGCTGTGCTCTGCTGCACTGGCCTGCTGAAGGGCTGCAGCTGTCCCCACACATAACTCACAGGGCTCTCTCCACATTGCCACTGCAGCAATCTTCCTTCTCATCTCCGTTGAGAAGCCCCGACTGTCCTACCCTGCACATCTGGACAATGTTTCCATCTGAAGGGTTGGTATACACTACCAAATAAGTATATAAATGAAGCAGTGTTACAGACTAAAAATACGCTCGCTGCAATAACGCAGCAGGATTGCTAAAACATTTACAGATTGGATTGTTGGACAAGATTGTTTGAAGCAAAGGATAAAGTTAGAGTCAAATAACTTCCCTTTTTAAAAGTAAATTCCCACTTGGAACTACTTCCAAACAGAGCGGTTGCAGTGGTCTCACCTCTGTGAACTCAGCTGTCCTCAGTCCTGGGCACAGACTAAGTGAGATCCTGGCATTTCAGTCTCCAGGTCTCCTACCACCTCTCCAACTGTGAGCCCAGCACCTCTAGGAGTACAGAAACTCTGGATCCACACTGTCAAACTCACCCTGACAAGCCACAAGCTGACAGCAGGAGACAGGGTCCCTCTCTTCATGCCTGATCCATTGGAGCAGTGGCGTCAGGGATTATCCAAGGGAGATATGCACAGGCATGAGAGGTAAGCTAGAAAACCAGGGGAAACAAGCTCTCAGTGGCCTCTGAAGTAAATAATGGAGCCACCAGAGAGACTGGCACTGGCTGTGGGTGAGGAGCATCACCTGCCCTTAGCTTACACCACTGTGTGGTTTCTTGAGGAGGCCAGCAGCACCTGTGAGCAACACGGTCAGCGGCCAATCTGTGCCAGATGGTGCTTTGCAGTACCTGCTCTAGATGGGAGGTCTCAGGGAGGGGGAAGGAAAGTTGGCTCTTCCCAGGGACAATGTCCCACTGGATTGCCCACCTCCCTTTTCAATCTTCTTTCATGCTGCACCACTCCCCTCTAAGAGAAAGAACATGAGCTACTGAGGAGATGGCCCAGTGTGGACTTGGTGTGATTGCTCTTGTTTTGGAGAAGGAGCCAATGGTCACCTCGGCAGGAGAAGACCAGACTCACCAGTGTTGACCCTCGCAGGCACTTGATTTAAAACTCCCTCAGATGGAGCATTTCTCGGAAAAACAGAGACATTTTTGACAGCTCTGGCTGTGTATATGTGTGTAGTTGGCAGGGAAGCATTGCTGCAGGATGGCCCTATTTAAAATCTAACCATCTGTGACAATGCTAATGACAAGAGGCAAAAACCCAAAGAGAAAACAAAAGACAAGGGTAAGGAGCTCTGCTGCACAGACAACTCTTGGGAATGAAGGAATGAGGCTAGAGGAAGAGCAATTCTCTTAGTCAGAACCATCCCATGCCCACTTGGGAGGCACTAAAAAGATAAACAAACTTCCCACACTGCCTGCAAATCCAGACCTACCAACTTTACAAGACATAAAACTGCACACAGGAGAGTAGCGTAGAAAGGCATTCCAGTAAAGGCTTCTTTCAAGAACGAGGGCTGGAGGGCTTGTCCTAGGACCAGGGCACTGCTTCCTCTGAGTGCAGGAGGGACTGGGAGCCATGACATCTCCCCAGCATGGACCTGTGTATGAACCTACTGGTAACAACCCCTTCACTGCAAAATGAGACAGTCTGTTTCCTCCTTTTAGAGGGACGCTAATCTGTGAGTGAGCCTTCCCTCTTGCCTCACAAAAGCTTGCTTCCTTTCAGCAGTCTTAAAGAACCACCTTTTTCCAAGGTTTTTGAACTCTCAGTATGTTGCGGTGCTGAAGGGACTACCCTTATCCTCACTCACTCTCCCTCTGGGGCCTCCAATGGAGCACCAAGGTAGGGCTTTCCTCTGCAGGAGCTGTGCTCTCTTCCCAATCTGTTGCATGTGCCAGGACACGCTCAACTCTCACAGATTCTGCCGACCGGCGCAAAACTGAGACTTCAGTTGAAGTCATTTATTAAAAGTTTGCCTTATTTGTCACCTGCCTGATATTTATACAGCCTCAGTGGTTAATACCAGCACAAGAACACTTTACTCCTTCCTTCTGCAGTGCTGACTTCCAGTTTAAGTACTCCTTTACGCCTTGGTCCTCCACAGGCACTAGAGATTCCCTGGCAGGCTTCCTCTCAAAAATATTTTTACTATTTCTTTTATGCCTCAGGCATGCTGTTGCTCAGTATCTTTTTCTGGCTTAACTTCTTATGGTTTGACATTTAGTCTGCCAGAAATTATCCTCTTTTTTTCGCCCCCCCCCACCCCATTCCCTCATTTGGCTACAACGTCTGTTGTTTAAAAGATATCTTCTTACTTCTATGGATTGACTTTAACGTGTTACTTAACTTAAGCCCATAGTATTTTTTAGTCTTCTTTTAAAGATTTTTGCAGTGAGATTTTAATCTTTAATTGCCAGCATTTTAACCCCACTAGTTTTTCCTTTAATGTTTTCCTGTTTTATTTAGCCCTTACCTTTGAACTGTGGCATTTCAAGTTGCAGGCACTTACTGATAAAATTAAATTAACTACTAGACTTAATTTTTATTTTCAAGAGGCGACATCATGTTTGTATTGACATGGACCTTGCCTATTACCCAGTATCACTTGTATCCTGGTGTTGAAGTGTGTCACTGATTTAAAACTGAAGGCTGGTGAGAGCCTGTATTCCCTTGACAGTTGAAATGTCTTTACAGCTTGGACGGTATCCAAAGAGTGAGCTGAACTTTCCTGTCTAACTTGGGTACATAAAGTTACCTCATTTATTTAGATACTGCAATCAGCTCTTGCTCGTAGAAGTGTATTTTTAACACCATCTCCTGTCTGTGTGGGGCGAGTGCTCTGCTGCACATGAGCTTCTGTGACCCAATGCAGGTGTCAGTCAGCGATGAAAGCACTGCAGAGCCCGTCTGAGCGCAGCGTGCTAATAACGAGAGACGGCCCTTGCAAACATTTCTGCCTCCCAGCTATAGAAACAGCAGATTACAGCTTTCATGTACAAGTCCTACTCTGATACAGGGGTGCCTCCTTTTCCATGGAGAGGCACAGCTGGGGCTGGCAGTCATTTCTTCATCCACATTCACCCAGAAGGTGTTTGTGCTAGACGGGGATATGGCACAGCCTGCTCCTCTGGAGCTGCTACAGACTCAGGCAGGATGGAGGGAGATGATTTACTTAATAAAGTGGAGAATGAGCAAAAATGTCCTTCAGGAACTCAGGATGTGCTTTTCAAATACTTTCCAAGCCCAGAAGATGCCCAGGAAGCCCAGCAGGAAGCACCAGGGGTGAGGTGGGCTGTATGAAGAGGTGAGGCAAGTGCAGCCTGAAGGACAGACCCAGGATCTGAGGAGCAGGGAAAAGCCTCCCAGCCCTGCTGGCAGGAGTCTCCTTAGAGACTAACCCAAACACTCCAACAGGCCCTCTCAGACCGCTGTTTTCACCCGTCTCTAGGTTTACTCCAGTGATGTTCTCAAGACAGAACTCATAAATGTGAACTTCCTCTACTAGCTCTGTTGCAGCTTTTTGTGTTTTTACGGGGTGAGCTCATTATGGATAATTATGCTACAGATCACTGCAGAAATAAAGAGTTACCAGAGTTGGCCCATGTATCACAAACATAAAACTGTTTGCCACCTATAATTTCACACCAAGAGGAATTATATAATCTTCAATTTACAACATTTGAAGATACATTAAGGCAGACTAACTGGGCTAGAGGCTAGAATTACAACATGCTGCACACAGCACAACATAGCCAGGATGGCAACAGTAACCTCACAGATTGGGGTGAAAGTTCCCTCTTTGCTTTGCAGCACAGCTCTCAAGCACAGTGCTCTCTGTGAACCTCACACATGTCCACAGCAGCACCAGCATGCAGGGCTAACAAACATCCAGGAGACACACACATGCTCAGTTCAAACCAACTCTGCAATTCCACACTGGCATTCGTGCTGCCAGCCTATGGCACTAGCTTCTTTTTAATTATACTTTGTGAATTTTACAGAAGTGTGTCATTCCTATGGAAAAAAAAAATCTGCTGTAATAACTCGACACTGGCATTAGAAATACTAAGTATGAAGTCCAATTAATTTATGACTAATTCTCTGCCCCCTTGGTGAAGCAAAATGCCATCTGCAGCAGCTACCCTGTCTGCATAGCGAGCACCAGGCACACTGGGGCTTGGCCTGCTCTAGCAAAACCCCTGAGATACTCTTTTCTGTATTAATTAAGGGCCAAAAGGACCAAAGATCCTCTGAAGTAACCTTCCTGTTCTTTTGAATGCATAAAAATAGATTACTCATTTAGTAATTTAGGTAAACAGCTCGTTATGAAAAGTCATTAGGGAATAAGCCTTCATGATTTCATTTCTTGTTCGTTTCCTGTCTAAATAAATAAACATGAACTCAAGTGACACAGATTCCGTTACTTTTGCACACAGATTCTTGAATGATTTCTTTCTTACTTTTTTGAATAATTTAATCTCCTCCTTTCTGTCAAAGACAACATATTAACAAACACGGCTGGGGAGAGCAAAGTCTTCCAAAGGTAACAAAAGCAGTTGAAAACTTCTATTTAGGACTTGATCTAGGCAATAATCAATTCTGACTTAAAGAAATGTAGGAAAGTTTGAGGGAATATTTTGTTTTGACAAACTGCACTGCTACTTTGAGAACAGAAATGTGAATGGCAGCATCTTGCAAGATTACTAAAATCTGTTCTTAAAATTCCTTGTTAAACAATGTTCTGCCATCATTTCAATCCTGACCTCTGCAGTACAGCTTTACACGAGCACGGGAGCAGAAGTGCATCTCTGACATTGGCAAATCCTCCTAATGACAGGAGAACCACAGTAATGGTGCTGGCCCATGGCTGCACACAGGACACTGCAGGCTCTCCCTCTGTCCCAGCCCAGGCTCAGGAATCAGCTGCTGCAGTGAGGTCTGATCACGGCTCTGACTCTTCCCTCCTCAGACTTCACCAAAGAACTTTTATTCCTCAACTGGCAGCTCAAGAAGCAAAAGAATGGCAGTTTCAAAATGACTGGAATGACAGCATTGGAGACATTCTTAGATGTATTTCCCTACATCCTGTTTAGAGAACTTGACGGACTCCCAGTGACTTTCCCAAAAAACTGTAGCAGTCACCCTTCTTTCATCTCACATCCAGCTTCTAATCCCATGTACACAACTTCCAGAGCCTTCTGAGGCCGTGCTGAGCTCTCAGCACCTTCTGTTAAATGCAGATAAAAGCAGAAACACTGAGGGAGGTATCTCTATAGCTCATGCTTGTGCAGCCAAGAGATGTGTCCTCTATACCTAGCAGAGTGGCATGAGCTTCCCAGCCTGGTGCCAAGGACAGCAGCTGTGAGAGGGAGCCATGGGTACCACGACTTGGCTTTTAGGCACAGGGAGAACAATGAGGGACAACTTAGCTAGGATAGCAGGGACCATCACCCTCCTGGAAACTGCTCTGGAACTATCCAAAGCGAGAAAGAGGCTTCCCAAAATGCCAAGCAGTAACCTTCAGGGAAGGCAGCTGCTGTTCAGTCAGATACGTGTTGTTTTAGGCCTTCCTCAATGACTGTGAATTCGGTTTCTTGCTCTGAAAAAAGGAAACAGTATCTTTTGTTTGCTTAACCCTGAAAGGCAGAGGAAGTTGAAGACTTTATTTATTCAACCCTAAGACATGGGAACTTACAGACCATTGTCACTTCCCAAGGAGCTTTTGTTTTCATTTTTCTCCTCAGCCTGTGTGGGTTCTGTTTGCCTTACAGATTTTTCACAGACGGTTTGCTACCAGCCTGGGACATCTGTGACTTGCTTGCACATGGCTGTCAGTTGAAGGGAGGTTCTTTGTAGTTGCATGCAAATAATCATGCTGCTTGATGGCAGAAATCACCCCAGTTTTGATCAAAAAGCCTTACCATCAGATCTGTTTTCCACCTTTTTTATTAGAACGTATATTATTTCAGAGCACTTTTGAAGTCCGTTACATCAGTATGATGATGGATGGCGAGAAGGAAAGGTGATGGAACTGCTCACAAATCTGAAACTGGCCAGCACAACAGAGCACATGGACTCTGCTGAAGTAGGCACTCCATTCCATTTCTGCCTTTGGGAGATTATTTTGCTGTTGGATTTCATGACAAAAAGCAACCCTCAGGAGAAGAGGGCTCCTTAAGAAGGTTAAGGAGGGTCAGGTTATCGAGGGTCACACAAACAGCTATCTGAAAGGCAGACTGAAGACAAGCCCAGCTGGGCTCCATCAGACTAAGGACCTAACCAGAATATTTATAAAAAATTCAAAATTCTCTGTCATGACTGCTAGTTCCAAGAAAATGAGCCTTACATTTCACCAGGGGCTTTCTCATCAGGTCTCTCACTTTTGTTTTGGCCTAGAGCACAGGCACCAATCCCCAGTTTAAAGAAAGTGAATGATGGAAAGACTTCCACATATAGGAAACTGTTTTGCACTGGGATCCTAAGAAGAAAAAAGACCTTCTTGGTCTCTGTGTTGCTACTAAGGCCACTGGTGAATACACACCTGTACAGACACTTGGAGCTGCTCCTACCAAGAGCAAGTCCAAGCTGTGAGAGTCCCCCACCTAAACCCAGGGAGAAGTGCATTCCTGAAAGGGGCTTCTTGGGCCAAACATTGAACTGGCTCTCTGGCACTGCCTGTCCTCACTCCTGTGTGCTGCACAGAGCAGCAGTCCTGCTGGGCTGTGCTGGGCTGCAGGGCTGCTGCAGACAGAGAAGGCTTGTGCCCAGGGTGGGGAGAGCGGCTCAGCTATGTTATTCTCTATAGGTTACTTGGATCCAAAGATCCATGTTGCAACCCGCTGCAGTTAAATAAATAGAGGGCTAATGGCAGATGGTTTCACTTAAACTTCAAGAAAGGCACCGCCTATATGTCAATTTGGAATTGGTGTAATGAGCCAACAACATTCTGAATTAAAATAAAAGAAAATTTAGGAATGAAACCTACTGGAGACTTAACTGGTCTCAAGTGCATAGTTAGATTTCTAAAGTAATAGCTGCAATCCAGCATAACAAACATGACTTGCTTGAAAACAAAAGCCTGAGTTAAACTGTAGATTGTAGTTCATTTTCATTCCCATGAGAAACTGCAAGATATTTCTTCTTGGAGTAACTTCTCAGGAAGGCATACCAATGGTGCCTCCAAAACCACATAGAGCGGGACTAGGACTCCCCAGTTCTGTGTTTTTCCTTCCACGTTTACCAATGCTGAGGTCCTTAGGTACCATCAGACAGATTTTCTGTGAGTATTGCATGTGGTCACAAATGCTGGTGCTTTGACACTGGGCAGAGGCAGGTCAGAATTTGTCATGGCTGGCTGCAGGGGGCAAGGGCAGAGCTGTGCCATGGGACAGCAGCCAGAAGGGACATGGCACAAGGGGAAAGGACTGCCAGAGCATCTGGGGAGGCAGAAAAGGAAGAGCTGCCAGCAAGCATTGATTGTGAGCTGGGGCATGGCCCAGCAAGCTTGGAAAGGGGCTATGACCAGGGGGGAAGAAGGAAAAGGGAGTAGGAGGTGGAGGATTAACATGTAACAATGTGTAACAAGTTTCCATACTTAAAAAAAATTAAACGTAAACATATTTAACATATTTTAACATATTAAACATATTTAAATAGGCAAATCTGTTTCTGTGCACCTGCACAGTGAGGATCTGGTTCTACCCTAATGCTCTTTGAGGGGCATGGGTGATTTAAGCTGACCGTGAGAAAGAGCACATGGCAAGTTACAAGATAATGGCTGTTTTTACTCTTTTCCAGCATAGAGCAACTGAATACTTGAAAGCAAGTTTTTATGTGGAAAATTAATAACATACTGCTATTGCCTTGTACAAGATCTCCTTTTAAACTTCGATCTTATTGACTGCACACACACGCATGTGCACATCAATTACAAGATTGTCTGCTGACATTTGTCACTACCTCGCAGCACAAGGACTGCCACCTTCCTCCCAGAAAAACTCTTCAGGCTCTGCTTTGTACACTCGTGAAAACTGCTGGATCACCCATGCAGAGCCATGTAGGACAGCAGTGGATAACTCATTCTCCTCTGTACTCATTGTCCATACCTGTTCTCTGTCCCTGCAGCCAGTGGGGGGAATGGCTCAGGCCAGCGAAAGGCAGTCTCTAGTGGGCCTCAGAAGGCACCAGAACAATCTAAGTGTCACCAGAAAAGGATGACTGTCTGCTGGGAAAAGACTGTCCAAGTAGTTCAAAGGGTTGGTTCTCAACTGCCCTTGTCAAGTATTTCATCTTTGGAAACAGTGTCATGGGTAAACTTTAGTACACAGTAAAACTTTAGTACACACTAAAAGACCCTGCAGAAACAAGTCTGAAAAAACTTCAAAACTTCAAAACAAAGACCCCTTCACTTGTATTCCTGTCATCTCCTCTGCCAGGGCTGTGGCAGTAAAAAGGAAGGGCAAGGAAGTGGCAGCAGAAAAGGTTTCCCTTCTTGCACAGAGATCTGGCTCAGGCACAAGGAAAGAGGGGACAAATTCTTAAACTGAAAGTTTTGCCAATTTCTCCAAAGGAGACTCATCCTTTTCCAGCAGCCAACTCTCTGCAGGTGCACAAAGAATTAAGGTGGGCTTAAGAGAGCTGGGAGGAAAGCTTTGTTATCAGCTAACTCCCAGATGCTTGTGCAGATCGTCTCCAGTCCGCAAAGAGGCAGAATAGGGTGGAGAAGCAATTTTCTCAAAGGACAGAAATGGCTTCTTCTCCAGACAGAACATTTTAGGGAATCATTTCCTGTGGTTATCAATAGTCAAACTGAAAATTAAGCCAAGTTACCTACTGGCCCTTGTGTGTCTTGTAACTTTTCCCCCAACACCTGGCTGGGTGCCACAGAGGAATCCATGTTTGATGCCGTTGTTTACTTAATGCTATTCTTGTGTCTCATCTGTTTCGACATCTCTGCCCAAATCCCTAGACATTTTTTTTATTTCCTGGATTATGCTGATGTTCCAAAGAAAAAATCCCAAAGAACTGATGAAAATATAATTTCACAATGTTTCATTATTTATGGATAAGATTCGTCACTGGATTCTGATGCATATCTTCCAAATTATATTTACTCCAGCAAAAGAAAAGTTATTTCAAGTAAGAACAGGACTCAGTAAAATGTTAAGAAGAAATAATTTGTAATTTAGAAATAGTGTTTGTACTTCAGTGATAAAGTGCCCACTTGCATGTGATAATTCAGGTCAGCCAGAAAAGGATTTTTGTAACAGACATAAAAAGGGAGGTTCAGGCAGATAAATGCCAAAAATAATTCTGATACATCTAATAAAAATTCCCCTAGGACAGCTGTACAGATTATCACACTCGGCTGCACTGCATGGGAAAGCGCAATTATCAAAATGCTGAAAGCCTGAACTGATTCTTTTTTTCTTAGTTTATGGAAATTCGCATCAGCAGATAATGTTTTCAGCATGCTGGGATTTTACAATAACATTTGGGTTTATGATTCACATGTACTGTAAAACACAGATGTTTTAAAAAAGCATTATGCGCACAGTTGTTCAGAAAGTAAAGTTTACACTGCTCCAGGGTTCTCAGTGCATTTGATGAATGTGGCAGTGACCCTGTGTCCCAACCTGGCAATTCCTCACCATCTGAATTGATATATTTGTGCAGGTCATGTCCTGTCTCTCGTGTGGGACTGAAATGCTGACCCAGAACATTTCTGTGCTCTAATGAGCCCGTGCCCCAGTGCAAAGCTGTTTTCTCTGCTGTCCTGCAGCACGGTAACGTGATGATTATTAATCCTGACCAGGCAGTGCTGAGAGGTCCCACTCACACTGAGTGTTGTATAACAGCGTGGTAAACAGCTAAGGAGGGCCAGGGAAGGCAGTCAGTATCCTGACAAACCAGCAAGGCCGAGGAATTTGCCCTGCTAAGCAAGCATAGGAGGAACCCAAACGAGGAGATGAGGACAGTCTCCATGGGCTCTGTGAGCCAGCACGTTAGAGAGGTTAAATCCCATTCATGTAACCCTTAATCAGCTGGGTACAAATCACCAGGACTGGATGGCACCCTCCCCGTCCTTGAAGGAGCCAGAATGCACAACTGCTGGCCAAGTCCCCACCTCTCCTCACAGTCTGGGTGACCAAGCATGGGAGATTTGCCAGTACTCCAGCTCCAACGGGGACCCTGGCAACTAAACCTCAGTAATGATCGGTTTAACTTCTTTTGCAAAGCTATAATGAAAGACATTTGGCCTAAGTTTGCTTTTCATGTACGAGTCAGTCACATCTCTTTGTATCTGTTCTGAAACTGTTCCCTTATCGTTCCCTTTCTTCTTTTGCACTTACCATTGATGTTTACAGCTGGCAGCACTATAGACATTTTTGGTCTCCTGGTCTTGTTATGTGTGGTGGCTGGCAGTAGCAGGTGGTCCTGGAAAACAGCAGAAAAGATGTGTTAAATCTACTCTCAAAGCAGAGAGCTGGGAAAATGCCTTTCCACTCTCTCTTGCTGGCATTCCACACTGAACTGTTTACAACAGCTCAGAAAATTCATATTGTTGAGGGAGTCTTCCAAAAGTCACAGCAATTGCTCATGCTGTGTAACCAAGAAGAAATCCCTATTGCATGAAGCAGAATATGAAAAAGCCTTGATCATGTGGAAAGAGATGGAAACTACTATTAAGCCCTCATTCAACAGAGTGCTTATGTATATGATTAAAGTAATTTAACTTGACTTCAATGATATTTAAACATATGTTTAAGGACCTTGCTGAATTGAAGCTTTTACTTGCACAGCTGTTTACTTTCTATGTAAGCTGTCTTGCTGTCTCTGTGAAGCTTTACACCACATGCCTCGTGCAGCAGGACTGCACTGCCCAGAGCGGGGCTGGGGTGTGAAACACAAGCTCTGCTGACAACACCTTCCAGGGAAGCCGGATGGTGAAGATGTGCTTCGGTACCTGATCTCTCCTGGGCGCTGCTGGAAGGCAGCAGTAAGTGCCCTGGCTCTGACAGTGGAAGCTGCATCTGCAGGAAACAGACCTGCTCTGGATACAGACCTGGCCTGCAAGGAGGAACACAGCCTTTCTTCAGGGTTCTTTTGCTGTTGCTGAACTCAAGCTGCTTAACTTGCAGCCTAGAAAAATATGGTTCTTCCCTTATCAATGGAACTTAAAAGCTCCGATCCAGGCATCTCCCATATTATTAAGCCAGTCTGATGATCTCCTTTCATGCTTTCCCATGCTTTTCCCATACAAATATCTCATACTTTTGGGCAAGGTTATCTTTTTGGCAAACTGAATTAGACTTCCTTCAGGATACATTAATTTATTAATGTCAGGGTAACTGCAATTTTGCCATTTTAAAATATAAACACTACAGTGTTACATGTAAGATCAGGGGAAGTGAGTTACATACAAAGCTGGGTGTTAAATATGTCAAGATATTCTGTAGATTCATTGCAGTGATATCACTTTATTTCTCTTTTTTCCCCATCAAAAATTTCCCTCCCCCAAAACACCAAATGACACACAGAATGAGAAGAAAACATTACTTAAATAAATGTCTGCAAAAAACATCTTGGTAACCAAAATTACAAAACCACTCTGGTATAATTCTCAGATCACACATGCAATTCCCATTTCACTTTTGAACCGCTTAAGATCAAGACAACATTCACTAAGACAATGAACCGTACATGAAAACTCTTCTTGAAATCCAACGTTCCCAAAGGAATAGGCCTAAGATAAGATGTCCATTAAATTACATTTTGTAACAATGCCCTTGCCACAACTTGATGACTATTTTTAGCAGACCTTAAGAAATGCTTATACTGTTTGGTTTTTTTTTCCTTTTTCAATGCTTCTGAGAGTCCATCCCTACCCACTAAACCACAAGTACTGCACAGAAGATCACCTGAGAGTGATTACAAGTAGCAACTGCTTTTTGCTAACCTATCTGAAGACTGATGCATTAATCTATGCTGCCTTATAATGGCACCTTTATTTACTGTATATAAAAATTGTATTAAGAGATACCACAAGGATTTTACAGTTGCATTCAAACGTGCTTTGGAGTTGCTGCACAAACTCCCAGTGATTCAACACCAACTCTGGAGAAAACAGACAAACAAAAAGCCCTAAACCCAGATTGCCACCAGGAGCTAATGTGCAAGATGCACACATTGTCTGGAAGCTGCCCATCTACACAGAGACATTTTATAAATCTGGAACTGGTAAAATTTATCCATCTCTCTAATCATTTTTATCTTTCATATGCATTGTGGCAATCAGTGCAAACTTGCAAAGTTACCTAACTACCCTCATTCTTCACTGAAGTCAAAGGGTATGCTGTAGAATATCACATATTCTGACCAGAGGTAGCAACCCACAACATTCTCAAGCCCAAAAGTCTTCAAGTAGTCCAAACCTTTTATTTGAAAGCAAAACATAATTAATTCTATGCCACAGAAATGAGTGTACAGATCAGTGATTTGGAAGATATCAGACATTTAGAAGCACTGTTTGAATGCATTTCTAAAATTTCTTGTGTCATTCTGAAGGATGCTGAATTGCACCCCAGAGGGGGCTGTGACACTATCACTCATCCCTAAGTTTAAACAGTAGACAAAAAAAGAAAAAGCCCAAACCTAAATTAAAATACTGTTTGTGATATTAACACATGGTATAAAACTGAAAATTAATAAAAACAAATTTTGCAAGTCAGCATCTGGCTCAGGAGCATGAGTGTCAACCAGAGGCAGAATAAATCAGAACTATTACCCAACAACAGATGGCTTTGGCTTGGAGCAGGAACTGCACTTAGACGACAGTTTAAATAGACAAAGCAGACCTGAGACTGCTGGCAGAATGACTGGAAAAATATCAGCCTGGAAAGAATATTTCAAATGAGATCCTTGCTTCAGCATTCTCATTTTGGTTTTGATCATCTCTGCAGTTCTGTGATACTGAAGCCAGATGAGATGGACAGATAGATATAGACACAGATACTAAAAATCCAGCCACTAACACGTTACCTTAATTTAATAAGTCTCAACAACACATGGGACTGCAATAAGGATTCTGAGGTTTCTTGTGTATCAGATCAGTGTTATCAGGGCTCCAGCAGGGATAAAGCTTTAGAGCCTCATGTATCTCTAACCTGACAGCAAATGGCAATGGAAATCCTGTCCCACTGTGCTAGAATATTCCAAAAGTCCTGCTGCTCCTGCAGCTTCAGCCTCAGTCTCATGACATGTGGTTTGGTACCCAAAATCCCTCCTACCTAGATGCATGCATACATGGAGACGTTTTAGCTTTCATTCTCATTTTTTAGTTAAAAAATTGGTTTCAACTCTCATAGTTTTAAGGATGTAAACGAAACATCATCACTGCATACCATGAGGTTTTATTAAACAGAGTCAAAAAATGCTAGGCATGGGTCTTTTTGATTTAGTTTTGTTTCTTTACCTATCACCACTTCTAAGCTGGACTCTTGGCTTTTAAATTAACAGAACTGGCAACAGTGCTTGTTTTGGCTTTTGCAATGCATATTCCATCAGCCACAGCACCTCCCAGGGAGCAGTCCTGAACCTCCTCCATTCCCGCTTCATTGTGTGACCGAAACACATTGGAATTAATCCTCGCAGTATGCCCACGACAGAGGAAAATATTCCAGGGAACGTTTGGAGGAGAGGTGCAGGCATTTCAGGGAAGCTCACATGACACGGGACACAAAGGAGCTGATTTCCAGCCCCGCAAGGCGCTGCACTCTCAGCATGAGCTGTCTTTCCTCCTGTCCCAGGGGTTTATCTCTGTCAAATCAATTCCCCCAGATTTTCTTACCTTCTTAGTTGTTGCGCTTAGGTATGGATAAGTATTTTTCAAAAGGCTTTTCTGAGGTCTTAATTAAGGACACTTGATTGAGATGTGCTTTGTTAGAGCACATTTAGCACATCTGCCTGTGTGAACACTGCTGGTCATGCTGCTGCCGAGCCCCGGACCCCTCCGGGCGGCTGGGAGCACGTACCCTGCAAAGTACAGATGTGATCCATGCGGGAGCCAAGGCTCCAGGAACACAGCCCCCGCCCGACTTCCCACAAAGACTTTGTCAAGACGTCCCAGTGAGCCCTGCTCTTCATTAAGAGCTTCATCTCTGACAAACCGAGGATAACCTTTTGCAAAAACAAGCGACATTTGTTGCTTTACAGCAATAAAAGCTCAGAGGAGACTGGATTAAAATACCAAAGGAAAACTTTAATGTGCTACTCTGGTGGTAATTTGCCTTGATGAGGAGATTTGATCTTTACCATGGCCTTGGAGACCTGCTCTGTGCTAGAATGTTGCAACAAAGGCAGTTGCCAGAGTAGAGGGGGCAAGGGGAGCCAGGCGTGCCAAAGGGCGCTCCGTCATTCCATCCAGCAGCTTCCCAAGGCTTCTTACAGCAAACAAGCACTGGAGCTGGGCATTTTTTCATCTCTGTTTATGACAAAGAAGTCTCCCAGGGAATTGTGTGCCTCAACCTCTTCCAGCCTGAATCTTCCCGCTGTGGTTGCAGGACCACATTACAGCCGCTGCTGACCCGGGCTGAGCTGATACCTTAGGTTTTAGCTTTTATATTTTTCATATTCTGTACTGTTTTAGTGTGTAGTTCTGAGCTTCCTCTCTTCACAGAGCAGCTAGACAAAACAATTCCTTCCCTAGCTTGGGACCAAGGACAATGACCCAAATCTCAGGCCCAAGAGGACAAACAATGTCGGCTGAAGAGAGAAAAGCAAGAAGGATGGGACTGCATGGGCTAAAGCTGGAACTGGACAATTAACTTCAATATGCTAATGGACCAGAACTCACAAAGTGAGAGACCTCATGACCAGTCATCCATTTTTGTGACCATTTTGGGTTCACCTGCAGTGTAGCCCTGGCTGGGCTCTTGTGTTGCCCAAGGTGGATCTATTGAGGCCTTTCAATAAATCTCTGCTTTAGCTCTGTCTAGCCTCTGTTCTAGGTCAGCCTTCACAAGGCATCAGAGGAGCTCCCCACATCCCGCGGAGGGGCTGTTTTTCTTTAATGGCACAACTTCTGGCAGTCTTCAACACCTCCTGACAGCTTAAAACCTTATCTTCTCACTATCTGACCACACCCAGTGAATGATCTCAAGATGAAGCAGATAGAAAACAAGTGCTTTTTTGATGATACAAAAATTGTGCCTCAAATCCATGCACTGTCTTTTGACCCTATTTTTTCTGAACAACTTCAGGGATTTAGAGCCTGATACGACACTGGACCTTCTTTACAGGTATGCTTTAGACAATACAAAGAACGTGCAACAAAAATACGTTCTACCAGGCCCAAAATACTGCATGCCACTTCAGAGACTGATTCACAGTACAAATACTCCAAGGAACTAGACTTCTTAAACCCCTGAGTTGACAGAGCCCCTGAGCCAGCTTTTTTTTCCACAAACTACAGATTTCACATTTTTTAAAAATTTCAGGATCATTGTTACCAGCTTTTTGCTGTTACCAGAGATGAGATGTGTCTGCCCTGTTCTCCTCCACAGGTCACTGACCTGGCCCTGAGCAGCATCCCAGCCTTTGGCACACAACTCCTGTCCAAGAAATGGTACCTGAGAATTTCATTCTCGGGAATCCAGGGCTGGATGTCAGCAGCTCTCTGAACACGAATGGAGGCTGTTCCCCAGGGAAGAGAACTCACCAACATGCACTCAGAGCCAAGACGCTGATCCTCATCTACCCCAGCAGTTCCCAACACTGCAAAGCACAGAGCAGGATGTAAATGGGAGTCAGGCCTTGGCATTTCTGGTTTCCTCTGGCATTTCAAAAAACGCGTGTGTGACAGTTTACAAATATGTAGAGGAAATGGCTGTGTAATTTCATTATTGATTCATTTGGGGGATGGCAACCATACAGTGCCCTGAGGTTACACCACACTGGATGCAGCATTGGTCCATCTGAAAATGCCAGAAGTTCCTGAAACACTGCCTTCATCATCAGTGGATGTTAAACTGGGCAGAAATGGAGAGGGCAGGGTGCCTCTGGAAACATTTCTGACCCTTATATCTGAAAAACATAGGCATGTTTTTGAGAATAGAAAAAAAAAAAAAAAAAAGAGAGAGGAAACCAATTAAAACCTCTGCACAAATTGTGACTCATAGCCACCACTCTTGCTCATCATACCAGGAACTTAGTAAAGCTGGCTTGTTTTTAAAGTTGATCTGTTGAGTTTTTTTGTTTGGTTGGTTTCTGAGAGTTTTTTTAAAGGTAGATCTTAGAAATCCAAGATCACAAGGTATCAGACTCTCTGCAGCAGCTCTTGGCAGCCCATCCTGAGAGCAGCTTTACCACTTTGAGTTTAACAATGCCATTTAACTTAATTTGAAGTTGTACCAGTTCTACCTATGTTAACCTTGGTGTCAGCCAGGACACATTAACACAGTTTGAGTTTGCAGCACATTTAAAGAAGAGAGTTTGTAATTGGGAATTCAACCCCTAATCATAGCATCTAACTACTTTTCTAGGTTTTAAGGGATGGGGAGAAGATCGTCCCAGAACAAGAAAGCTCCAAAAAGTAGTGGGATTGTATAGTGTGTTTCTGCTTTCATTTTAGCCAGAATTGCTCCTTTTCACCTCAGTGCTGTTTCAATCCCTGTATTTCTGTGCACAGGTGGTTTTTACACTCTATTCTTTGTACACAGTGATGGAACGAAGTGATGAGATATGATTTTTATTTAAGTGTTTTACCAGAAATAGCTCAAACCCACAGTCAAAAAAATGTCCTCTAGTGTAAGATTACACCTTTCTGCCATTCCCAGACAAATTTTCATCCATAAAACCTAACTGCACTTTGGAACAACTTCTAGTCACTGTCCCTGCAGAAGAAGGAGCTGCTATCCAGTTTAGCTCCCACATGAGAGACCTTTTAATAAAGCAGTCTTTAGTGCCTTTTATTGTAAATTGTGCTACTGCCAGATGTGATATGGGCTGGACTCCAAAAGCAAACTACCTGGAAAGCACCTCACTGTGAGTCAGAGAGCCTTGTGAAAATCCCAGAGACCTCAGAGGAATGGAAAATTCACTCTGTCACAAACCTCCTTCGGAGGAGTCTCCCCTGTTCCATTCAAAGGCAGCTTGTCCACGAGCAGGGCTCAGCTTTGGGGAGTTTTCCCGTGTAAAGGAGAACCAGTAGCAAAGGATCTCTCCTGGATTAAGATCCAGAAAGGTAATGGAGACTACTAAGGATAACAGACACCTGCTGGGTTCACAAACACGCAAAGCATTGTGGAGATGCACAAAAGGCAGCTGCAAAGCAGGTGTATAGAAAGGTGAAAAATATTGACATACTGTTCAGTTTTTCTATTTTCATGGTTTATAATCCCTTTGTTCAACATACAAGGCTGAAGAGGAGGAATTATGCCTTAAAATAACACTGAAATATGCTGGTAATCAGCTATCTATAGACTCTACCCAGTGGGCCTCTGGGAAGGCACCATGTCTCCCTCCAGGAGGTGGAACACCAGCGCACTTCCAAAGACAAGCTCATCAACCTACTGAAACATCTCTCTTTAACATCACCCTGTTAAAGTGACACCAGAGCAGTAAAATTACCAGCTTCTCTCAAGCTTCCTGTTCCTCTGCAATCCCTCATTCTGGAATTACCAAAGATGAACCTAACTCATTTCTATCCAAGCTATTTCAATATCATTTTTGACTTGCAAGACATCCAAAATCAGAGGCACAATATACCATCATCCTTGCCCTGTGGATAGGGAATGCCCCAGGAAATCATAGTTTTCAGTAGCTTGAATAGGGCACACCAATACCAGTCCAATTGCAAGGGAGAATGAGGTGAAGGAACCCCATTTGTACTTTAATTCTCTGATAAATGTATTTTTCCTTGTAGTTTTGTCCTTTTCGATTTGAATAGGAAGGAAAAAGGCCATGTGAACGTGAAGGGCACAGGACAGAGACTGGACAGAAATCCTGCCAATTAAACTTGCCTGCAGAACTGCTGTGCAGGGCCAAAAGTAAAGAACAATGCATGCATTTGCTATGATGTAATTTTGGTTTGGCAGCAGATTAAAAAAAAAATTCCTAAACGCAAAGTAAGAGGATGTGAGAGACAGAATTCTATGTCTAAGTGAACAGTTTTGGTTAAAATTGTATAGGAAGGTTATAAAGCATTCTTGAAAATGCTTTGGTAATTTGTGTGCGTGTTATTTGTGGAAATTATCTGGGTTTCAAAACAAGCTGAAAAAGGCATGTCTAGCTGACTTGGTTCTGTGCCTCAGTGAAGAAAAAAGAATCCCAGCTTGTACTGGTGGAAAAGTTCCTCCATTATGTTTGATAAGGATCAGGTTTTCTTCTAAAGGCTCTCTCAATCTAACTAGCATCATAAAATTACAAATGTTTGCTTCAAATTATTTGAAAATTATGTTTCTCTGCTATTTTCTGTCCTTCCCAGGGGCTACAGAAGCACGGAAATGCAGTTCATCTGTAACTCCCAGCTGAGCATGTCAATTGTCTTTGCACATTTTACGAAGTTGTAAGACCCAAAAAAGGAATTAATTGTTTTATTACTATTACCCATAAAAAGAAATACCCCTCCTTCTATAATTCACTGCAGCAGAGCTCTGCTTTTGCATAGCATCTGCAGGCTATTAGTTTTGCAACTGCAATCTGTAATTGCAAAAACATGTAATTTAGATAGGGCATGTGAATCCAGTCCCATAAAATCAAAAAAGGATATAATCCAGATTCTTTGCTTCTCTCACAAAACATTAACTGAAAGTTTCTATACTTGTCAGCATGACCTCAGGTCTTCTACAGAAGACAAATCCTGGATTCCCAGAATTGCTGCTTTGCTGGAGACTGCCCCAAAAAGCACACACAACCCCAACTGTAGAGGAGAATGCTCCTATCAGCAAACACGGTTTTTCTCCTCTTCTGCCTTTTGCAGCCCAGCCACACAAGCACAGAGGTAGCCAGTGCACAAAAATGGTGCAGTTCCATGGGCACACTCCTTAGAGGGGAGTGTGATCTCTTCAGATCCCATTCGCATGAAACAGAAGCTGCATGGCTAAAAAGAAATTGATGCCAGGCTTTCTCCAAATGCTGGCTCAACGTAACACTGTTAATCCATTCGCTAATACAGCTGTCCTCTGCTTTCTCTTCCAGCTGACTTCAAAGGACAGTGAAATACTACAACACTTTGATCTCACTTTGTGGTGAGATCATCCTGAGAGCTCTTCAGAGCCCACTTGACAATGCCACAGCCAACTCACTGTCAGCAACAGCCTTCTTCCACACAGGAGGCTGGACCAGAGGGCTCTCCTAAGCAGCATTTCCAGCATCCATAAGGACCTGGGCTCAAATTTTCAAGTCTGTCAAGATCATACTTCTACCTTGCCTTTTCCCTGACTTGCTGACCCCTCATGAAAAGACTGTATGAGAAAGATTTTGATAGTAATCAGGGTTACAAAGATATCAAAGACAGCAATCAGGGTTAAATACACATGAGAAAACATTCAGGAATAGCTACACAAGCCCAGGACAGGTCACACAGCCTGTGACTGAATGCTCTTCTGGCAGAACAATTTCATTTCAAGGCAGGAGAAAGGATGCTTTCTTACAGTGAAAAATGCCCACACATGCAGGCAGCTGGGGATTCAAGAGAACTTTAAAATGCTAATCAGAAACAACTGCTAAGTAGAGTCAAGACTTCAATTTTCTTTAAATCAAGGCAATTAATTTGATCACAGTGTGTTCAGTCCTACACACATATGGCACAAGAGCCAGCTCTAATCTGAAATTACTGTCTTCCTGCCTTCTGCAGAACCAGAAAGAATTTAAACCTCCCATTCAAGTTCCATGCTATGCAAGACAGCTGCAAGCCAAGAAGTAGAGCACCTGCAGTTGTCAATGCAGCAGACTCAGCATCTCGGACAGCTCAGCTAAGGAAGCTGAGACAGTCAGAATTTGGACACAAGATGCAGGATTCAATCTGAAGGGCAACTTTTATTGAGTGGATCCAAACACATTCCCATGCAAAGAAAAATTATATATATTACTGGTATATATAGGTGAATATACAGTTAAAGCTTCAGGTAAAAATACTACTAGATTGCAAAACTTCATTTTACAGAAGCTGTTAATTATTCTAAAAAGTGTGCACAATAGGCACATTTGGCACAACAGGACCCAACTGCTCATTAGCCCAAAATCTGAGCCCATACAGATGCATTCTTGAGTTGAACACTTGGGATTTACCTTAAAATATGTTTTACTGTCTTCAGAGAGAGCACACACGTCCTTTGCAGCCATAACATCAGGTACTGGATTCAGATCTGGTTTGAGGGAACTAAATGACAACTGCAGCTTACATCTGACAAGTCATTGCGACTTTCTCCCTTTCCTGATCCATCCACTGATCTGTGATTGTTGTCAACTTGCTGGAAATATATTCATTGGGAGGGGTAAACAAATTGAAAGCAAGGCTAATGACAAGAGAGAATAAAATAAGTCTAAATTAAACTCAGATCAAACCCACTGGGAGCCAAACTCAGGGTGCTGAGTCCCTGCTGGGACAGCCCCAGCTTGCTGCTGATTGCCTGTCCTGGTTTCAACTAGGAGAGACTTATTTTTCTTCTTAGCAGCTGGCACAGTGCTTGTTTTAAATTTATGTTGGTAACGCACCAATTTTTTGGCTGTTGCTGAGAGTTTACCCCAAATCAAGGACTTCGGGCTCTCCCATGCTCTGCCAGCGAGCAGGTGCACTTCTGGGAGCCCGGACAGCTGACCCAAACTTTGTCCAAACTGGACAAAGGCATATCCCATACCATGTAATGTTGTGTGCAGTACACAAACTGGGGAGAACTGGCCAGGATTGCTTCTTGGGACAGGCTGGGCATCAGTCAGCAGGTGGTGAGCAACCTGTGCATCATTTGCTCCTCTCCTCTCTCCCCTTTTCATTTTAAATTATAATTATTATCATTTTTAATTATAATTATTACTTTTATAATAATATTTATTTTATTTTAATTATTAAACTGTTTTTATTTTACAAGGTGTACTTTTTTTTTCTCCAGTTCTCCTCCCCACTGGTGGGGAGACAGGGCATGAACAAGTGGCTGCATGGTTCTTATTTACTGGATGGGGTTAACCCATGGTACTGCCCAAGAGCAGACAGTGGCAGCTTGATTCACATCTACAGCCAGAGAGATGCTGCTTCTGAGAGCACAGCAGATGTACAGGAAATTAGCAACAAATCTTTCCTAATTGTGGAAGTTGCATCAATTACACAGAAATACATCAGAGGACTGGAAAGTCTGGGTTAGAAGTGCTTGTTGTCCCTCAAATTCTTGGAAAAAGCAACTGACCATGAGTTAAATTTCTGGGGATCTCCTCCTCCCCCCATCCTTTAGCCTCATATGCTCAGGGTACCTGAATCTCACTCTAAACCTCTATGAAGTTAACTCCAGTGAGATAGAGGTAATCACCTCCCAAGCAGCAGCAAGAAATTATGTTTTAGGTCACCATGATGATGGTCACAGGCAGAAAGCTGTTTTATAAACAGAGGCAGTACTTTTACTAAACTGCCTGGTTTTAAAAACACAGGTCTCATTTGCATCGTCAGTACCTGCTGGGTAAAGCAGCTTTGGAAGCACCTTTCTATGGAACCTGAAGAATTGGGTCCTCTGATTTCACTGCTGAAAGTGGTTTCTCCTTCCTTGCAAATCATGCCAAAGCTGAATAAAATAGTATCTTTTTATAAATATAATCACCCACAATGCAAATGCCACTGCCAAACCCCCAAGAACAGAGCAACATGGGACTTATTAAGGAAAGAAACACACACAGATAACACAGAAACAAACACTCTCCTCAGTCACCAGTCGGTTGCATTTTTGCCTGAAGCCCTCAGCTTTACCCAGAGCTCTGCAATGACTTCAGCTCAGAGCTGGGTGGGTCTCTGCACATCCTGGCAGCAGGGACAGGCAGAGTTCCTGGGCTGCCACGGTTGGACAGTGGTCTGGCACACTCAGGCCATGGCTGGGGCTCCAAAGCCAAGCTGCCTTCTGTTTCCCTCAAAATGCTGGTGCACAGACAACAAGGTTTTATTTAATATCAGGATGCAGTGGGCTGAATCCAAATTTGATGGCAGCATTTTAAGCTGTGCAATGTGTATTACATTACAGCTGCTTGTTGGAAAGATGTTTCTCATTCTGCAGATCCCAGGCCATCTGTATGGCTAAGGATTCATCAACTATTAATAGCTTCTTCTAATTAAAGAGATATTCAATATAATAACGTTAAAGAAGTTATTGCCTCTGTCAGTAATAATCTCAGTTAAGACAGTATGAAGATGAAGCTCCCTTTCTTTTTTTTTGTCCATTGGTTTGTATTTAGCCCAGCCCAATGAGCTTCCTTCTTTTCACATTTGTGTTTCACTTCTAGAAACGTTTCACTTCTAAATCTCAATTCTGAGTCCAGACTTTTTGCCAAAAGTCTGCTCTGTTTGAATTTCTAGTCTTGCTGAGGAAGGCATAAATCAGTTTTTAGAAACAGAGATCATTTTATAAGTGAAAAAGGACTATAAAAAAAAAAAATCAGCATTTTCCCCTAAAAAGAACCCCTCAAACCAAAACAGGAAAACAATCTGATGGAAAATAGTCTTAAAAGCATGTATAAGGTGCATGACTAACTCATACTGGGAAGCAAAGAGGATGCCTGACATTGAGGATTCTTTGTTAATCATCCCCGAGCTACCTGAAGTGCCTTCAAAATGGCTGGGAACAGTCTGAGCAATCTGATCCCCGTGACCACCTAAAACAGGAGGGTCCCTTCTCCTTCCCTGCCAGGCTCTGGCAATTGTCAGACTCTTCTGAAAGTGCCCTGAACTCCTCAGGCTGTTTTCCCACCAAGATAATAAAATAAAATGGCCCGAAGAGAGACCTGAGAGTACTCACAGCCAAGGAACTGGCATGGACAACAGGAACCCTCCTTTCTGGTGCTGATAAACCATGTGAATGATTCACTGATATTTACCCTTAGAAAGTCCTGGGGATCTGCTCATGTAGCTAGGGAAGAAAAGAAATCATCCAGTTTTGAACAGTGTGAGAATACTACAGTGCTGTACAAGCCACCTGCATTTATCCATTGTACAGCTGGTAGAAAACAGCAGTTTCCACAAAAAAGCTTTCTTGTATGACAATAGTTTACTTGGATTCTGCTCTGAAGCCTGAGAATGGAAAAAAGAGATGTAAACTGGTGCATGAGCATGAGACTCCTTGTCCATGTCCTGACTGCATGTGAGTAACTGCTTGTCTGCCACAGCAATGGAAATAGCAAGATCACAGGCACCAGATTAGATAAAAGAGAGGGAAAGGTCAGCTTTGGGAAGATAAAAACGTGGAGATGCTTGCTTGCTCGCCACTCAGAAGACATCAGGCTATCTCTTTCAGCCTGGGCCTGTCTCTCTTCCTGCAGAGCAATATGTTTTCTTCTATCACTACTTGCCAGCTCTCCACCACATTAGAACATAATAGCTCAAGCAAATAAAAGCCTTTCATCTCCCCACTCAGGGTGAGATTAATTTTTTCCAGCTTTAGCTGTCTCACAGAGATGTCTGGGCTCCTTTTAAAACCTACAGAAGGAAAGGCACCTCTAGAAGGAAATCCAGTCCATGCAATGGTAGGTGTTTGGGACAGGTGGGAAGAGAGAAGAGCTTTTCTGCCTCCATTTAGCAGAGAAGGAGCCTTGAGTGGTGCTTGAGAATTTGTGGTGCCTGACAGTTCATAAAGTAGCAACAGCAATCTGTGAAATTATTTAAGAAAGAAAGCCAGATGCAAAGAAATTAAGGAAGAAAAACAGAAGTATGAAAGGAACACTGCAAATTAAGCAAAACTTTATCAGTGCACCTCTCACTTGACATGTGCCAGCAGCATCTAGAACTACAGTAAAGGCTTTTGCCTTCAACTGTTCTAATTAGGTACATTTTGCTAGTGGAAGAAGAAGTCTTGAATTAATTTCCACATTTTCTGCAAACATCCTGCAAAGTATGATGCAATCATATCAGAGAACCACAGAAGCTCTGTTTTCATAAATGTGGGTTTTAAAAATGAAATGCCCCATTGACAACATTTCACCAAGCTACTGGAGTTTCCAGCTTTTTTATTTCAAAATATAGGGGACTTTCAGGTCAAAGAAATCTCTACCAGAATTCTAATCACAGAATAAAGATGTGAGGAATGATGCCTGAAAGGTTTTAGATGAGTACAGACATCAGTGTCCTCTTAGACACTGAGGGTACAAATAGCATGGCAAAATAATTGATTTCACTACATGGATAGTATCAATTGCATGGACACTTTTATAACCACCTAAATTATGCTTCCATATGAACCCTCCTCTCTTTTCTTACTACTGTACTGGCTTTAATTCTACACAAAACAACTGAACATCTTGGACTCATCATGACTTCTGCAAAACATCAGAGGTACTGAGCACCCTGAAGGCACCAATGCAAATCTTTTCTTCAGCTTGCCATTAACCAGTTTAGTATGTGTAGTCACTACTCTCTTCATTACCTAAACTCATCAACAAAAATACCTTATCAGGCTCTTAATGTGCAGGTCTACAGCCCAGCAAGAGCCTGAGGCTACTTCCTGCTGCTGGATGTGCTCCCTTTCACTTCCATTCCCTCCTGCCCTCTCAACCTCTTGTGGCTCTGCAGAGCTACGCCTGACGCACACAAAGGCAATGTGAACTACAGGCAGTCCCCAGAGTGCAGATCATTTCCCCCCGTCCCTCTGATCCCACACAGATGTGTTTGTAAGCACACCAAGAGCACACACAGCCCTGTAACAACTGCACATAAGATCACTGGGAGGGAAACCCAGAGCAGGAGCAGAGTAACACATCCTCCGATGGGCCAGATTCAACACTATAACTTCCTAGTTCCAAGCCCAGGCACTTGCACCAAGGCTTTGTCAGGACATTTTCAATCAAAAAAAGCACTGCAAGCAGCTGAAGGTGATTTGTAACAGAACTGGACAGAAGGTGCCACAGCTGAGGTACAGGTTTTTGTCTTTCAGTGCACACTAGTCTTGTTCTAAGACGCCTGTTTCCTAGGAGTCACTGGAAGTGACTTTTATAAGCAAACAGGTCAATTCTCAAGTCAACCATCAAGATTTGGAGAGACTAAGTCATACGGGTATCAATTTTGATTCTACTCTGCTGGACAGTGCTGGTTAGAAGAGGTTCTACTCTGCTGGACAGTGCTGGTTAGAACTGCCAGGAGAGCAGAGGAGGGATGGAGTGCTGTAGGGAATTAAATGGTCATTATTCAAGAACTAAGAGGACGTCAAGTTCTTCTCTCTGGCCTATCCTGCACTCTTTACAGGCACATGTGTGCATGACAATGAGACTAAGGGACAGACATGCTTTTTACAAGCATTTCTTACATCCCTTTGACAAGTGCCATGCTGTGGGCAATATCCTCCTCCTGCACTGCCATACCAAGGCAACACCAACCAACTCTACCCTGAAATGGATATACCTTGTCACAACACTGCCATTCACCCAGCTGGCTTCACACCCTTTTTTCAGCATTTGTAGTACCACACCTGTGTTTAGCCTTAACCTACAGTTTCCTTCTGGTTGTGTAAATGTAGTTCTTTACATTTTCTTTTATTCTCCTAGAGCTGCAATTACCTGATTTTGCTAAAATTTTACACCAAGCAAACTCTGCATCTGTCGCTTTTCTAAAAATGACAGCATGTTTATGTCTAGTTTCATTTTTGTACATGTTTTGCTATGCTGGCACTTCGGAAACTGAGTGGGAAGAAGGAAAGGAAACTTCATGCCTGGATTCTATGCAGCACCTCTGCTGCCTGCTGGAGAGTTAAGGCTTACAGCTGGTTAGCAAATGCCAAACATATGGACGAGCAAAAGGAAAGAGAAACCCACAGTGTTATTTCCTTTATGTTAAGGAGATGCCCTTCTGGAGATGCTGGTCCCAGATCACCTGAGACAGCAGATTGGTTTCTTTTCAGCCACCTTTTCCAGGAATCACCTGCCCACTGATTACCTGCTGAGTTCCTGATGAAAAACTGCAGGTCTAGTGCTCAGGACTGTTCTTAGAGAGAAGAGCTCCATGCTGATTTCCTAGAAAGGAGATTAAACAAGGGCTTCCGAGATGCTAACAAGTGACTCAACCTAAGAATCTCCATGCTGAGGAACAGCTTGGAAATGTGCACTCCTAGAGTCTCAGAGGAGAGCATTGTTTAACACACAGGAGCCTGGCAGGACTCAGATCCTGAGAGGAAGGCCTGTGCACCTCCCCACACAGCACAACTTCTCTGAGCACAGCTCAGACCACTTTCTTCATACTGGATATAACCCTCTTTGAGACAGCTGACACTTTCAGCCTTGTTTTGGATAGTCACGAAACCAAGGAACAATAACAATCACTTGTGCAATACTTGGTGGCCCTTTGCCAAGCAGCTCCAAGGGCAGTGGCCCATGGCATTTAGCAGGCAGGCCACTCCTCCACAGCAGCCTCATGCTGCAACACACTGCTCGAGCTGTGCACATGTGCCTCCTGCACAGCTTTGCTTTCTCTCCATGAAAAACACTTTCAAGTGCCAGAATTATTCACAGGCACATTTTAACGTTTGCAATCAAAACACAAAGAGGATTTCCTGAAGAGTGGCTTCCAGTGTGAAGGATCTCTTAGCTTAGCCCACAGCATTCTGAATTCTTAGTCACTAACTCAAAGCTTGACAGTCTCTATCAAATGTGCTGGCAAAACTGGAGTTTATCCAACTGCAGGGTGAGGAGCAAGCCGTGCCAGGCATGAGGCAAAACGATCTCTTCTCACATCCATCACCATTCCAGCAGATAGACCACAAACAACTAGGAGACTCAGAAGATGAAAACAAGTTTTATGTTCCATTTTCAAGCAGTTTCAAAGCCAGCTTAAAGATAAAAATGTACAGTGAATTCTACCACACTTCTTGTCCTAGGAGTGTCAGCTATTTAAAAATAAAACCTGGAAGCTGCAAGAGTTCTCTTCGGTCCAGTGGGATGTGATGATAATCTGCACACACTCATAACAGCACCTGGGCTCTGACTTAATAAAATAAGTTTTGTGTGCTGTCCAGCTAAAAATCTGGCAAAAGGATTAATTCCAACTGGAAGCAAGTAACTTCATCTGACCAGAATTAACTCTAAATGTGTGCCTAATCTTTTAAATAATGGTCTCAAATGTAATACCATAATGATTAATATTTGCTAAAATGTAGGACACTAATGAAACCAAACCCATCTCTATTATGCATGCTTGACTTTTATACAGACCCTAGAGTGCCAGATATAAAAAAAGAAAATGAACAGAAAAATATCACTAGCCCAAAGACGCGGAAGTGTGAATTCAACTAAGAAAGCAAGCATGGGCACTTTAAAGTGCTCTCTGCATGTGCTGTCATTCAAGGCAACAAAGCATCAAGAAGGTAATTTTTCCAAGCAGTTCATTCCTACCAGATTCAAGTCAGTGTCTTACTGGCTACTGCAGTTCCACAGGTGAAGGTATAATTTATGTCTCTGTACAGTTAGGGCCCAGTCAGCATCGATCCCATAATTAAGTACTGCTACAGATCATAAGCGAGAGCCCATCATTTCCTTCTGGGGAACTGTTCAGAATAATTTGAGTAAAATTTTCTTCAATTAATACCATGCTATCAATAAAGAAAGATATATTATTATCTGGCATAAGTATTATTAATGCTTTATTGAACTTGGGTTATTTCCTGAAGGAAGAAAACTGTTTCAGAGCTCCATATTTTCACCACCTGCTGTGACTGAACACTAATTAATTGTCTGTGGATAAACTTGTGCTCCTGCTTACTTTGTTGGTAGCAATTGTCTGTTCTGTACTCTTATTTGTGCTGTTCTGTACTCTCATTAAGTGAGATATTGCTATCATTCCTTTACTGAGACAATTCCCACTGTATAATCACATCTTACTCCCACGCTTCCCAATTATACTTCTCTAGCCAATGTCCACACCAATTTCATAAGCAGTGGGTCTTTTACAGAGGTTTTTCAAACCCAACAATCTTCCTTTCCTTCTTGCCCACAGCTCCTTGCCTCTCAAGCATGCAGCACATTTTAAATACATGTATGCTATTATTGGTCACGTCTCCCTGCAACCGCTTTGGGTTCCGGAGACATTTCTTGCAGCAAGTTTTATTTTCACAATAATTATCTGCAGTGTATGTTGTCCTTCCAAATACTAGTTTAAAAATAACAAAGTTAGTTAGATCTGGGACCTGTAAAGAAATTCAGTGATGGCATCAATATGATTCATGAAGTTCCAACTACCATGGAGAAGACAAACGAATCAAGACTATACACACAAAATCCAACAGGAGCTTTTGCTTCATGCCAGACATATTCGAGTTGACTTTCCTGCCTCTGCTTATACATCTGTCCTCAACACCACATCAATTCTTGACTTTATTTGGAGGACAGTGGGCTTCAAAGGGACCCAAGGAGATAAAAATCAGAGCAACTAAGACTTTGCTTCCAAAATGCCTTGGAATAGATTCCCAAGTAGGAGCAGCTCTCCAAGCAGGAGTGAAGAACAGAACAAAGGAAACAAAACCCCACTTGCTGGGACAGGCATTACTTCCCTACTCAGAAACACCATTCTGCAATGCTGCTCTGGTCCCTCCTACCCCCTCTTTGCACCTGGTTGAGCCAGGAGGCTGCAGGAGATGCTGCACTGCAGCTGCCACTCGTGGCTGCTCCTCTCTGGCTTCCACCCCCACACATCTGGGATGTCCCACTGCCTGCTCCTTCTCCCTCTCCTCTCAGGCTGATTCTCCACAGCACACACACAGCCTTTGCTGCTTCGCTCTGCAAAGGATGTCCTCAGTGACAAATGATGACACAGTCAGGTTTTCTAGAAAATAGGAGAACGTGTTGACAGAAACACTTTTTAAAGAACTGCTGTCCTTTAGCTGCAAACCTAAATAACTTCTTTTGAGTGTCCTTTTACCTAACTTGCAGCTGGACTCCATTTTAGATTATTAGATTTCTCTCTGGAGGTTTTTAGACTAAGCTCTAAGATGCTACCAAAAGCAACATCTCCCCCAGCTGAATAACAGAAAGAGCACAGAGAAACCTTCTCCCCACCACCTCTCCATCCCCTTGAAAGTCACCTCTACCTCCTCCCCACCTACCTGAAATATTCCGTATCAGAAAGGAAGACAGTTCAAGAAACACCAGAAAGAAAGCTTGCTTCATTGTTTTCATACAGACACCAGGGATTTGGAAGGAGAAAATTCCCCGACACAGAAAGAATCCTAAGTCTGGCCAGAAAAGACGGAATTTGTAACAAAGAATACAACAGGGCTAGACTTAATTTTCACTATCGACACTTAGATGGAAACAGGAGGTTTTCATAATTGATTTTCAAATCTGAAAGTCAAATACAGCTGTAGTTTGACAGAGGCTGACTCACTGAATTTCAGGGCGTACTGAAGCACAATCACACATACTGTTTGCTTCCTCAAATCCTCCCAGAGAGGCAAGAATCAGCTTCACAGAGAAGACAGGCTAAAGTGTGACCTCTGCTTTGAAAAGAACAGACAATTTTATCATGGATACTATGCCCTAAGCCTCAGTTTTTTTACCATATATTATTCTCAGCATATTTATAAAATACAGGACAAGATCTAAAATCCTTCAGTTCTGGGATAAAGTAACCTTTTTCCTCTGAACAGCTACTAAGGCTCCACAGGAAAAAGAGCAGTTTGTAAAATCTTTCAAAAATCTGCATGTTAACTGACAGCAGTTGCAAATCCACAGAACTCAAACGTACAGAATGGCTGCTCTGTCTTTAGGGGCAGCAGGACTATGTGGGTCTAACCAATTCATCTGAATGAAACACCAAATTACACATCCCAGTCTGCAGAAATCAGCAAAAAAAGTCAACAGCAGAAAACTCCATGCTCAGTAAAAACCACCCATGGTCAAGTGCAACAAAGTAGGAGGAAAATATATGCTAGGACAGAATTTCTGGCTGTGAAACATCATCTGAAGCCAACTTCTTGTAAAGCAGTTTTCCCTGCAGGATGTCAATGGCATCAGGAGTACAGTGAATTGGAACCTGCCTCATGCTCTCCGATCCACTCAAATTATTGTTGCCAGCAGTGTGTGCTGAACAGCAAACGGCTGCTGCACAAGCATGTCAAAGCCAGGCTTTGTAATATTTTGCTTCCTGAAAGTGACAGATTATCCCAAATACAATTATATAATCTCAAATACAATTAGCACAGCACAGGCTTATTACCAACAGAAGCACACCACAACCTAGACATTTCTATTCCTAGCAAACAAAGAAAGAACAAAAGTTCTGATTGAAATTTGGCTCAATCATTTCAGCAAAAATTTGTTTGCAGAACTTGAAAAGCTGTTAACTGCTTACTGCAGATGTTTGCTTATAGGACCAGAAATTTACTTTCATAATAAGAGGTTTCCCTGAAGCTCTATGGTTTATGCCAACAAAGCAGAAATTTATAAAGCAAATTCCTGCTCTTACAGAAGTTGGTAAAGGCTTTGCCATTGATTCCCATAGGGCCAGAATCACTCTTGCTCTAAGAAACAGAAACCATTTAATATCTACTTTTTACTGCGTTCTACTGTGAGATAGTCTATATGCACTGCAATAAATGCAAGTGGCAAACTTTGATATTAGGAGACATTTCGGCTTTGAAATAGTGAAAGTAGTGAGAGGAAATGCCAGAAGTCCTCTGAATTTCCCAAGTGAATTAAACTTTAAATTGTGTTTTCCTTAAGAACAGTAATTGCATTCTTACCCTAAAAAATGTCACTGTCCTTAAATAAGCCTGCAGAGATGTCATCACTGAGTGAACCTTTCCAGGATGGAGAAATTTACTGCTTAATCACTCGAAGTTGTGAGGACTCTGATCCTAACCACACAAGGGTGGAATGATCCGAAGCAGCATTTAGAGGCCAAAGTAAATTGGATGGGATTTGTTTTCTCCAATGATTTACTTAATTACTTTTCAAATTAAGCTAGCTGTTCAGGTAATTCTAGAAACAATCGCAAGGCCTGAGTACTCTGTGGCAAACCAGATGTGAGGTCTGATAGAGAGCTGTGTGGGTGCCAGGCTCACACAGAGGCAGCCAGGTGTCTCTTCACTGCTGACAAAGCACCTCGGATCCACCAGCAGGGGTTTTGTACCCACACTCCACTGGGCTTTTAGGACACATCAAGCAGACCTGTATCACAGACATTACAGAGCAGAAATCAAGGGGGTGGGCAGAGCAGCAGACTCATCTTGTTTAAAATTACATTACAGATTCCCCTGATAACAGCAACAAATTAATTTCTTTAGACCCAGAGCAAAAGCCCAGCTTCTTCTATGGACTCAGCTGATCCAAATGCTACTTTATTTTCCTCTCTCCTCCTTAAAAAGGAAAAAAAAACCATGTAAACTTCAACTGTAAATATGCGGACCTGCAAGCCTTCCAAGACAAGGAGAGAAAATAAAATTGATTAGATCATGGGAATCTCAGTCTTACAGGTAGCAAGCATCACCAGAAGAACATGCAGTGTGCAAGAGCTTTGCTTCCCAACTCTGCACTTCCAGAAGTCTTGGCTGAGTCCTACCATGTAGGGGTAGCCCTAGCAAATCCCATTCTCTAGAAAATCCAAGGAACTCGGGGCACAACTCCTGCAGTGCAAGTGAGGACACACAAAAAATGTTCCATTTTATCACGTGCATCCAGGAGAAATGCTGGGGTTTGTGAGGCTACAGAGCAGGAAATGGGGACAGAGCATCCAGGGACATCAGGTGGAAGGGAACTCCTGAGATCCACAGTCGTACTTTCCACTCGGAGCACTACAACCAGAACTACCCATTCCCTGCAACTTTTTAACTACATGATTCTTGTTCTGTTTTTTTTATGTTACAAGGCTGTAACAGCTTATTAAGTGAGAGAGGAGAACAAAACATTTCATCTCTAGGCCTTGGCTCCTCACTTGGACAAGCGCACGCAACACAAGTGAAGTGTGGGACAGGACTGGGGAGGAATCAGTCCCCTCACAGCTCCTAATCAGTAGGGAAAAGGGAGCTGTGGTCCAGAGAAAATGAAGTCAGTAATCCCCAGGAGGAGGTGAAAGGGCACTTCCTAGGCTGGGGCCCTGCTGACGGCACCCCTCTGGCTGTGCAGGAGTCCTTTCTTCTGCACTCACAAAAGAATCTAAGCAAGTCATTGAAAAGTGCCTCAGGGCAGAGCTGGCTGCTAGATCAGGTTTGCCCTGTTAAAACCATAAATGAGGTAATGCATGAAACTGCCTTCTATTTGAGGACACTTCATTCATAAAACAGAAATACCAAAAGTTTTGCAACCAAATAAACTTCACAGATGCGTTTAAAAGGCCCCTGCACCTCTCCCTGCAAGAGAGCAGAGCAAGCTGTAGGGATTCTGTGGCACAAGGCACACTGTTTCCAAGGACAGCTCTGCAACTTGAAATGAGAGCTGACAACTTCCAGGTCATTAACCCAACAGTGTAAACAGGACCTATGGACACATACATGCATTCAGGTGGGCTGGAGCAATGGCCCCAAGTGCAGAACTCTACAAACACTACCCAGCTTTGTGTTCAGAGTTTCCAGGAAAACTTTTATCCTCTGCTGCCTTCTCCTCATTCTCAGGATAATGTGGAGTCTGGTCCTGGCTGTATTTGTGTTGCTAGCTGAAAGAACAGCAGAACATGCCAAGTATTTAATAACAAAATTCCAGCCTTGTGACACAACCCAGTAATCCCAAGACTGGAAGCTAACCTCATATTTCTACTCAGCATAAAACATTAATACTAAGAAGAGCACTGCTATTTTTATTTTGCCTGAGCCTTTTCTACAGACGTGCATCTTCACAAATTAAGAAACTTGCTGTGCACCTGGTGGAACAGGGCTGTATTACCTATGTACCTATGGCATCTATAGATTGGTAGCTATGACAACATAGGAACTGCTTAAACTAGCTGTACTGATCTGTGTGCTCTTAAACAGAGCTGGTTTTAGCTGGGTGAGCTGCTGTCACGGCCACTACTGGTGCCCCACTACCTTGGGACCCCTCTAGGGACGCTCCTATGAAAAGGAAACAAACAGAGCTTTGCAGGGTCCTGGGAGGATTGCAGCTGGGTGTGAAGATGCACAGAACAATTCTCATCTAATACCTCAGCTGCAAAACGGCAGGGCAGGAGACTCAGCAAGGCCCAGGGTCAGGGAAATGTGCATTACAGACTTATCTAATGACTTATCAAGACCTCTGCAAAAGAGAGGGAAGAAATTGCTCCAACTCCAGGCTGGTGTTTCAACCACTGTCTGTTTTGATCATTTCCATCACCAGATCCCAACCAGCTTCTCACTGCTGCAGCTGTCCTGGCTTCAACACCAGTCAGGTTTGCAGTGCAGAAAGTGTCTTTAGACACCTGAAATTCCATTTTATGACAGCTTTTACCATCACTAACTGTGCTGCAGATGTGAGGCTGTGCCTGACAAAGCCACAGCACAAGCCTCTGCTGTATCTCAGCACAGATAGCAGACCTGCTCATCTGCGTCAGTTTAGAAGTCACAAAACAGCAAAAAAAATTGTTGCCCTGCACACAGTCCTGTACAGCTGCAATATGTGACACATAAAACTGCAAATGCAAGAGTTATAGGGGAAGACTGTACTGTGCTAACAATAATAATTTAAGCAGAGGATATATTTGTTCCTATACCCAGAAGCACAGAAGGTTCGTACCCCTATTAAGTAGCTCTAATGTGTGTTTAGCCACACGTTCATGCAATTTTGGGCTGTGTTGCCCTGGCACTACAATGTTTCCTGCAGTGTTCTTTCCATTCCCAGTGTGATGGGCATGTTTTGCAAAGACCATGATCTGGCCATGGTACTTGTAAAGGACACAGAGAAGCATAATTTCAGAAGAAACAAATTTACCTTCAATCTTGACTAAATCATCTTTGGTATCTCTGCTAGAAACAGTCTTAGGCACCCGTGTAAAAGGCCAGCATCAGCCCCTGCTGCACTTACTCTGCGGAATGACACCACATAGAACGTATCTTCCCTTCGGTGAATTGCTTCAAAGAAGTCTTGATAGCTCCTTGGAGAGGCATAATACACTTGCAGCTCATTCCCTGAGTTCCTGCTGAAATAAAGAAGGGCAAAGGTAATTATTTTAGACAAAACAGTTAATTTCAGTGAGACTTTGAAGACCTGCTTTTTAAAGGACTGCAGCTCTTCATCCACTGAGAGAAGCTTGAGGAACACAGAACACAGGGGTAGACAATGAAACTACTCAGTACTTTCTGAAAGTTCAAGGTGCTTCAAAGGTCTTACTGTGGCAAAGTTTTCCGTATTTGTTTTTGTTCATGCTTCTGAGGCCAGCAAAAACCCGTTTGCTAGCTCAACAGGAAAAAAAAAGTTTCAACCAAAGTGTCTGAAAAATTGTGATGACTTCTGAAAATAAATTTAAAGATAAAATATCATTCTGAAATAAAATATCAAACTATTTAGTAATGAAATAATTTTCTTTTACTGCTAAGAATCCAAACCACTGAAATTGAAAGAAGTACAAAGTTAAGCATAAGCAGAGCTTTTAATTTACTGTGAAATGATAAATTCACCTTCTTTCTCACCCACCTTTCTCTTATTTTTTTTCTGCTGTGTCCTCTGGTCAACTAAAAATTTTTCCCCTGGTCAACTCCAAGGTTTGCTCTTGATTTCAATTTAGACAGAGGAGCAAAAATAAGATATTCACATAAATCTGGCTTATTTTTTCCATGGTTCTCATCTTACACATAAGAGACACAAGGAGAAGATGCTCTAAACCATTTGAAGCCAAAACACTGGCAAGTCCTACAATCACGGTACTTATCCACTGTTGATCTTGGAAAGGTGAGAAATTCCTAGCGTATACTGCTATCATTTATACTTCCCCAGTCCCATTCCAAAAGAACTTATTTTAATCACACGGGAAAGCTGTACTCAGGGAAACCATCAGCTGGACCTCCAACCATTCTAATGTTCTTCTGTCATTCTAATTTCCTACACTTTAATAGAACACTGTGTTTGTGGCAAGCACACTGACTGGGCATCCCTCCCCTCCCAAGTGTCATGTGCTGACCCAGGTTTTGAACTAGGGAGGCTCATTTAGATTATTTTAGTACGTTTATAAAATATAACAAGGCACAAATCTATCATCAAGAGATTTTCTCAAGCAGCAGTAATAGCAGGCTGTCACCATCTTCTCTTCCACTGCTAACCGAGTCCTGTTGCAAGCAGAAGACTGCAGCTGCCAGGCCAGCTGCCTTTTCATAGGACTGGGGGGGTAAGTCCTGGGGGATCAGGAGCAGGCAGCTCTACTCTACACACCCCTTCCTGCAGAACTATGCATCAGAGTGATCAGCTCTTGTCCTTCACACACAGGAAACAAAGACTGGAGCTAATCTGAGCTTGATTACCCATCCACAAAAATATGCAGGTCCAGCAAGCCCCTCCTGAGATGGAGCACTGGAGCTGGGCTGTGATGAAAGGCACCACATCTGAGATGGAGCACTGGAGCTGGGCTGTGATGAAAGGCACCAGCACTGGACCTGGCTGTGATGAAAGGCACAGCACTGCTCATACAACACATCCTGAGAACTGACATGGGGCACACAGAGTTGTGTGCTCACCCACACTCCAAAAGACATAAGACCTGAAAACCAGCCAGAGGACAAAACTGCCCAAAGCACTTGGAAACCACAGGACCTTTCCAAAGCTCTCCTGGTCATGTAATACATTGAACATCAGTGATTCCAGGGGACTATTGTAGGTACACAGTTTGTGGTAACTGGGAATGGGGCTGTGGCCAAGCCTCATCCCTAATGGTTGAAAGCAATGACATGGAGTGCCCAGGTGTACTGACCAATCACAGAAGGGAACAGAGGGCACACAGGTACAATGTGTGAACAATGAGGGGTATAAAGGGTTGAGCTAAAGAACAAGAGGGGCAGATGCTTGCAGCCTTCTGAAGTGATATGATGCCACTCTGTATGGGCAGACAGAAGCTTTCTGATGTGGTATGGTGTTACTCTGTAAGGGTTGAAGCTTTCTGAAATTGTATGATGATACTCTTGTGTATCATGGCCGCCTCAAATGCAACATATGCTGTGGTGTATGCTGTGACACATTACAAGGCAGGACATCCATTGCATCTGCTGATAACTGCGATGCACCGCTCCATCAAAGGGAGGCAGTAACTCCAGAACCAAAGCCAGGTGCAAAACTATCAGTTGTTTTAGCAACACCTTTGCATATTACAAGAAAGCACCCTATTAAATTGTGTATCCCAAACAACAGTGCTGAACCAGGCCATTTATTGGGAGATAAAGAGAATTTTTGTTTTAAACTGCTTTAAAACTCTGAAGGACACTGCATCACAGAGTGCTGGGATGTTGCACACAGGCTTGTTTTGGGAAGAAATGAGGCAAGACACAGTGCTTTACACATCAAGAACCACAATCTTAATAGTCAAAACTTAGGAAAATAACTGGAGAGTCTCATTTTGATAGCTGAAGCCTTAAGAAACACTCTTACATAAGCCCTCAACAAAATCACCTCTGAAGAAAGCTACACAGACTATAAAGAGATGAGGGGTGTTGATGATTTTCTTTGAAACCATCTTAAATTTATCTCCTCCGCTGCTTTGACTTCCCTGAAATTCTTTTCAATCCTCAGCTTCCTGATGGAGATTACAATGGAGATGGAGACCATCCCTTCTAACAGAGACATTCAGTAAACCTGAAGTTACGCCTACTTTGAGTAGGACGTTGGACTAGAGATCTCCAGAGGTCCTTTATAACCTAAACTACACTGTGATTCTATGATTTCATGGAGCACCTAATAGCTGGTGGCTCCAAGAGGAACTGGAAATCTGTTATATGTTCTTAGCAGTTCCAGGACAGTCTCAGCATGCAGCTGCCATGACTCACTGGTCCTGTTCATATAAACATCCTTAATCTGAGAAAAAAAACCCAAAAAAAATCTCACTTCCTTTGGAGCACAACAGATGCATGATGTTTCACACTTTTTCCAATAATCCAGATGATTTTTTTTCAAGAGCAATGCAAACATGTATATTAAACTGCCTTATGGCACGAGGCTTGCTCATGAGTGCTCAGTTGAAACAGCTATCCTTCATCTGCCTGTATAACTCAAAAAGCTTTTTCTTTTTTTTTTTCTTGTAAATCAAGATGTATCAAAATTTGACAGCCTATTTTCCGTAACATTTGCCTACAGCTTGCTCTTTTCCCCCAGGCTGATCCTGCTTTCAAAACAGCAATGCAAACAGAAAGGCCACAGCTGTCTTACTTCACACAGCACCATTTCAGATGGTGTTCTCACCAAAAAGTCCCCTCCATACTCCATCCCGCTCTAACACTCCTCTTTGGCACTTCAAAGCAGACAGCCTCCAAAACAGTTTCACACAGAGATCAGGAGAGAGAAACTTTGTTTCTTAAATCTTTTCTGTCCAGTATTTCCTGTCACCAGGGAAGAGGGACGGGATAGTTATGAGGAGGGGCGGGCAGGGGACATCAGGAAACTATCCATTAACATGCTCCAATAATCACCAGAGAAAAGTCAGCAAATGGAGACAAAGAATGCAAATGAGATACAATGGTACTTTAAGTTCATCATAATAATTTGGTGCTAGCTCTAATAGCTCTACTCTTGAAGATAATGAGAGAAACCTTTCCCTTACCAGACTCATGGCTCTTTGAAACCGTCTTATAAAATAACGACTCTGTTCTCAGAGTCCAAAGTCAGTTCCCCCTGTTTTTCCCTAAATATTTAAATCTGTTTAGAAAGGGATTCTGGAGAGCAAAGCAAGGATTTTCTTAAAATTCATAGCTAGAAAAAAAAATTCATAGCTTAGAGTGCAGCCGTGATACAGGGGTCGCTTCAAATGTAACATAAATAATTAGAAGCAGTTATTTGTTAAGAGACAGAACTAGACCAAGAAAGGTGGCTGTATTTGGCTTAAGAACAACCCTGAGAAGATGAAAATGGGCATTCTTTACCAACTGCTGGTGAAAAAGTAGAAAGCAGTAACAAAAGAGCTGTTCTGCCTTACCTGAGACTGGTGTCTGTGTAAGGCATGGCCATTAGCTGGGAATCTGCCTTGTCACTGAGGGAGCTCTGAAAAAGGGGAAAAAAGAAAAGATGACACAAAGTGAAACCAATAAGCAATTCCTTGGTTTGCCACTACATTAAATATAACACACAGAATGGGGGGCAGAGGTCAATCAGTGCTCTGCACCAGAAACGTGCATTTTTCCACTGAAACATGAGAAACTGAAGTGGTCATCAATCAAGCTGGAACAACAAAATCAGCAAGATTTTAATACAGCCAAATTTGAAGTCAACATTCAGAGACATGAAAGGGAGCTTGGCACCATAGACAACATTTCTAAATATAGTACCATTCTGCTCTGGACACCGGTGAGAAGTACCTGAAGTTTAATACACAACACTTCTTCTCTAGAAAACTCCAGTCTTTCCCACACTGTAATGCTCAGTTCCTTTAAAGCTGTTACTATGTGGGTGCTGGAGAACCAACAAAGGAAAAGCTTACCACTCTCCCCTGGAGGGCCAACCCCTGAGGTAATGGAGAGAAAGAAAATTGCCCCCAGTGCCCTCTGTGACTGTATGCTGATTTCTTCTACCCCACTGGCCCTTCCCCCTTGCTCCACCCCAAGCCCTCATCCCACTGGCCCTGGTGTTCTGTCCCGCCCCCCCAGATCCCTATATAAATTCCTGCTTTCTCTGCCTCACTGGCTCTTTGTCCCTGCACTCCTTTGAGGAAGCAGCTCAATAAAGGCTCTCCTTCTGCATCACCTGGATCACAGAAGAGCTGAAATCACTCAGGGTGAGCACAAATGTGCCTGCGCCCCCCAGGTGTCTTTTTCAAGACACTTCTTCGGGAAGGTCACGGCACTCTGGACAACCGCCTGCTGCAACATTACTATGACTAATCAATTTAAACACTTTGAAAATTCATTGTATTAATTTTAGCCTTGATATAAGTATGCCATCTAGACAAAAGGGATTTTAAAAAATGGGAAATATGAGCACAAGTCTCATAATTATGTAGTTGTTAAAAAAAATCCTTCTAGCAAAATTTAAACAATAGAAATATTTCAACAAAACAAATCAGCTATCGCCCTTAACAGTGAGTCAGATGAATGTGCTATAGGGTTGTATTTCTCTCCATTAAGCAATTGCTTGTCCTTACAGAGAAGCTGTAAAAAGGATAATGATTGATTTAATTTTAGAAAATGCTGAACATATTTTGATGGCTGCTAAAAAATTTCAAAACCCTGAATCCAAGAGCAGGAATGGAAGAACAAATCTGACAATGTAATAATCAACCAAACACAGCAATTTAAAATGGGATGTGTTGGCTGCCCTAATTATAGGCACGATGGCCACTTTTGTCTATGATGCCAAGTGCAAGTGAGGAGGAAGAGTGCTCCATGGAATGATTTTTTGACCATGCACCTGCGGGACTCGTGCTCGCTGCTGCTGGCTGTTGCTCAGCCGCCGGGATCGCGTGCGCTCCACCTCGTGTCTGTGCACCCATCCTCTCAGCTCGTGGGTCAGCCTAGGAAAGCACAGCATCAGCACAGACTGCAAACAACACTGGCACAACAGTTTAGAGTTGTACAGCAGCTTAGCTGCTATATAGATGATGCCTTAGCTTTTCTATTTTTCATATATTTGTAATCCTGCAGTTCTTTAGTGTATAGCTCTAAACCCCATATAGAGTGTTAGCTACCGTCTTCACATTTTGGTCAGACACACCAATTCCTCTCTAGGCCTGGCAATAAAGGACACCTCACTGCCTCAGGCCCTGAGAAATGTAAACAAAAGTGAGTTGTGGGGAAGCAAACTTGGCGTAAATTACTTCATTACCTGAAGCTGTAATTGGAAGATTAACCCCCAATATGCAAATGGACCAAACTTACAAAAGTGTGAAAGCCCATGACCTATCGTCCATTTTTGGGTGTAGCCCCTGCGTGGGCTTCAACTGCCCAAAGTGTACCTATTGAAGGCCTTCAATAAATATCTGCTTTTACTCTCTTCTCTAGCCTCTGTTCTAGGTAGCCACTACAAGGCATCATAGACACTGAAGATTACTATTATTTCACCTTATGATAACTTATTTTTAATACCACAGGAAGAAAATACAATTTTAGATTTATCTATGAAGTATTAGATTCATGGGTGTTCCCACATAAAATAGATACAAGTCCTTTCTTTTGCCCAACAAACAGTAATTTTGAAATTACTGGAAGGACTACTGAAATTTTAAATCAAAAGTTGATCAATTCGAGAAAAATTATTGATTAAGGATAAATTTTGGCCAATAAATCTGATAGAAAGAATGGACAAAGAGAACGGAGATAAGGTTAGTGACTCATATCTACAGAAAGAGTGGAGCTAGGTGTTTTCTAACAATGAACAAAAAGCATCTGCAACGTCAGGTTCAGCCTGCTTCTATCAGAAGCTGAAGAATAGAAGACCATCTCTTATACAATCAGTTGGGAAAGGCTTTTAGCTGGACTTGATTTCCATATCATTAACACTTCCACATATGAAGTGATTTCTTTTTCAAGTCATGAAAACCCCCCAGACAATCAAAAAATTGTTATTTGGTTATTGCAAATGATCGGTATGAAAAGAGAGTGGTGAAAATCATTACTAAAATCATGGAAAGATTACAAAGCTCCAAGTGGATCTGTCCTTATGACAGCAGGCATTGGTGAGTGCAGACACTTAGGAGACACTGGTCCACATACTGGATAAACACCATGAATGGACAACAGCATCATCCACAGCTGTCCAGCAGCACTCAGCCAACACAGAGTTGATATATCAAGACCTAATAAACTGCAAATGCTCACAACAGGTTGTTTTCTCACCTCAGTGACTCTGTCCTGTTGATCAGAGGCCGGCAGGGGGGTGGTGGTGGTGAAATATATAGCAGTGGTTCTTCTGAGACTATCATTAGTGCTTTGTTATCAGATACAGAACGGTCATACCTGGGAAAAATCAACAAAAGCACAACAAGAAATCCCTTAAAAAACTTTTTCATGACCCTTTGACCAAAGCCAGAGAATGAGCACTATCACCAGCAGAGCCATGAGTGTTACAGCTGCTCCCGTGAGACCTCTGAAACAGGTGAGTAACAATTCCTATCAAACATCCAATGTTCTTAGTCAGTCCCTCAAAGGGGGCTGACAGCTCTCAATGCAGGGCAGACAGATGAGCACTAGCAGATGTTGGGTCTCTTCCCAAGAAGGCCAGATATTGATAGAATATGTAGTCTGTAAAATATTCCACACAGTATGCAAACTATGTGATCTCTGCAGACACAAAACTTTCTTTTTCATTCCAGAGCTGTGCAAGACTTGCTACAGAAATACTAAATTTATTATCCACTAAAACCATGCAGAGAGAAAGACCATAACCTATATAATAAATGAGCAGCCACAAACTATATTACAACTGAGTGGAGAGGATTTGCATCCCTGTCTTCAGAAACTAGCTTAGTTTTGATAAAAAGAGAAAAGGAGCATGTATTTCTCAGTACAAAAATTCATAACACTCTCAGCAATTCCTGAGGGGTTAACTATTTATCACCAAATACCTAATGTACGTTTCTCTCTTGACAGGTTATCAATATAACAGCTTTAGTCCTCATGATTTTGACAGACTTGTAGCTCCTGAAACTCAACTTCTTTCTGAAAAATCAGGTATAAGAGCTCATGAAAGCCTTATTCATAGTCCCCTCCCTTTCCCAGCTTTCTCTCCAACTTCATGTCTGCTTCTCCTCTCCACTGCATCTAGGACTGATAAAGAATATGCAGCAAAGAGCTCACAGCTTGCCAAACCCAGGGTGAAACAGTGAAAGAAAAGGAGGTACAGGCACAAGCACATGCTCCTAAGAGAAACACTCTACTCTTCTGTCCCACAGGTCATGGTCTGAAACACAGCACGTAGGATACAAAGCCCTCACCATGGCTACAGCCTTAAAATGCTCCTGATTTATTGCCTTCTTTTTGCATGGCAAAATACATTAGGGCTTTCTGCACATCTGTGTCTGGCTTTGTTCAACCAGCCAAAACACTCCGCTGGAAAGGGACAGTCTAATAGGACAGATCTTGTAACGGGAAAACATGAGCTGTATTAGCCAGACTTCAATCTGGAGGCAATTATATGTTCACTTATGCACTGCATGCTGGGGATCTAGAAAGCCTGAAAGGCAGTATTTAATTAAATAATGGATAAGTACAGGGATGGATTCAGATGGACTTTTTAAAATGAAAAAGACACTGCTAAGTGCAGAGTGTGTTCTTACTCATGAACTTCCCCAGTCTTCTCTTGAGCAACTAATAAAATAAGTACTCCAGCTTGAAATGTAAGAAGAGATAGAGAACATGACAGCTATCACAACTATGCAACCTAAAATATAGATCAGAGGAAAAAAGCAAACAGCTGAATTGAAGAAGGTCCTGAAAGTCTTGGTGACAAGCACTTGTGGATAAGCTCTTTTCCCTAACACCATGCAGCACAGCCACATGCACACTTCTGAAGCTCTTCATATTGGGTACTCTGGGAGATAAAACATCATATACATTTGAAAAGCAAACTGAGAAGCTTTCAAAACACTGTGTTTAGAACTCAGGTACTCTGTAAAAGCAATAAGAGCAGCGGCCAAAAGGTGAGCAAGGCAGGGAGGGATAAAAGCACCAGTGCCCTCTGCCACCCAAAATATGTAAAAGATTTTTATCTCACCTGTTACTCTTCTCAGAAACGACACCCTCAGGTATCTTCTGAGCTGTGCTGGACTCCTGGTGAGCTGAGAACTCCAGAAGATTTCTGGTTCGGTGGTTAGAACTCACAGTGGAATCTACTCCATTGGGATCCTTTTCAAATACACTGGAAAACACAATAAACATAGCAAAATGTATCATACACATAAGAGGTCTGCAAGGCACTTTTCTGTAAGGCATTAAACACTCAGGGAGAGAAGTTTCTGGCTGCTGTTACATTACAGGGATAAGGTTCATGTCATATCTACTGTAAAAAACTGATGTGTCATTATAACATCATTGTTCAAAGCAGTAGTAGTCAGAAAAGTGTTTCTGTTCTCTTTTTCAGCATTAATTTTTGAAGGATTCTGATGCTCTAGTTTTCACATTCCCTCACACAAGCTTCACCTGCTGAAACTAAGAACACTCTGCTTGTAACCCAGGTCTCCAGATAATAAGAAAATTATCTACAATCAAACCAAAGCACGCCTCAACTTCAACCTTCTTCAGCCTCAAAGTACAATCTACACAGTTTATATGAAGACAACATGTAAAGAAAACTTAGATAGCAAATTCCATGCAGCTGCAAGCCTGGAATGTTATGCCAGACATCTACCAGGACTGTACACAAACCTAAATATGTTCAATTCTACTTGGATTTAGAACAACTGGCAGGGCCAACAGCCCCATGGGCAGCAGGCCACGGTGCCAGACACCCGGATCTGGGGTGTGCTGGCATGGACTGAAGGATCCTGGCCTAGAGGCTGCTCAGCCAGCCAGGAGTATCTGTGCTGCTCTCCATGCAGAGAGGGAGCAGCACTGCACACGTGAGCAGGCAACTGCTGTACCAGACCTGCATCTTCAGAAGGGTGAGCTACAAGGGAGAACTGTCAAAAGCACAAAAGCAATACTTCAATGTCTCCTCTCCAGAAGCTGGCTTTCCTCTTTCATAACATGGTTGCTTCCTGGAATATGCATGTTTACAAGCCCAAGTCCTAACCTTCTCGGCTGCCAACAGCAGAGCATCACCAGCAGCAACACAGTGAAAACATAAAAATGCAATGCAACAAGCTGCATTGAGATGTCCGCCATTCATGCTGATAACAGTTCACAGAGTGTATTTTAACTCATGCCCCACCCCTCCTGTCCAGCAGAGCATTATCTCTGCAGGTGAGTATTTCCTGGGCATCACTGTGCAACAGGCAACAAATACAAATAGCGACAGGCAAAACCTAGCAAGGAGGGCAGCTTAAATACTCCACAAATAAGGAGAAGGCAGACAGAATTGCCTAGAAATTCCCTCTCTTTTGCCAACTCTTCTGGACTCCTATTAGCAGTAACCCTGTGAGCAACTGTGTCATGTTCTGAACCAGAGGAGTCAGGACAATCCTAAACTCGGGCTGATGTTGCTTTGATTGCTTCCTCTCTTCCAGGTTTCTAGGCAGCAGCATGGAACGAGGGCAGCAGAAATGCTACAGGCTCTGCTTTCACTTGTGCCAATGGGCAGAGTTTCCTTACTCCCTTTGTACACTGTTATCCACATGTGTCATTGCTCCTACTGCACAGAAAGCTGAATGGTTTATTCATAACCTCCTATCAGGCAACACCAGGCCTATCCAATTTTACAGAACCAATCCCCACTACCTACTAGGTTTTATGAGGTTTATTCATAACCTCCTATCAGGCCTATCCAATTTTACAGAACCAATCCCCACTACCTACTAGGTTTTATGAGATCACATCTCTTCTCTGCCAACGAAAGCATCAGTACAACTGGCAGCATCTCAAGCCCAAGAATCAGAGCTCAAAACTAAGGCTGATGCTTAAATGGATGTCTCACATTCCTGCTGGAAGCCGCTCACCTGTGAAATGCCTTACTGTACTTAATCTGGAGTCATGACAGCCAGAAGTACATGGTACTTTATTCATTAGACCAAGAATATCCCTCAGAAGATCTGATAGTTGTTAACTCTTCTGCAAATTCTTTCTCCACAGCCTGAAGTGTATCCACCATCCAGTGTGCTGCTGGACCTCCTGGATCTGGTGTTTTAGCCTATCCTACTTCTCTCCTTTCCCATTCAAAATGACACACAGAACGAGAGAAACTGTCCATGTAATTAGTTAAAGCTGAGAAAAAAACTAAGCAGAAGAACTGCAACAAACTGGTTTTTTTCCATGATGCTTCTTCCTTCCTATTTGTCTCATTCTGCAAAAGCAATTCTTGTTTTTTCAGGTTCCAGCTTGGCAAGGTGAAGTGTCACATACAATTCATTCCTATTGCATCCCTGAACTCTGAACAACAGAGACAAATCCAAACCAAAGATAAAGACACACACTGCTCCACAAGCACAGCTAATCTTCCTTTCTGTGATTTAGTTGTTTTAGCTACACACCCATTCTAAACCACACACACCACATTTACTGCATCAGCTCTAGAAGAGAGGAAATGTTTATTTTCCTTCTACTCAAGCCTAAAATGTCTGTATCTTTTCATCAGCTGAGCATGGGATGTTTCAACCTGAAAGAAGATACCTTCAAAAGCAAAAGACAAAGAAGGAAGTGAACAGTATGTTTTGCCATCCTTACAAGCATAAACCATGGTGCCCACTTCTGACAATGTGCACACAAACTTGAGAACAAGACATGATATCAGGTTATTTTTTCCAATGCCCTTTCCTTCATCAGGATTGTTATTTTCCTTTTGAAGCAGAGCCAGCAGCAATTTCTGCTATATGGGCCACTTTTGCATCCCCCCTTTCCCATGCTTTTTCTAGGACATTGCATATGACTGTTCCTTCCCAATGTCTCAGATATGTCTGAAAAAAAAAAATCCCCTTTGTTGCTCTTCTGGTTTGTGGCAATGACCCAAAACCAAAATAACTTTAGTTCTGGATAAGGAAAAGCCCCACAAATTAAAATCCTGCCCCACTTCCACCTTGTAATTACTTGGGGAGTTTTGTTAGTTTTTCCCCCATGTGAACATAAGACATTGTTCTGTTGTATCATTTCTTCCTCTTCCCTTCTCCCCAGAGGGAAGGCCAGTGAAGCTTGTCTATAAGTAGGGCTCCATCTTCAGGAAACAACTAGGACAGGACGCGCAAGTAATGGTCCATGTCCTCCAGCTTCTGCAAGGCCTTTCCTTGGGTGTACCTGAGGGTCTGAGGCTATCAGAAATATTCCTCCTTTGACATCTCAAATTAATATGGGGGAAAAGCATAACTTAGGAGCAAGGGATCCCTTCAAGCAGCTGGGATGATGATGATGGACCTGTCCTGCAGAGCTGCATCTGGAAACATCTGCCGACCTCAGGCACGCTGAGCTTCACAAGTGCCAAGCAGAAGAGCAACAATACAAGCAGCAACAGCAAGGGTCTACAGAACAGATCCCAGCACCATGACACTGAAGAGGAAGTAAATATTGGGCATTTGAAAGCATCAGGCAGAAGAGAACAGAAAATGTGAAAAAGAAAGGTAGAAGATCCCATTCAGAGGGAAGAAAGCTTCAGAAAAAACAGTATTTTCAACTAAGACATCAACAGTTGGTTTAAGAACTGGTTTAATATGACAGATAGCAAAAGCATTGACAGTTTCTTCATCCTGTTGAGCTACAAGATGAGAAGCTAGAAAAGGAAGAGTACTTTGGCATACCTGCCCTGTGCAAGTCCTGCTCATTGCAGGAACTGAGTTACTGCCCCACATTACAAGTCAAAAAAGACTGAAGCTAAGAATTGGCTTTATTGGGCAAGACAGTCTTTTAGAAGTTGGAATCTTTCCTGTTTGGCTCACTCACACACCTGGGGTGCCTAGCAAAGCTTTAGAGCCTGCATTTGGACATCTCAGATACCGTGAGCATGAAAGGGTTTTCATAAGCCACACACACTCTGTCCAAGCTGGCTAAGCTCTTGGCTTGTTTCAGATGCAAAACCAGATCCAAGTGAAAAAAGAAAGAACCACTAAATACTTCATGCAGATGTTTGTTACGACGTGTAGATAAATTTGATTATAAGAGGGAAAGAAAAGCAGCAGTCCTGCCACGGTTTCTCCAGGCATTCAACGGCACCTGATATTTTAGCTGTATTTTTACTTCTTTGGTTTGAATGTCAGTTTGATAAATGTGAAAGCAAGTCTTGCCAGGAGCCCAAACTAAATTTCATTTGTGCTTCTGGCTGAACAAATCCTGGGCACTTCAAGTTTTGAATACTGACATTTAAGTTGTACAGTAATTTGCAGACGAAAGCCAATAATGGTATCATAACAAAGAGTTTTCTGGGGACAGAACTCTGAGTATGAACTGGGAAGTTTCCAACAAGCTAAAGTTGACATTGCAAGGAGACACCAACCAAAGACCTTGTCCTCTTCCTAACTGATTCCAGACAAGGCTGCCATAGTGCCAGACACTCTCTGGAAAGTATTTCTCATTTCTAGTCCCGATGAGTGCACCGTCTGTTGACAGCAAGGCTCTGCCTTCTCCTGAGGGCTGCTCCACAGCTGCCCTCTCTGAGTGCTGGGCTGGAATGAGCAGCCCAGCCTTCTTCCTCTGCAGCGGAAGAGGAGGAAAGCAACCCAAAGTGGAGTTTTTGAATATTTTTGTTGTGTTTTGCATTCTTTAAACAGCAATTTTTTTAAATAAAGCCTCTGAAAAAGAAAGGAAGAAAACAAATATTGACACCCAGAGCACTTTTTTTTTCTTGCTTGGAAAACTCTGTATCATGATCTGGCCTTTACTGCCAAAACTCGTGGCTGTGATCAGCAAAGGACAGAGGAAGGAATCCCTTCCTGTTCCCAGAGTTGTAGTCTGTAAGAAAGCCAAAGATATCCAATTTTATTCAAGCATCAACCTATCAAGAGAGGTATTGAAAGGTCTGGAACCTAGACCTATGTCCAATTCACTCAGCCTGTCCTTTTTCTCTCGATTTCTCTCTCTGTCTTCAATAAGAAACTACAACACAAGACCAAAAGTGCGCTGCAGAAGCAGTTTTATATCTTTGGGCCATCTCCAACACAAATGTACACTCAGCTCAGCACTGAAACATGTTCTTTCAGTGTCACAAACATTATATTAAGTTTCCCGTACTACAAGTGTTAAGAGCCTCAAATGTCTTCTGATGCTTCTGCTGTTTCTGCTCAAACACCCAGAGGGCTTCATCTTTACTTGGTAGCCAGAAGCCACAGGCCTGGCTAACATGGCACTCTTTCATGCCTCTTGCAGCCTCCTGCACTCAACTCACAGTTTTTTCTTCACATTTCACCAGTTCCTCTCTACTAGTGAGTACAAAATTAATAGGCATTTGACTGTCATAATTTTTATGCAGGTTTACTATACATCACATTTAAGCTTATCAGCTTCCTGAAGACATATGGGAGGCTACAGAGGCTTGCAAAAAGCAGAAAACCAATCTTTTCTATCCTTCACCAAGTGCAAAAAAAGCCCAGGAGTGGATGAACTGAGGAAAAGAAACTGACCCTGAAGTACAGCCCATGATCTGCATGCAGCTCTCTGCTCTCAGAACACCTCTTAGAGATACTTCAAGCAGACACTGTGAGTTTGGGAGTTCCACTCCTCCTGCAAGCCATCAGTGGTTCCAACCAACCTGCCCCATTTTGCTCTGGAATGGGGCAGGAAGGAGCACACACAGAGTCCAGGAAGAACTGTTAAGGAAACAAACAATGTAAGGCCAAAAGAATGCTGTTTGAGCTGTTGGTCACTGCCCTTCATGTTGGGCAGGTGCCAGACACATGGCTTTAGCCTACTCAGCACATGCTACTCAAAGGGCTGTTGGGATGTTTTTGAACATGCCATGTCACTGCTTGGGGCCACCTGCCAGGGCAGCACAGAGGTGACTTCAGACCACACCAGAACCTTGGCCTGGCAGCTGTGGGTGGGATCTGCACAAACACACAGCTCCCACATCTCTGCAGCAACACCACTTGCTGCATGTGATGGTATGAAAACAAGACCAGCTCCTTTGCCCACACAGAAAATGCTCCCTGCTGGCACTATTCCTCTAACTTTCCAACATCCCATCACTGAGGTATCCCTATGCTCCTGCTGACCATACAACGGGTCTGTTTCTTTAATCAAGGAGTCCAGCATAAAGTCTCAAACAAAGCAAATTCGCACAAAAACACTGCTGAATGCACCAGGCACCAGAATAATCCTGCTCTCCCACACACCAGCTCAAGATTGCTCAGCTTGGGTAAGGGCACTAGACCACAGTGATACCAACAGAGGTGTGCTCAATGGATGGTGCTGTCAGCAGCCCAAGTTCTTCAGGCTCCAAAAGCTCAGCAGACCCCAGTAGTGCTGACAAGCACACTGCACACTCTAGGTGGGATGCTAATCTGGGTACTGCTATAAGGGACTTGTGTTTTCATTACTTTATCCCCACAAACAGAAGGTCATGGTAGCTTGCAAGCTGAACAATCCTTGGGCAATTTCCTAATTTTCAGTAAAAGATGATTAATCTTAGCACTTGTGGGGTTTTTTTCCCTGTTTGTGCTACTAATTTAAGAAATCAGACACACCCCTAAGTCTTTCAGGAATCAAAAGTCACTGCTTCTTCATTTGCTGTAGTCTATGACAACAGCAGACAAATCACTTTGCAGCCAGCCAGACCAATGTCTTTATTTGCAACTGCTCAGTGGATCTAAATTTTTAATAGATATTCAGTTTCCAGGATAGTCCTGGAAAGTAGAGGAAAATCCATGAGGACACCCTGGAGAGGAGCTGCAATGAAATCTCTGCTAAAGGCCAGCCATTCTACTGCAGCTGCTTGAGGTCAGTGAGACACAAGAGGTTTTGAAGCAGCAGCTGAACATCAATCACCACCTCAGTCATCCTCCACCACAAATACAGCTTTCTGCATATCCCCAAGTCTGTTTTCCAGTTTGAAAGGGATTCCAGCCATACAGAGGCAGCCAACTTGTAAGAAAACACTAAATTACTAATACTAAAAAACCAGTATCACACCATCCTCTCAAACCTCCTGTTCCCATCTCTTTACAAACATACCTTTCCTCCCTCCAACTTTGTCTTTTTGTTTTCTGTCCACTACATGGCTAAAGCGGTAGTTAGGACACATTTTGGCTGGCTGACATCTTAATAAATGCTCTAAGACTGCTGCTAGGTGACAACCACCATGTAAGCTTATGCAAACTGATTATGGGGAAAGAAATAACTAGGTGAACACTTTTTATAGCCAAAAAGATAATGCTACAGCCACCAGCTTACATGCTTTGAGGCTATGGTCCCAAGAAGAAATGCAGAAAATTTATCTTTTGCATCTTCTGTGACTGTTCTCCTCTCCCTGCTTTTTACATGTGACTTGGGTTATTTTCCTGCATATATTTTACTATCATATGTAGGACTTGCGTTAAAAAAAAAAAAAAAATCAAAACAAACACACAAGATAATTTATATTGAAATGAGAACAGAGAAGAGAATCAAAATAAAAATATTCCCAAAATAAATACATGGATTGTTTAGACTAGAACATGTGCTTGGTTGCCGTTTGTTTCAGCCTTGTTTGTGCTTGTTTAACACATTTTCAGATCTGTTTACTCTAAGGCATAGTCCAACACAAATGTGGAAATGAAAGGAGGAGAAAAAGGCATATAGGAACTGCAATAACTTGAAAATGACCAGATTTGATGTTGTAAGTGCTAAAAAACCAGCACAGCTAATTAGCTGTTTGTCAATGCCAGCAGTCAATCAAGTCTCAGGTATGCCGTGCCAGCTGGGAGTGGGACCAACACCGGCTCCACAGAAAGCACACAGGGAGGCAGGAGAGCCTGGCTCCCAAGACACCTGGCTCCAGATGCCCTGGTTCCAGCTCCCAGCCCTGCTGTGGCCAAGGCCTGTGTGCTCACAGCCTTTGGGCAAATGCTGCTGGTTGCCAGTTCCTGCCTTGCACCTCATGGAATACAAGGCTGGGGCAAGGGGATGATCTCAGCAATGAATTGAACCAAAATGCACCCTTTTCCCTCCACACACCTTACCAATCACTCTTAAATAATAATAAAAGGAAGTTTTTATATATCTTGAATCCAAATCCAAATAACTCACACAGATTACAGAATAGTTTACTGACACACACAGATGGGAAATTCCTGGGCGCCTCTCTTCTCATATAAAACAAACAGATAAAAGAGAAACATTAATAGAATTCCTGCTAAATTAGTTCTGCTTTTAATAACTGAAAGCTTCAGTTTTCAATACAAAGTAACAACAAACCTAAAGAATGTAGTAACACAGAACTATCTATTGCAGAGTGATCACTAACTCCACACAAGCCTCTTCCACGTCCTCAAATTGCACTGGCATTCAATTTCTATATAATAAGACTTGCATTCTTTTCTTAGAGATACCATGGTGCTGTGTCAAAGACTGAAGGATGTTCTGAAAGGCTTGTCAGTAATTAAGCAGATTGGGCAGCACTCTCCCTCCAGTATTTTCAAACAGACTTCTTGTGTCAACAGGCCAACTTCCCTACCAGACTTTCACCCCCACCCCCAAATTCCCAAGTTCAGCATTACAGACTACCCCCACCCTATCTGTCAGCATGAAAATCTGTGTCAGCAGAATAATTTTATCTGCTAAACTTGTTTGCCAAGGGCTGTCACATCCTGGACTGCTTTCCATAATCTTAAAACAGCTGAAGAGCAGTCTCAGAGTCCTCCATGAAACATTACAAACATCTCACTACACACACAGGCAACAAGACTTAAGACCGATTAAAAAAATTATGTGTTAGTCTTTATTAGTGCAACACACATCCACTAATGCAGAGGAAAACAGAACTAACTACACAGCCACCCATCCAGGTGGGATTGTTCTGTGGGATGCTGAGTGCCCAAACACTGCATCTTCACTGATCCACTGCAGGCTATGGAGGCTCTGCAGGACTGTCTGTTCTTCAGCCTCACATCTCCAACCCTGAACAATCCAGCTGTTTTTCTGCTCTCTCTGATTAGACAGAAAGAGGTAACCTATACATCTGCCCTTTTGTTTTACCTCTCGTCTTCAAAAACTCCTACCACTTCCCACAAGAACCTAAGAAGCATCTTACAATAAGGCCAGCTAAGGGAATTTCAAAGTCTACTACTGATTTTAGGGGGTGAATTTCCCATGATTTTGCTTTTTTGGATGTCACACTCTCTTTGCAATGGTTCATTGGTTTTAAGTAACAAAATATTCACTGCTAGTATGCTTGGATCAAAACATCCTGAGCCCAAATGCTGGCACACCTCCATTCAGGTGTGGAAGTGAAATGACTTCTTACATAGAAAAAATGGCAACACAAGGTTTCAGAACATATTTACCTCCAGCTAACCACTGCATGGAAATTAGGGATTCCACAGTTAGCTAAGTGGGGGAAAATAATGTTTTTGCTGAACTAGCATGGATATTATAAGAAAAAATTACTTATTTCTGTAAGAAATTGCAGGAACTGAAAAAAAGGACATATATTGGAAGCTTCTGTTGTTAAGGACTAAGCAGAACAGCAATCCTGTCATGTTCATAGAGCTGCCATTCAGTGACACCTTTATAAAAGGAAAGAAATGTGTACGGGAGGAGTGAAATCTAAAGAAATGGTCTGTATATCCCACATTCTGGGTCTTCTAAAGAGTATTGCACAATCAAACATTCACACCACCTTGATATAGCCTAGGATTTTAATTGCAGTGTGAGCGTTTCTTCTGCTAGGGAGGACAAAAAAAAAAACCCAGGAAGAGTAATTCCTTGCAAATTTGCAATTAGGTTTCTTTTCTTTGCCTAAATCCAGCGCTGATGCAAACCACCTGGTTCAGGCACAGCTGTTACACTGGCATGCTCAGCTGTGTACTGGCCAGGAACAGTCAGACATCCAAGGATTTCTTCTTGCTTTATCTACTTTATTAAGCATCAAACCTGTCAGGAAGTTAATGCTGTCACATTCCTGCAGTTACTGAGTGCTGCAAAGACATGAACACTACACGACCTTCCAGCCCACTCGGACAGCAGTGCCTTACTGTTGTGATAAGACACGAAATGATGACACAGACACTGCTGCTCTCGAGGGGAACAAAAAAGAAGCACCTTTATTTTCTAACTCCAACATTTATAGTTTTCCAAAGGTGACAGTGGATTGGAGGGTGACAGTGCCACCTCTCCAATGCCACTGGACAGACCAAAGGTCCATCAATTCTCTCCACCTCCATGAAAGAATGCAAAACTTAGGTTATTTACAGAACTGTGTGTGAGAAAGTTTGTTGAAAGAATGTAAACATCAGAAGGCTTAACAAAGTCTTACAAAATCAGGACGACACCTTACCATTGAGCTCAACACCTTGCTCATTCCTGGGGGTAGGGAAGATGCCACAAAACTTGAGAGCGCTGTGGTAAAAGATTTTCCACCATCTCCCTGTGTTCCCAAGCCTTTCATCACTAACAAGAGTTTCATGCATTCCATCATCTCACTGCAATGCAGACACAAGTACATTTCCCCCAGCTTCAGAACAATGACTGGTTCTAGTAATTCTCAACCAGCGTCTCTCTCAAGTGAGCAGTAATGCTTCAAATGCAGATGGAATGTACAAATCAATCCCTAAGTATCTGGAAGATTATTTTTCTGCCTGATAGTCAAAAATCACAATACAAATCCTAAATACACTAAGAAATGGTCTAACTTAACCTCATCCATATCAAAGCAAAATTATCAGCTGTATTTCACTTCCTGACATAATATTTGCAATAAGTGCAAATACTTCAGAAGTCATTTCAGCTTTAGCAATTTTTATAATACTAAAAATACAAACATCACTTTCTAAAAATTTATCACAGTCAGAAACAAAGTCTTCCTCCATATTTATCCCATTCCTTTAGTTTGACTGGGATTTTGAGAACAAATGCAGACACTGCTGACTGGGATCCCACTGAAATATTATGCCTTTTTGAAAAAATGAACAGCTCAATCTAAAAGATCTTTACGTTCCAAAGCCAAGTTAAATAGACAGGTATGTGCAAGAAGTAATTCTTTTTATTCTCCTTTCTTCCACAGATTTTTTTATAAAGTGTCTGTCAAGTGATGTAGCTTTTCCCTGCTGCTCTCTGGCTTCTACGCCCTACTGATAACAGTTCAAACAAGAGAGGTTTCTGATTACCACTTCAACTAACCAAGGAGAGGGAACAACTTCTTCACCAGACCTGGGAGACAAGGGCATACTATGTAATGAGGGAGATTGCAGCTGGACACATCTTAAGGGTGAGGACTGCAAGGCATGGAATGTACAGCAAGATTTCCTGAGTATTTTGAGTACTAAAGCAGCTTCAAGTCATAGCTACTGAAATTAGCACAGGTATGAGCAAGCAGATAAGCTCTCCAAGTCTGACTTTTTTTCCTAAAAGGATTCTAAATGCAATTCTTAAACTCTGCAGGTATAAATGGAGCAGACAAACTGCTGTATGCTGGCGCCGAATAAAAAAAAATGCCAAACCAGGAGAAATGAGATGTAAGAGATCCAGCCCTTATTGCCAGAAGGATTTCAAAAGAGGAACCATTATACAGATGCATCTTCCCCTAAGTAGGAGGAGAATAAAGGACAGATTTCAGATTTCAAGCTCAAGGCTTTAAAACACAACACTGGCTGTTATCAATGATTCAAAAAAAAAATCTCAGGACAGTAAACTTGCTAGGCAAAGAGGAATTTCTAAGCAGCTTACCTCAATGGACCATAATTCAACATTATAAAGACCAGTATCACCATCACACACAGTGTCCTTCTCTTTGGAGATGATACTTTGAGCTTCTGGTTCTAGACAGAGAAAACAGAAGACACTGAGTAGAAGAGGGTCACACATATGCAGGCATATGTCAGAAGCCAAGTACACCAAATTATACTTGATTTTTAGATTTATACTTGTGTGAATACATTCCTGAACTACTTAAAAACAAAACTTTGGTTTATACACTATGATCAGCTTCTATCCAGTGAAATATTCAGAAGCACCATGAAGTAAAGAATGAAAATCTACCAGATAATGTGTCAGCTATCCTGACCTAGAGTTGGTGAAAGTCATGCTTGGACTGGGATACTGGGCTAGAAACCCTCAAAGGTCTCACAGTCAATATTTCCCCAACTCTGTTGTAGCACCTTCCACCTGAACAGCTGTTTTCGTATAAAATCAGACTTTCATCACTGTCTCTTACCTCTAATACCACTTCATCCAGCTGCCTCTTCAGCGTGCTGTTTTCTTTCTTGAGTTTCTCATTCTCCAGCAGGGCTGCCTCCAGCCTGGCCTCCAGTCCCAACATGTATTCCTTCTTTTTCTTGCGTGACTGAAAGGCTGACTCACGGTTTTTAATCATGCGCTGCTGCCGCCTCAAGACATTGACCTGAACACACAATACACAGGCTGTTAACAATCCACAAGTTAAAACTGCCTACGTTCCACACAGAATTTCTGCCTCTCTGCTTTGTCAAAGGTCTGCACACATAGCTTCCCATACTCTGCTTCAAATGAGCTGGAATGGTCTGCACAGACACACCTCAGGATCATGGTACACCTAAGGAAAAAACAGGTCTTGAACTGTCTCAGTTTTCTTCTGTATTCTCAACATTCTATATGCAGGGATCATCAAACATATACTCAAGTTTGATTTGATCAATCAAATCACAAAGACAGAAAATACCTATCTTCAGGTCTGCAAGGCAACAAGAATATCTTTCACCTTGACTTCTCCCTGCACCACTTTACAGGCTACAATCAGTCATCTGCTTTCCTAACAGAAAATTTCTAGGGTTTTTCAGTCTGCTCTGTATGGAAGTATTTCCACACTGATTACACCTGCTTCTGTACCTTTTCCACCTATGCTACACAGTTTTTGAGATTTTGAATAGTGTTGCTGATCTCAGACTGCACATTCTATGTGTATCAAGCACTTACACGACAGTTTAAATGCAGTCTCTGGGTGCATCTACACCAACATCTTAATTCAGATTGGGAGTGTGGCTTGGGTTCACATTTCCTGACTGTCCCACTAAAAGTGCTTTGCTTCACATCACAGAACAGTCTCTGAGAGCACACAAACCGGATTCCTTCAGGATGAAGCTCAACCAGCAAACGTATTCCAGGAGAGCACACAATCCATTCTAACCACTAGCAGGCATTCAGTCTGCAAGACCAGACTGGGACAGCTCAAAGCAACTCCTCCACATCCTCCAACAGTCCTGATGACTGATTTTTTTTTTCCCAAGCAAGAACACTCCATCATCTTTTACCACTTACTCATTTTGTGGTTTGCACTGAGTGGGATGACCCAGACCAAAAGCATCTCACTGCCAACAAGGATAACAATGATGAATACTGCAGAACTATACAAAACTACTTGAAATCCTAAGTTCAAACACTAGGTTGTTGATTTCCTCTCCCTCACAGATTAGCAACTCTGTTTTCATTAGGAACAGAAGACTTCCATCACATTTTTAAGCTGCAACTGGATGTGCCTCAATGATAATTACACTGACAGATAACTGAATGATCCATCTTACGCAGACCTGAATATTCTTCAGTACCTACCAGCACAGACCCTGGTGTAATCTGTATCTCTCAGAGCAGGAACATTAAAGAAAAAAGATGAGAACTATTCCAGAAGTATTATTCTAGGGAAATAGTATAATCACAAAACAGTACCAGTAAGTAACTCAGATTTTGAGTTCGGCTATGTGAAAAACCTTAACCACAGCTTTTCAAGTCTCTCCTTGTATCTACCTGCACACAGACAATATGTTGTTCTAGGGCACTGGCATCTTCAACAAAAGTGGCCACAAGCTGTTTGAAGACACCACTCTTCATGATGCTGCAGTTTGGTGACAAAGATGAAGAAAATGTGTTACAGTGCACTAAAGTTCTGGGTTGCCTCCATGTTGGTCTAACTGTTTTTTATGAAGATCGTTTATTATATGTCTAGTCTGCTTTCACCAACCAAGTCTGTGAAAGTGAAGTTGTTTGTACTTACTCCAGTTTCTCTCTTTAGCAGGGAGTGGAGAAGGAAAAGATTTTAACACATTTTCATTAACACTAAGCTTTGTCTTGAATTTTTTAAGTACAACATTTAACATAAAAAAACTTCTGCAGACATATAAAAACTGGACCAAAAAAAAATATTCAGGCTAGCCAAGAACTGCAGTGTACAGAACACACCAGTCTGGGGCCAGGATCACTTAAACTGTTCCGAGATGAAAAAACAAGGCATGAGTTCATGCAGCAGCTTTGGCTCAAGTTGTGTGCTATTCCAAACAAGGAGTTATATTCCCCTTTTCAAAAAGACGTTCTGCATCATGAACTCAGAAAAGACCAAACTGTTTACATCCATTCTTGTTTGCAGACCTGCTCAGGATTATTCATTACTGGACAGCTTTTAATTATATGTCTGGAACCTCTGGCAAATCAACATGCTTCCCTGAAGAAAATAAGGTGTTAGAGCACCAGCGCAGTGCCTCTACACTAAGAATACATCCTAACGTACATCTGTCACTGTTTCAGACACTGCCATCTACATTTTATGTGTTACTTATCCAGATTGCTCTACTTTACTCACAGTTATCCAAATGCTGTGAGGAACAGCAGCTCTGCCCTAACCCTGATTCCAGGTACTCTGTGCAGTACCTGCACTTCAGTATATGCCTCACCAACTACATTTTGACTAATTTTTAAACCTTGCTAAAATGAAATCCAGTATTTGTGTCCTTAAGTTATTTTGTTTTAATTTACAATTCTTAAACAGTTTAAGGTCCTCCTTGGGCAGCCCTCCAGGTCTTGCCTGGCTTTTCTCAAGGAATATGCCACAACTGCACACCCAATCCCACCTAAATGTGATGCAGGAAACGGAAGGAGCTGTGTGAGCGAAGTGGTACGGGAAGGCTGAACCTGGAAGCAGTATGGTAACCAGCATTACACAGCTGGCCTAGCACCAAGGTAAACATGCCCCCTGCCCAAGCACTTTGATACTCAGGAGTGAAAGGAACTAATTTATAATGTCAGTCTGCTTCAGCAAACTGCATTTGCTTTGCACAAATGCTGAACCAAGGTTAAAGGTAGCAAACACTTCTGCTAACTTCTTTTACAGCCTGCAACTTTTAAAGTTCCACTCAAGATAACAACTCCTAGGTCTAAGGAAACACAGACCGTAGAGGGAGAACACTGGCCTTAAAAACAATCAGTAATCAGTGATGCAACTTCTGCTTTCTAGCTTTGAAAACCATATCACCACTAGCAGAGACACACACAAAAACGCTGTAAATATGGAGAACTGGCAGGTTCATTACAGACCCTTGCTTCAAACAGCACTAACCAGATTCAGATTGTCCTCTGTCTTCAGAGGTTTTCCAGAGCCATGCACTTTACAAATAAACACTGCTACCTCAATTTACTTCCAAAGAAAACTCAATTATGAGCAAAATTTAACCTCCCTTCCAACACAAGCTGTACTTCTAGAAGCAAGAATGTCTCCCATACTCCAAAGAGTTTTTGTACATGTGCTGGGGAAGTGAACAAAGAGCTGGAAGTACAAACCATTCAACGGAGCATTAGCTGGCTTCTAACCTCACCTTATGAAAGCTGTCTTTGAAGATGCATCTTTGATTGCAGGAATACAAGACATATGCAAGGTGGTTTTGTTCTAATGGAAGTTCTGGGTTTTCTTGTCTCTAACTCAACAGAACACAACTTGCTCAATGAGTTTGTTACACAAATATTACACGATGCACAGCACAGAAATGAGGATTCTTCAAACAGAAATCCACACTTATGCTGAAGTTATTTTGCATAATTAAACTTTTTTAGATTTTCTGTATTCTGGCACTTCATCATGGCTGGCAGGCAGCACATGTGCCACCAGGGCCTCACACCTACAGCCTGCCATCAGCCCATCCCAGTGTAATCCACTGGCAGTCTGAATGTTAAGCTAACAGTTTATCCCACCTAAGCCCACAAGAAAGTACTGCTGTGTTTCTTTTTATCCTGCAACATTTGCTCAGATTAGCAAACAATCACATGTGTTACAGAGCTCAAACGACAGCTCAATCTGTGCAGCCCTGAACGCCGCACACGGTGTCCAAGGCAATCAGGAGATGTTTTAACCCTGCTGGCCCCAGCTGAATCCCAAAACATTTGTTTCTTCTCAAAGCACTTTTTCACAGTATGTGCCAAAGAGCAGCTGCAATTTTTTTTCATGTTGTAACAAACACAGGTAAAACGTGCAGCATTTCACAAGTCTTAAAACTGCTTCCCCAAAATGGCTTTGGGTGGAAATACCAACACCACCACCACTGGAAACCAACACCTGTTTGGTACCCCAGCACACCTGACTCCTGATGTCATGGATATATATAGAGAATATGATAACAAGAAGGGGGTTTTGTCATTAAACCTTACATTCAGACAGTGGCAAGATGCCATGCTAGCCCTGCTTACTGGGAGTCACAAATCTAGTGACTGCAGGTCATTGATTTGTGGTCTCTTGACTTAACTTTGCATGACAGGGAATTATCACTAAAAAATGCAGTACACTTAACTGCTCTGCCTACTACAGACCTTTGCTTCCTGCACATTGAATATCAAGTTTCCACTGTACTATGGCTGCTAAACTACTGGTAGCACAATATTTCCATTATAAAACACAGCCCACACACAAATATGATTAGTGAGAAAAAGTTACCATCAAGCCTGAGTGACAGCCCCAGACACCAGGAAATTATACAGCAACATCCCTCCAAAAAAGCTGAAGGAAGAGGCTTCCCACTGCTTTTGGGAAACAGTGACCTGCACTGCTAATAAGCAGGTGCCTATACAGCAAAATTCCACGTGTTTTCACCAGTCTTTTCTCCCTTACACTGAGATGTGATAGGACCCTCAACTCGCAACCATGCTTGCAATACCACACTGGGCAATGACAGAGTTTTGAAGTCATCAACAAGAAGCTTTAGTCCTTTCCACAAGCATGTCTTCTTTGGAAAACAAAATGCAATCAAAGCAGCTCCAAATTACTAGAAGCTACATCAAGTTAACACCCAGCTGGTTAAGATGTCACAGATGAAGGGGAAAAAAAAGTCCACACACATCTCAAAAGCTACTGTTTACACCTACCGCTTACTGAGAGCTACTATGGAAAAACTGACTTATTCACACTGTAATTGTTGAGAGCTTAACCCTCTTCTATTTATTCAATAAATTATCAAAAGGGAGCCTGAAGAGCTTAGGATCATATGGAACTCGGTAACTGAAGCTTCTAAAAATCATGAGTAAAATCTAGAGAGATAAATGGGGATTTCAAGAGGCATTGAAATTTCCAATTAATCTGCTTCCAAAGAAACATTTTTATTATATGGATTAGAAAAGTGATTTAGCACTAATCAAAAATCAGATCTATCCAATCTTCCTGTATGTAAGAGAGGTCCAGCCACTGAGAGTTTGCATTTGAGAAGACAAGTTACAGAAAATATCAGTCAGCACTGTCTTCTGCCACTACACTTGCACATCTGGTCTGCAACTCCAGGCAGGCCAGCAGATATTGAGCTGTTCTTCCCTGTTCTGTGCCAAGCTGCTAAATTCCCTGCTCACAGCTGGAAATCCTGTTAAGAGTTTTCCTGAGACTCTGAAGGGACCATTAGGTCCCACATGCAAGTAACTGAAAGAGGTGCACAAGCCTTGGTTGGCAGCTATCACAGAGTCAGAACTTACATCCAGCCCCATGGCTGGGGAGCTGCTTTGGAGCAAGGGCTTTGCCACCGGGATTTTGCCGCTGCTGGAGGTGTTCCCAGCAGCTGGAGACAACGCCTTCACCGTGTGGTTCTGAAGTGCTGGGGCCCCTCCAGTGACTGCAATGACTGGTTGGGAGGCAGGAAGCACCCCAGAAGCCTGGAGCTGTACCACAGCAGGCTGGGGCAGCACCACAGATGGACCTGGAACACAAGAACAGCAGCGCTCAGCATGGATGAAATGGATTTGTACATCACCACTTCGTAGGGGCATACCCTACGGGTATCCTCTCCTGCCCTGCACGGCTGATCTCAAATCCATTAGTATATTGCACAGAACAGGATTGGAAAGAAATTGTTCCAAAGTTTACAGGACTCTTAATCCATCTTGCAAACCAAAACTGCAGACATTAAAGGAATCCAATAAACCAAGCCCTGTCTCAAAAGCTCTTCAAAGTTAATAAAATTCAACACTTGTTATATACATTACTCAGTATTGCTAATACTTGAAGCACTCTCAACAACCTTTTCACAGAATTTAGCCAACTTACCTCAATCCTCCTTCTCCCTTTTGTCCATAAGTACTTTATTGCTGTATTCAATGGAAAACTTACTACACAGAAGTGACTCATGCCACACAGATAAAGTCAAACTAGCAGAGAGATGGAAGATGAACAAAAAAGAACAATGCAAAGCCTTCAAAACTTACACTGAAGCTTCAATTCACACTAAGAGCATTTTTCTAGAAAAATGTCTTATGCAAGAAAGTTTATACACAAGCTGAATCGAGCTTAAAGAAAAGCCAGCAGAAAAAATGAGGTAATTTTGACAGAGTTTGAAATGGAATTAAAAACAGTCACTTCCAAGAAATTTCAGTCCAACAACTACATTTAACTCAAGCAGGTGCTTGAGTAACATTTTGTTGTCTGAAAACACATTAATGTCTCTCTAATCCTTCGTAACAGGATGACCTTGCCAGCTTTCAGAAAGAGCACATTCCAGCTGAGCATTCCAACCAAAATGCTCGACAGTGGATTACAGCACTTATCCAGCCTTCTGGAAGGTGAAAAGTGAAGTAACTTACCTAGTGCCAAGATCTTACACAGGGGGTAAAACTAGACCTTTTTTTTTTTTTTCCAGACACAATCTCAAAGACATCATAACTTAGTATGACCCTGTTTAAGAATCTTAAATGATGAATTTGAGACTATTTCAATTTTTTTTTAATGTATAAAAGAGATGATGCTCTAAGACCATGCTTTCTCCTTTAAGCTTTTATAAAAGGGGCTGTGAAAATAAAACTTCTCATGCTTCTTTGAAGATAACGGCACATTTCAAACCGGTATTTCCAACTTGTCATATGCAGGGGATTTAGACTGATGAGAAAAGATCCTTATGGTTTTTGTTATGGAAGCTCCACAAGAGACATTTTAAACATACCATCAGATAAAGGAAAGCATGGACATGCTTTCACAAAAGTATTTCCTCTATACTGTCTCACAGAAACTACTGTCCTGACTTTTCTTCGGGCAAAAGGAGAAGCTGTTCTTCAGAATACTAGACTTATATCCAAAGAAATCCATATCCCCAGCATTCCTTATTCCAGATGGTATTTTATCAGCTGGAACATCAGAAGGAACAAGAATTAGGTCACGTTGACAATGCTGACCTGTGTTTTAAGCAGTCTAGCAATCTTAGGCACGTTACAACAAATGTCAGCATCTTCAGATTTGGCTGAACACCTGATGGAAGAGAAATCAGTAATGGAGAGAAATTTTTCCCAACTGCAATAATTTCTAGATATGTGCCCTTAAGAATTTGTCTCCTTTTCCTTCCATGCCTCAGTGTCTATGAAATCAACTGCAAGGGACTGTGGCCATCAGCTGGTGAAACGAGCAACTGCAGCTGGCAAGTGCTGCAAGGCAAGCAGTGTCACTCCGGCGCCCGCTGCAGAGTGAAATAATGCTTTGGATCCAGAAATGAAAGCTCAAGCTACTTCAAAAATCAGTAACAGGGTAACTGAAGCAAGGAAGAATTATCCTGGGGCAGGTAGTCACTTTTCTCTTGTTAACATCAGCAACTTTTCTAACCTTTGACACAGCTCTCAATTTTTTGCAGATTTCACAACATTCTATTTAATGCTGTTTAGTGAACTAAAAAGCCATAAACCCATGCTCCCTCCATCCTGTGGAAGTTTCATGTGAGTAAAAAAAATGCTTCTATCACTTCTCCCAAGCTTTCCAGCTTCCTTCAAGCCATGCTAACTAATTCTACTGGACCTTCCTTCAGTTATGACAGAACAGCACTGTAATCACCTTATGCACCACCTGACATTGCAAGCAAAGCAAAGCATCCCTACAGAGCAAAGCATCCCTATAGATCCTTCCAAATCAGCAGTTTTATCTCAACAGCTGCCAGTGTTCAGCACAGCTGCTGTCTTCCATTCCAAATAATGGAATTATATAATGCAGTCTTCCATTTTACACCATGCCCATGTGAGTGCTGTTTCTCACAGGACAGGACAAGAGGAGTAAGGCCATCTTCTCAACCTAAAGCTTTTCCAGCAATGCATGTAGAACTCTTTTTTCTCCTATTCCTCCTCTTTCACACACCAAACCTAACTCCATTCTGTCAGCCATCCCAAACAGACAATGCTACCAACAAGACCTGGCCCAGTCAAGACACTTCACCTACCTTTAGGAGGTGCTGGCTGGATGTTAACAACTGGCTGATTCTTTGGCAGTGGCACAAGCGTGGGAAGAGTCTGAATAATGATGGTTTTAGCTGGGATGCCAATGTTAGCCTGAGCTTCAGGCACAGCAGGCAAAAGGGGTTTGGGTTGTATCAAAGGCCTGGACACTGTCTGACCACACTTCTTCAGGCTCTTCGCAGAATTATTTGCTAGAAAAGGAAAGAGTCAGAACTGGACCAAGAGGTATAAAATACGTAATTCAAGCAATAATGAAGTAGATTTTAATATGGGGTTTTTTATCTGTCTATAATATTTGTTGAAAATAAACATATCTGATCAAATATCCAAGTCATAAATGATAGGACATCTAGTGTCTGTTAATTAATAGCATTAATTTGGATGCAAGACAACACGCATATTATCTATAGGATAAAAGTAACTTTTTCTCTCATACCAGATCGAGAAGAGATGCTCACAGCAGGCTTCTTCCCTCCATCTCCTTCAGGGGATGCAGGGCTTCTGCAGCTCTTGCTGTAGAGAGAGATGGGAGACATCTGGGAGCTACAGCTGAAGTCCACATCATCCTGCAGACAGAAAGTACAGGAGATTAACACTTCAGAAACTTAGAGCAGTATCTACCAGCAGTTCAGATTTCTGCTTCTCATCACATCTGTGTTGCTGCTGCAGCCAACAGGAGAAAGGTTTTACTCTGCAATTTGATGCTGGCCAATGCCAAGTGCCACTAAAAAAAAACCCCAACAAGTACTTGTCCCCATCAGCAGAGCAATGGGAGGCATAGACCAACCTGCTAGACCCAGAAGCCTTTAGAAGACATTTTGTTTGGCAACAAAGCTAATGAACATAGCTGAGGAAAGAGAGCTGAACATGTTCTTATTTGAATGGGTCACAAAGAGATAAGAAAACACCACTGATGGGTTTTTGCAAGGGTTGAGAAAATAAGCTGTTTCCTCTTATGCCATGAATTTGGTCAGAGGAGTAAATCACAGGGCTTTTGTTCTGTCAGAGCTGTTGCTGTGTTACATGGGGGGTTTCGCATACAGGCACATTCTGCACTGGAGAGTCCACAGACGGTGGTGAAGGGACCGAATAGCTGGAAGTGGCTGGTGATAAAGGTTCTGTCTTCACATTCGCATCTGCAAGAGGCAGGTAAAGACATTTCACTGCACAGGTTTGTAGCAATGGGAAGAGTAGAGAACACACTGTCCTACACCAGATATTTAATTCCCAAAGCAAGGCATAGCAGAAAATGTAGGGAGATTTAAGCTATTATACAGCTTGGCTCGTAGGGCAGCCCTTGCCAGCTGCACCCATCCCTTACAGAAAGACAGCCAAATTCCCATCACAGAGCAAAAGGCTGTAGGGCATCAAACAGTTCCACATGAGTTTTAAGAGCTCAACCTTGTGGGGCAGGAGGGGAAGAGCAACAGCTGCAAAATATAGGAGGTTAATTACCTGCATAAGCATGGCCTGTAATATTCCAAAGGTCCGAGTCCCAAGACATCAAATCCAAATCAAAATGAAAGTTATAGAGATCATTTTCCTGAAATGAAAGTTCAGAAAAAAAGACAAGACAAAAAGAAAGATGTTTTGACACCATCAGCCATTATGTTCACATTCTTACAGCTCCAGAAAACAAAACAAACAGCATAACTATCAATAACTTCAGGTGCCTTAAACGTATGCAGAGATGAAAGTCCTTAAAGGAGAAATTCTCAACTGATACACACAAAACAAGACTTCTTTTAAACTTACACCAGTAGGAAGGGGCAGGTCAGTTTAAGATCATCACTAATTATCGTACTCTTCTTTGTAATTTGCAAAGCAAAAGTTCTAAGTTCATTGAACCATCTCACAAAAAATACAAGTCTTAGGAACCTGGTGCCAGCCTTTCCTTCATCTACCTTGAAAAATTTCTTTAATGCTCTTCCACCATTACATCTCAAAGCACTTTACAAACAAAAGCAGCACAAGGACAGTAGCAGGAAAACAGACACAAGATTGATTTGCCCAAGACCTGATTAACGGTATGTGTTAGGTCTCCCTATACTTGAACACAGTGATGTCAACATCTAAAGCCAAGGACATCAGTTTCCTTTTCCAACAAAAATCAAAACAGGCTAAAATCACTCCACACATATTATCATACGACCTTTAAAACAACAACTGGCATTTTTATCCATTTATCCTGCTTGAGCATCTCTAAGTCTCAGTTTCCTACACAAATGTGGCCCTTAATGAGCACTTGCATGAAAAATACAAACATGACCTACCCAGCTCATACAAATATACAACAAAGATTTTCCTGAAAACCATACTGCAATCATACCTTCCCTTATACTCTCAACTTGCCCTGTGAAGGGAGGCTCAAAAAGCCTGCAAACTGCATGGATAATGGTACTTGCAATCAGAACAAAAAGAAAGCTCATCAGAGCACATTTAAAGGAAGAATGACCAAAAAACCACAATGTGAGCTGTGCATGAAGAGCCCTCACCCAAGCAAGTAAGGCTGACCTGCTAACGAGGAATACCTTTCCCTTGTACAATCAGTCTGTTCCCACATTTTCTCCAGTGACTGGTTCTACACATGTAGGAATGCTCTTAGGACATGGGGTTTACATGAGATGATAACCCAGGCTCGTGCTGGAGGTGGACTGGGACACAGCGAGCAGAGACACGGCTGGGGAAGAACATGGAGAGGAGAATCCACGAGGTAAATGCCCCGCAGTATGGACAAGTGGGCAGTGAAAACAACAGGGATTAATGCAGAAGGTTGCAAGCAAAGGTTTTTTGAGAAAATCCTACATTAAAGAAGAAATCAATAAGTAATTCAATAAGCAAAGGGATAAAGAATAGTCCGGGTGGATGGCGGTGTAACACACCCACCGTTCTCTCAGGTAGCCCTGAGCCAGCGCTGCCCCAGCACTGCCCTGCGGGGTTCACCTTCACCGAGGCAGTGACAACGCCACTCCTCCTCGTCGGCGCCTCGCACCCTCACCCCAGCCTCCCTCCCTGGCACCCTCCGCTCCGCAGCCGTGCCCCGCAGTGCTTCAGCCATCGCTATCTCCAGCGCTGACGCGGAGTGCAGGCCGGGCGGCCACGTTCTCCTGCCAGGCTGCTTCGAGGCCCCCCGAGCCGGGCAGGGGCTCTCACCGTCGGCAGAGCGCGGACCCGGCCCCCGCCATCCCCGGTACTCACGTCGGGCTCGTCCTTCGGGGCCGCGGCGCCCAGCAGCTCGCTCAGCTCCTCGCCCAGCACAGCCTCTGCGGAGAGAAAACGGGCTCAGCGCCGGCCCGGCCCGGCTCCGCCGGAGAGCTTCGTGCCGTGCCGGCCCGGCCCCGGCCCCCGGAATCGCGCTCACCCCAGTCCAAGCCGCCCCCCGGGGCGGGCAGCAGCCCCGCCGGCTCCCACTCGGCCTCGGCCGCCGCCATCGCTTCCCGTTCCTCCCGAAACACACGTCTGCTTCCGGCTGGGCCGGGCCCGCCCGCCACGGCGGCCGCCGGCGGACAATCGGCGGGCGGGCGGAGGCAGCGCGGCCTCGCTCGGTCAGTGTCCGCGCTCCGAGCTCCGCAGAGAATCACAGCTTCAGCTGGGTTGGGAAAGGGCTCTGAGATCAGCGAGTCCAGCCCATGAGCCAGCACCACCTTGTCACCCAGACCATGGCACTGAGGGCCGTGTCCAGCCCTCAAACACCTCCAGGGGCGGTGACTCCACCACTGCCAGGGCAGCCCCTTCCAGTGTCCAGTCACCCTTTCTGTGTAGAAATTCCTGTGAATGTCCAACCTGAACATCCCCTGGCACAGCTTAAGGCTGTGTCCTCTTGGCCTCTCAAAAATAACCTGGGAGAAGAGGCCAAACCCGCCCTGGTTACCAGGCTAAACAACCCCAGCTCTCTCAGCTGCTCCTCATCAGACTTGTGCTGCAGCTCCTTCACCAGCCTCTCTGGACACACTCCAACACTTCAACGTCCTTCCTGAACCGAGGGGCCCCGAACCAGACACAGCGCTCCAGAAGTGGCCTCACCAGTGCCAAGTGCAGGGGAAGAATCACTTCCCTAGTTGTGTTGGCTACATTATTTAATGAAAACTTCCCCCCCGCCCCAGGCACATAGGAGGCATTAGTTAGACAAAGGTGTTTATTCAGACCCCGATGACACAAGCTCATTGATGAAAGCACGAGTGGAGCAGCTATCGGGGAATGTCCCAATTCCCAGGGGGAGAATGTCCAAGGGCTGGGTGGCAGGCTGCCCCCAGCACGTGGCTCTTGGCCCATGGTGGGTCTCCAGCTGCCTGCACTGGAAGCAGCTCCCCTTCCCAGGGGAATGCTATACACGCAGCATGGTGGCAGTGTGCAGGGGCAGCTGTGGTCCAGGCTACAACCACAGGCATGGAGTCCCTCTGTGCTCCTGCAGCAGCTCCTGCTGGGCCTGCAGCCTTGGGGGTTTCAGTCTCAGGCAGGCTGGAAGCACTGGAGAGATGGAGCTGGTGTCACCCACTTCAGTCCCAAGGGGTGTCCCCACCCAGGAGATGGCCACCCAGGTGAGTTTTGAACAGGGTGCTGCGAGGCTCTTGCCGCCCTCACCTCACAGGTTGGCATCGTATGCTGCATTGGTGAAAGTTCCCGGTGCTCCCAGGTCACTGGAAGGCAAACACAAGGATGTCACCTTGGGGAGTGCAGGAGTGTGTGAAGGCCAGGGGTTAAGCACAGCCCTGTCAGCCCTAGAGATGCTCCCGTAAAAAACCAGCCTCACACAGGCAGATCTGGGTGTCAGCAGGGTGGACATAGGGCTGTGACAATCACAAAGCAGAGCCACCCTCCTGCACAGCACATCTCTCACCTTGTGGGTTTCAGGAGCTTCTTCTTCTCCTCTGAAAACAGTGTTGAAATGTCCATGGCGATAAAGCACATAGAAAAGAAATAACCAGATCTGTTTAGTGAAGGTCACAAGAAGCTGCAGCAGCAGCATCTGAAATTGAGTGGAGTTTAACAGGCATGAGGTGGAGCTGCCTTAACAAGCATTTGCTGCCTTCTTCAGAGTGATGATGTTTATCTGGCTCTGCCCTCTAAACCTGGCTGCTGACATTTTCAGCTGGGCCAACTGCCAAGGACCCAAGCAACTCGGCAAATAAAACATGTAAATGGAGGCAGTCACACTGTTAAACTCTTCTGATCACCTCAGCCTCCCCTGGGACTTTCACCACCTTGCCTGAGAGCCCTGGCCAAAGTTAGGGTGGGCTGCAGGAAGCATTTCTGTACCTCTGTCACTGAGCCTCTTCGCAAGAAGGGCAATGAGCCCCCCAGAGAGCACAAGACCAGCTACTGCCAGGGCTGTGCCACTGCTGTAAGCCAGGACTTGCTTTAGGAAGGCACTGTCCTCTGAAAAAAAGCCACAGAGCCACGCATTAGAAAGTTGTCACTTCACAGCCCTTGGGGAGAACCCCTGCACCACATTCAAGATGTGCTTGGAGGAAAGCTGGAAGCACTGCAGTGCTAGAGGAGCTGGGGGGTCCTGCTGTACCTGCACAGACAGGGGGATCCCTGGTCCAGTTCCCCATGGCCTCACAGCGGAGCATCTCTGCTCCCATCCGAACAAACCCCTCCTCGCAGGAAAAGGTGCACGTGGAGTTGTAGGTGAAGTTCCCATGCACATGAGAGCAGCTCAGCTGTCCTCTGCTGGGGGGGGACAGCACTGGGCAGCTGATGGCTGCAGATAAAGCACAGCAGGAGCATCAAGAGGACAGGACTGATAGCAGTGAGATGGGAACATGTGGGCTGGCAAGCCAGGGGATGAACTGACATAGTCCAGGGTGCTGGGGAGAGCACTCTGCTACAACAGAGCCCTCCCAGACATGTGTGAGATCACAGGATTTTTACCTTTGCAATGTGTGGGGTCCCCAGTCCAGGTCCCCAGGGCTGTGCACTCACGGCTCTCTGGCCCCATCAGCACAAACCCCTTCTGGCAGGAGAAGGCACACGTGGAGCCAAAGGTGAAGTTGCCATGGAGATGGAAGCAGGCAGCCTGGCCCATGTTGGGGGCAGTCAGTGCTGAGCATTTGATGGCTGCAAGGGTAAAGAGGCACAGCTCAGAAAGGAGCCTGGGAGACTGTACTGTTGGGACCAAGGGGCTGGGGACACATCACAGAGTAACCCCACATAGTGACACCCTGCGCTGTGGCAGTAGCTCTACCTTCACAGCGTGGGGCATCCCCTGTCCATGTCCCCGTGGCTGTGCACTTGTGACTGTCTGACCCCTTCAGCACAAACCCCTTCTGGCAGGAGAAGGCACACGTGGAGCCAAAGGTGAAGTTGCCATGGAGACGGGAGCAGTTCAGCTCTCCCTAGTCTGGAGCTCTGAGCACTGGACAGGCAATGGCTGCAAGGACAGAGAAACATTTTCAAGCTGAAAAGTGGATACTACAAGGCTAGACTGTTGAAAGACCAGGACCAAGAGGGTCCTCTAGCAAACCTCCCATGCTCACAAAAGGCTTGTGACACCTTGAGCAGCAGCAATACCTTCACAGTGTGGTGTGTCCCCAGTCCAGGTCCCCAAGGCTGTGCACTCAAAGCTCTGCAGCCCCACCAAGGCAAATCCTGTCTGGCAGGAGAAGGCACACATGGATCCATAGGTGAAGTTGCCATGGAGGTGAGAGCAGTGCATCTCTCCCTGGTCAGGTGCACTGAGCACTGGACAGGTGATGGCTGCAGGGCAAAAAAGCACACTTCAGGCAGCAGCTTGGGGACTATGAGGCTGAATTCTTGTGATGAGAGAACTAAAAAGAGAACAAACATCCAAGAGTCTGCCCAAGACCTGTGACACCTTGAGCAGCAGCTCTACCTTCACAGCGTGGGGCATCCCCTGTCCATGTCCCCGTGGCTGTGCACTCACTGCTCTCCGGCCCCATCAGCACAAACCCCTTCTGGCAGGAGAAGGCACACGTGGAGCCAAAGGTGAAGTTGCCGTGGAGGTGGGAGCAGTTCATCTCTCCTTTTTCTGGAGCACTGAGCACTGGACAGGCAATGGCTGCAGGGACACAGAAACAATTCAAGGAAGAGGCTGGGAACTACAAGGCTAAACTGTTTTGTCTGAGAGACTGGGGAAACCCTAGAGTCACCCCACAGGCAGTGGCACCCTAAGTTCTAGCAGCAGCTCTACCTTCACAGCTTGAGGCATTCCCTGTCCAGATCCCTGTGGCTGTGCACTCACGGCTCTCCGGCCCCATCAGCACAAACCCGTTCTGGCAGGAGAAGGCACACGTGGAGCCAAAGGTGAAGTTGCCATGGAGGTGGGAGCAGTTCAGCTCTCCCTGGTCTGGAGCTCTGAGCACCGGACAGGTGATGGCTACAATGGGAGAGCAGAGCTCAGAGATGGGATAAATGAGGTTAAATCTAATAATTCAGGCTGAATCCAAGTCAAATCTCACCCATACTCATCTCTTCAAAACTGTAGTTGGTGCAATGATTTTTCTGCCCTACAAGTGATTTCCTCATGGAGACACAGTTGCTGCTCTGCCAGAGCCCTGTTTATCCCTTTCACTACCCTGGACCAAAGCCCCTGCGAGGAAGGACCACAGCTCCCATTCATCTCCCTCCTTTTACTGGAGCAGAGACCAGCCTCTGTCCTTGTCACAGTGGCAGGAGGATGGCTTTGGGACTATAAAGCACTGCAATGGCTAAAGAGGTTGTGTACCTGCCTCCCCTGCCTGTTTCCAGGGTGTGTTTTTCTGCATGCCAGGGTGATACCCAAGGTTTTCTGGGGTGAGTGGCTCTGCTGCCTGCGGGAGCACCAAAGGTCAGTGCCAGCAGGGCACTACCACCACCCAGCCCAGCTGAGACAGACTGCATTCGCTGCATCTTCTGCTCTCAAACTGACACCAAGCACTTTCCTGGGGAGACTTGTCCTTTCATAGCTATTTTACAGGCAATTCTGGTTTTCCAGTCTCCAGAGGTGCCTGTTGGTGAACATGCTGTGTGGGTGGGAGCAGCTGACCCAGCCCCTTTGGGGGGCAGCCAGCAATGGGCACACAATGGCTGCAGGCAGGCACGGGGCAGAGTTTGAGGCAGGGCAGGCAGCCTTGCCCTGCACAGTCCTTGCTGCACCACCAGCCTTGCTTGCAGCCTTGCTCTGCTCATTTCTGGAGTAAGCCCAGCTGGCAACGCTTGCTAACACCATTTTGTTATCAGCACAGGACACCAACTGGCTCATCTGATTGTTTGTAATAAAACAAAAAAAATCAATCATATTACAGCCAGCAGGAAAAAAACAACAAGCTGGGAAAGCAAGCCCCTGGGAGCCTGAAAAGTCTGGAGCACACAGGCTCAGCCCAGCTTGTCTGTGGGGATTTTTGCAAAATTGGGAGCCATTTCCTGCCCTTGCCCCTGCTGGGGATACTGGTTACAGAACAGTCACATCACATCTCCATGCTTGTTCCCCTTAACTGCAGACAGTTTTGCTGGTCTCAGCTACCTAAGATCCTGGCTTGGACCACAGGCACAACCTGCACAGGCAGCAGCAGCACCACCACTAACTTCAAGGCAGGCTTCTTTTAAAAGGAATATACATATACAAATTTCTTCCCACTCCCACTCCTTCCCAGTCCCAGTTTTGTCCCATGTCTGCTCAAGTAACCCCATCCTTGTGCAAGGCTGCAGGTGTACCACACAGGTGGAGGAAAGGTGGAGCAAGGCTCTTGCACCCCCAAAAAAGCCTGGCAGTTCTCTGGGATGCCTGGTGCCTAGCTGCAAACCCTCAAGCCACTGACAGGAAGATTTTCTCCTGCAGCATAACATACCACAGCTTTCTCTCCTTTGTGGTTTCCTGCCACACTCTGTCCCACCCAGCTTGTATCTAACCTCATTTCATGACTCCTTATCCCTGTCCAAGGTGGCCCACCCCTGCCAGGATACACTCTTCCCCTGGCTGTGGGACAGCAGCCCCTCTTTTCTCTTTCCCAAGATGCCAAATGCCTTCCCAAGGCAGATCAGGGTGGGCTAGGGGAGAGAGACACTGCCACAGAGTTGACAGAGGAGCCAGAACACCATCCTGACCCCACATTTGATGCACACAGGGTGCTGATATCTGAATGCAATTCAGTGCAGTAAGCATGGGCACTGGGACAGCCAGACAGAACAGGGCCTCACAGCTCACAGCTGCTCTGCCCATTGCAGCCTCCTCAGGGAATCCCACCCCACGTGCAGCACCAGGAGATGCTTCCACAATAGGTAAGGGCACAGCAACACTTGTCTGCACAGGGCTGATTCCCCTAAAGCATCAATGCTGCACCCCTGAGAGCCCCAGCCCCTGCCAGGCCCTACCTGTGCAGGTGGGGATGTTTGCTGACCACTCCTGGGAAGGCAGGCATCGCAGCACGCCCGCCCCTCGCCGCTCAAACCCCTCGTGGCACCCGAACTCACAGGTGGAGTTGTAGCTGAAGTCTCCGTAGGGATGGCTGCAGTTCATGGGCACTCCCTTGGGCTCCAGCTTGGCACACTGCACAACTGGGAAAGATACGGTGCCACAGCCCATCAGGAGCACCAGAACTCTGCTTTGTCACCAGGGTTTGGACTCTGCAGGAGGGAGGAAGGGGTGGGGATGGATGTCTCACCATCCGTGCACTCAGGGCCGTGGAAGCCGGGGTAGCACTCGCAGTGGTAGCTCCCAATGGTCTCCACGCACTCACCATGCTGGCTGCACGGGAAGGGCTGGCAGGAGGCTGCACGCACAGGGGACAGTCATCAGGAGCTGCTGACCACCCTGCCGAGGTCCCCAGCCCACCCAATCCAGCTCTGGTCCGCAGTCCCCCTGCTCACCCTGGTAGCACAGCGCCTTCTTCTTCCGGTTGCAGGGTTCGTCATTCCACTTGCCGGACTGCTCCGGCCGCTGGATGTAGATCTCCACACAGTCCTGGTTGGAGCGGCGGTTGTTGGGCTCCCCCACTGCCCAGTTCTCTGCCTCCTTGGACAGCACCTTCCCCGTGCCCACCCAGGTCCAGATGCCGCCCAGCTTGCGGATGCCAATCCAGTAGTAGCGCCCGTGGTAGGGCAGGCTCTTGTTGAGGTACTCGATCTCCTGCTGGTTCTGGATTGCCACCAGGTCGGTAAAGAAGGTCTGGCAGAAATTCCTGGCCTGCTCCCACGTGTAGTCCCCTTGGTCACTGTAGTGGTAAGTCCAGGCACCCACCTCCACCCACAGCACCATGCCTGTGAAAGAGGATGAGGTCTGGGATTGATGCAGAAAGGATGAGAGCTGGGTCAGGGGTGGGATCCCTTGGGACATGAGAGTGGGCTAAGCCTGACATCACGGCCAAGAGATGCCAGGGATGGGCTGAGTGAAAGGATTGGATGAAGGGATGAGTGTGGATGAGAATGGGACTCCATGGGTACACAAAGATGTGGGTGGGTCAGTGTCATGGTTTGACCCGGAAGTAAGGTTTTGGGAAGTTATGGTCAAACCAATCAGTGGCCAAATTTTAGATTGGCACCTGGTGTGGCCACTGGGGATGTGGATATGCCTCTGAGAACACACAGGGGTAAAAGCAGAGCACTCCCAGAGAGACTCTCTGAAAGCATTCTTAAAAAACCTAAGGAGTAGTTTGGATCCATGGACAGTGGTGAGAGCACTGGACATGGAAGGGAGACGGTCACCATGGCAGATTTCTCTTCGAGCAGCTGCTGTGTGTGACATGGAAGCACAGAAGTTCTACTGTGTTTCCAGGGGGAAACCGATGGCGAAAGAGGGAGACTTCTCTCTCTCCTGATGGACTGGGGGGTGCTTGTGTGAAAGGAGGGTATTGGATTGAGAATTAATGTGTTAGAGGGGATTTGAATGTTAGAGGACTGGGGGGAGGAGGAGGAGTGTTTTGAAAGTATTCTATTGTGGATTGTTGTGTGTATGTAGTTTTCCCCTTCCTTTTTGTGTCTACGTAGATTAATAAAGTGTTGTCTTTTCCCTCCATTCCCAAGTTAGAGCCTGCTTTGTTCTGTTCCCGGGTCACATCTCACAGTAACCATTTTGGGGAATACACCTCTCATGGGGGCACTGGCACTGTGCCAGAGTCAATCCATGACAGTCAGGCATGGCAGAAGGAGCTGAGGACAGGGGGGGATGGCACAGGGATGACGAAGGTGGAGGTGACAGGGTAAAGGCTGAGATGGGGCAGCACGGGATGGGGCAGGCAGAACACAGGAAGTAGAAGAGCCCCAAGCAGTGATGCCAACCCTCCTCCGGCATAAGGATTGAAAACTCAGCCCTGTGGCCCTGTTCCCCTGCCCACAAAAGCTTCCCAAAGAGGAAAGTCACACTTCAAGACGGTTCCATAAACACAGTTCCTTTCTTGAGTGCAGATGTGCATACTTCAGTTTTCTTGCTTTACCCTGGTACATGAGAGCTAGATTGGAGCAAGGCAGAGCAGCCGATATGCCCTCACCCCCAAAAGCATTTGGACCCCAACCTGCTCATGTGAGACAGAGATGGTCTAGAGTCTTGTAAAACTCAGTGTTGCAAAACAAGGCCTTTCAAAAACAAGCTCATGTTATGGTCATACCCGGCAGGCAGGGCAAAGCCAGAAAGTGACTGGCACCCACACCCAGAACTGAAGGGCACTTCGCTGAAACCCTGTCCTTATTTACAGCATTTCATACCACAACTTTATGCAATCAAAGGGTTTTAGCCACAGAAAGAAGCTTCCTCCATTCTCCCCAGGAGCAGCTATCTCCACAACTGCAGAAAGTGATGTTGGAATATCTTATCCCCATCTGTGCAGAAAGCAAGATGAGGATCAAAGTCTGCTCCAAACAACCAGCCTAGTTTACGCTGTATCTCAGGAGAGCATTTTATCACGCTGCAGTTGTGCAAAGATCCGGGCAAAGATCTGCAGATTAGATGCAAATACACATCTTCTAAAGTCTAATTAGGGCTGTACTTTGGTCCATTGTTGTACATTTTCGTAAGTAATTTCCCATAATTTGTCTAGTTTTTCTTGTGAAAGAGGAAACTATTCTCTGAAGCTGAGGAAAGTGTGGTTCACTCTTTACCCTTTGGGAATTTGGGGCTGCAGGACAGGAACTCAGAGCACCTTCTGGGAGCCTGCCCTATCCACAGCTCCCACCAACCTCCTCCTGGCCCCTGCTGCTCCCCAGCATAGCTCAAGGCAGCTGCCTGCTACCTTCACACAGCCCATCCCCAAACTGAGAAGGGCCAAAGTTCGACATCTGCTCCATGTCTGTCCTCCCCATGCTCTCCTACCTCTTTCCTCCAGCTCCACCAGTTACACCCTCTCTATGGCACAGCTCATCTCCCCAGTCTTATGCTACCTCTCCCTGCCCCACCTGGTGCTGAGCCCCCAAATGAGTGCTGTTTTCCTGTGTTTTGACCCCTTGGCTCCCATGGCAGCCCTGATACCTCTTCCCAGGGTGGTGCTCAGCACCCTCCGCAGTTGAGGTGCCTTTGCCTTTTTGTTTTCTCTCACAGCCAAATCTCAGCCTCCTCCTGACACTGCACTTACCTCATTTCTGTTCCTTAGCTCAGTCACTAAGGTTCTTAGGAAAATAATTCAGCTCACAGAGGATTTCCAGGGACAGAGCAGGCACCAGTAGGTTTTGCTCTGTGCAATGCCAGCATGTGAAGGAAATACCCTACAGGCAGCAAAACCAAGTCAGTTTCTATACTCCTGATGTCAATTAGCAGCTCTAATTCTGTGTGGTTCCGCCCCAGCTGTGCTATGAACCGTTACACCCATGGGTGCTGTGACTCCATCCATGCCCAACTCCCCAGCATGAGCATGGGTGTAGGCAGTGGGTAGAGCTCCCCTGCCTTTCCCCGGTTCACAGTACAGTTCACAGTACCAGCTGCCACGCTGCATTTGGGGAACCAAACATCCTGCAGGGACCTCAGCCATGGCCTGGCCCTTCCTGGGGGAGCACGGTCTGCCTGGAGGGAGCTCTGCACAAGCAGAGGCAGCCCCCGCCCAGCCCACAGGGATCCAGCCCTGGGGATGGGCTGATGAGCCCCCAAAATAACAATGCTACATTTCTCCAGTTTCTCAGACCCGCAGACTCCTTGGCAGCAGGGTCACACTGGACTTACTGAGTGGATGGTGGGTGGCTTACCCCATGTGATGGCAGCGATGCCCAGGTAGGTGCCAGGAGAGCCCAGAGTCCGTGTCCTCCCAGCAGATTGCAGTCCCACAGCAGTGCCCTGACAGAGAGGGAGACATGAGCGTGCACATCCCAAGGGGTCCACACGTGCACCCACACTGCTACCAGGCAGTCCTGGCTCACACAAGGGCAGAAGATTGTGGCACTGGCACTCAGGCACACACGGTGCTCCCAGCCAGGTACGGCTCTGCTGCAGGAAGGACCCCTTGCAGTGAGGCATTTGGGGGGAGCACTTCACTCCTGGGGAGCCTTAGGTCCTGCGTCCCCCGAGCCCCTTCCTGCCCAGCCAGGGCTGGCATCTACCTCTGCAGTTGCTGTGCCCTGTGTGCCTGGCAGTGTCTCATGAGCCTGGGGTCGCTCGGGCAGGCTGTCCCCAGGGCAGCCTGCGTGTGTCCCACAGCCCCCAGCTGTGGTTCCTGTCAGGGCCTGCCCACAGCCCTGCCCTCCCCTAATTCCCTTGTCCAGGCAGACGCCCAGTCATCCCAAGGAAAGGAGCAGAACTTACCATGTTGGTGCCCGTGACAGCTGTCCCTTGGTGGGCAGTGCTGCTCACGCTTCCTCTGAGCGTGCAGCAGATCTCCCCTGGCCTCTTCCCCTCCCATCCCAGCCCTGCTACCAGCCCACATCCTGCCCCACAGCCCCACCTCCCCTGCCACAGGGCTTTCCAGCCCCAAGAAACCCTTCTCTGAGCCCGGGGTTGGAGGCAAACAGTGGGGTCAGCAGTGGCCACGGTCCTCATGGACCCAGCTTGGCAGCAGTCCCATGGCATAGGAGTTGGCTGCATCCCCACTGCCATAGGGACATGAGAGCCACAGGAGATGACCCACATCCATTGGGAGATGACCCAAGCCAGGCTTGCCTGAGCACCCCAGAAGGAGGAGAAGGGTCCCCTGAAAAGTGTTCAGCCCCAGTCCACGATGCCTAGAGCACTGAGACCTCTCTGACCCACTGTGCCCATGTGGCAGCACCTACACTGGTGGAGGACAGAGGAGGCTGAGGTGTGCTGAGGTCCCTCGTAGGCTGAGTGGGAAAGTGGCTCACAACCTCCCAGCTCCCATGCCAGATGCTCTCCTCACATGCAGGCATTTTGCTCTGGCTGTGAATCTTCATATACCATTTATAAACAGTTACACAATGTATTTTTCTGTCTTTGCCTTTAAGTCTTTATGAGAAAGGTCCAGGAATATGCTAGAGGAATTTCCCCCTGTCTTACTAACATCCTTTAGGAACTTCCACCAGTGTTTCAGGAACATGTCTAATTGTGTCCACCGCCCCTTGGATCATTATAATCATTATAAATCTTTTCTTACTCTATCCTGCTCATAAGTAGAATTGCCTTGGCCAGGTTTTCTGCAGAACTTACTCTGCTCACAGCTAAAGCCAAACAAGAGCCATGCAGGTCACATGTATTTTCCAGTTCCAAAGAAATTGATGCTGCTCCACAGGACATTCTAGACAAAAGGAGGAACCCATTCCACAAGAGCCATAACCCACTACAATTACTTTATCATTGGCAGTATAAATGAACCTTGTTTCCTGTCTTTGGATATCTTCCTTGAAAAATGATTTAATGCAGTTGTCTCTTTTTATGGAATTGATGAATCTGTATGTCCAGTAATTCAGGAACACTTGCTTTCTAGCAGCTTCTCTGCCAAGAGTAGTCAGTTATGGGAAGGGAAGGAGCAGCCAGGCAGGCAGAGAGGCTGAGGGGCAGCTGCTGGTGAGGAGACCAGCGCCAAGTGCTGAGGGTCACCTGGGCAGGGCAGGAGCTGCCTCTCTTACTGATGAGAACTTCTGGGACTCAGAGGGATGTTCATGGGTACACAGTCCCAGGACAGAGCAGGGTGTGCCCCTGCCAGTTTCACTTCTGCTTGAACCCAACACGGTAGGGCAGAGTGGTAGAAAAAAAATACTCCCACCTTTATTTTTGTAACTACAAATAGTTGTTGGTATTGCTTTAAAAATGGAATCAAGGTGTCTGAGATGCAGAGGCTGTTGCGCTGCAAAGACAGTACGTGACCAAGTTTGAGCTCTGTATGAAGGCAGGTGCCCCATGCCTGTCCTACATGGCAGGATGGATACTTGGCATGTTGGAGGCTGACTTTGCAAGTAGTAGAAAAAGATACACATGATAGGAGGGAGAGAAGACCCGAATCATTTCTGCTGGGAGGTGGTTAATCACAAGGAGCCCTTTCACATCTCAGGTTATTTCCAAAGTTGGCTTCCTGAAAGGGATTCAGGATGCTGCAGGGCATCCTCATGCTGGATTCCTGCTGCTCTGCTCACCAAGGAAGGGCTTGAGCACTGTGGGGATTTCCCAGGTGTCAGGATGGTGCATCCTATCCCCCAGCCATCCCTCTGAGGACACAAGGCAAGCTGCCAGCTAGGGCTTTGCTCAGCATGGGCTCAAGGGAGCAGATACAAAGACATTTTCCTGTGTCACCTCCACCCTGTCCCTCTGGACCCAGGCACAGGAACGGAGAAGTGCCTCCTTTGCTGTGCCCCAGTGCTGAGCACCAGTCGGGGCGATGCTCTCAGTGCCGTAGCGCCGTGCCGCAGGCTCTGCCCCTGGGGAAGGGGCACGGACGCGCGTTGTTTAGGGCAGAGGCTCCCGCCCCAGGCTGCACAACCTGTTCCCCTCCTTGTGCAATGTCTCCGCAAACCGCAGAGGAAGCGAGTCACCCGGCGCTGCCCGGCCGGCTCGGCTGCTGCCCGCGATACGGCGGCACCTTCCTGGGAGCCCCGCTCGCCCCGGGGAGGGCTCAGCAGCCCACTGGAGGTACCCGATCCCGCTCGTAAGGGCTGTGGGCTGCTACCGGCGAGGACACACACGCCCGGGTGCAGCCCCGCTGCTGCCATCCCTCCGTTCCTCCCTGGGGACACGGGCGGCTCTGCCTGACACTTTAGAGGCATCTCCCGAGCACGAGCAGGAGATTCCCTTCCGCCACAGGCCCCCAGGAAGTGCTTGACCCAAAAGGGTATCTCTGAGCTGCAGGGTGCCCTTGGGCAAGCCTGCCAGAGCACAGCTCCAGCAGCCGGAGCCTCCTCCTCCACACTTTTATCGGCTGCTGCCCCGCCTCAAGCAGCATCTGATAAAATCTTTCTCACAATTTCAAAGCGTTTGGACACAGGGAGACGCATTAAGGGTGCTACCCTGGCTTGGAGGGACTGAGATGATTGCCAGGATTAGCCAGGACCAGAAGTCCAGGGGCAGGTACCCCGTACCCCACACCCACAGGGACCTTGAGGCACTGGGACAGCCCTGGCTGTGGAATATAGGGATAATTTTGGGCAAATCGCTCCTGCCCACCTTATCCAGACCCTCTCAGAGATGTTTCTTTGACCTCAGCTGTAGGACAGTTCTCTGCCTCCTGCCTTTCACTGCGAAGCTGGTGCTGGAGAGCCTTCTCACTGGGCATCACTGCCACACAGCTACCCCTGCTGGTGCTGCCTGCCAGCTCCCTGGCACCTGGCAGCAGCCACATGTGCACGGCACAGATAAGGGTTTGCCAAACAGGATGCCTGGGGCATAGATAACACCAACATTATCTCACTGCTTGAGTGATAGGGAGTAAACAAGTGACTCTACCCACCTGGGGAATCCCAGGCAGCACCTCTGCCCTGCCAGCGAGCTGGGGCACAGGGTGGGTACGGACTGCTGGGGATGTGCCACATCCAGGGGCAGCCCTGAGTGACAGCCAAACCACCCTGCCTACAGCTCCTAGGAACTGTGATTGCTCTGCTTCTGCCCTGCCTGGTGCTCCATGGCACTGTGCATCCCTGGAATGCTGAGACAAGCCACTGACTCACCTGGCCCTGCCCCAGTAGAAGCCATCCTCCTGGCAGGACAGTGGTACCAGCCACAGTGGCTTGGTGTGGGGGCAGCCCAGGCACAGGAGACCCTGGTAACCAATGAACCAGGCCACCCTCACCCTGGACACCACCAGTGCTTTTGTAGTATGTCTGCTTTAATGCAGAGATTTCAACCTTCTCCCGTCTCACATAGCAAACCCAGAGCCAGATTCCTCTGCCTGTCACCTCTGTCACCCGCTGTGTGCTATTGCCTGCTCCCCTCCTCAGGCAGCAGATGAACAGGCTCAGCACCACGAGCCGTGTCTCTAGTCAGGGCTAGCCCCTGCACAGCAAAAGACATCCTCTCCTCTCGCCAGGAAATCCTGTGGCATCTCCTCCAGCTGTGCCCAGCTGTGTTTCACCTGAGACAGAAGCAACTTTGAGGGCATTCTTCACTTCTGGCAGGCCAGGATTGAGCTTTCCTCTTCTAAAAGTTCCTCTCTCTTTCTGACCTCCCTGCTTCAGCACACAGCCTGTCTGGCTCAGCTGCTGCCAGTGTTGCAGCAGGCACTCTCCTGGGTGATGATTTCTCCCCTGGGATCTTGGTTACCTTTCTGCTCCAAGGAGTTATTGTGTTGTCTATTTGGATTAGTGAGTTATTAACTGCAGATAGGGCAGGCACTGGCACAACATGTTTTAAAGTCTTTTTTATGCCTCAACCACCTTGCTTTTGTAGAGCTACAAAGTGCCCTGTCTGTACTGCCCCAGCTGTTGCAAACTGCTGGGCTCTGCCCAGTGCAGCATCCCTTGGTGCGTGATCCCAGGGACAGGGTAGCTCCATCTGAATCACTGCCCCTGTGGCCATCCAGAGCTCCATGCACAGGGTGGGTGGCCCTTGCTGAAGCTGGCTCTGCCTAAGAGTCCTGATTTCTGGGGAAAGCCCCTGCAAGAAAGAAACAAAACCTAAAATAATGAGGGGAAGGATGTTCCTAGCCACTTGTTGTTACCTTTGAAATTAATTCTTACTCCTGTGACCTCTTGCAGCTCTGCTTTAAGAGCAAGATGGTCACAGACAACAATTTAACAGTACTTCATCCATGAGCAGAAGGGTACAAGCTCCTTCACATCTAAGCAGCAAAGGCAAAAGCTCTTTTCTCCACTTTTCTGACAGGAAATTGCAAGGCAACATTGGCTGTGCTTTCCTAGCTTCTTTTTATTTTTATTTACCCTTAAGGAAAAGGACTATTTTGCAGAGAGGCATCTTGGGAGGACTCACTGGCCCGACGGGAGGTGAGGCAGGACGTTCTACTCCCACCAACCCCTGCTGCCCTGTGGGACTCAGGTGGCCCAGCCCCGTTCCAGCACCGTACCTCGCTTCCCAGGGCAGGGCGCAGCTCCCCGGGCTGCCCGGCTCCGGCCGCAGCCGGCCCTCCTCTGCTGCCTCCGCGGCTGTCACACCATCGTCACACGAAGGCTTCCCGGTACTCTGCAAGACCTAGAAACCCGCTTTTGCCCTCCAGGCGCTGAGGCCCTGCGGCAGAGGCGCGGGGCCGGCAGCAGTGTCCTCCCCGAGGGACGGCGGCGCGGGCAGCGCGCGGAGCTGTGCCGGCCGCGGCGTCTGTCCTGTCTGCCGCGGCGGAGCCGGGACGGTACCGTGGGGGTGCCGGGGCCCGCTGTGCCGTGTCCATTGGCCCGCGGGCCGTTGCTCTCCACGATGAGCCGGAGAAGGCCTGCGCCAGGGAAGTCCATAATGACCACCCCCCAGCGCACGGGCTGCCCGCCCCGGCGCCGCAGATGCTGACAGCAGCGGGGATTCACAAAGCGGGCCACCTCCTCTGGGCAGGTGAAGAGCCCATTGCCGGAGCAGAAGGTGAGGTACATGGTGCTGGGGTCTCCGCCGGCCGCCTTCTCCAGGTGCCGTCGCGCCCGGGCCCACTTGCGCTCCAGTGAGAGCACGTTCCAAGCGTCGCTGATGCTCAGCTTCTCGTAGGGGATGCCCAGCACCTGCCGCGCCAGCGCCTCCAGCACCACTATCTTCCCGCGCACCTGGCCCAGCGTTGGCACCTCCTCCCGGCACCACACGCAGCCCTGTCCCTCTTCCAGCAGGCAGCGGTGCAGCTGGGCAGCGAAGCCGGGCCGGGAGAAGATGGGCAGCTCCTCCTTGATGCGCATAAGCACGGCCTCGCCGGGGTGGGCGCGGAGGAAGTGCAGGGTGCGGCGCAGGACGCCGCGCAGGCTGGCCCGCTGGAAGGTGCAGAGGTGGTAGATACGGAGCTCGCCCCGCGACAGCTTGCAGCGCACATCCAGGAAGCGGATGCCGGCCGCCAGCTGGGCCTCCAGGCCCCAGCTCTGGCACCGCAGGCGCCGGCCACCGAACAGGCTGAGGGAGTCGTGGGTGCCAGGGATGGAGAGGTGGGAGAGGGGCAGGGCGTCGGGGAGCTCCGCCATCCAGTCAGGGCAGCAGGCTGCTGGCTGGGGCACGCAGTCGAAGGCAGCGCTGCGCCGGGACCATGTCTCCATGCCACCAGGAGAGCGGGCACCGTGGCAGCTGGCTGGCCCCCCAGAGCCCTGCCGTGGAGGAGAAGCAGACCATGAGTGGTGGGAGCATGACCCCATGCGTCCTGATCCCACCCTCCCCAGTGGTATCCCCACTGTACCATGAAACCCTGGAACACACCATACCCTATAACATACCACATGCGCCCCATATACTTTGCTGCCTGTACTTCTGTTGCACTGTACTGTTCCCCTGCTACTCTCAAGCCCCCGTCTCCGTCCTCCCGAGCCCTGGTATGCTCCAGCCTCCCCCTCATTCACCCACCTGGGTCTACCTGTGGCTGTGGAGCAGAGCCCAATGAGCAGGGCACAGCCGTGGGTGCCGGCGGCACACTGGCAGGTGGAGCGGGATGCCAGCCATTAACCCGGTGACTGTCATGACGCGCATCCTGCCTCGCAAATGGCACGTGCACCTGGGATTCATCCTCAGCCCTCGGCCAAGGAGCGCACTTGACAGACGCACCAGGCTGGAAAACCCCCTGGCTGATCCCGACAGCAGCCATTCAGGCCTCTGCACCTCCCTCCCCAGGAATCAAGACAAACGGGATCATGGTGCCGCGGGGCCCCTTGATGCTGCCCACGGGAGTGGCTGTGCAGAGCCGCGGGGTGCCTGCATGCCTGCTCCAGAGCTATGTCCCGGTGGGACCTGGACCGCCCCGGTGAGGATTGGCGTCGTCCCTGTCAGAGGGACAACGCAGTGTCCTGAGCGGGGGTCTGTGCCTGCCAGCACAGCCCAGGACCTGCTCAGCGAGAGCTCCTAAGGAAGTGGGCTTCATCTCATTGCTCTTCGGGCACCACGGACTGCTTCACACTGGAGTCACTGCAAGGCTGCCCGGCGGGGAGTGACCCACCTCCTGCCCAGGGGACAGAGCTGCCGAGCACTGAACCCAGCGGGGTTTGGAGAGGAGCCGCCGGAGAGGTCAGAGACCCCTCCGAGCATCCCTCCAGCTCACATCCTCTCCGCCTGAGCGGGGCCGGCACAGGGATCCTCGGGGGGCGTTCGGCTCTGCCACTGCAGGAACAGCCGGCGGGGACCGGCCAAGGGGCACCTTCCCTGCGCGCTGGGCGCAGCGGCCGGGCTGAGCGGGGGTCCCCGGGGCTGCCCCCGCCCAACAGTCCCGCCCTGGCCCCGGCAACAGCCCCGGCTCACGTCCGCCCGCGGCTCCCGGGGCACGGAGCGCCCCGCCCGCGGAGCCGCAGCGCGGCGGCGCAGCCGCTCCCGCCCCGGCCCGGCCCCGTCCGCTGCTCTCGGCATGGCTGCGGCGGGCGGCGGAGGCAGGAGCTGCTTCGTGCTGGGCGCCTCCGGGGAGACGGGCCGGGTGCTGCTGCGGGAGCTGCTGGCCCGGCGGGCCTTCGCCCGGGTCACGCTGATCGGGCGGCGCCGGCTGAGCCTGGGCGAGGCGGCGGCGGCCGTGGTGCGCGGGCCGGGGACAGGGCTGGCCGTGGTGGCGGGGACCGCGCCGGCGGCTCTGACCCTCGGCCTCCCCGCAGGAGCAGGCGGTGGTGGACTTCGAGCGGCTGGGCGAGCACGCCGCCGCCTTCCAGGGACACGACGTGGGCTTCTGCTGCCTGGGCACTACCAGGGCCAAGGCTGGCGCAGTGAGTGGAGACACCCTGACCCCCGGCGAGCAGGGTCCCCTCCCCTGCCCGCTCCCTGCCCCGCCGACCCTCCTCTGCCCCCGCAGGATGGCTTTGTCCGTGTGGATCGGGACTACGTGGCGCAGGCAGCGGAGCTGGCGCGGGCAGGGGGCTGCAAACACTTTGTCCTGCAGTCCTCCCGGGGGGCAAACGCACAGAGCCGCTTCCTCTACCTCCGCGTGAAGGTGAGGGGGCTGCTGGGGTGGGCTCCTGATGCTCGTGCAGGAGTCATGGGATACCGGGATGCTCGGGAAGCAAGCAGGAGCTGAGGTTTAAAGATGCAAATGGCTCGGGGAGTCCTGTTGCTGCAGGACAAGAGAAGGGCCTGGCTGGACAGCTACACAACTGTCTTCTTATAAAGCAGCACAACCCCTGCATGCAACGTCTGCCTCCCTCCAAAAACTCTAGAAACATCTGCTGGGGTTGTCCAGCCCAACAACAGTTCCCCAGCCTTAAGCTGGGATGGCTTCACAGCTATGTGGGGAGGCTCAGGGCCGTGTCCAGGTGAGAAATGAACTATCCCGCGATGGAAAGCCTGCAGGCTCCCCAGGGAGGACCACGCCCGTCGCAAAAGCTTTTTTCTCCCTATGTTGTGTGCTGCCACTCCCAAAGCCTGCTGGACTCAGAGCTGCCTGCCAGTGTCTTGTGCCGCCTGGATCCATCCCCAGGCTGGATGCTGAGTCCAGATGCTCTCTGGAGCAGCCTGTTGCAGTTTAGTGTGATGGTTGCAAGGGCGCACTGCTGACCTGTGATCTGTGTCCACCACGGGCCCTCGCCCCGGCTGCCTGGCCCGGAGAGCTGATCCCTGCCTGGTTTGTTCCAGCCTCACGCTGGCGTTAGTGCTATCCTGCCCTTGGCTCAGCAGCCCTTTCCTGCCTGTTCGTGGGGTGGCAGGGATGGTGCTTGCAGTCATCCTTGTCTCCTTTCATCCTGCCTGGCTGCTCTGACAGGGAGAAGTGGAAAACCTGGTCCAGGCTGTTGGCTTTGATCACTGTACCATTCTCCGGCCAGCGTGAGTAGTGGTGGAGGAGGGAGGGCGCAGGGTGGAGGGTTGCCAGGACAGCAGGGAACTGCTTCACTGGGAGATGGAGGAAGAGAAAGGACATATGCGGGCAGGGCTCAGGATGGAAGTGGAGAATGCCAGCAGCTGCAAATGCAGCTCATGGATGAGCAGAGTGCTTCCCAGTGCTGCAGGGAGCAAGCCCTGCAGTTTCCTATGGCCCATCCCAATGCTAGTGCCATGTGCCATGCAAGGACAGGAGCCTTGGGCTTAAAAACACAAGTTGAGGCACATAGGTCAGAGCTTAGCTCCAGATGGACCTTGACCTTATGCAGAGGGAGCACTCACCTATGTCCTTTCAAGTGTACTGTGCTCTTGCCACCTAGGAGAACTGGAATTCTGCTTTTGTCAGCACAGTGGGGAAAGGAGTTTAGTGTCCAAGGGCTCAGCTCTGTCATGTTCCGTGACCCTGCCAAAGCCCATGTCAGTTCAGGGAGCTTGTCTGGGTCCTGGTGCAGCTGGAGAACTCAGTCTCTAGCTTTCACCCTGCATTGTTTCATGATGACCCACCTCACCTCCTTGCTCTGCAGGGTGCTGCTGTGCAAGCGCCAGGAGTCCCGACCCATGGAGTGGATAGCCCAGCAGTTCTTGGGTGCTGTGGCTCGGCTGTTCCCCACTGCTTACTCAGTGCCTGTGGAAATGGTAGCCAGGGCTATGGTGGCCTGCGCTCTGCAACCAGGAGAGGGGAAGGTAAAGGTGCTGGAGAACAGGGCCATCCATGAGCTGGGAAATGCAGTGGCACAGCAGGGCACATAGAGCTGAAGGGATGGCAGGCAGGAGCTTGGTTCATGCTTCAGATGCTCTCTGGGCTGAGGATGAACGCATGCATGGGAGAGGTGTGGGGTGCTTGCATGGCTGATGTGGAGCCAGAGGTACATCCACTTCTTTGTACTTCGGCTCATTCTGTCAAGGGATCAAACATGCAGGTGCTGGCTGTTGGATGAGGATAAACAATGTGCTCTGCTGCTTGGATCCATAAAATGAATACGGGTAAAGATGATGTAATCCAGGCCTTGAATAAAACCCTGTGACTGATCTGGTTGTGCCGGCTTTGTGTTGAAATAATGTCTGCCACCCACACACCAATAACCCAGCCTCAGCCTCATGTGCTCAGATCATGTCACATCAGGGAATGCTCACAGGCAGGTGACAGGCACAGGAAAGCAGAGACAAGGCACAGCTGCCTGTGTGGAGGCTGCATTGACAGAGCACATGGTGGCACCAGTGCTGCTTGGATAGCAGAGCTCCTGGATGCTCAGCAGCAGCTGCTGAGGTGCCAGGAGTGGTGGCTCTGCCTGCAGCAGGCCTGTGCAGACACTCCTGGCCTCATCTGCTCAGGGTGCAGAGCTCTAGGGACACTGCTATCCACACCTGGCCTGCCACTTGGTACCTGTAGTCACAAAACCACTATGCAAATATTTGCAAATGCCCATCCCTCTGGGCTTTCCGTGCAAGCACAAATGAGCCCGAGTCCAGTCCCATTTTCCCAGGAAAGCTCTGGATGTGCAAAAGTTCAGGTCAGCCCTGTGCACACCTTACAGGGGGCTTGCTCCTGCCCAGGTGCCAGAAGGGGAGCAGGTTCCTTCTGTGGGCGTGGAGCAGGCACGAGGAGCAGGCACGAGGAGCAGGGCAGTGTCCCAGGCGCGGCCCCGGCTGTTCTCAGGCCTCCTGCTCGGGGTCGAGGAACTCGGTGGCTCCCCACATGGGATGCAGAACATACGTGACTCCCAAGTTCCCTGCTGGCCCGAGTCCCAGTGCTCGGGGTAACACTGCTTTCCAGGATTCTCTCTGACCTCCCCCACGGCTCCTGTGTCAGTGACTTGGATGTGGCAAATGGAAGGAGCCTAGATCTCATCTCCTCCTTCTACACAAGCATTTCCATCGTTGCCTTGGGCCTCAGAAAGTTGGTGGAGGCAGTGAGATGGTGTAGGCCTGCACCTAGACAATTCCTCAGACATGTGAGGGGCTCAGTTCAAAGGGGCCACAGAGCCACAGCTACTGATAAGACTGTCCCAGTGTGAGCAAAACAACACCTTTGGAATAGTATTTAATGCACAAAGGGAAATGAGAGGTAGCTGGTCAGCATCATGTAAATATGAGGAGCACAAAGGCTGGTCACCTGCAACACTGGGTTACACAGGCATGGTGCACTCAACGCTCAAAGAGATTTTTTTTAAAGGGCTTGTGCTTATACAAGGTAGTGGAAATGAACACCTTGAAGTGATACCACCTTGAAAGAAGTGAAAATTGAGATGAGAGAATAAAAAAAAAAAAAAAAAAAAAAAAGAATTCAAGCTCTGGAAAGTTACAGGTGAAAAGCAAGCCACAGAAGATGTGAGAAAGCATCCTAAAGGCATAAACCTGAATTATGACTATGTGAGAAGCAGAAAGTTCTCCAGGGAGGCTCAAGGACAGGATGTGATCAGGCTCTATAGGAAGGAATGAGCCATCACAGAAAGCCTCACTGTGTTACTTGCATTGCCCTTTGCTGTTAGAGAGCTCACATTACCATCATTCCTTAGGGGACACACATGTGCATGACTGTCCCAAAGCATGCAGGAGAAAAAAAAAAATTAACACCATTTTTAGAACACATGGTTAAAAGTCTGCCAGAAGGAGCACTCAGATGAATGGCTAAATACTCTCCTGGGTGAGAATTGCAGCGATCCCTTTACCAAAAGGTCAACATTGTTAAATATGATGCTAGTTCTTAAAAAGTTCCAGTGGGAACCAGGAAACAGCAAAGAAGCTAGGCTACCTTCTATAAAAGGCACGTTGCTAGAAAGGATAATAAAGTCTGGAAATAACAGGGCCAAGGATAAATTTGGTGTAATGGGAGATTCCAAGTGGCTTTTGAGGGGGCAGTTGCAAGGCACAAGTCTGGAGCCCTTTTGGAGGAAACCAGCCATTGTGTACACAAGACAATCTGCTCCTCAGAGTGCACTCAGCTCTCCAAAAAGCTCTCCCAGAAGGGCTCTTAAAGAAATTAAGCTGTCGTGAGAAGATGAGGAAGGTCTGTGTAGTTTCTTATTGGAAATATTTTCTTAGCACTCCAAAGCCTTGAAACACACAAAACAAACATTTCTTGCTGGACAAAGGTCTGTGGAAAACACAAGCCATTTCCGTGTAACCCTTGTTTCTGCTCAATGGTAACAGTTTCTTTTTCAGTGTTTCAGATAAATCTGTGTTAAAATGCACAGCTGCAATCCCAACACACAGTATAGCTTCCTTATCACCCTTCCACATGGAGTGTCCTCACACACTTTGGACCTCAGTTGCCCAGTTTGCTCTGTGCACTCCTTAAACCCCCAGCCCAGAGCTTTGGAAGAGATTTTAGACCATTGGTCACTGAATTACAGCAGAGAGGATTTGCCCACCTAGGGCTGAAGGAGGTGAAGGAGACTAAAGTCTGTAGGAAAGAGACCCAGTCCCTCCAGGGGGTCTCACTGTGGAAAGCTCCATGTTCCTCTGAGCAGCAGGAGGTCTGCAGAGATGGAGCAGAGATGGAGCCGGGATGGAGCAGAGATGGAGTCCTTGGCACGCCGGGCTAGGCTCTCGGTGTTCCAAGGGCGCGCAGCCTTGGCTGCAGCCGGGGGGAGAGCGGAGCAGGGAAGGGGCTCAGAGGCTGCAGGAGGACAGCAGGCTGCAGCCAGAGGGCAGCATTAACAAACCACCTGGTCCCCAGAGCCGCGTTCTCCTGGGATTCCCACGGTGGCTTTATTACAGCAGATTCACGATGAAAGGGTCGCTGCGTTCCCAAGGGCTCAGCAGTGGGCGTTTCCCAGGAGGTGCCACAGTCCCGCTGTCCCTCCCAGCCCTGAGCTGTGAGAACCGCCGGTCCCTTTTGCCCGACCCATGCTGCCACTGCCTTCCCTCCGAGCCAGGGGCTGCCTGAACAGCCGGCAAAGCCTCCTGCAAACAGCACCACGCTTCGAAGGAGCTCTTCAAAGCAGCCTCTGAGCGGGCACTCAGTGCCATCCTGGTGACATCCCTGCTAGCAAATGCGTGGCTCTGATGAGCTCTCTGGCCCCAAGGGCACTGGCACAGCCCAGCAAAGGTGCAGCTTGCAAGGCTATGTTCCTCCAGGGAGCAGGGGCTGCACCCCAGCTGCTGGGAGATGGGGCCACTGAGCCTTGTGCTACTCCTGATTGGGGTGAGGCACCTCCAAGCCCCTCCTGAGTCCTCTGGGAGCAGGGCAGAATGAGAACAGCCTGGAAGAGTAAAGGATCTCTGCCCTCTGTTGGTGCTGCTCTTCCCTTCCCCACTCTGTGAGACACGAGGGAGGCTGGTGGGCACCTCCATGCCAGCAGAGGAAAGGGCAGCCGACCACACCCTGGCTCTGACCCCTTGCCTGAGTACATCTTGGGGGTTCTAATCAGCCCAAACCACTCTTATCTGAGCATCTCATCCTCTGAAATTGCCAGCTGTACTTTTTTTCATTCAATTTCCACTACAAACCAGTACAAAACCAGCCCAAGCTCTCCAGGGAGGCACAGTTTCCAGCAGACTTCCAGCTTTCACTTACTGTACTCAGACGCCTGAACATAGGCAGTGAGTGTGTTGCTGCATAATCCCGCAACAGGCCCAAAATCCAGCCAGAAGCCAGAGGCAGGCAGGCACATCTCTGACACAACATAAGGGAAAGGGGACCAAGAGCTGAGTTTAAATGCAGCCCTGGGTTTTAACCAGGGAAATGATGGTTGTTAGTGCACCTGGGTGTGGACAGCCAGGTTGGGAGCAAAGTCCCTGTTTCCAGCTCCCAGTGTTAAACAAAGCACAGAGAGGCACATTTTCATGGTCACCCAGGAGCTAAGGTTTGAAACAATAGTCACTGACAGCCACCACCACTGTTGAACCAGTGGATATTCTGACATTAGCCTCAGCCTTGAAATCAACAGCAAGACTTCTCATAAGCACTTTTATTTTTCTGAAAGTTCAATTTTTCACTGCAAAAATCTCACTTGAATGAAGCATTTCTACCTGGCTCTTCTAAATACTGACCTAGAGCCTGACTCATCATTAAAAGAAATGCTTTGGGCTTCCTGAAGCCCCCTAAACATCAGCTTGGCCCTTCCAATTGGATTACCTGATCTCACCCCAGCAAATCCACATTTTTCTTCCCCCTGTGTGAGCTTAGAGAGAAGAAAACAAAACCCAGAAGCCGCCGGGGCTGGGGCCAGCTGCAGCAGGCCGGCCGGCATTGGATACGGGGCTGGCGGGGGTCCAGCTCCAGCGCTATATAGGAACGAGGGAGGCAGCTGGGCTGCAGACGGAGCCTCTGCTGCCCGCTTTGGCCATCACTCACACTCTTCTCACGGCCGAGGGAACTACAGCCTGCCAAGATGTGCAAAGGACTAGCAGCGCTGCCCCACACGTGCTTGGAGAGGTGAGAGCGGCCGGGATGTGTGGGATGCCAGGGGCTGGCGCCCCACAGGGCTCTGCCAGGCGGCTGGGGGCACAGGGGCTCTTCCTGCAGCACATCCCCAGGATGGGCATCTCTCATGGGGACTGGCATTATCCAGCTCTGAACGGGGAGGGAAGGGAAGGGAAGGGAAGCTTGCTGGGGGTGGTCCAGTGGGTGCTGCAAGTGGCTGAGATCCTTGGCGGGATGAGTGCTGATTCGGTCTGAACTCCCCACTCTGCCCTGGGGCTCATTCTGCTGGGTGATTTTGGGCTGCTCCAAACCCAGCCCTCCACCGTTCTGGGCAGGAGTGCTTCATCCTCAGTTCTTAATTTCTGCAAAACACGGGGAGGAGAGGAGGAAAAAATCAGGACAGAGGTTTTGCCTTTCTGAGGTGGAAACAGCCCTGTCTCCGAAGTGCCTCACAATCTTCTTTTAATTGCCTGCGTGTCACTCACACATGGAATAGCCAGACCTGACCCCTCTCACAAGGCTCACCCCTGTACAGAGCATCAGCTCTGCCCCCCTTGTGGCACCCATCCTCATCTTCATCCCCATCCACCCTGGTTCTCACCCCAAAACCTGCCCCTGATGGTGGCAGAGGCTCCTCTCAACCCTTTGGGAGCTCAGGCAGTCTCCAGCCCCTGGCCATTTCCATGCTGATTGGAACCCATCCTCTCCTCTGCTCCCACGGGCTTTGGAGGGCGTCCAGTGAGAAGCAGAGGTGCAAAGCACCTGAGGTCTCAGTGCAGCATCAGGGCACTCAATGCTTCACCTAAGGGGGAAATTTAGGAATAGACTCAAGTGAATCCCTCAGTAAGGGTTCCCTCACACCTGCAAATGCCTTAGCACTGGTTTTTGGATGAGTCTGACAGTCTGAGGGGAGCTCCAGAGAAGTTCCAGCTGAAACTGTGCCTCTGGGGGCTGCTGCTGCTTGCCCAAAAGGCAAATTGTCACCACAGGCACAAACAGGAGTGCAGGCCTGTGATGATTTTGTTGTTGGAAACCTGTCTTTCTGCAAAGCTCATGAATCCATGCTGACCTTCCTGCTCCCCTGCAGTCTCCTGTGCCATGGGCAGCCAAGAGCACTCTTCCAGTTTCATGTGGGTGATCCACATGTTTCTGCTCTGTTATCACCCATGTTGCTGCTCTTCTGACACTTTTTAACAGTAAATTTTCTTAATAAAGATTTTCTCCCACTCCTGCTATGCTGATGTTTTCATCTGCTATGCCCTCAAATCCTCACTCTTGAAAGCTTCATTCACACTTTGACATGCAGAGTCAGAACTGCATTTGTCCCCTGTGCATCACATTGTATTGAGGCTTTCCAGCTGCTTCACTGCTGTGTCACGAGACCCTCCTGCAGCTACTCACAGCTCGTCCCCAAGTGCCACGCACGGGACTGCGGTATCTGCTGCTCGGCCACTGGCCCTCTCCCAGTGCCTGTTGCTCCCGGCTCGCGTTCCCCCAGCACCATCCCCAGAGGTGTGTGCTACCTTTCCCACACTGGCATCCATGGCCTGACCTTCCCCTGCAGCTGCCTGGGGTCTGCAGAGCCCATCCAAGGTGTCCTGCCGATCCAAGGAGCTGCTCCCCCGGCTCTCCCCACAGCACGTGTTTTCTGGCCTCTTCAGAGAAGGATGATAGGTTGAAAGGAATCTCTTCCTAGGGCCAGAAGAGCCTTGACTCCTCTCCAATAGACCATATTTGTCCATGTGTCCACCATGGGTCTGACACAGCTGCCACTGACATGCCCATACAGCATCACTCTTGCAGCTTTATCGCCCCTCAAATCCCCTCGAGAGGCTTTTGCATGTGAAGGGGCATTTCCTCTGGCACCTCCCTGCCCTCAGGCACAGCATCACCTTTAGCTTTCAGCTCCTTTGAGCTTCTATTTTTGTTTTGCTTTTAAAGCTGGAGTCTCTCCTGGCCCTCCCCAGCAGCCCTTCTTGTTCTTGGTATGTTTGACAGAACCCATATTTTCTATTAATGCTTCTTGGAAGCTATTTCTCAGACTTTTTCTTGGCTTGCTCCCATATGTTCTCACAGTTGACCTTCCACCCTTTACAGTCCTCTTGTTTTTTCTCACTTGACCAGGGTTTTTTTTTTTTTGGTTTTTCTTTTTTTTTTGGTTTTTTTTTTTTTTTTAAGATGCCTTTTTTGTTTATAGCTGCCTTTTCCCCTCTGCTGTTTAGCCTTCTCTGAAGCCTTCCTTGATAGCTTGTAATCCATCTGCTGGAGGACGCCAGGATGGTGTCTTTAAATAGCCCTTCCCTCCCTCAGCCTCAGGCTTTCAGCCCGCTCCTGTACTTCCTTGCTTCCTTTTAACAACCTTCCTTATCTCTGCTGTCTCTACAGATGTCATGAAGGTCCCACTGCCAGGGAATTGCTCTGGTGCAGGGGGGAGGCTCTTGATGCTATCCCCACACCTACAGGGCTCCAGGGGTTTCGGCAGATACTGGGGGACCCTTGGCAACACCACGGGATGGAGCAGGATGGGACTGAGTGTCTCTTGAGCCTGACAGCTCTTGGCCATAAGTCACTGCCAGAGGATGGGAATCAGAGAGCAAGGTTTTGAGACAGATCTGAGCACTTGTTGTGTGAAGCCACCATCAATTGCACCTACCTCGTGTAGGTGTTGGCCTCATCTGCAGCAGGGCATGGAGTCCCCAGGTGCTGCTCTGACAGCAGCAGAGTCCTGCTCCTGTCTTCCCAGCTCCTTGGGTCATCATGGGCTTAGTTTGACTTTCGATCCCCTGCTAGCAGCACAGCACAGCACAGCACAGCAGGCTCAAGGGTCTCTGCCTGCTCAGGAACTCCTGGTGTCCACTGTCCTTGCTTCCCAGGTGGGCAGTCCCACCCAGTGGGTGCCTTGCTCTTCCCCCCTGCTCCTGCTGGATGAGCCGCCCATGATGTGACACGTAGTCCAGTTGCTTGGAAGGGACTGTCCCTGCTGCACAGCACCTGGCACTGGCAGGGGCTTGATCGTGGCAACATCCTGACTCATCCCTCTCGAGCACTGGGAGAGGGACAAGGTGGCACCCAGCATTTCTGCTCAGCCCTTCCTGAGAGATGCTCCCTGAGCCCATGTGTCCCCTTCCTGCAGGAACCTGTGGCCACAAGCGCAGATGTCTGGGAAAGGAGAGTCAAGGGAGAGGACAGCCTGTCCCCTCAGCTTTCCTGTGGCTCCCTCTGCACCCACCCACTGCTTTGGTGCTAAGGGGGCTGCCCACTTCACCTGCTCACTGTCCCTACAGCTGTGTCATCCCCATGAGTCAGGGCCATGCCAGGTAGTCCCAGTATAGCAGCACTGGCCAGCAGGGTGCCAAGGGGCAGCTGAGGCTTGCCGGAGAGCTGGCTTCAGGACATCAGGAGCCAGCTCTGGCTTGGAGCACTTGTCTGCTTTTCACCTATTTACTTACAGCAGGATGAAGGGCAGCATCCCTGTCCCAGACGCTCCGTGTGGGAGCATGGTGACCTTGTAACCATTTTCTTGTGGTCCTGAGCTTTCCAAGGTTCAGGTTTTCTCAGAAGCACTAGCAATGGAAACTGTCCCTGTAGCTGCTGACCCCGTCCATGAGAACAGCTGTGTTTCTGGGTGTGCGCTGCCCTATGCCGCACGCCCGCTGCGGGCTGTCCCTGCAGCCCCAGGCTGGGCTGCTCTCTCTGCCTGGTCCTGCTGCCCACCTCCATGCAAGGGTGGCTGCTCAGAGGCAGGTTTCTGCAGCAGAAATGGGAGACAGGGAGCAGAGCAGAGCAGACACCCCTGTGCCGGTTCTCCAAATGTCACCCATGGGGACTGGCGGGTGGAAACCAAAACACAGAGAGAGAGTTTTACAAGGAGGGAAAAAATCAAAGGAATTGAAATGAAATAGCAGACATAGCAATGGAGTGATCTTCCACAGAGGGCTTGTGAAAATAAACAGCAGAGAGGAAAATTGCAGGGAGCCCTGAAGACAGAGAGCTGCAGTCCAGCTTAGCCAGCCATGCTGAAAGCTCAGCCCAGTCAGCCTGTGAGGAGCAGTCTGTCCCCTCTCCTTCATCTCCTGTGCCAGCAAGATAACCTGGAAGCCACGAAATGTTGCTGTGCCAGGGAAAAGCCCTGCCCTGCAAAGATGGGGATTAGGGTGTGTGTGTGTGTGTGTGTCTGTTTTCACCCCTTTATTTCTTCAGCCTCACACAGCACACCTGAGTGTTCCCTGCAAAAGCTCAGCTTGCTCTTGCTACCATCCCTGAGCTGCAGTGGGGTAGGGGAGGGGGCGGGGGGGGGAGCCTCCTTAGCAGTTTTAGATGCTCAGAACCTAATTACTACTTGTGTTGCATGAAAGGGAACCTTTTGGGAGACAGCTGGGCCTGCTGCCAAGCCCCAGGACCCCCTGTTATCTCTGCATCCTCCAAGTGCAGGTGTGGAGCATGGCCTTGGTACAGCGGGAAGTGGTAGTCAGCCTTTGGCAGTCTTCAGCTCCTGAAACCTTTTTTCCCCTCTCTGCCCAGAGAAGGCAGCATCCAGGAGGTGCCTGTTTACAGGACCCTTCCCATTGCAGATATAAGGCTTATATATTACTGACAAACATGCTATGTACGGGCTCTGAGTGCTGTCAGCAGTGTGGGGCTGGTGGCACAGCATGGGATGGCACCATGGGGCAGGTACCCTCCAGCACAGTACCCGCACAGCATCTTCTCCAAAGGCAGATCCTTCACCTCCGCACCAGCCCTTCTTCAAGCTCATCTCTATAGAGACTGAGTGCTGCACACACGCCCCTAATTCAGCCCCAGGGCAGCCTGACAGCCCTGCTGATACAATTATCCTGGCCACAGATGGGGACAGAGCGAGGAGATCAAGATCAAGAGCTGCCGCTAATGCGCAGTGCCTGTTTAGAAATGCCGCAGACAGGCACAGCCTTTGCAGCATTAGGGTCCATTTGTTCATCTGGAGCTAATTACAGAGTGGGTGCAGGGCAGGGACTGTGAGTGTCCCACTGCTCTGTTCCTTTGCCTGACCTGTCTCTGTTCCTCCTCTGCTGCAGGGCCAAGGAGATCAAGACGAAGCTGGGCACACTGCTGCAGAAGCCCGACTCAACCATTGATTTCATCATCCCCTACCCCGAGAAGCCGGAGAAGACACCCAAGGCCCAGAAGTGAGTACTGCGCTGGGCTGGGCTGCAGCGGTCCGTGTGCCCAGTCCCTGGGGTAGATACAAGCCCTTTTGGGATGCAGAGGAGCTGATCCCTGCTGTGGGCTGGCACAGCAGGCTCTACATGGCAGGTAGCTTGTGGCACGTTCCTCATGACCTGCCTACCAGGTGCAGGCTCAGGAAGTTATGTCAGGGCAGCGTGAGACATGTCAGGCAATACAGCTCTATGGAAACTAGATTTCCCATGGAAACTCAATTTACTTTTGGTGAGATTTCATGTTATTCGATAAAGGTTTTCCCAGAGGCATATGGCACTTGGACTTCTCTGAGTCACCTGCCTCAACCCAGAGGTGCCAGCCTTTGCAGCTGTCCGGCTTTGAGGTGGCAGCATGTCCCTGAGCTGCGTGCACAACCTCATGGCATGATGTCTGGCTCGGGGCAGCTTCATGGTGACAGGACCTCCTCACCCTATGGTCTTTGGCTTGACCATTGCTCCCCAGCACCTAGCTGGTGTATAATACTGGCTTATCAACATTATTTAAAGCACATGAAACATTAATTATTTTGCCTGCCAATCCAGGGTGCGGGGATAACATGCAGGGGGACATTTGCCAGCATGGTGCCTGCCTGACACAGCACTCCCCAGCGAGAGCTGCCTGTGCCAAGGAGGGCTGGCAGAGCCCGGTGGATTTTGTGGTTCTCACTCCATCACTGCCATGCCCCAGATGCCTCTGTGACAGAGACACATTTATCTCCATTAGCCATCCCCACAGAAAGCCAGAGAACATCTCCAGTCCCCGCTCTCTGGAGGAGCTGTTTTCTCCTACACTTCAACACTGTGTAGCCCTGGCATCACTCACCTGTCAGCATCTCACTCGCAGTTAATATCATCCCAGGGACATTCAGATAATGGGAAAGTGAATTTGGTGGTTTCCAGGAAATCTGGATTGTGTTAGGTTGCTGCAGTGATGCTCCTCCTCACTGGGGTGAGAAGTCACCTGACAGGGACATGGGGGCAGGGATAGCTTTGATCCTTGACAGAAGTGCAAACTGTGTTTGTTCAAGATCCAGAGAGTGAAGGATAAGAACACCCTGTCATGGTGCCTACTGCTGATGGTTTGGTGACAAGTGAGGGCTGGTACCTACCCCTGAGCAAGCCTGGTATTCCTGCCTCTCCTCTCCCTGCTGGAGCCACCTGGACAGTATGACATGGCTGGGCATCAGCACCTGTACTTCCCCCAGACCCACCCCTGGGCACCCAGGACCACAAAGCTCCTGGGCCCCCAGGACCAGGATAGGCTGTTTTGCCCACTCTCCCTCCCTGCTCCAGGGATGCTCTGCTCAGACAAGGGGTTTCAGCCCCCATGTGTGGCCCCTGCAACAGCAAAACAAGAGAGTGCAGCACTGCCTTCAAGGAGTGGAGAAGGTCTACAGCCAGCCCAGCACTCAGTGCCGAGCAGGGGGGCTTCCCTTGCCCTCCAGCTAATGCTGGCAGGGATGCAGGGAAGGAGCTGGGAGCCCAGGGCAGCTTGGTCAAACTCCTCCGGGCTTGAACAAAACAACAAAAAGCCACAAACAACAAACAACAACAACAACAACAACAACAAAAAACAAAAAAAAAACAAAACAAAACAAAAAAAACACCCACAAAACGTTTCAGTCTCACTGCAAACATCACATTGAAAAATATATTAAAGAAAAAAAAAGAGGAAAAACCGTGCAGATGGAAAACACTGGAGTTTTCCAGTGGGAAGGGCGCCGAGGCCAGTGACCTGGCCCGCCGCAGGGCGTGGGAGCGGGGCGGGCGGGCCGTGGGAGCCCAGGGCCCTGACCCCGGCCCCAGCAGCACGGGGCCACTGTGACCCAGCCCCTGTGGCCAGCGGGGAGCATCTTTCCTCATCCCAGCAGGAAAACACAGGGATGCTTCCCAGCCGCCCGCAGAGCCCCTGCGCTGCCCGCCTGTGTGTGGGCGCTGGGGCGAGGAGGAGCCCTGTGGCTGCAGGTAGGACTCCATCTGCAGCTCAGCCACAGCTCTGTCCAAGCACGGGGGATTCGCCTTCCCCACCCCATCCTCACCCTCCCTGCACTCGGCTATCATCCTCCCCTGTACTGTGATGCAGCAGCATCCCCATTCCATCCCCAGACCGCTGTCTCTGCTCTGAAAGTCTCTGCAACTTGTTATTCCATTCCTCCCCATTTTTAAAGGAATTATTAAAAAACCTGGAGCCCAGACGGGGGCTGTGGGGTAACCATGGACCACCTGGGCTTTCTTTACTCTCCTCAGGCCCTCTCTGGAGGAGATTCTGCAGTGGCGTGATTCCTTGGAGAAGCTCCTGCAAAACCCCTGTAAGTTCACATCCCCCTGTGGTTGGTCACCTCCCCTTTGTCCACGTCCCCTGGGGTGCTCAGTGAGGGCTTGGCCCCCCTGCACTGCCAGTGCTCAAGCAGGGGCTCACCTCCCCCTTGCTCCCCAGATGGGCTCGCCAGCTTCCGCAGCTTCCTGCGCTCCGAGTTCAGTGAGGAGAACGCCGAGTTCTGGGTGGCCTGCGAGGACTACAAGAAAACCAAGTCTCCTGTGAAGATGGCAGAGAAGGCCAAAAAGATCTATGAGGAGTTCATCCAGGCTGAGGCACCCAAAGAGGTCAGTGGCCATGGGGCAGGAGATGGTACTGGGAGGAATGAGGCTGCAGCCCTGTCAGCCTCCACCCCGAAGGACAGCGATGGCTGCAGGGCACCTCATGCCATGGCTGAGGGGCTTGGAGGGCTCTATCTTTGTCAAGGGGCAGCCCCATCCCCACGTGCTGCACTCCCATCCTTCACAACCCTGGAGCCCCTGTTTGCATGCTCAGCCTCTGTTGGGTACCCCCAACACATACCTGTCTCCCCCTTCCCCACAGAGGCATGCCATCAATCATAAGGGGTGACAATATAAAGTAACCTTCCTCCCCAAGTTAGCTTTGCAGCAGAACAGAGCTCACCCTGACAGCTTTGCCACCAATAACTCTACCAGAGAAATTAATCTGCTTCAGTGTCTCCCCTCACCTTTTGCGTGATTGTTGGTGGGACAGAGCAGGCAAGGGCAGACCATCACTCAACCCTCCAAAGGCAGGCTCCCATCCCTCTTACACTCTCATGACAGGTGAACATCGACCACTTCACCAAGGCTGTGACCATGAAGAACCTGGTGGAGCCATCACCAACCAGCTTTGACATGGCCCAGAAGAGGATCTTTGCCCTGATGGAAAAAGACTCCCTGCCCAGATTTGTGCGGTCGGAGTTTTATCATGAGTTAATCAAGTAGCAGTGCGGCAGGGCTGTGCAAGGCATCCCCGCTGCTTCTGTCTAAACACCTGCCCCTTCTCCTGCAGCTGCTTTGCTTTCTCGATACCACCTAGAGCACCCAGAGGTCTTGCTAAGCACCTCCCCCCATGCTTTGGACTGTCCGATGTCCTGGTGTTTCCTCTCTTACCATCTCTTTCCTCTCCCACAAAAGACCAATGTGCAGAAACTCTCTGGAGTTGGGACCCAAAAGGGTGAGGGAGCAGCCCCAGCTCTGCAGTGACCAGGAGCCACGTGGCCAGCTGACACATCCCTGGTGCAGCAGAGCTTGGCATTAGCTGGAGGCTCTGAGGTGCTGACTTTGCCTTCTTAGGACTCCTTAGAATATGACAATTTTTCTCACAGTGTTGCCCATATTGCGGGCTTGGCCCAGGCTGGCTCCCTTCTCCCAACTTCTCAGGGTGCTGCTGAGACCGCACAGGTGCTCTGCAGGTGCTCCCCTCCCTGGCCAAGGTGACGTGAGACACATCCAGTGCCCAATTTGCATCACCTTCCTTCCAAAAGCAGCCAATCAGCAGGCACAGTGACAGCCGGCCAGGGATGGGGGCACAGCAGGGACACCAGTGACACTGACACGTACAGCAAGGATGGCACTGTGACAAGGATGGCAGGGACCGCTGTACGGCAGAAACAGGTGCCGCAGGATGTGCCTGGCTGGCACCAGGGTGAGCAGAGTGAGCCTGTGGCACCGCTTCCCCAGCAGCTCCACTCGGAGTCAGCCTGTTTGCTTCCCTCTCATTCCAAAACAAGAGGATAAAATGAGACCTGTTGGTCCAAAACACTGGGACTGCTTAGCAACCCAGAGCTCCTGCTCACTCCAGCCTTTGCACGGCACCCTGAGCTGCCAGGGCACATCCTGTGCCACATCTCAGTGCACAGCCCTCGTGGTGTGCTGGGATGCAGCTCCGGGGGCTGCCACAGGGCTCTCTTGTTTCAGTTGCTTCTCTCTGCGGTAGGCACGCCAAAGCAATGCTTCTGCACAAACCCAGCATCTAGCACAGGAGGAAGGGAAGACATGATGGGGGAAAAGAAAGCTGAAATCCCAGCTGTTCAGATCCAATTTGAAAAAATCCAAACCAAACACAAACCCATCATTGGAAACATAACCCCATGGCTTCCAGAACAGAGTGTAGACCCTGCTGAGTTTGTGTAGCCTGAATCTCTCTCTCCTGTGTCCTCCTATCTGACCAGGCCATGTGTTTCCATAGGCTATCTCTAAAAAGGACTAGCTGCTTTCTAATGATTCAAAGCCAGCCCTCTGCTAACAGAATAAATCACACCTGAGGATGGGGCAAGGGCATATATGAAAAGCAGCCCACAGGGTCTCATTTCAGCCTTGAGGGAAATGTGATAAACCCCTGCTCCACGGGGCCTGAATGGTTCATCCCTGTGTTGGTTTCCTTGTGCATCATCCACAGGGTCATGGCTTGCAAAGAGCTGCTTCAGCCAGCAACCTGACAGGTGCCAGCAAAACATCCATGGCCCTGCTGTTCACAGGCATCCTGGGCTGCTCTGCCTCACTGCAAGTCATGGGACTCTATGCAAAATGTAGTAATATAAACAATGGATTTGCCAGCCTGTTCAAGACTTTCAAAATCTGATCAAAACCCCACCAGCCCCAAATATTTACAAGTTGTCACTATGGCAATGAAGAAAAATACATCCCAAGCTGCAGGAAATGGGCTGTGCTTTCCAGGCAGGAGAGAGGAGTCAGGGGAAGGATGGAGGCGGTCACAAATATGACTCTTTTTTTAAGCTCTGGAGCAAAAGGCCTGGGAAAGTCGGTGCTGGAACAGCAGGGTCGATGCTTAAAGGCATTCCCCTGGGGTGAATGCAGAGGGTGGCTTGGGTGACGCTAAAGAGGCCAAGGGAGCCCATGAGCAGCAGAAGGGTCCCATCAAAAGGGCACAGGACCTCCCCAGCAGTGTCCATTGTTCAGGTGGGCAACAAGGGGGAGGCAGAAGCAGGGCTAGGTGCAGGATGGAGGGCTTGGGCGGCCCCTCTGCTGCAGGGTGCTGCCCCCACCTCTGCCTGCACACGCTCCCTGCACCCTCCCAAAGTCTCCATGAAGTGGTGTCAATACAAGTGGGTTCAGCATGTTCAAGTTCCTCATTTACAGCGTGACTCAGAAATGCAAAACCGAACGGGCTTCCCTGCAGGAAGACCTGCTTTCATTTCTGCTTAATCCTTTGGCAGCTATTTCCAGATTCCCTCACAAGTTTCACAGTTAAATGCCACAACCACCACTGCCACAAGGTCGGGATGCTGCTGGAGGCTCTTGCTATGCGCCATCAAACCCTGGGACGTCACTGCTGCAGCAGCGACACATGGGGCAGGGAGAAGGTGTCTGGGTATGTATGTGCTGAAAAGAAAGGTGCAGGCTGGATCCAGGAGAAATGCGACAGCTCTGTTGGCAACCCCTCCCTGGCTCAATTTCTGTTAAAATGCTAGAAGTCTACTCTGGCGGCTGCCCGCGATCTACTGGGTGGCCAGAAAAAGTGGTCACTGAAGTGTTTTGGAGCTCTAGGGAAGTTGTGTTTGTGTAGAAGGGCCATTTGGCTAATTACTCGAGCAGACTTGCCCAGAAAGGTGGCAACACCTATACCAACCCTATAGCCCAGCTTTTCACCAGCCCAGAGGTATTTGCTATTGGGCTGATGCCAACCATCATATTTCAGGTAGGAGATACTTCACGTATTTTATCACTCTAGCTCTTGTGAAATTTGGCATATATAGCAGCATATAAACGCAACATGTACATCTGTATTCCTGTATTCATACATACATGTACACACACGTATATACTTGTAAGGTGGGCATCTTGACTCCCTGAGAGTCAGAGAGGCAAAAAACAAAGTTTCTGGATGTGGTGCTTGGGGTCCATCACAGAGAGCAGTGTGCATGGGTTTTGCATTGTTCCAGACCCTCATGAGGGAAACCGTGGCCATCCAGCTGAGCGAACACAAAGGTGCATCCTTCAGGATCACCTTGTACCCATGGCCTCTGGCACGGGCACCTGGCACCTGGGCTGGTGCAGGAGGCAGGTCTGGTGCCCCCGAGGGACCCCTATCTCTGCCGTGGGGCAAGGCAACCCCATGCTGCAGCCAGGGGCATGGGGCACCAGGCACTGCCTCCACGCCACCCTGGCGCCTGCTCCCTGCCACAGGCACATGGAAAATGGCTCCCTGCAGCTGCATATTCCAGAGGAACACCAGAGGATGGTTTCATGTGTTTTCAGCAACCCTGGGTGACTTCAGCAGTGACTTCAGCAACCCTCAAGGAGGAGCCTCATCAATCACAGGGTGAACCACCCAGCTCTTGCCCTGCGTGCTGAGGCTGGGCACCACCAGGAGTGCCCAGTCCCAGACTTGGGCACTACCAAAGCCCAGTGGCTGAAAGTGTCCCAGAGCTCTTCCAGGCTCCCCTCAGGCCTCGGTCACTCCCTGGAAGGTGCTGCACACTGTGCCCAAGGGCTGGAGCAAAGGCAGGAGTGCGCATGAGCTCCTCCCACCCATGAGCTGCAGGTTTTCAGTCTGCGGCTCTCCATGGGATTTCCACTGGAGATACTCATGTGGGGAAGATGAGAGGTGTGCACTGAGGAGTTGTGTTAACCAATATTCATGTACCACTCAGTAATCCACACATAAACATGTATTTCTGCTACTGTCTCAATGGGCTGTTCATTTTGTCTCTTTGTTCTGAAGGTGCAGCACTTTATTACCCTCTACAGAGCACTCCCAAAACTTGTGCCCAAAAGCCTCTGGGAGCTTCTGCTGCAATGATGCAGTGGTTTCTCAGTGAACTGGAAGGGGAATCACCCCAGGGAGTGCTGATCAAGAAGAAAGACCCCCAGGCCGGTGCAGCACAGGCACCCATGCTGCCTCTGGCTTTTGCTCCCAGGGTCAGCTCAGGCTCCAGCAGCCGGGGCACCCCAGGGGCTGGGGCTGAGCAAGGGCCAGCCCTGCTCTCTGCACCCACAGGGCATGGGCCAGGGACAGGCTCAGCTTTGAGATAAAATGTATTCTGTCTGCTCAGGGTTGCAAAGCATCTGCATCAGGGAAGGGCTTCTTGATGTTTCCCACTCCAAAGCTGTCAAGGGGGGCCTCACACTCACCTCAGACCCTTGGTGAGGATGGCTAATCCCCATGCTGAGCTGATGGTCAGGCAAGGCATAGACCCATAAAAACCCCGTATCTCCCAGGCTCATGGTGCTGAAGGTGTCTGAAGAATATAATTGTTATTGCTTCACCTGCTGTTTCATCTTTCTGTGACTTAATCTCTGTGAAGCCACTTATAACTTTTTAGAGCAACCTCGTCCAATGAATTGGATCTCTGTGCATTTTCTTTTGTTCACATAATAGCATTTTAGAAGGGACTAACACAAACATTTTTATTTAGACTGCATTCATCATTATTTAAATATTGATACAGTTTTTGCAATAGTTACCAAGAGTTCCCAGTACCAGGGGAAAATAAAACATAGCCACATGCTTGGCTATGTTCAGCGCTTTAGCAAGCCTCTCCATCTCTTAGCTGAGCATGCAGGGTGATAGGTGTTATTACATTGAATAAATACAAAATAAAGCACATGTTAAAAAAGAAGTTTCTCTATGGGCCTGGAGAGCCACAGCCTCCTCCTGCCATGCCAAAACCCCAGTGTGAGAGCTGCTGTCTGGACTGGGATGCAGAGCACAGGGTACACAGCGGCCAGAGCAGCAATACCTTATGAAGGAGAGACCAAGGCTGGAGGATAGTGAGACACCTGATGCTGCAGCTCACAGCAGCAATCCTGCAGCTGCCTCCTGTGCTTCCCACTGCGGGTGAGTGCCAAAGCCCACAGCAAAGGCTGTGTCTCACCACAGCAATTAAAAAGTCAGCTGCCTTCTGGCAAAGCCCCGGAGTAGTAATGAGATAGACACATTCGTCCTACCATCTTCAGGAAAAGTAAGCCATGCCACTACTGAAATACGTAAATAACACCTTTAAAAACTCCAACATTTTCAAGTACACCCAAGCAGGGCCTTTCCTCCTCAGATATGGTGGTCCTATTCCCTCACAATCTGCTTCTTACAAGCCAGGACAGGCAAACCTGAAATGGCACTCCCAGAGTCAGGAATATACACCTCTCTGGGAGAGAAGGAACATGTTTCTGTTCTGCTCTGCTGGACTTTTTAACCTGGGAGCGTGAAGGTCGCAATTAATAACATAGGAAATAATGAGCCTCCCACAAAGTGACAGCTCTGCATAGCCCTAGGGAAGATCCTTGGCCAGCATAAATGGGGTGCTACAGAGGGAGCAGCAGGCAGAGGGAAGAGCTTCCCATGATGACCAAAGGAGGCTGAGCTTCCCTGTGACTGTGGCTGTGATGATTGAGGGAGGCTGTCCGAAAAGTTTTGGTCTCCCTTCAAGAAAGAGTAGGAGCTCTTCCTATTGATACTGCAATGTATAGTGCCTGATACTGCAATGCAGCACAGCCTGAGCTCTGAGCAAACACTCCTGACAGCCTGGACATTTGTGAGTTATGAACAGCTAAGAACCAGAGCCAGCCCTTTTCACCTAAACCTTTGCAGATTAGAAAGGGGAGATCACAGTCCCCAGCACTTCCTTTGGCTTCCTCTCTGCCCTGCACCTCACTGGGTGTCACACGGTGACCTCGACAGTCTGGTCCCTCCGTGGGCAGAGCCAGGGCTGACCGAGCTCCCAGCACCCTGCCGGGCTCGTGGGGCTCGCAGCGCCCGGCACACGCAGCGCCTGCCCCCAGCTCCTGCCAGACACACAGCCCAGCGCTCCTGCACCGACCCATCAGAGGAGGGTTTGCTACACACACTGAGCCTGGATTGGGTTACAAATGCTGGCTGCTGCATGACATGGGATACAACTGGAACACTAGACAGCTACTGGAGACAGCTCTGTTGCTTCATGCCAATGAATGCTTTTGCTGCCATATATTCTGCAAGGGCCCAGCCCACCCCTGCCTTGCTGCAGGTTCAGGCACACTGAGAGATGATGTTGGAGTTGCAGTCTAAGCTGTGAGTGTGGTTTCTTTTGCAATTTTCGGGCCCGCAGCCAGCACCAGGTGGGCTGACCAAGTCCAGGTAGTAAGGGGACTTGAGGAAGCGACGGTAAGAATCCTTTTCCATGAGGGTGAATATTTTTCTCTGAGCCTCATCAAAACAGGACAGTGTAGGCTCCAGCATGTTGTGGCTCGTCTTCTCCCGTGTGCATGAATCCAAGTTCACCTGTCAAAGGGCCAAAGGGACAGTGTAAATAGAACCTGTCCCAGACGGGGCATAGGAAAGGGAAAATCCAAGTGTCTCTGTAACATGTGTGCTTGCTGAGCAGTTGTCCAAAATTACTATTTGACACCCTGTAGCCTCAGCAGAATCTGTGCAGCTGGGTACCAATGCATCTCTGCTACCAGAAGAGCTGTCAGGGGAGACTGACACATGTCCCTCTGGGATGCAGCTAGCCAGGAAACTTAAACTGCATGGAAGCAGCTGAAATATTGGGAATCATAGTCCTCTTGGGCTTCTCCCATTTCAGTGTGCCCATGGAATGGCCATGTGGTTGTAACTAAACACACTTTCTCTCTATCCAAGTTTAATATAAAATCAATTAAAAACCCACCATGTCCTTGCTAACTAGCAGAGAAGCAGAAGCCTTCATCTCTTGTGAAACTGGTTTGGAATTTAGGGTGGTGCCTTTGCCCAAGGAATGTTCAGTGCACGTACCTCTTTTGTGGCCTGCACTGAGATGAACTCATCATAGATCTTCCTGGCCTTGGGGCTGAGCTTGGCTGGTGACTTGGTTTTCTTGTACTCCTCACAACTGACCCAGAACTCGATGTTTTCCTCACTGTACTCAGATTTGAGGAAAGCACGGAAAGCAGCCAGTCCTCCTATGGATTATTCAGAGGAAAACCAGGTCAGGCAAGAGTGTTGGTCCCCGAACAGTCGCACCCCCGAATCCCAGCAAACAGTGACTGTGGGTTCTCCTTCCCAGAGCTGAATGAGGAGCTGCCCTGGGGCTGGCCGTGGGGAGCTCGTGCGTGCTGGGGAGGCTGGAATGCAGAAAGGTTCCATGGGGATGTCACACATGGGGCTCCAGCTGCCTGTTCCCCCACTGTGACCTTGTGTCCCTGCCAGGGGAACACAAGCAACTTGTGTGTTCCCAGGAGGCCTCGAGGAGAGAGCCAGCATGCTCCACAGAGTCTCAGACCATGGGAACAATGTAAAGGAAACCTCAAGGACATCCGTGTAGCCCACAACAGATGGGAAGACAGTCTCCCATGGGTTCAGCTGCAAATAATATCTCCACCTTTTGGTTCTTGTTTAACCCACCACTAACTGTGTGTCCCTCCTCTTGCACAAGGGCTAAACCAGCTGCTTTTACAAAACAGACAGCTCAGCAGTAGGCCAAAACCACACTCATGATGTATTGGGATTGACCCTTGTCTTTGGATCTGAGCAAGAGGCTCCTTCCCCACCCTTCCCAGAGGTCTGCATGGCCAAATGAGCTCCTGTGTGCCCCTAAGAGACAATAACATAATGTCCTGTGTCCCCTCCCAGGGCTGCTCAGAACACACATGCTCTGCAGGAAGCATAAGAGCCCTCTTCACTTACTGTCATGATGGATCAAATTTTCCAAAGAGTCTGCCCATTTTCTGACTTCCTCTTGGCTAAGCCTAAGAAGTGACAAAGGGAGAAACACAGGGCTGAGTTAAAGAGAGTACAGGAAGGACAAATTTGGGTTGTTTCTCAACATCACTAGAAAAATCTTTTTCCCTGATTGTTGTAAGAGCATTCACAAGAGACTGAGAAGGAAATATGAGCTTGTTTTACAGATAACCCCAGAGATCCCAGATCTAACCTACAGAAATTTTGGTTTGCAATCCTCATCACCAGCCACGGGCTAGAAATTAATTTTTCTGGAAAAAATTGCTGTGGAATTCATATTTATTTTGTGCCTGGCTGCATCTCCTGCTGGAGCACAGACCTGGAATCACTCTTACAGGTCATATCAGTGAACTCCAAAGGTTCCTTTAACCTGTCAGGGGAACAGCAGCTATGTGGAAGAAAGGAATGTGGGAACTGGAAGCACATGGGGAGCACATCCTGCATTCGTTCCCTCTACCACACTAGAACACCCTAGGGCTCATCTGTTCCAGTAGCAAACCTTGGCTCTTGGAGCCCTCTTTGGAGAGAATACTGTCTCCTTGCAGGCTGGGCAGCCCTGACAGGCTGCTGGCTGGTTTGTGTGCCTACACCTCTGTGCAGCCATGCAGACCATTGCACAAATCCAGCCCAAAGAGGCATGGCATGCTGATTCTGCAATGTGTCCAGTTGCACTGGGTCTGGAATGGAGGCATTCCCCTGTGCAGGACACTGTACACATCCTCCCCTGTGCTCGGTCATGTTGAATCATGGAAGTGGTGGCAGAAGGGACCTATAGTTCAGCATTCTTCATGGAAATTGAAGTCCTCAGGTGTTGATCGTCAGCTGACAGGACTATCAACACCTGAGGGCTATTGCTACACTAGATTCAAGCACAGGTGTTCAGGAAGAACTGGGAAGCAGCAGCAGAAACACTAATGGAGTCCAGCTCAGTGAAGGAATAAACAACATGTTGCAGCCAGTCTGGGATTAACTGGGTGACAGCACCTGCTCTTACCTCTGGCTTGAAGATAACTTCTCCTTCTTGCCCTGGGAAGAACTGTAGTCACAGGAATCTGACTTCTGCAGCAAGAAGCCCAGACGGTGCTTCATGTCTTTGGCACTGAAAGAAAAAAAATCAAGGAGGAGATGAAGACAACGCTTTGTGCTCCCTCTGCAGCCTCCTCACTGCACAGGTTCTCCAGCATTACTCAGTGACACAAATGCAGGTCACTGACAGGGACTCCAGTTCTGATTTTCCACTCATTGCATAATGCACATTTTTTGTTCTAGACAAACACAACAATGCCAAATAAGTAATTTTTCATGTTCAACCGCATCTTGCTGAGAAGGTCATCAGCCTGGAAGCAGGTGGCAAAGGGGGAGAAGCTGCTGTTTTCCTACTGTTTACAGTAAAAATATTGTGATAGAAAAGCATCACCATGCTGTGTGTGTCACCTCTTCTTGAGGTGATTTGCCCAGCTGCCAATGTGTGGTTCTTACACCCTTACTAATCCCTTCCTGCAGCCCCTGCCATTTCCCCACCTCATCAGCTGGGCCATGCAGGCCACCCCCACCAAGCCCATGACACAGAGGGAAGGGAGGAAGTTAATGGCTTGGAGCAAGACTGTGGGGTGAGGTCAGGGGATGAGCCAAGAGCTCCACCACAACCAGCCCACACTGGCTGCAAGCTACTCCCTCGCTCTAAAGCAGGCTCCTCTGAAGATTCATCCTTAATTCTGTTCCACCTTCCAGCTCAGGACAGTTCTTTCTTCACAGCAGCTTCTAGATATGCAGCAGATACTGGTCTTGGCACCTCTCTGGGTTTCCTTCCAGCTTAAGAATGAGGGGTGGGTAAACCATGCCTGCTTGCTCAGGGGTGCAAGCCCTGGCCTGCTCCAAGGTGCAGCGATGGTGTAAAGCAGGAAATTCTCCTCCTTCTCCTCATATCTGAGCCTGGAAAAGAGCAAGAGGCTATGCTACAGGGCTGAGCTCCGGTAACTAGCACTGCTCTCTGCTCCAGTGCCCTGTCAGGGGTCCTGGCCACACCTGATCTCACTGCTTGCCTCAGAAATGTTTCCTTAACAGCTCCAGCACTTGGAGAGAGCAAAGGGAGCTCATAGCTGCTTTAGAGCAGGGTGTCTGTGGCCAACACCAACACCCAGGCTGTGTCCAGGCACCCGTGGGGACTCTGGACTGCCAGGCTTGGGCTGCCTGGTGCTGTCATGCTCCTTGCCCAGGAGAAGGAGACTGCTCAGGTCTGCAGGAGGGTGGCAGCAGGAGGAAACAAGACACTGCTGCTTCCAGCCAGTCACACAGCTTTCTGGAAAAGATGGATTTTGCTGGGAATCCTGGACAGAGGTGTTTAAAAGATGTGAACTATTTTTCCTTGCATTTTTCAATTTTTTTTTTTTAATCCTCATCAAATGTTCCTGCAAATTGGAAGTGTCAACATTTTTCTTTGCATTTTCAGCACCTGTTTTTAAATCCAACCGTGAGCAGGAAGCTTTATTCTCAGATAGGAGCCAGCTGAGTCTCTGCTTGCATTTTCCCAAGGCACTGCACTGCTGCTGGGAAGCAGCTCGGGAGTGCTGCTGAAGGATGGGTGGGCAGAAAGGCAGCACTGCACCAGCAGAGTTTGGATGGGCTGGATGAGAAGGGAGAATTGTGCCTCCCTCCTGTGCATCTCCAGACTCCAGAGCACCTGAAAGGGAGTAACACCCCTCCAGCAGGGCTCATGCCAGCCTACAGACCCCTCGTGCTGGGCTATGGGGCAGACCATGATGCCAAGGGCACATCTGGGGTTGTGCAGGCTCTGCTCTGCTGATCTCACACACCAGGGTGCAGCCAGGTCCTGCAGGGCTACAGTTCAGCCCGTCCTGATTGGCACCACACGGCAGGGGTGTGACTAGCCCCACACCAGTCCCACGGTGCCGTGCATTGGGGTACAGCCTAACCTGGCCCCTCAGCATCACCCAGGGAACTCAGGCTGATCCTGCACCAGCTGGTGCTGCATCCACACCCACCATGCCCCGCATCCCTGCCTGCTGGCACGCAGATCTCTGGTCCTGCCAGGCTGCAATTCTGCATTTGAAATGGATTTCAGGGGATAATCCTTAATTTATATCCTGTCTGTCTTGCTTTCCCCTCAAAAGAATCAAGAAAATTTAGTAGGGAGGAGCCAAAGGAGAAAAGGGGTGCAAAGACTGCAGCAGAAGCAGCTGACAGGAATATCAAAATATCGCAATGCTAAAAGCTGCTGGTTTTGATGATGGGGATGATGGGAAGGAAGGCTTTAGAGTTCCCCCAGCTCCGTACAAAACCTTTCTGCAGTTCTGCTTCTAGCTGAAAAACGCACAAAAGCCTCTAAGCAGTCATTTGTATCTAATCTTGCAAAATAATCAGAGCCAAATCCTTCCTCCTGCCTCGGACACAAAGCGCAACGCATCAGCGCGTCTCCGGGCTAACGAGACCATTACCAGATGCTCAGAAATAAACAGTACCTTTTTAAGCAAGTGGCTGGCAGCGCAGCGAGTCCCTTGCACATCTTGCTCCCGAGGTCGGATCAGTATTCCAGGAAGAAGGAGAAGGCAGGAGGCGGCAGGGGCTGCGCTCGGTCCGGCGGCTGCGGCTGCGGCGCTGCCCCGGCTCTCCTTTATAGCCCGGCCCCAAGCCCGGCAGCGCTGGGTGACCCAGTCAGGAGTCAGCACAGCAGCAGCACCCGTCCCCTTTCTGCCCACCCAAGAGGAAGAGGGTGACGTATAAAACCCAAAGGAGTGAGAGAGATTGAAAACCTTACCAGAAACGAAGCTCTCTGTCTGCCTGCAGAGGGGGAATCTTTGAAAAAGGCTCGAAAAGCTTCAGGGATTTCCTCTATTGCAGGAAGTTGGAATGGTGCAGATGAAAAGCAGATTTTTGCGGGGGGACACAGACAGTAAAAAGGGTCAAAGAATCAGTTCTGAGAAGTGAGATGAGCTTTGCTGGTTCCTCTGTTAATTTCCTTTCCTTTTCTATTTAAAGTAACCTGGATCAAGAAAGGGACAAGAATTTTAAACAGAAAAGGTTACCATAATCCAAATGAATGCAGAAAATAAAGCTCTTAAGAAAAGAAGAATGTAAATTCACCAGGGAACTACCCAGGCAGATGAGACTTTCCTGTTTTATTCCAGAGTCATGTGAATATATATTTTTGGTGAGGCTGCAATGAAAGCCTGGGGGGGTGCAAGGCACTATTGGAATATCAAATGTTTATGTCTCAGCACACAGATTTGAGGACAGCTCACGTATATGTGTGGAAAAAAGGAATTTAGGAGATTGGCAGCACATCTGCCTTAGATGTGGGTGTCACTGCAACACCTTCTCCATTTGCGTTTGCAAAATGGACTGGGGACTCTGGTATTACAAAGGAAAGATGGTTAATTAAAATAAAAGGCTTAACTGTGCCTGCCCAGAGAAGTCTTTGAAGCAGTTCTGAGGGTACTTTATGCTAAAGAATGAACCCATGAAACACCTGTTGGGGTGCTGTACTGCCCTGGCTCTGCTGTAGTTCCAAGAACAGAATGACTTCAGCTACTTGTCCTCAGCCCTTGGGGGGTGCAAAAGGCGTTTCTCTCCCTGCCCCTCTAGGGAGAGAGAGAATTGGCTGATATTTATCGAGTTTCAGCTCAGCACAGCCTGTACCATCCTGATCAAAGAGGAGAAGGCTTTGGGCAGACGGAGGTGCATATGGGCTACTGCATTTTAAGTCCTGCTCCCCCTGTGAAATAAAGGAGCTTCTGATTAGCAGCAGGCTGCACGCCCACACTATCCACTGCTGCATCCCCTCTCCCAGAAACCTTTCAGTGCTTTGCTCATGATCTGCAGAAGTTGCAGGATGAGCCTTTCCCTTCTGTGTCTCTAGAGTCTACAGCCAGCAGCATCGAGTCCAAATCCCCAACGAGTTTACCTGCCTCGGCATACTGCATTCTCTCAGATGGTTAATTGTGCTGAAAGGCAATGCTCTAGTTAACTGTAAAATTCTTTTGTACTGTCCTGCTCCCAAACCTGAGGCAATGAGCCTGCACTGTTTGGACTAAAAGTCAGCTCCAGCTCAAGGCAGTGTAAAACTTGTGTCCTGCTCCCAAACCTGAGGCAAGGAGCCTGTGAGTCCTGCACTGTTTGGACTAAAAGTCAGCTCCAGCTCAAGGCAGTGTAAAACTTTACCTGAGTGAATGCCCTCATCCTTTTAGTGTTGGTGAGTTGACAGTGCTTGGTGGATCTGTAAGAAGCAACTGAGCACTGGCAGAGTCGGTGCCTAAGCTCTGTGGTGTCTTCTGTCTGGGGAGAAGTCAAAGGGCAGAATACAGCCAACAGAAAAAATGTAACTAATTATTTACAAAATATCTAATTTAATTTGACTATCAAACTTGTGCAATGTTACTGACATTCAAACAATTCAAGAGCTCATCTGGCTGACACAATCAAGGTGTTTACAAGCTCTAACCTTGCCCCTCTCTCTGGCAAGGTTGGAGCTCTGGCTCAGGCAGGTCACAAAGGCTGCTTGCTATGGAAAGGAACTTCTGTGCAAAACACAAAAATTCTGCAGTTTATCTGCAAAATGTTGTACAACCAGATTTAGGAATGTCACACTTCTCTGTGGATTGCAAGCACATTTGCTGCATGGCTGTAATGGCACTCAAATGCTGGTGTTGTCAACATCAGGTCACCTTCTGCATTCCCCAACTTCTGTGTGAGCAGGCTGTAATCAGGAATTTCCAGCACTGCCATCACAACAGCCAGCCTAAAGGGCTTTAAAATTAAAACCATCCTCCCTGGACGGGGCATGGAGACTCCTAGAAATGCTGTAGCTGAATTTTCCCTTTTTCCAGTTCATTAACACTGACTGGCTCTGCGTGGACCCCATGAAAGCAGTTTGGGCTTGTGCACTGTTTCTCCTCTAAGCTGTGTTTTCCAGCTCTTGCAGTTTAATAACCTCTCAGCTGCCCCAGCTGGTCTCCAATCTAAAGTATCCCTTCCATCTCCCACCATCACAGGCAGGCCTCTTCTCCCAGGGTACAGACTGTGCTGTGCTCAACACCAAACTCTCCTGCTCCTCCTCCTCCTCCTCCTCCCTGCCAGCTAGCGAAGCAGCAGCTCACGCCATGTTTTACGCCTGACACGTCATCCCTGGCTTGCTTCACCTGCTCATGGAGAACTCAGCGGTGGAGATCAGCTTGGGTGCAGGGCCGGGGGTGGGGCTGGGCCGTCCCTGGGCTGTGCAGTGCTTTGGAGGCACCCAGGGGCTCTCAAGAGCCAGCACATTTGCAAATGTCTGTGGTACGCACCGTGGCATCCCTCGCCCCCACACTTCATCCCTGCTGCATCTCGAGCAGCTGGAGACGGCTCTGAACAGGAGCTTTCCCTCCCCCAGTGCCAGGGAAGGACGTCACACACGTGTGCTCATCCCCGCACACGAGCGCGTGTGGGATGTGTCCCTGGGCTCCCGCAGCCAGAGGCAGCCGTGGGAGAAGGCAGGGAGCACTAGGAGCGCCTCTGCTTCCATGGTGGTTGTCCGGAATTGAGCTGCCCCAGGCTGTTGCCCTCCTGCCCCAGTCCCATCCCTTCCCATCCCAGAGCAGCTGCCGTGGGATGGGAGTGCACCGGGAAGATGCCGCTGCTTTGCGTCACGGGGAACAGGCAGGGTGTGCCACGGGCTGCGAGGATGAGCTGCTGGGCCGGGGCTGCTCCTGCCACAGCTGCCTTCCCCAGCCTGCCTCACAGGGGCTGTGAGCCACTCCTGCTCCTCTGCCATCGCCCACGGAGCCAGCCAGGCACCTTGGGAAGGGGCGAGCAAATGCCCAGGTTGCACAGTGGACGCTGGGCAGGGCACAGCACATCTTTCCCGTGGCCATCCACATCCAATACATGTCTGGCAGACAGTACTGGTGAGGAACTGGAGCAGCTCCCACACAGCTGAGAAGCATCAACGAGGGTGGCACTGGTCCCCAAGCCCCCAGGCTGCAGAAGCCCCCCACATGCAGCCACTTTGGTGACATTTCTGCCCAGGCGAGTGGCCCCAGTGCTGAGCCCTGCTGTGGGGCGGGGGACCTGTACACCTGTTAGCAGGTAGGATTTCCTTCCAGCACTGAGGGCTGCATCTTACCCATGCAGGCATGTGGCTTGAGCAAATTAGAGATAATGAGCTGGGAGCAGAGAACCCTGGAAGGACCATTGGGATCTGAGCTTGGATGGATGAACTCAGCTGGTGTCTGAGCCTGACACTGCATGCAGCCACATTTCCTAACCCAGGGCACTGACTGCAGCCTGACCTCCCTAAGAGACACACGGAGAGGCCACACTCATCCCCACAGGGTCCCCCAGCTAGCGCTGGGATTCCCAGAAACAGTGTCCCACAGCAGAGTCTGAGGGAATTGTCCTTTCCCATGGCTCTGCAATGCACTGTGTGACTCCACGTGTGACCATGGCCCTGGCTCTCATGGCCAGCCCCTGGAGGCAGCCTGAGGAGTGGCCATCTCCTCCCAGCTCAGCCCTGGCAGGAGGGATGAGTCACCCTTCTGCAGTATGGGTCATTTGCTGCTCACATGGACAATTTCTTCAGCGCACGGATGTACCTCCAGGCTGACCCAGTCCCCTTCTGCTCTGCATGCACGAGGCAAAATGGAACTCTTAAAGGGAGAGCAGCTTTAGTCTGCTCTCATAGTTTCTTGATGAGCCTGCTCTACCCTGAAATTATGCTCTGTAGACGTTAGCACGTTCATTTGGAACCTCCCTTAGCTCCAGCTTCATGCAGTTCATACAACCAAATACACAATCCAGACAATTTCCCCATGCTCTCAGTTGTTTCCTACTTATATGTGCACCTACAAGAGCATCAGTGGCCTTTTGTCATTTCTAAGGGCTTGGAAGTTCCTAATCATTTTGAGGGAGTGGTGGGAGTCATATTTTTCTTTGCTTCAACTCCAAGGTTTTGGGCTGCCTACTTGTCCTGTTACAACCCAGAAAAATATATTTCAACTTGTGTCAAAGGAAGAATTTTGTTCAGCCCAAATGGACGGGTTTTTCCCCTCTCCTGGTTTGGATTTGCAAATGAAATGTGTTGTTTTTTGTATGATGGGAGCCGGGAGCCGCGGCAGGGCCGAGCCCGCTGCCCCCTGCCCGGAGGTGGCAGGGGGCCCTGCAGAGCGGGCGGGCAGCGCGGATCGCCGAGCCCCAGCAGCCGATGCCCTGGAAGCAGCAACGGCGAAAGAAGGAACCCGAGCCCACCAGTTTCTGCGGGGGAGCCACCAGAGGAGCTAGAAGCAGTTTTCAGCTTTGCCCGAGCTCCACATCCCCCAAAACTGCTTTCGTCAGTTCTGTGATCTCTTTCCTCGGTCTTACTCTGTCTCCCCTCACTGCTCCTTCTCCCTAACTCCACCCTTAATCCTCCCTCCCCTTCACAAACCCCCAGGAATCCACTCCGTCCTTCTAAACCCGGCACAGCAGCCACACGGCTAAGCATCAATATTTCGTTGAATTGAAAATTCTACTTTATGATCTCCTTCCCCTGATATTCCACAGCAGGATGATATCCTGAGCTCCACATCCCCCAAAACTGCTTTCGTCAGTTCTGTGATCTCTTTCCTCGGTCTTACTCTGTCTCCCCTCACTGCTCCTTCTCCCTAACTCCACCCTTAATCCTCCCTCCCCTTCACAAACCCCCAGGAATCCACTCCGTCCTTCTAAACCCGGCACAGCAGCCACACGGCTAAGCATCAATATTTCGTTGAATTGAAAATTCTACTTTATGATCTCCTTCCCCTGATATTCCACAGCAGGATGATATCCTTCCCTGCAATCCATACCCTCCCTGAGTATAGGTAGTAGCTGAAGGCAAATTCTTTTTTTTTGTTTTGTTTTTCTTTTAACGACCTAAACCCGGGGGTCTTCTGGGTTAAACCAGTTGGAAGGTGAAAGCTGTGGTAAAGCTCAGATCCAAGAATGAGAATCTGAGGCTGCAAACCTGCCTGGAGTCCGGGTGGCTCCAGGTGATTCCCTGTCCCTGAGAGGGGGAGCAGAAGTCGGCACCTCAGCCTAAAACTGGGGGCTGTGGTGGTCTGAAAAGCCAGTTGGAAAAGGTTAGGCACCGTTGGGCCAGTCACGCTGAAAAGGGCAACCCCAAAACTCTCACATGAGCTTAGTGCCAAAGGCTGTAGCCCTTAAGCACTTGCCCATGCTTTAAATTAGTTTAAAATCTGCAATATGGACCCACATAACCCATTTATTACAACTAAATGCTCATTTTATCTTTGCTGCCTACCACCAAAAGCAAACATCAAGTCAAATGGACTGTTTAGAACATAATCCTCACTGCAATTGTATTTATTTTTATGCTGCGAAACTGTGTAATTACAGCTTCATTTTTTTAGTTGTTAATTGTCATATTTCTCTTTATCTTTTCTTTCTAACGAAAAAAGGGTGAAATGTGGTGTTGCATTTTAGTTAAATGGTATGCTCTGTCTCACCCCTCGATAATGTGCGGTTTATTCCAAGCCTGTGAACCTCACCTGAAGTCTCATGTATCTGTAATCCCATTGGCCCAAGTCTTATTCCATGCCCACTTTGAATCTCCCTGTTAAGCTGTGTGAGGGAGACCAGACTCTCTCTTGGCCCTTCTCTCCCAAGGCTCTCCCTCTCTCCCCTCCCTCCCCTTTCCCCCGCTTTTTCCCTCAAAAACCATGTTGCTCCCGGGGGTGGGACCCCCAATAAACCCTCAGCTAATCAGCATCCTCAGAAGCCATGTGGAGTCTCCTAGCCTGCTGGCTGATACCAGTGAACACACAGCTCAGGGGGCCCTCCAGGACTTCTCAGAGAGCCCCCTCAAACAAACCGCTACAGTATGATGGTTTTTTGGTGGGGATTTTTTGTTTTTTGGTTGATTGGTTGGTTGGGTTTTTTTGGTCGTGGTTTGATTTTTTTTTTTTTTTTTTTTTTTTTTGTCCCTTTTTTGGTTGTTCTTTTCTCATGGCCATCAGACCACAGGAAAATCTATTATTTGAGTAACTTGCCTTCCAATTTCCCAAATCTCTGTCTCCTCATCCATTTTGATTAACAGGTCCTTAAACATTTCCTGTTAATCACTAAGACAGTTTGAATAACACTGCGCCACAAACCAGTCAACATATGGCTGTTCATTGATGTTTTCTCATACAAAAATCACTTCAAAATGTCTCATTTAGCCACTTGTAATGCATTTAGTATGGATTTTATGACACTTTAAGCTAAATATTGATAGCACGTCATATTCACTTATGAATCTATTTCACCACCATAACTTCCTCATGAAAAAACTATTAAGCTCATTAGAAAAGGTCTATTTTTCCATTAGATCATGTCAGCTGGTATCAATGACATCACCACCTTTTCCAGTGTGCCCCCTATTGTCTGTATTAATAGTGCTCCTGAACTCATCAACAGGTTAACAGCTGTGTGACTGGACAGCTCACCCCTTCCTAGGGAACCACTTTAGTCATGAGGACTAATCATGAAGAATCATTAAGGTTGGAAAAGACCTCCAAGATCGGCAAGTCCAACCTTTCACCAAGCACCTCCATCCCAACTAAGTCACAGCACTGAGTGCCGTGTCCGGTGATGGTGACTTCACCACTTCCCTGGGTAGCTCATTTTGATCCTTAACCACCCTTTCAGTGAAGAAATTCTCCCTTATGTCCAGATTGAACCTCCCCTGGTGGAGCTTGAGGCCATTTCCTCTCGTCCTGTCACTAGCTGCCTGGGAGAGGAGACCAAACCCCACCTGGCTCCAATCTCTTTTCAGTCAGTTGTAGCGAGTGATAAGGTCACCCCTGAGCCTCCTTTTCTCCAGGCTAAACACTCACAGCTCCCTCAGCTGCTCCTCACAGGACTTGTACTCTCCAGAGCCTTCGGCACCTTCATCGTCCTTCTCTGGACCTACTCTAGCACCTCAGTGTCTTTCTTGTAGTGAAGGGTCTAGGACTGGAAACAGCACTTGAGGTGTGGCCTCACCAGTGCCCAGTACAGACGGAACAATCCCTTCCCTAGTCCTGCTGCCACACTATTCTTGATCCAGGCCAGGATGCCCTTGGCCTTCTTGCCTGCCTGGGTGCAGCTGGCTCATGTTCACCCACTCTTGACCAGCACCTCCAGGCCTTTTTCTGCTCAGCAGCGTCCCAGACACTCTGTCCCAGCCTGGAGCATTTCCTGCGATTGCTGTGACCCAAAGGCAGGACCCAGCACCCGGCCTTGTTGAGCTCATACAGTTGGCCTTGGCTGATGGATCCAGCCTGTCCAGATCCCTCTGCAGACACTTCCTGCCGTGCAGCAAAGCAACACTCCCACTCAGCTTGGTGTCTGTGAACTTGCTGAGGGTGCGCTCGATCACCTCTGCCACATCACAGATAAAGATATTAAACATGACTGGGCCCCACAGTGAGCTCTGGGGAACTGCACTGCTAACTGACCACCAGCTGGATGTAACTCCAGTCACCACTACTCTCTGGGCCTGGCCATCCAGTCCTTAACCCAGTGAAAAGTGCACCAGTCCAAGCCCCAGGCTCCAGTTTCTCTAGGAAAACACTGCGGGGAAAATCAGAAAGCATGGCTTTCCAATTCCAGTACTGTTTTGTTTTTAAATGAATGGAAAAGAACCACTCTTTGTCCTGAGAGCTCTTTGGTCTATTACTCCAAGAATCCTACTGCAAGCCAGTCGCACCTAGCTGATGCGAGACTGTGTGGATCACTCCCAGGGCTGTGTAGCCCCAGGCAGGGAGACACTGCTGTCTTTACAATGGACACTGAGCTGCTGTTTATTTAAATACACAGTTCTGTGTTCCTTCCTGCTCTTCGTGAGCTGTTTGCACTGACTGCTTGAGGTTTACTGGGAAATCCCCTTGAGCCAGGAGCTGTGATGGGTGGTGGTGGGACTGCCGAGAGTGACCCTGTGGGGCCCGTCAATCACTGTTTGCTCACAGTCAGTGGCTGGCACACACCTCATTCGTAGGCCGATCGCTTCACCCTAAGGTATAGAGTAGGAGGAGGCATCAAGGGAGGCAGGAAGAGAGTTGATGCATCAGAAATTAAGATGTCTTTATGTACAGTGTGCAACAAAACCACTTCTTGTGCCTTCTGCACCCTAGCAACCCATCTGTGCAGCGGCTCCTGTTCTCCAGCTTTAAAAAGCCCAACCCTTCAATGTGAGTGAGCCATCTTCTGCCTAGACAAGCACTGCAGGATGAGAAGTTACAAGCTACAAAACGAAGTCTTTCATCTCTGCAGATGTAGCGAGATCTACTCTCTTAACCTCAAATGGACCTTTCTTGCTCCCTTCCCTCTTATCTTTGCAGTGGCAGCTTAGCAAGATTAGAGGTGCCATACTACCAGGCCCATGCCAGGGAACAAAAGCTAGAGCTTTATTGGCTCGTGAAAAGCCTAAGGGACGTTTTGTCAGTGAGGTCATGGCTCTGTGTCACAAGCACGTTGCTTGCTGCTCCTGTCACAGTTTAGTTGTTGAGTTCTCTAAGGCAGCTCACAAAAGGCAGCTTGGAAGCAGCAAGCATCTGTCAGTGCCTGTCTCAAGGGTATGCCTATTATTTAAAAGGCAACATCTTACAAGCCTGTGAATGGGGTGGCAAGAATCAGGATTTCAGGCTAAAGAAACACAAAAGCAAGGACAAGCAGCTGCAGCAGAGAGACAGCACCTTTTCAAAGGCACTGCGTGATGCCAGCGTGCTGCATACAATGACTGGAGCAGAAGTAAAAGGTCTTCATGCGGCCCCATCCTGAGGGACAATTCTAAAAGGTGCCAGGTATCCAATGGATCAGTCGGCTCTGAGGCCCTGATGGGCAACTAGTTCAAACCTCACAAACTGAGAGAAGAGGAAACGCTGACAGCAGTTGATTCTTGCCTGAAGTTTCTTGACCTCTGTATTGGAGGTGGCTCAGACAAATTATATTGCAAGTGACAAACATCCAGTGTAGCAAAAAATGTGGAATTGCTACAGTGGGCAAGTGTGAATTGCTGCAGAGACTGGTTGCACGGGACTGCATACCCTGTATAACAGATATACAGAGGCTTCTGGAAAACAGACACTGCTTGCTGAGCCCTGTTTTGTCAGGATATCTTGCTATTTAAAATTTATGTTGCAGGAGTGCTGAAAATCTGGGCAGACCTGAGTTTCACTGTGCCACAGAGAAAGATTTTAAAAAAGGATAGAGAAGGAGCTGTGAGTAAAATGTATGACACTTGGCTGTGCCCAGCAGCTGAAGCTCAGAGGGACAACATTCAACGCCTTATCACTTCTGCTTTTTCAAAAAAAGAGGAAACAACTGTTTCATGTTGTTTCATTTTATCCTTCTGAACTTCTCAGCTGGATGCAGGTGCCTGAGATTTTAGTATCTCTTATGAAACCAGCCTTTCTGGTACTCCAGATGCAGGCTGGATGCTAAAGACTGCAATTAGTGGCTCAGCAGATGAGCTTCCAGTAAGCTGCTATCCCAAGGCACATTCATGCTTTGGTGTTTCAGCTAGAAATAGGTTTTGAGGAAAAAATATGGGCTTCTACACATGTTTTGAATCAAGCCTCCAGTGTATCCATAACTGGCTCATCTAACACAGGATCACTTGGATCATCCAGGAATCTGACCAACACTTACTGCAGCAATCCTAAGTGGTCATCCACAAGGGACTTGTGGTTCTAAGGATGTAATGCAAAAAATCAAAGGAGATACTCCATTTGATAACATTATAAATGGAGCCACAAAGGTACATTGGACTTCCTCAGATCACATATGTTCAGCTCCAGGACGTGTCTCTGATCACTGGAGAGACAAGTCAGCTGTAAAGACATGCATCACACTGAAAGGAGCAGCAATGCTCAGTATTGTCATGGTATAAATCATGCACAGAGAGTTTTATACTCCATAAGTACAGAGTGTTTATCTTATTTGTTCATCATAAGAAATTGCAGTTTGTGACAAATTGCATTTCCCCATTTTGTGAAATAATGCTGCAGTCCCAGTCAGTCCAGCTAAACCTCACCCACCGAAATCTAACATGTTTAACTCAGTTTAATTTCCCCAATGGAGTTGTCCCACCTGGAAAGGATTGCCAGACACAGGCCCTGGGTTGTTACACTGAGCACTAGACAACCATCAAAATATGCCAAACATCCCATCAGCCAGGAAATCCTGCCTGGGCATTGCATGTCCTCTCCCCATGTCACGGAGACAGCTGCACACCATGGCCATGCTGCCCTGTGCATTCACCTCTGCTCCATGGGCCATGTCCTGCCCTTGTGCTGACACCAGACACCAGCTGTATCTCTCCCTTTCCTGTGAGCACCAGCATCTTGTGGTGCCTGTGAAAGGAGGGCCAGGCTGAGAAATGGGATGGAGACATGCTGCCTGGGAATGGGAAAGGCTGGGGTCATGAGAGCTGGAAAGGGAAAGAATAGCCAGTGATGTACACAAGGGGCAGGAAACTCTGTGAGGAGAGGCCCTGAGATGAGCCATGGGAAGGAGGGGGACACAATCCCACAGCATCTGGACAAAACAATCCTTGGGAACACTGTCCAGCAGCCAAGGATCTCCAGGGACATTCATCTGTCCCTGGAGGAAGCATCTGCATGTGCTGAGTGGCCTTGCTGACCTGCAAGGGGGGTCACGGTGAGCTGAAAGCAGCACTCCAGTGCTTTAGGACAGCGCAGTAGGATCTCTAAGTGAACTGTGTCACATATGAGCTTCAGAATGATTCTTCAGCTCAGCAACACCCAACCATCTTTACTGTCATCTTGTGCTTGAGATGCATCATAGAGAATCACTTATATTCAGAGTGGGAGCAGCTAAAAATAGTGCTAATATAACAAGGATGAGAGATGAATTTCAAAATGGAGCAAGAAAACCCAGAAGCCTCTCATGGTCATTATATACTCCCACAGCTTTCAGACATGCTTTGAACAGCAAATGCTGTTGCTGTTTATTAGGCAAAGAGGCAAATTGCTTGTGACAATGGCAGATGCCTGGAAGTGATTTCGTTTTGCCCTCTCTTCCTTCAACATACCTTGTTGCTCTCCATCTTTTAACCCTGTTTCCTTCAACCAAAATATACGGGGCTGAGCTGCCAGCAGGCGTGTGGAGCGTCTGGTAAGCCATCACATCAAACCTTTCACTGGCACAGAACAGAATGGGCATCTGTAATTTTCTAAGTCGGCATCAACAAGGCAACTCTCCCTGTCTTTTTTCGGGCTCGCCCTCAGGGTGCTGCAGTTTCTGCCACGTGCAGAGGGTCTGTACCTTCTGATGTGGGCTTGTGCATCTGCAGCGCGATCTCTGAATAAGCACTGCGGATCTGTAAAGTCTTTAAGAACTTGTTGATGAGAGACAAGCAAAAGGCTCAAGAGTGGAAACAGCCAAGAGCTCAGGCTGCCGTGATACCCCGATCCCTGGTGCACACTCCTTCAGATGGTGCAAAAAATACTCCTGGCTGCAGGAGGAGCACACATGACAAAAATCTACTTGCACCTCACCGGATTAGCTGCCTAGAGACTCTCAAAAGCTGCAGGATCCCTGAGTTTAAGCCTTATCTTAAGAAAAAAGGTAATTTCCCTCCCTTGGTAGGAGCCCCTTGAATACGGTGACCCCTGGTGCTGTCTCTCAGCTGTCTCACACACATGCTGGCTCCTGGCTCCCCCCACCCTCTGCACAGCCCTGCACTGCCCCTGAGCAATCCCTGCCCCCTGCGAGTATCACGTAGAGGAAGTGGCTCATCTAAACTCTGAATCGCTCCGGGAGCTTTAGGGGGTGCTTACCCCTCCTGTTCTTGTAGACAAGGGCTCCAGGGAAGCTACTTGAAACCCGAGCTCTATTTAGAGAGACAGGCAGCTGATGCAAAACAGGCACAAAGGCAGTTCGGAAAAGATAAATTGGGTAGAGAGAGGCCTGGCTCACCCCTCCCACAGCCGCTATAAACTGCTTGATGTGTCCCTTCTCTGCACTTGATCACGTTCCTGCTGCCTGTGTTTCTTATTATGCAACTGATTGAGCTCACAAGATATGAGAACAGAGCGTCTCCTCGCCCTGCTCCCTGATGTGTGCTAAGTGTGTTAGACTGGAAGGATGGAGCAGAAATCAAAACAAGCCCCGAAGCTGCCTGGTTTCCCTGCTAATCGCTTGTGCTCAGATCCTTGTGCTACAGTAGTCTGAATGCACCACCCTGAGCATGTTCCACTGGTCTGCAGAGCTGTTCTGCTGCAGCTGCCCAGTGAGCACTGGGATACTTTATGTACCGAGAAAAACTGTGCTCAAACAGGACTTTTCTCTTTGAGGGTTAATGAGCACGTCTCGGAGCAGACTCTGCTCCGTGAGATGTGCAGGAAGGCAGCAGGAGGCACAGAGGCCAGCTGTCTTGCCAGCTCTATCCCCATCACACAACGCTGAAGTCACAGGGCCGTGGCCAAGGGCACGACCTGCTGAAGAAGTGCCCTAACCCCTGAGGCATGGCTCAAGGCACTTCTCATGGAGGCTCAGACTGCTCCCATTCAAGAATCCACTGCCCTAGAGCCAGCATATCCCACTGCAGCATCTTCAGCCTGGTGCCAGCTCCCCAGGGATGGTCCTCAAAAAGCATTTGGCACCATGCTCACACTAGGAGGGAACAGGAGCTGTCAACAGACGACACCCACATTGTGTACGCTCATGTCCAAGGTACATCACTGTGATCTTGCTGAGCTTCTCACAATTGCTTTGCTGCTTGAAATCTGGTGCTGACAAGAGTGGGTTTGCTGCTGTATTTTTCCATTTTCCTACATCCAGCTGTGGATTGCCTTTACTTATAGCTCCTGGATAACAGAGGCTGACCCCACTGTGCTTTTTAAATTCTCCTGTATATGCACACTTGGTCCAAACCCCATCAGCGTTGTACAGGAGGCAGAATGGACTCTGTCAGCAGCAGAGACCAAAGTAGGCTCAAATTTTGAAGAAATTATCTCTAAAATCCTGCTTGTCTGTTCTGTCTGAGTCACACAAGGTAATATGCAGTACATACGGGACAGGGAATGGGGGCAGCTCTAAAAGCAGGATTTTTCTTCCTCCACTGCAATTTCCCTCTCATATATTGCCTAGAGTTGTTCAGAAGAGGGCAGGATGTTCTGCCCTCAGCCGTAGACCAACAGTCTTGCAGCAAATAATTCAGTCAAATGCCTGCTTAGTATTGTTTAAAAAAAGAGGAATGCAATATGATATTGGCTTTCACATTTATAGATATTATTTTTTGCATTTGCATTGTAAGTATTCAGATATAATATCATGTACACCTTTATTTAGCTGTTTGTCAGTATAACAAAATCTATAAGTTTAAGTATGTAATGCACAGCTTATAGAAATAGTAGTAGAGTGAATATACTATATTATAGACCTTAGCTGAACACTAGGTGTTCAAATACCTCTATGTAACCAAACAAATGCTGTAAAGTGATCATGTTCCCCTTTCTGTTGACTGAATCCTCCAAGTAATAAGATAACCGTGACACAAACTAAAGCACCAGAGGACAATTAAAGAATACCATGTTAAATTTAAGGAAGACATACAAAAATATTACCAGAGGATATGAAACAGCAGGATGGAGACACAAGAAGAAATAAAATATATTGACCTGACACACAGGATGTTATGCAGATAAGCCAGAGTGTGAAGAACCCAAACAAAGAGTTCCCAAAACATCAGAAAGTTTACAAGAATGCTTGAATAATGTATGAAACACATGAATATGCATGTACCTCAGGTGATGGCATGTTCTTTGGCTGTCCACCAGGAGCACCCCAGCACTGGACTTTTGTCTCTTATTTTATCCCTTAATAAACTTTACAAAAAATCTTTATCTCGAACCCTGTTTTTCACAGTATCACAAAAAACCAGTAACAGACCTGGAGCACAAAATCAGATATTATTATATAAGGACAGGGAAATTATTCCAAGCCAAAACTCCATCAGATTTTTATCCAGCTGTTCTGTGTTCTGCAGCTGCTAATGCGTTTTCAGTTAACCTGTTTCTGTACTGGTGTAGAAACATGACTATCTCAACCAGCCTCCACTGATGAACTAACTGGCCTAACTATCCAGGGTTTGCAATTCAGTGAAGCAAATACTTTGTGTAGCAGCAAGTACATCTGATCAAACCCCCAGGGCTTGTCTGGAGACACTCGCACCCTTTCCAATCAGTCCAGAACCCCCAAATATGCAGCCATGGAAGAGCAGTTGTGAACCTAGCAGGTACAGAGCTTAGCAGCAGTTTAACTACAGACTGAAATGAGGAAAAGCAGGGAGATTTAGAACATGAGCAATCCTGCAGAGGGAGCGAGGCGGGGGGAGAGCAGAGTGTGCCATGAACACAGACAGGCTGCTGGAGGTCAGTACAGGATGAACGGATGAGACACAGAAGCTTTCAATCAACTACATGGCTAAGCAGACAATTTTTTTTTCCCAGGAGGTAAAAGGCTACCAGGCTGGGACCATGCTGCCAAGAGCACAGGACAGTGTGCAGAAATGGAGCCTTAAACTGTGGACAGTGCCCTTCCTCTACCAACAGCACAGGCTAAACTCTTCAGATTTGAGGCTTATCTGCTTCTCCTCGTCTGGACACGTTTGCTTTCCTGGTGGCCCATCAGGAAATGCAGTGGTGTGTGAGTTGCCATTCTCTTGATGGGACGTGGGGTCTTGTGATGCCTTGTCTGTGCTGTGATCTGACCAGACTGCAGGTCTTTTGGTCATGCTATAAACACATTCTTCAGTTTTGCAACCAGGAATGGCATCCTAGAAACCCAGTTCTGGGAGCAGTGCTCTACCTTACCAGTACAGGTCATTCATTTAATCCTCACCCTGCTGCTTTTTCCCCATTCTTTACACACACTACAATTCAGGCTTCACTTCAACCTTAGTATTTCTTTTACAAATCTCTTACACACCTACATGTGGGATAATCACAGGGCTCTGCCTCCTTCAGACATTTGGTAAGAGGCTGCAAGATGGATATTGCTCTTCAAGGAGGCTGCAGACTGACTGGAAAGAGCCCAGAGTGCAGACCTAAAAGGTAAGATGGAAGAATGAGAGTTTGTTCAATCTAGAAGTGGGCAGACCAAAGGGACGCGGGGTAACGATACATGAAGTACCTAAACATCACAGCCATAAAAGGCTGCAGTTATGGAGAGGAAGATGATAAACTGTTAGTGTGTCCATGCTGGGTAAGGACAAGAAATGTTTGCCCTCAATTACACCAAATAAGGATTAGATTAGGCAGCAGACAAGATTTTTCCAGCCGTAAGATCATGAAGTACTAGACTGGATCATCTGGAGAAGGGCTTTTAACACCACTCGAAGAGCTCCCACTAAAAATATAATTTATCTGCCTCTGCCTTGGAGCTTGATGAAGTTCTAGAGCTTGGTGAAGCTCTTTCTGCATTCTTTCAGACAGGGTTTATGGGGAGATGGTAAAACAGGACTTTAAAGTTCAGCTTTGGTCTCCAGGTTGGTGGAGATTTGTGGCTGAATGTTGGGGGCATGGCATGTCCTGATCCCAATGATCCCACCTGGATGCCTCAGGGACAAAAACCCAGCTCTTGCTGAATATCAGGGACCCACTGTCTCTGTACAATCCTGACCTTCCCATTCTTCCCAAGCTTTGTTACCCTTTGACCACTGCCATAAACCAAGCTAAGCTGCGTCATCAAAATGGTTAATTTTTAATTTTTTTTAAGCTAAATGGATTTCCACCTACTCTGTGACCCTGGGGGAAAAGGAAGTTGAATTTCTGGCTGGAGACAGCAGTTCAGAGTGACCAGTCGCAAGGGAAAAGATGATATCAGTGTTTCTGAGTTTCCAGTTAATTGTGTTTACTGAAGAATACATAGCATTAGAGTGCCTTGAGCTTTGGCCAAGTCTGTAGAAGTAAATAAAGACAATTCCAGCCTAATGTTAGAAAACTGACCCTTGGATTATTTCTGAGCTCACTTCTTCCAAGAGCCAGAATAAACCCTGATGTGTATATGATATGTGAAATAAGGAGCACCAGACCCATACCTTATTATTTCAGCAAAGAAATGTGTTTGCTCTAAGGAGAAGGCACCTCTCCTCCAGGTAACAGGCCAAAGACATTTTGCAGTCCTTTCCTCCCAGGGCTTGCCTGGTGACCCCTCTGCAGCTCAGCAGACTTCCAGTGACCTTCTCAGGAGGATGTACTGTGTAAGGAGGCAGCCGCAGGGGAGATGCTGCCCAAAGGGAGACAAGGCAGGAGCCCAGGATGACCCCAGCATCTGCTGTGTCCTCACTGAGGCACCATCCCACAGCACCTGAGTAAAGCAGCTTACACAGGGACCAGCCAGTGGCCATGCACAGCCTGGGATGGGTCAGAGCAGGGGCCATTTAGAGAGGCCTGGCAGGAGATGGCGTCAGAGACAGACCAGCCTACAACAGAGCTTGAGAGCTGAGTTTAAACGGAGCTCCTGGTCCATGAGCAGAGGGTGCGGGTGGGAGCCCAGCTGGGCTGGTTGGGGCAGCTAAGGCCTGACAGTGCCCTCAGGGGCTCAGATACACTGTCCTGCACCCTGAGCCTGCTCCCAGACGGGCAGAGCCATCTCTGCCCTCCCCTGGGGAGCTGTGCTCTGCCCAGAGGCCATAGCAAGCAGGGGGTGCTGGCCGGTTCCTCTCTGATCCTTTCCAGCCCCTCCTCCCCCTAGCACACCACGCCATGCCAGCCAGGGTCCTGATGACTCCTCCTGTGCTTCATGAGCACACCTTGCAAATTGCTCACAGCAACCCCAATGTGGCCATTCCTGCCCAGTACAGCCCCATTAGCCAACAACTCTCTCCTTGATCTTTAAATGATTCAAACCACAAAGCCATTTGTCATGTTACATCTTCTTTCCCAGTGAGTAAAAGTCAATTAGTGTTTTCAACTTTGCTCTGAAACAGCCTGGCTCCCTCCTGCTTCTTTATGCTACCAGGAAACCATCTACAATTATGACTTCCTTGGATGTCTAGTGCTATGTTGCAGTGAATTACAATCTCTCTAAACTTCCCTCCCTGTGTACCAAACACCTTACACAGAAGCCATGTTTTGCTGCCAGAAATTCCATGATGAATTGGGTTTTGAACCTGTCATATGGCTGCTTTTTAAATTTTAATTTTTATGGTCAAGAAAAGAAATACAATTTTGGCTTCCAGACCTTATTTCCTAATTCAAACATGTAATTCTTAATCCTGCCTTAGTAGAGAAATAAATTATTGAAAAACAAATGCTCCAGAAGATCTGCAGAGTCAAAGCACGTGGGAATCCTGTGGCTGTAAGTGAACTCTGGTGACCTGCTGTCACCCAGGGCCCTGGCCAGCACCTGGTCACACAGCCCAGGCTCCTTGTGAGTGGCTGGCTGCAGCCCACAGGAGCTTCAAACAAGGGGCTTTGTAGAAGCAAATCAGCTCCAAACACAAGCTCAGAGTCTCTTGTATTTGTCAGTGCTAAGATGTAATAAGGCATTAAAACTTGACTGGCCCTTGATAATTGTATTAGAGCTGCAAGGGTTTTAAAGTTAAAAGACAGTAATGTTCCTGAAATGAAAAATTCAAAACTAGTGTTTTCTATCATATTGATATTTTGATTTGAAGGAATAGCCATTAATCAGAGCTAATTGAAATTAAATAAGATTTTAAAAATGAAATTATTTAATCGCCTTGCCATTTTTAATTAAAGAAAGCAATTCAATTATTAAATAAAATCAGATATGCTTAGGTTCATTGCTGGCCAGCAATGAGTTTATACATCTGCCTAAATTTCACAGAATCAAGCAATGGTTTGGGTTGGAAGGTTTGTCATACCACCCTCTTGTGAGCAGCAGATTCACAGCAGGTGAGTGACATCCCTGAGCTCCTTGACTGAAGTCGCCTACCCCACCAACATGCCAGCATCCTGCCTTCCACATTGTGGAAGAGCTGTGAATGTCCTTCTGTTTGCAAATATCCCCTCTCGGGCAGGTTGTAGTGTATCACCTGCCTCAGAAAGCCCACACAATAATTCCTGCTCTGTGGCTAATCAACAGGCAGAGATGTGGGCTGGCCTTTGAGTCCATGGCATCCCTTCTGGCACCTCCTGGGGCAAGTTCCATGCAGTGCCAGGCTCCTGGTGCTCTGCTGAGTATGCTCCCTGGCATCCACATCTCCTGGCTCCATGAGGCTTGCCCTGGGAAGCAGCACAAAGCAGAGCCTGAGTCACTTCTGGGGAGAGCAGCCGCTGTTCAGATGGGGCCAGGCACATGTGCAGAAAAGTGTTTGGGAGGGTTCTGCTCATCTCGGATTCAGCCTTGAAAGCAGCTGGCAAAAGTCACCAGGCCTGGCTTCAGGCCCAGCTCACACAATTAGAAAAGTATTAGCTGAACTTAATAGGAAAATCAACATTAAGCAGATCGGAGCTGGTGCAGTTGTTAAAGACTATGTTGTGTTTTTCCCTGGCAGAAGCCCAGCCTAATGGAGGGCTTCCAGCACCCAGAGCAGCCTCCAAATGAAGGCTTAATTGACCTCTGAAGTCACTCATATGATTACAAACACTTTTAATGAAGGATGAAAAATATAAGAGCCTAGGACTGGAACATGGAGGGAAGAAATCACCTCACTCATTTCAGAAAACAAAGCAAAGCTGCTTTACTTTCCTCCTCACACTGAAACCTTTCCAGCTCCTGCCTGGCCAGCAGACTCCTGTCAGGTGCTAAGGGCAGCGCTAAGACCGAGGGGAAATCTAACACAAGACAAAACTCCTGCTTTCTCCAGGCTGTAGGGGACACCCCTCCAGGCCCCCCACCCCCGGGTGGATCCCCTCTGGGTGGACACCGGGATGGACTTCGACTGCCCACTGCTGGCGTGCACAGCACAGACCTGCCTGCAGCAATACCGCTGATCTGGCAGAGGATTTATTGCTTGATTCTGCTGTAACTTCAGCTAAATGGTCCCCTGATATCTCTTTAACAGCTGCTCCTTGGAACACAAGCCTCTGCCCATTACTCAGGCACAGCAGCAGCATCTGTAGCACCTGGTTTAGCCAGAGCCATGCACTTTCCCTGCCAAATCAGGGAGCTGCAGCCCCTGGAACATGTGTCCCAGAGCAAACTGGTGGAGAGCCCAAGGTACAGCTCCTCAGTTCCTGTGCTGGGTCGAGGCAAAGATAAGGCGGGGTTTGTGTTGGTCTATGATTTTCTGGTTGCTGGGGCAATTTGTTGGCTTGTTTGTTTTCAGGAAGACACTCAAGTCCTACTGACAGAGTACCTGAGGTCTGGAAGGGAGTCAGAACCCATCTGGTCCAACACTCACAAAGAGCAAGGAGAGATAGGACATCCTATATCCTTTCTATAGATCAGGTGCCACCTGGTCCCACCAAAAGGAAACTTCAATCAGGAATGTTAGGAAGGATCCACAGGCAGTTCAAGTTCAATCAAGAAGGCTTCCTCCCTGTACATACGAGCAAAACAGCTGTACCAGCACCACACCCAGCCTTGTCCACTTAGCCATGCCATCATCCCGGCTAATTAGCCTACTCAGAGCTTTGCAGGGCCACAGGAATATTGCTTATTCTTTCAGTATCAGATCAGATCAGTTCAGATCACAGTTCAGATCACACTTGTATTTTAACTTATATTTTACTTTATATTTTATCTTATATTTTATCCCAGTGTTTATCACTAAGGCCAGGGTCAGGAGCTGTGTGCGTCCATCACCCACACCTCTGTTGCCAAAGCTCACAGCTGCTAATGCAGGGAGAGGAAAAATTCAGGAGAAAAATTACAATAGCGGCATATGGAAGGTGAAAGGATGGCACAGGGACTACCAGGGCTGCCAGAAGGGCAGCAAGGAGGCAGCAGTCAGCTCTGTACCTGCTGTAGGGTAGATAAACACCACTGAGCATCACTTTGGTGCAAGCTGGTTTTCACCACACACCTTGTGGGATTGAAGACTCATGGCCCAACACACATCTTGGCCTTCCCTCTTGGACCCTGCGTCCCTTTCTTTGGGAGCTCTGGTGCTCATTTCCCATCTGCCAGACCCTGCACAGTGTCCATACAGAGCCACTGAGTCACTCAGACCAGGAATGAAAGAGAGGAAATTTCCATACTCTACAAGAAACTGATTTTGGCTGGACTTACTCAGCCTCCTGTCACTGCTGTGGCATTCATGTGCAGTTACACGCTGAGAGATAGACACTGGTCACTGGACCACAATTATTTTCTTATGACTAACATCGTTTGCTAGGAAATTGTGTCCGAGAATTCTAGCCCTGCCCAGGCCAGACTGTGTCAAGAAATGCTGCAGGATAATCTCACACGTAGTATTTTTATCTTAGGGGGCACCAGCCAATCTACTGAAGCAGAGTGTATTCAAGCAAAGGGAGAGCATCCTCTCCCACCCAGGAAGAGGGTGAATAACAGCTACAGTTTCCCTGGCACAACCTGGACACAGTCAGCCCCAAAGCAATGACTTTTTCCTTGGCTTTGCTGGGTTTTACTTTAACAGCTAAAATGCTAACATTTGATCAAATCACACCTGTCATGAGCTTAACTGCCCTCAAGTGATGATAAGCAGAAAGTGCAGATAAATAAGGCACCTGAAGAGGAGCACGTTTTGCAGCAGCTGGAGTGAGACTTCAGAGAGGCTCACTTGTGCACAGGAGGCTTTCCCTCACATGTCCTAGGCACAAGCCCGGGATTTTGCTTTGAAGTATCTGCTCTGGCTCTGCCCTTAGGGCTTGCTGGGGTTCTTTGTTTTCAGCTCTGCTCAGATAACCATCACACCAGCTAAATGAGTGCAGCATGGCAAGCACTGGGGCAAAGCAGTGCCAAATGATCCTTCAGCAGCCAGAAAAGGACCCCAGGTCCCAGCCCACCTGGTTTTTTTACAGTTGAGATGACGTGGGTTCCCGCATGCACTCAGCTGTCAGATAATGACTACAGGTGCAAACACCAAGAGAACAGTTGTGTCTTTGGCCACGTCTGCACAGCCCTGCCACAAAAGTAACAAAAACAGGAATAAACAGTGCCTGTGCCATCAACACCAAAGAAGATTTGTCATTGATGGGTCTGGCAGCTGTCAAGGATCTTCACATCATGGCACATGTCTGGGATGAGTTGGTGTGAATCAGGCAGCAAAACCGCATATACAAGGGAAGTCTGAAAGGAGGTTGGGGCCAGGTGGGGTCCAGCCTCTTCTCCCAAGCTACTTGTGACAGGACCAAAGTTTTAAGCCGTGCCAGGGGAGGTTTCAGTTGTATATTAGGAAGAATTTCTTCACAGGAAAGATGATTAGACACTGGAAGGGGCTGCCCTGGCAGTGGTGGAGTCACCGCCCCTGGAGGTGTTTAAGGACTAGACACGGCCCACAGTGCCATGGTCTGGGTGACAAGGTGGTGCTGGGTCAGAGCTTGGACTCGCTGATCTCAGAGTCTTTTCCAACCAAATTGATTCTGTGTGACGCAGCAGGGATCTGCTGGAGGTGTGAGATGGACACACGGGGGTACCAAAGCTGCTCCTTCTGCTGGCTGCAGGTCTGACCCTGCTCACAGAGAGCTCTGAACCTCGGGGGAAACCCCAGGCAAGCTGTGGCTAAACTACATCTAGAGAAGAAAGAGAGCGTGCCAATGAAAGGGAGGAGGGTAGGAGGGCCGGGAGGAGCTGTGCCCAGGGCGACACCGGGGGCTGTAGTCCCGCACCCTCCATGGCTGTGCCTCAGCCTGTGCTCTCTGCTGCAAATCAGGCCCTGTGTTCCCTGGAAAACCTCAAACAACTGACTTCTTTCACCAGGGAAGCACCTGGGAAGAATATTTCCAAAAGGTCAGACTATTGCACTGATTATTTCTTAGTCCTTAAGAAAGGCTGCTCTGTTCATTGCTGCTGAACCAAGACCCCCTCACCAGCATGAGCTGGGGAGGATGGAAGATACCAGCAGCAGAGGGACACAGCACACTGCTCTTTTGGGTTTCACTGGAGAACGTGTGGGATGTCGATTCCCAGGCAGAGGTGTTCACGTCCTTGCGAGGGAGAAAGGACGTGTCAGAACTTTTCCAACAGAGGGAGCACCGGGACAGCCGTGGCTACAGTTAGCCACCAGCTGAGGTGCCTTATTTTGGTGCTGGAAGGGCTGGATGCCCATATATCCATCCTCTGGGCAACATGTATCTACACTGTCAGGATGAGACTGGAATTTGATAATCAGAAAGCAAACGTTTTAAACTTGGAGATCATTCTGGGTTGAAAAAAAACCCCCAAACTTACTTAGACTCAGTGAAAAATCTCTAAATTAGGATTTGAAAGGTGCTTGTGGATCAAGTAAAGCAAAGGATCTCCTGATCTGCAGACCTTCCCTAGGAATTGCAAAAAATGGCTTGTGGAATGGAAATTGTTTTATACATGCCACAAGGACACATTTCAGATCAACGGTCTGTCCTCAGGCAATCTAGAGTGATCAGCAACAGATGAGGTGCAACATTTGTATTAGATTTGGTGGCCACAGCAATATCAAATTTATTAAAGATTCATATTTATCAAATTGACAGCAGAAGCTGATAAATGATCGCCTGTTTTCACTCAACAGAGAGACTAGAATAGCTCCCTTCCTAGTATGCATACTGTAACTGCAAATATCATGCTTCCTCTGTTTTGAGGAAGCATTTTTGGCAAGTTTTGCAAAACTTATTTTTGTGATTCCAGTTATTCTGGCTGTGGCAGAAAAACACAGAGGAGAAAGACAGGAGCAGCAGATTGGGCCTGATGAAAATCTGGTGTGAAAACCAGAGGTCACCAAGGACAACTTGTGCAAAAGCTAAGAAGTGTATCATCAAACCCACAATAATCATGAAGCATGCCATGACTCAGGCTAAAAGCCTGAAAAGTTTGAGGAATGGATAGTGCCCAAAATGGCAAGGTCTTTTGTCATGGTAATAACAGCACAGGGTGACAGTGAGGAATTCATAAAATCCATCCTGCTGCCTAGCAGAATGAAGGATGGGTTCAATTGTTTCTGCTGTTGCTGCTCACATCTGCTGGGTCCCAAAACGTCTCAGATCTTTGCCAGTTCACACAGTCTCCAACACAACTCTGCGAACGAATCAGATCAGATTTCTTGCACGACTGGAATTAAACATTCACACAAGGACTTTACTAGAGCAAAGCCTTGTCTCTGCTATGCCTGAAGCTTCCCTGAAGGTTCTCTAGGATTCACAGCCCTCAGCCTCTCACTGTGTTAGGTAACCAGCAAGTTTTCTTGAGGGTTCCTGCAAATCTGAAAAAATTGGATAGCAGTTTTGGGAAAGCTGGTACCCTGATGCCTGGTGGCAGAAGGCTTTTGTTGGAAATTCTGATATTAGCAAAGAAAAAGAGAGACTATGACTGACTGGTAAAGGATGACAAAGAGTGTCCCTGCCTCAAAGCCAAACTCCTCATTAGATTTCTAAGTTTGGAAGGAGGAAAAGAAAACTACAACTGCAAAACTTCCATAATCTAGGAAATAAAGCTGTCCTAGCTTACATTTTTGAATACAGCTTTTTTCAATCCTCAAAAATCAGTTGAACCTTCCTGGAAAATTTCTCAGTCATTCTGAAGATTGTACTGAAATGTGATGTAACATTATTATTTTTACCTAATTTTCACGATGAACGCCTTTGGGTAATTACTGAACAGAAAGATCAGACTGACATGTAGCTTTTATATCTTCAGATGCTGTCTTCTTTTGACAGACTTTGAAGATAATATATTTACATATTCATATGGAAATTTAGCTATATATTTTCAAGTTTTTTGGGGACCAAATTTTACTGCTCTGATGGGAAATCCACCATATCACTTTGTAAACTGTTGGACTATTTGCCTCACTAAATTCAGGACACAAGAACAAAGTGTTATCAGGAAGAAGTAACAATAAAATATAATAACATATAAGCTGAAAAAAGATATTGCAGAATAGTTGTTTGACAATGCCTGCCCTGGTAGCTCAGCCTGGGCTGCAGCACCCCGAGATGTTCCTGATACTCTGACTGGGAAAGCAGAGTAAGGACATGCCCAGCATTAAGCATGTTGGCTCTGCTTAAACCACCCAGTAGTTCAGTGATAGCACACTCAGTCCTGATGCAACACAGATTTTATTCCCTTGTGTTCTGTAGGGAGTTTGATATTACAGTTAACAGTCAGTGGACTAGGAGTCACAGCCCTCTTGTGCATGACCAAGCAACAGTCCCACACCTTTCCCAGAACGACCAGAAAATTCTCAGCCAAATACTTTCCACTGTTTGCTCCATTGCCATGGGTTGATAAAAATCTGTCTTTTTTAAAAAAAAAACAACTTTAAAAACCCCCAAGAACAGGTTGTCATGTGAGGAGTCCTTCTGGGTTTCTGTAAGACAGAAATAAATCCAGTAGTGCAGAACTGCAGTAGGAAGGATATTTTGGGCAGGATTTAGAGAACATTCCCGCCTTCAGCATTTCCAGTGAATAGCACAAAGAAAAAAAACTCTTTTAAAAGAGGCCTGTGAGCGTGGAAGGTGAGCCTTTCCGGAAGCTGGTCATTAACACGCCATTGTCTAATGAGCACTGATGTCAGAGATGGCTGCGAACACCGCAGGGCTCAGCCGAGGAAACGACTGCCTGAAGATTAATGGTGACAGTGATGCATGTCACTTGTAAACAGCACTAACCAGAGATGCCGGCCGGGAACCGCTGGCCAGGCAGGAAATGAATACAGCTGAGAACTTTGCAGACTCACTTTCTTATTCTGACCTTTCAAAAGACCAAATAAATTAATTCCGTTTAGCACGGATGTAAACACTTTCCCCCGCAGAAGTTCTGATGAAGCTACAAAGACTCCCAAGCCTGTGCCACTCTTGAGTTTTTATCAGGGATGGTTTAAAAAATCCTTTAGCAATGCCTGGCTAGCAGACCCCAAATGCAAAGCGTTATGTTCCTGTTGCCAGTGCTTCATATCTGAAACAATGCAATTTTGTTTCCTTCCTTTTAAGCAGCAGCAATAAAGGAGAAAAACACGTTTTTCAACGCGAGCTGTGTGCAGGCATTGCAATGATTCTCCTTATCTAACTGAAGAATCCCACACGACAACCTCCTCCCCTGGGATGCATCTTTTAAGGGCACCACTAAAAAAATTCCCTGAATGAGCAGACAGCAAGATCCTCTACATTTCCAATAGAACTCTCTTCCTTCTGGATTTGCTTCATGGGGAAGAGATAAAAAACCAACCATGACTGGGATCATATTATTTATCAAATTTTACACTCAATTATTGTTTCCAAATAGGAATAAACAACAAAAATATTGAGGAGTGATAAATTGGTCAGAAGTGACTGAAGAGCAGAATTATTAATTAAAACAAAATTAGTTCAAACCAGACAATTTTAATTCCCAAGTCTTCAAATGTCTTTACATGGAAATGAAATATGGAAATTCATGTTTTCAGCCCATGCTCTTCAGTGAAGTTTCCTTCCATGCTTTTTCCTTCCTGAAAGAAAAAACAGTAAAAACACTATTGGTTTTGGTATTTTGTTTTTATTCTCATAAATATTGCTTCCCTTCAGCAGAAACTTAACCCAGCAAAAGCCATACTGGTAAGATTGGATTTGAATAAGACCAGTGCTGGAGCTTGGCTGTGGAGAAGCCCGGGCAGTGCCAGAACATGAGAATGGAAATGGAGGAGGCAAAGTTTGCATTTACCTGGGAAGTAAGGAAAACAGCTTTGGAGAGAGATGCTGTGGGATTACTGACAAGGGAGGATTTCCCATTGTGCTCCAGCTCTTTTTGCTGAGCTGAACTGCTCAGTCAGGGCTGCACTCCTATTCAGCTGGACTGAAAGCCTGAATCTCTCAGAGACTCCCTGTAAAAAGAAAACATGACATTCTCAGTGTACAATACCATGGCCTTGTTGCTAACACTGCCAGTCAAGATTTCTTTCACGGAGGGCAGCTACTGTGTCTATACAAGTCAAGCATGACCTGATCATCAGCTGTGACAGGACCTTACCAAACACAATCAGAAACCAGTGCAGACACTTTTCAGCCAAAGAACAGGAAGGCCCAAAGGATCAGGACATCGACTCATCATCCAGCACTTTATTCTCTATACAATTTTACTTTTGTGTCACATGAAGGTTGTTATGAAAATACATTTAATATTCATCTAACCATTGAAAAATGTATTTCTGCAAGTAATAGAACATTAACTCAATATTGTTCTCACCTTTCAGAGAGAATCTTGATTTGAGAGCTTAAAAATCAGTAGCCTCCTTCCCAACATTTTTCAGTGGTTAGAGAAATGGCTGGGAAACAGGACATTTAGTTCTCATCACAAATTTTTTTTGAGCTTTCTAGATCTCTAGTCATGTCATCAACATAATATTCTGTGTCTGCTTTATCTGGTTTTAAAATAACTTATTAATTTTCCTGTATCGTCATCTTGCAGCACCCAAAATGGCCCAGAAGCATTTACAGGGTCATTAATACTGTTACTATAACTATTGCAGCTTACAATTCAAAACAGGGATGCTCATTAGCACCAGCAGCAGTGCTGACAAAACAGAGACTGACTTGGAGGCAATTTGGCTACTTCATGGCCTAGATTTATTATAAGCTTTCTATTAATGGGGGGAAAAATGTGGGTGAGTGGGGGAAAGATTGTATGTGATTCTTCCCCCCCTCTCCACACTCCTTCAGATTTCCAAGTGAATTCTCAGGAGGTGTACAGCACACTGCTGCAGTCAGGACTGACACCATTGCTTGCAGTGTAGTACAGGAATAATTCAATCATCATGGCTGGTGGGTGCTGAAAGAGGGACACAGCTGCTCATCCCCATCTAGAAGCTGCCTGGCACAGTGGCCCCTCATAATTCACCTCTGAATTATATTCCATGGTCCAAATCTTTCTTAAATCAGCTTAGATGGAATGTGGAGGCTACAATTACAAATTTTTTCTGGGAGCTGAAATCAGCAGGTAACAAAATTATGGCAGATGAGCACAGTATTTTGTACACATAACAGGTAAAAAAAGCTCATGTGACCACTACTATTGCAGAAAAGTGAAATAAAGTCATGCAGTCTGTATTTATTTACTTATCTGTAAAAGGCAGAATAAATTATTAAACACAGCTGCAGTTAAAGCCATTTTAAAATATGCATGATATGATGCATAAGCCTTCTCTGAAATTGAAAATTAGATTTAAACTGTAACCCTGCTTCCTAAAGTCCCTTGGGTTACAAAAGGCAGTTTGCACTGTTTCCCATTCAGTCTGATTTTAAAATTTGTATCACACATGTAGCACATGAGAGTTTTTCAGTTAACTCTTAAAAAAAATCATGACAGATTACATCTTATTCTTCTTTTAATGCTTCACAAATTTGGATTCCTAGCAGAGTTGGTTTTTTTAAAATTTCTTTTGAATATTAGTGTCTCCCATTCCCATCCTCCTCAGCTCCACAAGAAAAAGGCCACAATGGAACTCTCACCAGAAGTACCCATGTAAGTAAAACACAACAAAATTATGGGAGGTAATGAGGTCACGTCTTCTCCTCAAAGCTCAGTGTCCTACCTGAGAAATCAAAATGAGACACTGCCATTAAAAACATGAGAACTATTAAATGCTTAATAAATTAACTACTGCAGTAATTTTAACCCTTTCCAGTGCCTCATTCAGCTAACACTGAAGATGTTTCTTTATTAGATGTATTGTTCCTATGACACCTCCAACAGAAAGTGAACTTAAACCCAAGAAACTTAACTGACATCAGACTTGTATGTGAAGAGATAACCTGTGCTGATGAACCTCAAAGATTAATACATTTTTACCGTATGCAGACTGAAATGAGAAGTTTTGGGTTATTTAGTAACAAAATAAAATTTAAAAAAACACAGATTTTTTTTTTTTTTTCTGAACTAAAGACTTTCTGTCTTGTGTGGGAGATTGCAAGTAAAAATAAATCCACAGTCAGAGAAGTGAAAGAGGGAGCATTTAGTGGACAAACTGGAAATTAGAAGTGAGTGGTTGTAATTTCTGAAGAATGATGCAAAAATTAAAATATCTGCTTGCAAAATGATTGATCAGCCAAAGCTTGGAGGAGACGCAGAGAAACTCCGAGTTTGAAGTCAGGGTGCCGTGGATGGAGCTGTGCGCAGCACATGGCACTGAGGCTGCAGAGAGCAGCTTAAGGGCGGATGGAGCGCCTCTGGGGGCTGAGGAGAAGGCTGTATGTTATTTCATGTGGCATGACTGTCATTGAGGTTAATTTTAGGAGCCTAGGGCATGTACAGGTGTTTGGGAGCACGGGTTGGTGTCACCCTACCCCGAGCAGGAGCTGAGCAGCCGCAGCTCTGGGCTGTGGTTTGCAGCGTGAGCCCTGCAGTGTCACTTCCCCAAGGGACGAGGGCACAACCAGAGCTGCCCTCAGAGCCCAGCGTGGGCACAGCTGCAGAGCCACCTCCTGCCACCACCTCCTCTGGACACAGGGCTGAGGCCGGCCAAGGCAGCATGTGAGAGCCCCAGCCAGCCCGCTCCGGGGGTGAGGGAGCAAAGGGAACCTTGCCAGGAGCTTCTCTAGAGGAAGATGGAGAACCCACTTCTTTTATTCCCCCAACTCAACATTTCTGCTTCAAAGGATAAACCCTATTACAAAGTCACAAAATCAACGATTAAGGAAGAGCCACACAAGGCAAGCAAGCCTGGGTAAGTGTTCAGGTCATGCCGACCCTCTGCGTGTTCTGTTTCCATGGAGGATTCTTCTAGCATAGTTTGTGGGGATGAATTTAGGGCACGGCTAATTTCATTTTTGACATATATATGAGATCTCATGAACTGCAATCCTAGAGATGGTGTAAAATATGTGTAAAATATTAACTCTTTTTAGAAGAGTTATCTCAAAGTACTCTCATTTTTTTTGAGGACAAGAAACAAACCAAATTAATGATCTAAAAATACTAAGAAAAAGAGGTTGCAAGAAGTTCTGAGAAATGCTTCTCTAAAGCCTGATTATCATCCGGGAAAGCTTTTTTCAAAAATTTCAAATGACAGGAAGCAATAGTTCCTTTTTTCTTTGTGAAACATTAAAAGTAGAAGACGCTGAGCCAACTGTTTACATTCTCTAATGGGAAGTTTGGCCCCTCATCTTTAAAATAAATTAAAAGGATGCTGAAAATTAAAGGATTTCCATTTTTCTTTGCCAGTGTAAAATATGTGCTAAGCTATGAAGAAAAAAACATTAACATGAATAATACGTGTAGGAGAAGTAACACCAACATTACTGTAAGCGAAAATAGGGAGCTGTATAATGGAGAAGCAGAGAATGCTTGAGAGGGAAAAACCAACTTTCTACAATGGTTCTTGAAAAGCTACTCCAATTCTGTCGTAGAGCTAAGCAGAAGAGAAATAGGCTGAGCCTGCTCCTGCAGAAACCTGAATTCCATGAAAGTGATCACCTTGGCAAACCTGGAAACTTGACAAAAGCAGCAAGGTAAACACTGTAAAAGACTGGGTTGGCTGGGGATTCTCTCCACAAGAAGCACCTGTGTGACTCAGGATGTTTCCTGTACCCATGTGTGTGCATTCAGACTGGGCAGAGCAACACTGAAAATTTATCAGTGTAACCCAAGAATGCAAACACTACAGAATTACCTGGTATGTATCAATGTAATCAGCAGTGTTTTCACACCACTTGGTCTCCATACACTTGCAGAGAGGTTTAAACCTTGTGCCAGCAGCCTTGGTACGAGTCCACTGATTGTACAGAGCAATAATCCACTCAGAAATGCAGCTGGCAGGAAAATCATACAGCTCCTGGCAAAGCAGGTTTTCCAAAGACTTCTGTGATGTACAAATGCCATAGCTGTGTTAAATAGTGAATGCAGAGTTCCTTAGTAACTGCAGTAATTGGGTGAATACTCTTGTCTCCAAAATTCATACACTCTGGTAGTATTGTTCCTAGTATTTACCATAAAGATGCATGCAGGGTACAATCTTGGGTTTACTGACTTCCACAAGAGTTTAATTCCTCACTTCAGTGGAGTACCAAGAGGTCACTGCTATATTAAGAATTGAATTTGTAGGTCCTGACTGAGAAGAAGGAATATGTAGAATTCTACAACACTGTGGCCTAAAATATGTATCGGCCCTTTCTTTCCACCACAAATCACTCCAGAACACTTCAGCGCTTACCACGGCCTTTTCCCTTGTTCCAGCAGTCCCCACTTTCCGGACCAAGCTGCCTGTTTTGACCACAGCTGCTTCTACAAGCCATTAATGTGCTAATTAATGAGCACGAGGTCACCTAAGGACCCAAACTCTGCTTCTAGAACGCATAGAAGAGTGGCTGGGGAGGGGGTATCTAAACACTCCCACCAGTGCATCTGAGTAACCAGGCTGTGTTTGTTGCTCATGCTTTGAGATACCCTGGCTGCAGACATGTAAAACCATTCTAAGATTGCATCTGTAAAGAGAAAGCAGAAGCAGACAGTGCTGGGTGGCTCATATACCCCAGGTATTTAATACAAAGTACAGCCATTCACTGCATTCTTACAATCTGCCAGACAGCACTTTCAGAGCAGTAACAATTCTCTGAAGAATTTCTCCCTTTTAACATAATTTCCTCATTCAGCCAGCTGTCTTTTACCATGTTACTCTCAGCTGGTGTTTTACTAACAGAGATTTGACTGTTCTTGTACGGAAGAGAAACTTGTAGATTTTTGCTGGTCTTATATTTGGATTAAAGTGACAATTATATTTGTCAAAAAATTGAAAAAAACAACCAAACAAATTTACTCTTTTTTCAAATAATAAAGTGAGATAATAGTTTGAATTTTATTAAGTGATTTACTTAGGTTTTATGATTTCCATTTTTCACACAGAGTTACTAAAATAAGTAGAAAGAGATTTTAATGAAACATTGCATATGGAAATTGGGGCAACAGCAGAAAAGTTAATTAATCTGTTCATTTAAAAGTTCACTTTTAGTTGAAATGTCAAACCATTAGTTTAAATTATTTTCTTGTCATATTTAGAAAGTGGCAAAGCTGAACAAATCTCAGTTTCTGTCTATTATTGCACAAACTCTGCTGCACTCAGGTGTTGGGGGTCTGTGAGGCTCCCGGGTTGTTGCAGATGCTGAAGGAAAAACAAGAAAGTCACAGTAGGAGTTCCCAAACCCAGCAAAGGAGTTTCCAAAACTCCAGCATTTCATGCCTTTGTGAACTGAGTATGTGGTCTGAAGTCATAAGGCTTTATCTTTCACTATGACCAAAATAATTTCTGTAGGTACAGGAACCTGCATTTCAGAGAGTTCACGGTACTTTCTGTAATTCTCATAACTAATGAACGCTGGAAGGGAGTGAGGTCTCATTTTCCCTGACTCCAGAATCCCCCTGCTTTCCTGAATTTCATTTCCCCAGCCTTTGTACCTCTCCTCACAAACTGCTTTCTTCTCCCTAGTTAAAATTTTCATTCCTGCAAGAAATGACTTCAGCTATGAAATATGTGACACCTATCAAAATTAAAAAAACAAAACAAAATGCCTCATTACAGGCTTAAATTCCTTACCAAAGAGACTGGAATTTCCTTTCAACTAAACTTCACATGCCTCCTCCCTGCCAAGGGAACCCAAACTGTGTAAATCAGGAAACAGAACAGCGAGTCTTGATGAGGAAGTGGGATCATATTCCAGAAACGTTCGCTCCATAAGAAGTTGATCTGATCAACTAATCCCAGACCTGTCACTTACTGATACTTTCAGTGTCCTGTGATTTGTCCTGGAATGAAAATGGTTCTAAACATTCACATCCACAAAGCAACTGATAAAAACTGGGGGTTTTTCCCCCCTTTCTTTGCTGTTTCCTAGGGCAGATTTTTCAAAATTGAAGTGAAACTTGACATGCTTGATGAAGAACATGAGGAGTTTTATAAATGAGGCACAGTGTCTCAGAATAACATGGCATGTTTGTGGTAAACAAACCAGACTACACACGCTATTGCCCTGTAAGACTGACACCTAAACCATATTGCTACAGTTTTGTCTTCAGGCTACAGAATTCTGCATATTTCATTAAAAGAAGACTGTGGTAACAGCCTCAGAGTGAATATATTCAAAACTACATCTCTGCATGACTACCTCAAGTTTAAATAGCTGACAAGACCTACTTCCCTTATGAGTTTTACCATGCTACGTGGTCTCAATTCCCTTAAAAATTAGTAGGACAACACAAATACCACAGCAAAAAGCCACTGCTCTATGTTTTTATAAAAAGAGAAGTATAATTGCAGGAAAAAAATGTCAAGAGTGAGTTAAAGCAAATGTTCCTGAAGCCCCTAAGAGAATGATCTCGCTTAGTGAGGTTATCTAATCAAAAGCTTTGTGGAACAGTCCTGAGCCACAACAGTGACAGTTAATGTGTGTTACACAGCCTCCTTAATGCACAGTATGAACAATTCTTCAAAACTTCTTTCTGTTTCTTAAGCAGTGTGTCTCCTGAAGAAGCAGTGAAATGGGGAGAGTCTTTTGACAAACTGCTTTCTGAGAAAGGTCAGTAGTTTTTTCTCTCTATGCAGACTGTTAGGATGGAAAATTGATGGTAAAAGATGGAAAATTATAAAATCCAGTTATGTCCTTGAATAGACATGGCAGTTACCTAAATTAGGTATGATGGGTCATTTACGGCAGCATGTGTTTCCTGCTCTCCTTGTCTTCTTCAGTTATAGCTCGCTGTCAGCTTGTGAAAATAGTTTAAAATAATTTTTGTGCTTGGTGTTTTATTGAACAAAGTAATATAGCAGACAGCAAAGAGTCCCTTCAGCAAACAGGAACATTTAACCGTAATATTGCTCAAATATTCCTGACTGCACATGCTCCACGTCCTTAAGAAAAGACTATGTCAGTCCTGACAGTTTGTTTCCAAGACAGTGACTGGATCCAAGCTGGCCATCATTTGAGAGGCCCTGCTGCTCCCATCATTATCAAATGCACATATGTCCTGCCTTCATTTCGGAGAGGCACACGTGTTTCAGCCACAGTGCTGGACGCTGTGGGCTCTTTGAATCTGTTCCTTGAACAGTTCATATCCACACAATTGCATTACTTCCACATATGAAGCATGCTTGACAAAGAAAATATCCTCAGCATAACAAAAGCAGGATAAAGCAAATTATAGAGATGCTGAAAGCCATCAATTTTAAATTGCTGCTGAACAGTGGTTTACTTATGAACAAAGATTCAAATAGTCTTTGGATCAACCTGTATTGATATTCAGCTGGAATAAAGTCCACCACTTCCACATACTCCCACACGTTTTGCTTAATGTTTTTTTCCAAATCTATGAGATCTTGGTAGCATTTTTTTACTGATGCTGAGAATTCTGTAAGGAGAGTTGCAGGATCATAATGGAGAAACTGCACTTATTTTAAAGCAGTTATGTATTCTAGGATAATTATCTGTAATGTGGTATTATTCCAAGGGAGCAAAACATATTTTACTACCTTTCACAGACTCTTTGAAAGAGTAACTGTCTGATAAGGATATATTTTTTAATGCAATTCAACTTTCCCTTTTGTAGCTGGGCTGGATGCCTTCACAAAGTTTCTGAAAACTGAGTTCAGTGAGGAGAACATCGAGTTCTGGATTGCCTGCGAGGATTACAAGAAAAGCAAAAGTGCACAGGAACTTCTGCCAAAAGCCAAGACCATTTTTGAAACATTCATACAGAAAGATGCTCCAAAAGAGGTAGACCTTCCTCATTATACACAGTGCTTGATTGACACAACTGCATCTGGTGAAACTTTCTTTTAAGAAGTGCATGCCCAGAAGAAGCTTCCAGAGCTAAAAGTGCAGTCCCCTGATATAAGAAGACTTTCCTAAAAGTCAAAACTCTGGAAGGAGCATGGACTTGATTGACTCCCTCCACCCCTCCACCTCCAATTGTATATCCCTGGTGTGTTACTGTCAGCACAAAATGATGTTGATATGACAGTCCTCACCAACACTAAGGCCTTGTTTTAGTACCCTAAGAATGAAAAAGTTTTCATATTTCCAACTTCTTCATTTTACTGAAGTGTGTTAGAAAGGGTTAATAAATAAACAAAAGAAATTTTTTGCCTGCCCTAAATGGAGATGAACAGGTTGGGAGATCATAAACTTTTTAGTGAAATCACAAGCAGCCTCATGAATAGATCTTTTTGACTTAGAGTTTCCTGTAATTCTATCACATTTGAGCAGATCAAATATGTCACTTGCCAATACCTGTATTTTTTTATTTGCCAGAATAGCAGAAGTTAAACACTAACTTCTGCTTCCTTGTAATGAGGGTGAAGAAAAGTGTATTTCTCATTTTAGTGAAAGGATTGCAAAGCGGTGCAGTTCCCACCTGCAATTCCTATAGATTGCATTAGGATTCCTATCTGCTTTTCCTAGGAAATGCCCACTTTTAAGGACTTATGTCCCTTTCCATTCCTTTTCCTGCTGTGTGCCTTTGGGGAGAAGCAGCCCTGGACAGGTAACAAGTGCTGACACTGTCAATGCTTGAGACTGATTAAAGTAAAGAGTTGAGCAGGAGAGAGCTGAGGGGAGGACAGGGCAGGAAGTCACAGTAATACAACAATTTCTTTCTCTGCCATGCTTGAGTTTGGTGCAGGCAGGGTGGGTGCTGTGGTTCACCTTGGACACTTGGCTTTGGTGTGACTTCCTCCCTTGGGTTCAGCTGAGACCACACAGCTCTGGAGCTTGCACATCTCTTCTGACTCCTTGTCCAGCAAAACTCTTTTACACACAAATTTCTGAGCGTACAGTTTGATGGGATCAGAAAATTTCAGATGAGTGGACCCTTCTCTGATCACTAATTGCCCTCCAGCTCTTAGATCTAGACTGTTTGTTCCAACTAGTTGTATGGAAATGACAGGTGCCTCTCAGGGAGGAAAAGAAAAACATTATAGAAGTCACTTTTTGATTGAGTCAACAATTTTTTTATATATTCTACCTTATTTTTCAAAATAACATGCTTGAACCAGTGCCCGTTACTTCATTAAAATTCTTATACTATTAAATATTTCCCAGGGTGAATGCAGCAGCACATGGAGTAAATAGTAATTTTAAATATTTTCCCAATCTAAAGCCTCGAGACCCATTTAAGTTTAAACAAACAAACAAAAAAAAATTATTAGAATTTTATCACCTTCTCACTACAAACTACACAGAAACCAGAAATTATAACTATTCACTAATATCATCTCATTAGAACAAGTTCTACTTTAATCCCACATGAGAGCAGGGGAGATATGTAATAGTCTGGTATTGCAAAGCTGGGAAGCTGTGACTGGACAGCGATCACTGTTAGAAAGTTACTTTTAGTTTTTCTTCTGTTTCCCCAGTTTTCCATGGTACCAGTGACACATTTGTGGAGACTTTCTGAGAGCCACCACTGAAGGCGAACACACCAGTTCTGTGGTGTTAATATCCTGTTGTATGGGGGATCCAAGGTCCTCCTGATGCCTACTAGAACAGAGGCTGGGCAGGAGCAGGGAAGGAAGAAAGGAAGAAAGTAGGGATTTATTAAAAGGCGTGGGTCATGGGTTTTCACACTTTTATAAGTTTTGGTCCATTTCCATTTTGGGTTAATTGTCCAGTTCCAGCTCCAGGTGATGCAGTCCCACCCTCCCAGTCTACTCTCCTCCATTCCCTGCTGTTTGCACTTTTTGGGCCTGAAGCTGCAGCGGTGTCCTTGGTTCTGGGGCTGGAAAAGGATTGGTTTGTGTGACTGAACTGTGGAGAGAACCTGCCAACACTTTATATGAAGTTCAGAGTTATAAACTAATGCAGTACAGAATCTGGAAAATATGAAAGCTAAAGCTTAAGGCTTCATTCTTATTAGAAAAGTCGTTTTCCAGTGTCCAGTATCAGTGCTGTAGATAATAACACTGGATATGCATGAATGTACGTTAAACAAACACCCTTTTCTTCATCCTCCAGGTGAATCTGGACTTTCACACCAAGGAAGTCACAAGCCAGAGCATGGGGCAGCCCCTGCGCAGCACCTTCGACGCGGCGCAGAGCACGGTGTACCGGCTGATGGAGCAGGACAGCTACCCGCGCTTCCTGCGCTCCGCTCCCTACCTCGGCCTGCTGCAGGCCCGGCCCGCGGCCCGCGCCCCGCTCCGCCGCCGCTCCCGCTCCTTCACGGTCAGCGACTTCCAGGGTGTGCGGCCGGACCTCACCGTGTGGTGACAGCCCAGCTCAGCCCCCCTCAGCCCGTGTCACCGTGCGGTGACAGCCCAGCTCAGCCCTCCTCAGCCCAGCTCAGCCCCCCTCAGCCCGTGTCACCGTGCGGTGACAGCCCAGCTCAGCCCAGCTCAGCCCAGCTCAGCCCGCCTCAGCCCGTGTCACCATGCCGTGACAGCCCAGCTCAGCCCAGCTCAGCCCGTGTCACCGTGCGGTGACAGCCCAGCTCAGCCCCCCTCAGCCCGTGTCACCGTGCGGTGACAGCCCAGCTCAGCCCAGCTCAGCCCAGCTCAGCCCGTGTCACCGTGCGGTGACAGCCCAGCTCAGCCCAGCTCAGCCCGTGTCACCGTGCGGTGACAGCCCAGCTCAGCCCAGCTCAGCCCAGCTCCCGCAGCAGCCCGGGTGTGTTTTAAACCCCAAATCCTCAGCAGGTGTAACTAAGTGGTGAAGCAAAAGGAAATTCTCCTACACCAGGTCAGAATCTCACTTTCATAGAAAACTAGGTGACGTATTGGCAAGTCATAGCATGTGGAGTTTTCATATAGAAATTTTTTTTTGTTGTTGTTTTTGTTTAACTCAGGCAAAGGCTGTGATCAGATTTGGCAGAAAAATTTTATTTTCCTGCTTAAAAAATGTCTCAGTGCCATTTGATATTACCCAACACGAATCCTGGGCCTGTACCATTTAGGTTAGAGTTTCATCACAGTTAAAATCTCTGTATCCAGTCTTTGCACACATTTACGTTTTTGCAGTATTTCCTACACTAAGCACAGAGAATTTGTGGTATTTTCTCATACTGTAAAACACACAGGAACATTAATAGGTATAATGCAAAGTTACATGAATTTTAACTAAAGACACTGCATAATTAGATCTATAATTACAATGTAGCCATTGCCTATTTTAAGAGGGACGTAAAAATATCTATTTAATTTTTTGGGGGTACATTTTTCTTATTCCACATGTCTGTTGTCTATTTTTAAGTTATGATGTATATATTAGCTTTGGCATCAAAGACATGTATTCTAATTTTTTGCAACTAAATAAGCAGCAGCAAAGGGACAAGAATGCTATTTTAACACAATGTGTGTCCTTAAATACCAGGTGATGTCTATGTATATAAACATAAAATATTTCTACTTTTATTTATAAATAGTCATGGTATACCAGCTTTGTTACTAAACTGTATTCTAATTTTTTTTCCTGCCTTTTGTTTTGAAAATGTATCTGAAAATTAACAGCTCTTGGACTCAGGTAGGGCAACTTTCAGTTCCATTGGTCATTAATATCCTCTCTATAGGTTATAGAAGAAGAAGGAAAAAATCTTCTTTTTTATTTCTTTAATATCAAAGACAGACATATTTTTTTATAGTCAGCACACACAGTTATTCTGTCCTTTACTTTCATAGTTGATGCAGACATACCTTGAAGCTTGGGGCAGTTCTTGAAATCTTAGACATTGGTTCAGTTTAGGAAGGGGCTGCAGGATTTATCTGTGACTATGACTTGTATATATACTGGCATTGTTTCTTGTGGAATTTAAGCTTTCTCCCTTTCCCTCCCCTTTCTGTAAGTGGTGAAGGAGAAGAGGTGCAGTTTCTGAGGATGGGACTTTGTGTTCATTGTTAATTTGGAGTGTATATGAACTGCTGGATCTGCAGGTTTCCCTGTCTGCTTTATTAACTTCCAATAAATATGATCTGCTTAAAGAGTTGTCAGGATTTGATTTATCATCAGTACATTGATGAGGAAGATGTGAAGACTTCACCTAGGGTTCAACTCTAGTTGTAATCACTGCCACGTCAATCGAATTGTTACTGTGCACAGAGATCCAAACTCATGTGGAAATGCTGCTGAGGCACTGTGACCCAGGAGCCATCTCCAAGCTCTTACCTTTACCTGGGGAACAGAGAGGAAACACATTTGTAATGATGATCTGTGATGGTCTATTCATCACCCTCCCCTGATCTCAAAACAGCAGGCACAGGCTCTTTCTGACAGCGAAAGCAGTCAGGACCTGGGCAAAGGGGTTTTTTCACTGAAAGAATGGTCAGGAATTGGAATGAGCTGCCCAGGGAGGCAGTGAGGTCACGGTCTCTGGAAGAATTCAAGAGGCCTCTGGCTGTGGTGCTTGGGGCTACGGCTTAGGGGTGACTGTGGTTGGGGAAGGTTAATGGTTAGATTAGATCTTGAAGGTCTCTTCCAGCCTTGGGGATTCTGTGATGAGGGAGTCTCTAGTATCACCAACAATGAATGCCAGTTCTCAGATATTTAAAATGTGCATGTTCCTGTGCCGTGTACGAAGATCTGTGCTGGAGGAAGGGAACAGAACTGAGAACAGCCCCACCCAAACCTTGGCACTGGGTTTGTTGCCACACAGACATAAAACCTGCACACTTGTGGCTAAATTCTGCACTGGTGTGATTACGTGCCTTCATATCAGCAGAGAATCCATATCTTGTGTGGATTGCCATGAAGGAAAGAACTGAAAAAAATACATATATTTAATACTGTTCCAAAATCCAACCAAATTACAAATACAGTACCCTGAGTAAGATATTTTCTTGTTAGCAAAATCCCAGCTGCTAGTCAGAAGGGTCGTAATGATAAATAAAAGTCAGCAGGTGCCCTTTATTTCATTTCACAGACACATGGAAAATTTTGCTTATCTCCAGGGAGGCCTTCCTCAAACCCATCACTCTGTGGTACTGACAGTGCTAGTCCCTCTTATGAGTTTCACAATGAAAACAAACAAATAAGATATTCCTGGTAGCTATTTATGCGTGTGTGTTTTCCAGAGATAATTATGAACCCTAGCTGAATTTACAGCAGACTAGTGCCATGGGAACTACTGTAAAAAGAAAGTTAAGATAAACTCAGAGAAAGGAAGGCAAAGGACACAAAGATAAACCAAAATGACATAATTATCCTGCAATGGTTTTTTTTTTTTTCTAGAAAAGGGTCCTTTTAGTGAGGGAAAATGAGCATCTACTATTTAGTGCTGTTCTGCAGTCCTGAAGATGAAGTAGGCATGGATTTAGCATAAGTCTGTAATGCTGTTCCAGGACTGACCTGACTCAGGAGTGGCCCTGCCCAGTTGGATTTACAGCACAAATCTTAGGGTAGTACCAGAGAACAGAGTCAGGCTTCTCTAGTTTTGGCAGAATCTGTGCCACAGTTATGTAAATCCTCTCATTGACCACCCTAATGCAAATAATACACATACAAAGCCTAGTACTATTATTGGAGATTGTTTTATGTAGCAGCTTTTTATATTTATATATGCCATTCAGGGTTCAGCAAGAGCTCTCAAAATATTCCTCCTGTCAACATAATAATTTACCCAAACACTGCACTTTACTGCTTACATAGATGAAGTCTCAACACACAAAGTATGAGGGAAACAATCTGCTGACTTGTGTGGCACCAAGGTTTTCCTCCTGTTTCAACACTTCAGTCTAATTAGATGCTTTAAATTGGCTGAAGGTGCTGTTGTTTAATTTGAGGGAGGTGGAAATACACAGGACCAAATATTTTCTTCCAGTTGTGGATTTGTTATTTAACAAAAGAAAACTTGACTGATTTTTCAACTGACAGGAAGCAAGAATGAAATCTAAGGTAAATAATCTCACAGAAGAAGACTGATTTCCATCTTCCAGTGAAGCAGGCAATCAGTAACACAGCTCTTACATGCTTTTACATGTTACAACTTTTAAGTGACTCACAAACAGCAGATCATTTTCCTCTCCTTTTGTCCCCAGCTGCTCAGCCTGCCTTAACCAGCTACTGCTTTGAATGCAGCTCCCTCTCCTTTCCACACATGCTGCCAAAGACCTCAGCTGAGAAAAAAATTGCAGAAAATCATCTTCCTCTCATCAGTGATTCATATGCTCATGAATTTACACCTTGCTCAGCTGCCTATCCCAGATCCCACTCTGTTCTTTGCATTTTAGTCAAATGCCTCAATCAAATGCCCTTTAAGCTCCTGTGTGGCTCTGTGCCAAAGATAAAAATGTATTTCCTCTATCCAACACCAAAGCTTGCCTCAAGTTTTACTTTTCTCCTTGTTAATGTGTTGCTATCTTCCATTTGTTGGGCTCTTATCACTTAGGGCTGGTCTCATAAAAGCTCCCTCTGGTTCATACCAAAGCTTTTCTCTCTCATTTCCTAAATATAATCTGTTTGTGTAACCTCCTCCTAATTCTCCCTTATACTTTACAGGAAATTATCTGGACTCCCAGATTTACAATCTAGCCTCTACCACTGCCTTCTCCATGTTGGGTAACTAAAATTAACTAGCAAGAAACAGAATCCTACCACAGCCATTTGAGAGTTGTCAAGCAGGACAGAACATAAGGCTGAAGCCTAAAAAAAGGACAACTCTGAACTCTCATTTCTTCACCATAAAATTTGCTCATAAGGAAGACACTCTTGTTTCTTCACAGCTTAGTGGCCTCATTTTAAACTTCTGCAGCTAATGCTATTCCAGTTTTTCCTGGTTGCACATTTTTTTGAGAGTTGTTTCCAGTTCTTTTCCAATGGAGGTTTGTGATTGTACAGCACTTAGAAATCTTGAATATGAGGAGCCCAGAGCACTGTAAAATATTTTGACAGCTTGTTCTTGAAATCAAAACATTTCACCTGAAGGGCATAGTTTGCTTGGGTAGAAAATAACAGCTCATTTTCTTATGCAAAACAACTCTGCAGCATACTGAAGGTACACAGAGTTATTCACATGGAAAAATATCAATTATTTTGTGAGTTGCCCATGCTGTGCAGGGCTGTGGAAAGGTGGGCATTTACATAGTGCTGTGATTAAGGTGTATTTGCATCGCCGTGGGACAGGCATTTCCATGTTCTTAGGATGCCAGCAGTGCTTGGATCAAGTTGGCTTCTCCCAACACAAGGGATGCACCCAAGTCCCCATGGGCTTCAACTGCTTGGGGCAGCAGAACATTAATTTTTTTTTTCTGCTGAGGTTACTTTGTACAAGCCAGCAATACCCAAGCAAATCTCTGCATGGAATGGAATGGAATTAACAGAGGCCAAGTGCTGAGGAGCATTAACACACTGACCTGCTGGGAGACACCAGCACATCCATTGGAGAGTGAGCTTTTCTCACTTTGTGCTCAGGTGAGTACAAGGCAGCCCTTTAAGGAACATATGTAAATGGAAATGATTACTTTTGTTAATAAAGCAATGGTTTGAATATGTAGCATTGCTTTAGACTGTCTATTGTGATTAGAATCCAGGTCAGATGAACAAAAAATGACAGGCCTTATGGCCCGCAACAGCCAATGGCTTTTCATAAAAGATGATAATTCAGCGAAACTAATGCCTAAAGACAGTTAAAGAACAAAAGGTGAGCATCAGTAAAAGTCAAGCTGTGAGCCTAAACGTTCTGGAGATTTAAATATTTAATAAATATGGGTTCTTAGCAAGTAATATTGGCAAAGTTGGGAACATTCAGTCAGATCCACATTCCCTTTTCTAGAGTTTCAGCTCTCCCATGTCATAAAAGGCAGAGGATTCACAAATCCATAGCCCAGTCCTCAGTGGTACTGGAAGGTTAAGCCACAGGCCTGACAGATAAAGAGAAAAATACCCAGCAATTAGCTGAGCAAATAAGGATGTGAGTGACTCTGGAGGTCCAGTCCCAGCTAGGACTGAACTGAAACTAAAACTGTTGTTTCAGCTGGGTCCAGCAGTGTCAGCTGGGTCCAGATTCACAAAAAGTTAGCACTAATTCTATGTGCAATTTCCAGCCCATCTCTACTGCATGTTCTTATTTCATTTTGTTTGCTTGATGCTGTTATTATGAATAGGCAACACACTTGCACAAGCAGCTGATGCATTTGTTTTAATACTAAGATCACTTTTTCTTCTATGACATTTCAGTGAAATATCAGAGTTTCCTTCCAGACACTATTAAGTTCCAAGCAGAGGAAGTACAGAGAAATACAACCAGCTGGTTTGCTTGGGAAGAAGTGGCTGTGCCTAACTTTGGTTAGTGAACTTATTTTCATTGCCCCAGTACAAATATCACAACAATTCTATTAACCTGCTGCATACCTGAAATATTTTCAGCTTGCATAGACTGAGCAGTCACTGACAGCTCAGAATGTTGTACAGTGATAAGAGTCCCTCACAGCTTCTTTGTGGTTTTGTGGATTGTGAGCAGTACCCTATAAAATGCAAAAGCAATTTGATTGCATCCATCCATTTATTGTGTGTGCTAGAATATTCCTGGGTTTTAGCATAGTTCTGTGACTGCTGACTTCAAAAATATCCATCAGTCCTGAAAAATCTTGAAGAGATGTTCATGTCTGCTTCATTCAGATAACAGGCTATCAGGTAGAAATTTTAGAAATGTGTGTGTGGCACTATGTGGAATTTTGTTTTGAAATGAATGTATGTCATCTGATGATTTAAAGAAAAAATAGGCACAGGTCCTCAACCTTCCCTCTCATAGTTTCACAGGAGTTAATGGAACTATGATATAACAATGATAACACCTCTTTTAGAAAAGCAAAATAAATCAATTTATGGTCACAGTTCTAAGGTGGATAAATAGAAGAACCACTGGGATTAGACACAGGGTAAACACTGAGAAATTAACAGAGCCAGCCATAAATTATGAGTTGCCTAATTTAGTGTCACCTCTGTCCTCACAACTGGACTGACTTTTCTATCATGACACTGTTAAAAAATTCAAATTGTAGCTGTTTACGCTCTGCCCAGCCAGAAGCTCCACAAATAAATAACGGTTGGATTTTGTATGATGTTTATTTCCTTTTGCCAAAGCTCAAACTGGGACTGAATTAGGCACAAAGGATTTGATGTCAATGCAGATGCTGCAAGTTTTCTTCCCAGCTGTAAGATGCTGAAGTTAGTCTCATGAGCACAATGCACTAAAAGGCTTTTGGTCCTCTCTGGCACACAAGATGTTCTCTAAATAAGAAAAAATGACCAATTAAGCAAAATAAAAATCACATCAGAAAACCAGGATGATAATTAACATTTCTGATCTTCTGCTATAATGTTTAGAAGCAAGCAGATGCAAAGCTAAGGAATTACAGAAAGTATTAGAATTTTGCTGCCAATAATATTTTTTAGTAATATGTGGGACTAAAAGGGCATCTTAGGTCATAATTTCTAGTGTTCTATTAATGAAGACAACATTTTAAAATAATCTCAAAAATATATGAAGCTCTATCTTCAAAGTACAGAAGAATTGAGAGGGCAAAAAATTCTGCTGGAAGACTGCAAAGAACAACAGTTTGTGAAGCCTTATTCTGGTTTTCAGTCTGAATTTGTTCACTGACTGCTTCTATACATTTATTCTTTTGTCAATATAACCATTATGCTAAAATAATTATTTTTTCTCACCAGGTTACCTCTCTGTATTCAGAGGGCAATCATAGCTCCTCTCTGCTTTCATCTTAGAGACAAACTGGTCTTTCATTCTTCTCCTGCACGACAGTTCAATTCTCCTGCTCGTCCCAGTAATGCACCTCTCCGTATCTGTTTCCATCTGACTTCATCTTCCTGGAGCACAATTGACCAGATTCACTGGTTTTTTGTCCCGTGTGAAGTTCATCAAATAGATTGGCCCGAAACTTATTTTACAGATCTACAAAAGGTAAGGATAAGGAATAACTTCCTAACATTGCTAAGGGCGAAACATGGCATGTGGTGCTTGGGTTCTTCTTTCTTAGAAAATGGACATGGCTAAAACAAGAAAGATGTTCTCAGGCAGGCAGGAGGCAGCTTTGCTCATGACTGTACCACAGAGGAAAATCAAATGGGACTGAAACTCCTAAGACTGCTCTACTAGGTGTAAAATATTTTAACTGAGAAGACAAAAATCCCTAAGCCTGCAAGTTGGGACAGCTGGGATCCCAGTTCCTGAACCACTGGAAGTTTATGCCAAGTGGAGGCATTGAGAACCAGGAATCTGAGCAATCTGAGTAAAGGATTTGGCCTCAGGACAAGATGTGGAGGGACGCAAGAAATCAGTCAGTAAGCCTGCTTGTTCAAGGAGAGCGAGGGACAGCGAGGGTTATACGGGGGAAGCAAAGAGCTGGGAATGAAAGAATAATTATCAAGAGCAAGAGACAAATTACACAGACCAGCAGCTGGCTACAATCCCTTCTCAGCCAGTTTTAGGGAGCTATAAGGTGCCCTCTGGGGCTTTTCTCCAGGCTAAACACCCCAGCTCCCCCAGCTGCTCCCCATCAGACCTGTGCTCCAGCCCCTTCACCATCTGCTGCCCTTCTCTGGACTCGCTCCACCACCCGTGACCCTGGGCAGGAATGTGTTGCCATTGCCCCCAGTCCTTTTGTATTATGGCCATTATTAGGTGAGAGTGGCACTGCCTAAAAATAGGCCACATTTCTGAAAGAAATAATTTTAAAGAAAATGTTGAGAAGATTTGTCAGTGTGCATTGTCCTGTTCGATTATTCACATGCTAACTGTATTGTTCCTGCTGTACCTTCAGCTTGAAGATCAGTCAGAAAAAGAAACTCTGCCTTCCCTGAGACAGTCAGACAGACAAACAGTGGAACAAAAAATGCCAGTGAAGTGAGTTGCTGTTTATGTCTATTTTAATGGTAGAAGATTTACACGATGGGATGACCAACTTTGAATAATCTGTACAGCTTTATTTTCCTTCCCCCTTTGAAGGGGATATGACTATTCTGATTCCTTATTGTAAATTCTGCTTTCCATTCCCATTCAAGTAAATCCAACATGGTTAGTGAGATCATTCTGAGTGGTGAGTAAATATTAAAGCAACTAATACTACCCATAAGAACAAGAAGCAAAACTGTCTGGTTTATCCTGGTCTTTCATTTTGCTATTTTGCTTGACAAGAAAACTAGTAAACATTTAATAAACATCCTGAAAATATATATTTGATAAAAGTTTCTTATTGTTGCTAAAACAAATTCTCTGCTGATTAATGCCATGATCACATGATGTCTCACAAAGTACAACACAACGCTATGTTTAGTTTTCATTTGTGGTTTCACAGACTTACTATATTTGCACTCCAGCTTCCCTCATGTATGTCTTTATATATACTTACAAATATGTACAATTTTTTTCTTGCTTATATACAATTTTTGCACTCTGGATACAAGTAAATGGAGAGCTACAAAAAAGTCTGATTGTTTAAGGTGTCACCATCCCTTATAATAATTATAACTACAGCCACGTAATATCCTGACACTGTTATATCATCTCTTTATAAATTTGCAATTAGAAAATACCATTAGTGGTGATGCTGAGAAGTGGCTGTGGAACACAGCTCTCAAACCAACCTCTATAATTCAGAGAGCAGGGTTTTGATAGCTCTCAGAGCCCCCTTAGGAACATCAAATGTTTTTTACAGAACTTGAGAGTACCTGTATGTTTTTTTTTTAATGCTGAGTTGGTTTTTTTGTTTGGTTGTTTTTTTGGGGGGTTGTTTTTTTGTTTGTTTGTTTTGGTGGGGTTTATTTGTTTGTTTGTTTTAAGAAAGCTGGCAATATTTTATACAGAACAAAGTGTTTGCCCTCATGCCTAGCAGAAGCCTAAAGCAAGTTGCAGGGGAAGAGCCAAAACTATGAATTTACTATGAATTATTTATGCCACTGAGAAGCTCATATGAGGCCCATGTTTCCTATTAGTGTTAGCTTGGTAACATTTTAGTGTTAGCTTTGGTAACGTAATTCCTGTCATTACAAGCAAAAAGTGCCATATAAATTAACGCCTAATCCTTTTGAACTTGAGAAGAAATTCAGTATACTCTCTAGAACATTCCTACCTCTCCTGTGCTTTATTAGAGCTCCACCAGCTGCAAGCATTACAAGTATTTCCAGGATGAATAATCACGTCAGCAGTGCCAGTATGCCTGTTTTGCTGTGTGTAGGGTAGGAGGAGTGGCTGAGCCCCTCTCTCCAGCAGCCAGCCACACCGCAGGCTCTCAGCCACCCCAGGCTGCACAGAGCAGAGACCACAATGCTATTTTCAAGGGCAGATGTTGTTTCCACAGGTCAAATGCTGGGGAAAGCATGGCCTGGTCTGAGTCTGTGGATACAGTACTATCCAATAAAGGTAAGAAGTGATGGAAAAACATATGTGTTTTTGAAACAGTTGTCATCCCATTCACCAAACATTTCTGCCAGGTTTTTACACTGCTCTCCAGTTCAGCTCCCCACATGCACTGAACTGAGCAGAGCTGCTGCTGGAGGTGGGGGAGCTGCTGTCCTGAGAGGTTTGTCCAAGCTGCAAACACAACATACCTTCTGGCCAATGCTCAAGGGCAGGCAGAAATCCTATAAAATAGTTTTTGTTAAAGTAATTGCTGAATTCCCCTTGCAGTAGTTTCATTTTTCATAATTTTTTACACAAAAAACCACAAAGGTTTTCTTAGGTATTCCTGAGAAATACGCGCGTTGTGCAGTGACTTCCAGTCAAACAAAAAATTACATATCTAAAGTCACTTCTCCTAGAAGTGCCATTTCTACAGACCTAACACCACAAACCACAAGCAACTTTAGAAATGTCCTTGTCCCTCCCCCATCTCCCAGCAGTCATATTGTGGCCTGGACCCTGGGATGCCTCCACACTGTTCCTGGAGAGCATTAACTTGACTAACACAACTAAATTTGGGTACTGACAGCTTTCTTTACTCAGAGCTTGTGATTTGGATTAATTTGAAAACCATTTATTCCAAACAAACCTTTATTTGTTTCATTTTTTCCCCTTCAAAGTGAAAAAAAAAAAAGAAAAAAAAAAAAAAGAAAGAGGAACAAAGAAGTAACAAGGAGTCCATCTTTTATCCAGGTCTTCATCTTTCCTTGCAAGGAGATGGAAGGCCCATTTGGGCAGGGAACTTCAGCTGTGGGGGAAGCACACTAGCACAGTGTGACCTACATTTCTATTTGCTTCTCAGCCCAGGAGTCAGCCTCAAATCTCTGATTTCCCAGCCACTACAAATCCTTTTGAAGACCAAAACCTCTAGGATCCCCCTTTAACAAATGTACCAGTGCTGAAGAGACCAAACCACAGCTGGCAGCTGTTGAGAGCAATCTTTGTTGGCAACTCACTGAAAAACTCTTTTAGTAGTCTCCTTATCAGCACCATAATTTAATCTCCTATTTATTTCCCCTGCAGCAGCTTCTCAACCCTGACTGCTAGCTGACATGTAAAAGAGTGGCAGATATATAGGTTACACTATACACATACTGTAAATATATAAATATACACACACCGTGTGTGTGTGTGTGCATGTGTGTGTGAGAGTATGCACACACATAAAGAGCACTGGCCTTTCAATTTCAATTCAGTTCATCACTATCTGATGCATTTTCCCCAGAGGGCCTGGCAGCTTTTCGGACATTTTTGAAATCCGAGTTCAGTGAGGAGAATGTGGAGTTCTGGCTGGCCTGCGAGGACTTCAAGAAAACCAAATCCCCCACCAAGATTGCCTTGAAAGCCCAGAAGATTTATTCTGACTTCATACAAGCTGATGCTCCAAAGGAGGTAAAGAGTTTTTTCTGTGTGTGCTTTGGGTACTGAGGAGAGTGATGAAGTGGAAAGTTCAGATCCAGACTTCAAAGAATGACCGAAAATACAATTCAGTCTGGCTGTAACTTCCACGATAATGTCCATTATTTACCAGGTAAACACCTTGTGCAACTCTGTGAAGCAAAGATGTTATGGTTTACACTTCACGTTCTTTACATTCTTCACATTGGGAATAAGTTTACATCGTCTTCTGAAATTTCTGTCAGAAATTTTAAGGAACTTTATGCTCAATATAATTTGTTTTCTCTAATAATTTTTTGTAATGCATTAAGCACCATCTCTTCTGTATTCAGCGCACCAGAACATTAGTGTTTATGATTGCATTTGTTCTTTTGTGTAGGTATTTTTGACATGATGAGAATGCAAAAATTTCCATCACAGAATTCAATTTTATAATTACTTCAAAAAGGCTTACTGTGAAAGAACAAATTGCTTATTAATCATTATTCACTTTCTGCACCTTAAACATTTACACTGATGTTTTTACCTTTGCTAGCAAAAGTGCTTTAAACGTTCCCATCTCCTACATATGATTAAAATACATCTTATTGTTGTTAAAAACAAAAAATCCTTAGAAAATACATAGGGCCAAAGTCTAAAATGATGCTGAGCACCTTCACTTTTAATTTACTCTTTGGTAATCAGTACTTCATAGGATGTGGTTTGGCAGAAAGATGAGAAGGAAAAGCAAGTTATTATCTTCGTTTTTTCAGCAATGCCATCTTTTTAAGAGCCAAATAAAATGAAGAATTCAGTCTTCTGGAAAACGAAGGGATGAGCTTCCTGTTTATTTGCATCAGTTGGGTTATTTGGGAGGAAATTCAAATGCAGCTTGTGTCCTGGACACAAACAGATCTCAGCTTTCCAAGCAAACTGACACCGCTTTCGTGCTCCTTTCTTCCTACAGATTAATATTGACTTCCATACCAAAAATGACATCTCCCAGAACATCTCTGAGCCCACCCTCAGCTGCTTTGATGCTGCTCAGAGCTCAGTCTACTGTCTCATGGCAAAGGACTCTTTTCCCAGGTTTCTGAGGTCAGAAGTGTACAAGGAACTGGTGAAGAAGCACCAGGACAGAAATCAGAAGAGATGGCTCCCGTTTCTGTGAGGAAAAACACTGAGGCTTTAGGAATTGATAATGCCTCCCATTGCAATTCTGTACAGATAATATTCATTATTAAAGTGATTGCAGAAGCCACTTTCAAGAATCACCTGTGCCAGCTTGTTTTTAAGTACAAATTGCACGTGATGCTTTCTAATAACAGTAGAGAAATATTCAAGAAGCAGGATGGAATATGCTAGACACTTGAGCTACCTTCCTAATAAAAAAGTTTGCCATTGTTGTTTTTTTTTCCAGTGTTTGTTTCATTTTTCAAAGAAATATGAGATTTTAAAGCATAATGTTTTGGTTTTCTTGTTTGCTGTTGATGCCTCTTTAGAAGTACAGCCTTCAAAATAAATCCCTTTCAGGAGACTTGAATACATTTACTCCTTCATTTGTCACCTTATCTGTAGCTTGCAAAAATTTTTAAATCCTCTTTTAAACTTGTTTTATGCTAATTCAAAACAGGAGACCTAGAAATATGGTCGATAACACACTATGATAATATTTAATAAATAGGCAACTGCTTTATAATAAATGTTCTTGGCATTCAGAGCAAGTTAATGCTTCATAATACAGCTGCCTTCAATAAGAAGGTCTTCAAGTTTATTTGTGTTAATTTAATTTTTAATTGAAAAGTCACTTTTATTAAATGCACAGGCATTTGGGAAGAAAACCACAACCTAGTAAATCTTACTTTGTACATTTTCAATTAATTAATTTTCTTTGCTTTTCCAAATATATTGGTGGTACTGTCCCCCCACATACTCACAAAGCAATAATTTCATTAATTGCTACCAATAAAATTAATTTACTAATTTCATTTCAATAAAATACAAATAAGCAGAAAAGTAGGCATAAGAAACAGTTTTAGGCTGTAAAGTAAACATGTAAATCAGGATTTAGTCATGGTGTTATCTTTCAAACCAGCAAGATATGATTGGAACCTGCAACCTTCAGATGCACACACTGATCAAATTCACTGCTCTTGGAGGATTTATTGCACATATTTAGAAGAAAGGAGGAGTTGTGTCATGGTATTGAAGAAAAAATATTTTAAAGAAATAATCTTTGCTATGGAAAAAAAGTCTAAATACAAGAGACAGGAATAAGAGTTTTCAAGAAGAAAAAATCTTTACTTTTAATTAGATGCTTTTGAGGTGCTATAAATCTCCAGCAATCTTGCCCTGTTTGGAGCTCTGCTCGTACCTTCTACACACCACCACATCCTCCATGCAAAATATCCCACTTTATCAAACTACATTAAGGAACCAAGTCGTTTAGACCATAAAGGATATTAAGTAGCCTAAAAGCCTGAATACACTCCTCAGGGTATGAACTGAGGTTAAAATCGTGCCACATCTTAAGCAGGCAGGGGTGAAAAATATCTATTCTTTGATACCCAACTTCTAGTCTATCACCTAGTTTTAATTTTTGCTGTCTGCATTTCTTTTTCTCTTTTCTTTCTTCCCCAGTACCGGTGGTTAGTAGAGAAATGAATAGGAAGGCTGAGGTTAGGCTGCAAGGAGGATGTGGGCTCCTCTGGCCGTGCCTCTGATGTCACAGTGACATTTCTGGGGACAATCACCCCTCCTCCCTGTGCTTCAGCCTCGGGGCCATTTCTGCTGCCTGGAGTCACAGCACAGGCAGCAGCCAGGAGGGCCCAAATTCTGGCATTTACTCAAAAGTGTAGCAAGTCATCTTCCCTTCCTAAAAACCTCATTCAGGTTTTCAGAACAGAAAATTCCCACAGAAAGGAAGAGGTGGGATCACAGCACTTTTTGTAGTAGGTCAAGGTCAAGCAAGTAGAAACCCAAAATTTCTGTGCTACCAATCTTTTGGGACCTGAGGATAAAAAAGTGCTTGAAAACAAACGGGTGGTAATGAAATCTCACAATTCTCTCTGTGCCCCTATAAGCCCTCCCACTTCTGGCTCTACCCCAGCACAAAGATAGAAAGTGCCAGAATGATGGCTGTCAGTGGGCTCCAGCTCCTGGCCATTTGAAAACATGGCTTAAGGAGAAGTTACAAGCATATGTAAAATAGTCAAACAGGATAAAAATAATGTGTGCCATTATTCTGCTAACTGCATGAAAACAGTATCACGAAGCATGACGTCCACACAATGTCTGGCTGATCCTCTGTTATCAACAGCACCATTGTTTTTCTTGACATTTTCACATATGACAATAATATTAATAATTACACTGTGAAGATCCGTGAATGATTTTAACAAATTTTCAATTGATTTAGAATTAGTTTTAGAATTAATTTATAATTAATTTAGAATTTAGTTTTTACAAGAAATGTACAGGAATGGCACTTCTAGGGGGTATATCCCTGACTCAAGGGTGAATTAACAGTACCAATTCTTTCATAACTTATTAATGAAAACTTTGGTACTTCTAATTCACAAAGTTAATTAAACTTTTGCTGTCGATCAAGCCTCACAACATTTTTATTTATCTGTTTTAGATGCTAAACATGAGATGAAACTTGGAGAATTAAAAAAAATATCACTATAAATTCATATATATCTAAAGGCAATTTGATTTCCATTCACAAGTAGTTTTTCAAACTCTCGAGCATTATCTGCCTATATCATATGCAATTACACAGACGCATCAACAGCATATTGAAATTGTTTGGATTTTAGCAATCAAATTTCTGAAAACTTTTGTAATGCAACTTATAATTTAAGCATTATAAAAGATCTGTTTCAGAAAGTGTTTGAAAACACCCAGCTGTGAAAGATGGGAGGCAGTAGTCTTTATTTCTCTTTATTTCCTAGGTTTAAAACTGCTGCTTCACACTCCTACATCATCAAAAAAAGGTCACAGCTTAGCATACAATCTCTGATAATTTGACTTAAGAAAGGCCAAGAACAGAAGTGTGATTTAGAGGATTTAGACTGAACTTTGCCAAAAAGACTCAATCTTGGTCAGCACAAAAAGGCGTATTTACCAAAAAATCCTACCAAATATACATGAGAGTAAAAAATCCAAGGTGAATAGCACATATTAAAAAAAAAATAAAAAAAATCCCAATTTCTTCATGCAGTACCAATCCTAAAGCTCCAACAGCATCTAGACTCAGTGATCCCACCACATCCATCATGCTTACATCATGACAGGACCGTCTCAGGTTTAATTTTAAAGGCATATAGTCTACGTTTTCATTCTATTCATGTATTTTATATTTATAAAATATGCATAGAAAAATAATAGGCATGTACATCAAGACAATAAATGCAAATTAGTCCTCAACACAGGATGGATATCAGGATTGTTCTGAAGCTCAGGACCATGAAGTAAGGGCAGGCAGGTATATTTTCAGCTGCAGACAGGATTATGTGACACTCTTTGGTATGTCTTGTCAAAGGTTTGTTAAATTGAACACATTTCTGTAAATGCTGGAGATGAAAACTCAGTATTTCCTCTTTTGCCAGAAAATCCACTACTAACACTGTAATGCAAAAGCGTACTTGAACAGATAATTACACATAATTACAGGCTTTGCACAAGAGCCTCTTAGGCTTTTGTCTGGATCTTGATCCAAACGAAAAAGATCAGGAGGTGTAATTCCTGGAGCAGTGGTCTGCTGCTAAGCAAGACAACCATCACTCTAAGAATGCACCTAACCTGTGAGACAGATTTTCAGTGAGCCCTTTTCAGTGCAAGGCTCTCCTGAGGTGTTTGGATTGATGTCAGAGCCCAGGGCCCTGCCCCCACCGCTCACCCACATCCTGCTCATCCTCTTCTTCCCTGAGCTCTCCACCAGGAAAACAGCGCCCTTCTCACACTGCCCTTAATTTCATAAAGCTCTCTCTGGGTGACATGTCTGTGGCTGATTCTCGAGCTGGTCCAGCTCTTCTGAAGGATGCATCTTTTGAAATGAACCTGTCATAGAAAGAGGCAGAAACAGCTTCAGCAACTGCTGCAGTTTGTCCAAACACTAATGACACCGGTGTGGCCAAACCATTCCAGTGAGCAGCAGCTACAAAACGTTCCATTTGACAACTTCCCTACATGTGCATGTCAAAGCTGGCGAGTGACTTCCTGTTTTTTATCTTCTTTCTGCACCACACACCTTTAGAGATGCTCCAGCTTGTGAGAAATCGTGTGAATGATGCCCATGAGCCAGGGGAAGTGCCCCTCCTCGTCTCTGTGGAGGTTAGATCAGATACAAGACAATAAAATCCAGCCTGAACTAGATATATAAAAGTTCCAGGAATTCTGAAGACTGCATGCCAAAATTAACCACTTTTGATTAAAAAAAACTCCCCAGATTTTGGGGAGAGCAGGTGCTACATCTAGACTTTACTGCTATGTCTTAGAAAGGGAAAGCTACCATTTGTAATTTGACTCCTGAAAAGGCGAGGCAGGGGAATTCAATTAATGAAATCACTGTAATATCTTTATTTCTGGAGGATAATTACACTCTGCAGTTCTGGTGGAATTTTAAAGTACATTATGGATCTGAAATTGAAGCATGTTTTCTGCCTTTTGGTTTACTGAAAAGTGAAGTGGGAAGAAAACCATGAGGAGAGGCGTTGTCACAGTTGTTGACACCAATTAAAGGTCTCATGTAACTCAAGAAGCAGCCTGTGCTCATTAAGACAAAATGAAATTGAGTCATGAAAAAGCGATCCTCATGCATATTCACCTTCATTCAGTAAATAGTGTGCTGCCTGGGAACGGTAATTGTTTGATACGGTAATTTTGAATTTTATTTGAAATACTTATTTAGTAACAGAAAGTGTTTTGGCAAACTGACAAGTGGCACTAAAATTATCACTAAAAGCTCTACTTTAACTATTCGTAAGCTGTTCATTTTGAGAAAAAAACACCTTCCAGCAAAATTTCTTTTCTGTTTTTCCCCAGCTTTTCAACTTCTGTAATATTAGGCCCTGGAAATTAGACTCAATGTATTATTACATATTTCAAAGAAGGCTCTGGATGCTTTGATCTTTAGTAAGAAACATGAGTCAATACTAGATCAAATGCTTCCCTACTTTATTTTTTTAATATTGTTACTATGGTTTCTAGCTGCAATGTCATAACTTCTCTGTACTAAAAGAGACATTGCCTTTTAATTTTTTTCTCCTGTATTGCATGGGTTAGGTTATTTGCATATAAAATGAGTAGAGCTGGATTTGTCTCTCAATCCATATCTGTTTCCATTTAGGTTTGCATGGAGGTTATTTTTACTTCTATGAATAGTTTCCCTACTATGCATAACAGTCCTGGAAAGACAAACAAAAGCAAGTACTCAGTAAAAACTGTAGGGAAAACATTTTTTTTCCTAATACAGTGCTTACAACTTATAGGCTCATAAACCAGGAAAGAAGAGGAGGAGGGCAATCCATAAATAAATTGTTTCTTGAATAATTTCAAATATGCTGTGCTTCTAAATGTCATGTTTTCATGGAGAGAGTAGAAGAAATAATGAAGTTAAATTATTTGGTATTTTGGACAAAAAAATGTGTTGCAGAAATCCCTCCATTACTCCTACTGCATGGGGAATACAGCAAGACAGGATAGAGGGAGAATTCCCAGCCCAGTCTCTCACACTGGTTAATCACCCCAAGGCTGAGCTGCAGTGGATTTACCTTTCAATTAACCAAATTCCAGCAGCAAAAAGACTTTTATTAAAACGCATTATGTTCTATCCCTCTAAAATATAGAATACCTGCACTGCATTAACTACAGGCTACAGCGGCCTTGGTCTTTAAGCCCCCACTACTCATAAACAATGTTATTAATAGTTATTCCCATCTGCTTATAGATATTTCTGCCATCAACCTTGGGAAATACCCAGGGTTCCAGAGGCATTTACTTCTAGATTGATTATATAAAATAGAAATAACACAAAGAAGTGTAAATATCACAAACTCAAGAAAGCTCATTCTTCACGTCACAGAACAGGGGAAGCTCCTTTGAAAGGCTGAACTCGTTTGTTATGTAAAACATTGTATTCAAGAGAAAAGATGCATAGGCAAATGCAGGTTGAATGGGCGGACTACAGAGAACCTCAGAAATGCTCTTGACACTGTAAAGTGACATCACATGAATGAGGAGGTGTCAGCCCATGGCATTTTACCTGGTAGTAGGACACTGCTGCTCACAACACCAGCATTTTCCTAAGTTCTGTGCTTTTTTTCCTGGTCTCTTACCCAGGCTTCTCGCCACAAAGGGACTGATCTCGCTTCAAGCCCATTTTGAATTTGCATAGTGCTACTTTGTCTTGAAGTGTCATCAGCAACTGCACGATGGGAATAGCTCCAAATTGATTAGAATTTAATTTCCAGAACAAATGGACTGGATTTTGATCTCCGTGCAGTCATTGTGCCTGTTGTCATGGGATAAAATGGCACTAGCAAAAAGCTCTTGTACTTGTTGAATTTCTTGCCACAGCTGAGCTTTTTAGAGGAATAAAATGAAAATTGTGGCTTGATAAATGGCATAAAATGGGGTTTTTGTGACATGATATCTTTTCATGTCAAATGGCAAGTACAACATATTCCAAACTAGACAGACTCATTAATGCTGACACCTTTTACAGCCCCAAATGTTTTTCACTGTTGATAGTGACTCAGTATTGGAAATTATATCTTCTGAGAGAGGAATTACCAGAACAAACTGTACTTGGATCATACTTTAACTTCCTGATATTTTTCCCTTTTTCCAGATTTTCTCACCCTTTATGTGGATCCCTCTGCAGTGACAATGCTGTCACAAAGACATTGGTTTTCATAGAAATATTGCATTTTGGCATAAATTTTAAATAGAAAACAATTTGATGTTTTAAAAATATCCTTGCTGGTTGCAGTCGCCTGTTAATGGTAATCCTCCAAGAATGTTCTCCCATTTTTATTAGGACTAACACCGGGTTTTGTTTGCCATGCATGGTGAGGTAATAAGTCTGTATACTGGACTGAAATTAGAACTAGAGGAATGGTAAAGGAGGGCACAAATGGAAGATTCTGGTTCTAAAAAAAGCTCATAAAAATCTCCCCAGGTTTCTGTGAAGTGAATTAATAAAAAAACATGCCTACCAACATTATTACTTTATAACCTGAAAATGCATTTTACAGGGCAATGGTATCTATGGTTTTAATAATTACAAAAATAAACCCTTTTGCTTCTTTCTTAAAGGGAGCGGTTTGGTTTGTTTCCTTTTAGAATGGGTGAAAATATTAATTAATTCACACTTTGCTATCCTCTGTATAAGCAGGGTTTTATGCATAGGAATTGTCTGATGAACTTTAATTTCCAAAGGGCTGTTTCTCACCAAAGTGTTTACAAAGCAAAAGTGTTCACAAAGTGTTACAAAACATTGCAGTCTGTGCTACAAAATTGTCTGGTTTTATTGTACAAGAAGATTGTAGCTCATGTCTTATTTTTGTAATGCATTTCAATATTATTTTGTATTATTACCCATTTTTAAAAAATTGTGTATTTAGAACTAAATGAGGGATTGATCTTTTGTTGGCAGACCATACAAACAAAAGAGAAATGACAAAAGGAATTACAGCCCACTAGAGAGATCTTAAATTCTTCAGTTATATAAAAGCGAGTGAAATTCATGTGCAAATTGAATCCACTGGCATTAAAAAGGGAGGTGGGCACAATGTAATTGCCGAGAAGCTGCACAGCAGCAGCAGGATAATGACAGAGAAATATAAATGCTTTATAATGCATTATAAATGTTAAGCCAATATAACTGAGGAAAGAGCTTGGAATGCAGCCCCTTGGGCAGAGTGATGGCTCACAGAGTTGGGATGCAGCCCCTTGGGCAGGTGATAGCTCATAGCAATGTTCTTGAAAGACATTGTGTGCCTTGGTGCAGGAACTTGTTTATTCACGTGTTTGTATTAACTCCCACAAAAGCCATCAATCTGAGCCCATAGATAATGTTTATACAATGCCCCTTTAGGTTTCAATGAGAGCACAGAGTCCAGAAATCTAATTAGAAGGACATGGCCTTGCATTAAGAATAACCCACAGAGCTTCTCTTCAAGGATCGAAAGCAGTTCAGATGGATCTGCACATACAGACCCACACAGAGTCCCAGAATTCAATACACGTCTAGAATGCTGCAGTCTGGAACTATTTAGGGCTCATTTATTTTTCAGAATCCTATCAGCAGGCAACAGGCAGAGAACTGTTGCTATCTAAAATTTCCATACATTGGCATTTTTAAATTAGAGGCACCTCAGTTATCTGAGAGATGCAGGAAGTCAGTGACTGGGTAAGTAGGGCTACAGAGGTTTGATTTATGAAGAAACATTAAAGAGAAGAGCATAAATACGGTGTCTCAGTCAAGGAGATGTGAAGCATGAATTTTAAAGTAGCTTAAAACTAAACCACAGGGTGTGTCTTGCACCATGGAAGGTGATTCAAGGGACTGGAGGAATGGGCTCACAGCTACACAATACATTCTGAAGCTTTGTAAAGATTGTTAGTGTTGGTTCCAAGGGAAAGAATTCCCATGAGACTCGATACTCAGATATGGACCAGAGGAGTAATCCTCGCTGGCATAGCTGCTGGACTTCCACCACTAAAGAATTCCATTTTGCTTGTACTCCAGCTGGACACTGATCCCACCTGACATGGACACCAAGCTGGTGCTTAATTCCCAGACAGCAGAATCATTCAGGTTTCTTGTTCCCTTGGCGCTTAAACATCCTGGCATTTTCAGGGGAATGTCTTTGCTCAATCCAGGCACAGCTGTCCTTAACTGAAAAACTGGAGAACCTCAGAGTGGCTAGCATGTGGGAGAAGGAAGGGGAAAATCAGGACAGACATCAAATTTAATTTACTTATTTAGGCAGATATCATTGTTAGGAAAACATTAATCTGCTTACATTTCAACACCTAAACAATCCATCTTGCATAATTATGGCAGGAGAGCACATTAGAAATGTTGCTGCCTGGTTAAATCGATACTGTCAGACAGACCCAATTGCTGGTGCCGCTGCAGTACCGAGTTCTGCACAGAGCCCCTCTGCAGCACTAAAGGGGCATTATCTTCAAAGAAAAAGCATCTTTTTGCATCCTCATCTCTTCTACATTGCAACTCTACTAAGAAAATAGTTGTTTTAATACAAATATGTCAAAATCTTATAAAATACTGTGGTACCACCTTGTGGCAGCTTTACAGATAGCTCTGTTGGCATTAAGACTGAATGACATTTAAAAATTAAATTAGAACAGCTAGCATTTGGTCTCATTAGAGTTTTGAGCTGCGTTCTGAACCATCTGTATCCTCCTATTAATTAGAACACCTGACATTTGAAGCAAATTTTAAATGTATTCCAGTGAATGCTGGATATCAATATTCCAACACAATTTAAAAACATTTATATAGACATAGAAGCCTCTTTGTGAGGCACCACGGTGGGAGAAGACAGCAGGCTTGTTTGTCAGGTAGGACTGACAACTCAGGAAGATGCTGAGAGCCTGCATGTATCAGCAACACAAGAGGCAACCCAGAGTAGCCCAAGTTGCCCCCATAGTCTCACAGATGTTCAAGGAGAAGGAAGCCAGTATGAGGTACAGAGGGAGGACACAAGCAAGGCAGCAGCTTCTGCTCTCATGATGAAGATTAGAGGATGGCATGGAAAGCTCTGGAAGGTGAACAGATGTGTAACTGAGCTTCCATGGTAGATATGATCTTTTTGAAAGCAAAACACAGAAATCCAGATACTGCCAAGCGAACGGGAGGCACCAGACTGAAAAAGCATTTATTTTAGCTGGCCTGGCTAAGCCAGCAGCTAATTAGCTCATCTGTACCCTCCTGCTTTTGCATCTTTTTAGAGACTCCAAAGTGTAACAAACAATACTGTTTCCAGGACCTTTTGGGTTGCACCTACCACAGCCATCTTCAGTCTTCTTTTACACATCACTGCAGGAAATGAGATTTCTTCCCTTAAACAAGATGCACCATCTGTTTACACTTTGTGCTTTGGTTGAAGGCTGTCTCAGGGTATTGAAGTTTAGGGACAAATTAATCTCTTACAGCTTTGACTGATTTGAAAATACAGAGCAGGAAGGAGAACTTCTTGTGTTTGAAAACAGGAGTTCACAAGTTGTTTATTATGTGTACAAGGAAGTTCTGTGTCTTTTCAAATTAATGCTTTAAATATGAGGCAGCTTGCCACATCCCAGCTTAAACTCAGGTGTGCTTCTGTTTCATTCATAACAGTAAGCACAAGTTTAGTGTAAAAACCCCCTAAAACTGGCACAGAAATCAGGCATGAATGACCAAATTTGAAGCAAAAGCTTTTGTCTCTGCTAGGGCTGGTTCTCCGGCATCCTGCTTTTCCATTCCCAGCTGAACTCCCAAGGGAGAATAACTGGGATTGTGCATTGCAGCTATTGATTAAGGTTAGCAATAAAACATGAAAATACAAAATGGTTATGAGTTTGGGTACAGCATAGAATACAAAGTAAGAGAAGAAGTGAACAAAAGCTCTTACATCCTTTCAAGAACATTCTCTGTGTAGGTACCTTCCTGTCACACTTTCTAATCTCTCCAACCCTATGCCTGTGTTACCTCTCTGCCTTAGGTTTAAAGAGATCACAAAAGAGTGCTCAGGTGGCCGTTAGAGGAGTAAACCTCCTTTCTCCTGAAGCACCCAGATGGGTACTGGCTCCTGCCAGAATAATCAGATGTGTACTTTTTGACTATTTCTCTCACTTTTAAAAGCTACCCTTTGAAGGCTCACACCACCATGTTACCAGTGTCCCAGCCTGTCACAACAGTAAAACATTTTTTTTAAGCAGGCACTCATGTACCTGGGATTCGTGTTTTTCAAACTCTCCTGCGTACTCTATAAGGCAATGTTGATTGTGACCTGTCAAATAATGTCCCCAGATATCCATCATTTATAGGAGCTGTAAGACTGTGCCTTGATGCTACATTAAATAACTCGTAACTCATGGCAAGAGAGACAGCAGAAAGGGAAGATATATCAAGCTAATTATAGGAAGGTTTCTTAAACAGTTTCTTTAACCTCTACACACTAAGCACACATTTATCACTCTGTGCTTGCAACAGACCACGTCACATGTCCTCTCCTCGGGAAAGAAGGCCAATTCAGAAAGTGTTTAAACATGTGCTCACCTCCCAGCTGCTGAGCAGAAAGTCAAGTCCTCACTGAAAAAGCCTGAGGAAGAGAGAGAACATTTTGAGAAAACACAGCATTTTCGGGTTGTTATTTTCCCCTGCTACAGACTGGGCTGAACACTGTCTTGGTAGGTTGCATAAGGAAGCTGTAAAACACTATGCACAAACCATCTGCAAAGTGGGGCATAGAAAGGTGGCAAGGATGCAGAGCTGGAGGAGGTTTTCATCAGATATTGCTGTAACGGAGAATATTTTTTGCTCTGAACTTATTTGTAGCTCATTCGTCAGCAAGACCCTGAAAAGTTCAGACCCTGGAACAGGAACGAAAAATCTGAAAAAAATTTCTGTTCCTGTATGTCAAGGCCAGGATTTTTCAACAAAAGCTTTTTGATGGGAAAACAATGAGTGAGCCCCCAGACTTCCAAAAAAAAAAAAAAATTAAAATGTATGTTACAAAACAGCTGTCATGAGATTTTTTCAGGATAAGGTTGGAGAGGAAAGAACAAGAATAAAAATTATTTTCTTCATGACTGCAATATTTCCTCCCTCTTTTGGAAATAACCAGTGATAACAAGCTAAGCTGGGATGTGTGGAGGTGCAACAGAGCCCAGGACAGCTATCTCAAGTCTCCCTCACTCCAGCAACTGCTTATCTTGTGACTAACGGGTGCCTGTCTGACTGGTGTGGGTTCCTCTGTGAACACACTTTAATTTCCGGCTTGGGGTTTTTTTTACACCAAACATTTTGTCCCCCAATTTCCCATTGCCCCCTCTTGCCTCTTTCCTTGATTTGGAGCACTTTGGTTTTTGAGGTCCTGGTGATGCGATCCCACGCCTGTCTCTGCCCACAGGGGCTGAATGTTACTCAGCCTGGGGGTGGACTTGTGGCCTCATGTGCTTTTTTTGGTTTGTCTGCCTTGGGGGAGGGTGATGGAGATAGCACTCTGGCCCACACTTGAGCCTCTCCATCTATCTATAGATGTATACTTGTGATATTTCCACAACTGTAGGGTTTAAGAGCCATCTCAAACAGAAAGAAGGTGGTGACTTGCATGGAAAGTTTCTGCCAATGTGCCCAGTTGTTCTGCAGGCCTGAGTCATCCTGGAGTGTTCTCCTCCTCGCCACTCCTCACCTGCCCATCCTGGCCCAGGCAGGGGCACAATCCCCTTTGCTGCTCAAAGACATCTCCTTCCCAGTCTAGGAGTAAATACCTAATTACAGCATTTGCAACACCCTTTTTAACAAGCTGATGTGAGAACCCAGAGGCCAGAGCAGCCTCTTTTCTCTATGGAAATTGGTGTCTTCTATTCTTAGCACAACAAAGTCTCACCCCACTTCCACCCACCACCTCACCCTTACATAAGATTCCATTCCTTGCACCCACAACACTTCTCTTTCACACCTTCTCTCCCTGCTGCCTGCAGACCTCTGGCAAGGCAAGAGTAGCAGGGGAATCAGAGACACACTGGGGCCTCATTGACCGAAGTCACTCCAGCACAGGCACAAAAATAAAACAAACACCAAATGTACCAAGGTTTAAAGGGACACAACAAACAGTAGTTTGCTGAAAAGGGGACTCAGACAAGCCTAAAGGTTTTTTCAAAAACTTAACGGTTTGTATTAGTTACCAGCAGAGGACAGCAAGGCTTTATACATGCAGAGAGACTGATTTGCTTCTCTGCTCTGGAAGAAGAGACTGGTCAGTGGTTAGATATCCTTAGGCAAAGGCTTCCAAAGAGAATGAGTCAGGAGTGTACATAATGTGCTCCAGGAGCAAAAACTCTTGAGAAATGACTGAGCCATCCACTTGGCACAGCTATTACATCATCTGTATACTGAAAGCCTCTCAGTTCTTAATCCTGTTCGCTTTCAGTGCCAGGCTCAAATTCAGCCAGAACTGTGGGACAACAACAGTAAACACCTGGAGTACAGATCACAAGGCTCAGTCGTGGATTAGAAACACAACATTCTATTTTACTTCACAAAAGTACCCAGGAGAAGAATTATTTTTTATTTACTAAAGCTATTTAGTGCTATTTTACATTCTGAATGGGTTCCTACTTGCCCTTAATTGCTATTTCAGAAGGGCAGAAACTGCAAGTTCAATGTCACAGCTGACAACCCCATACCTTCAAAATTTTAGGGCACCTGCAGTGACATTATGCAACTATATTTAGGCAGCTGCCTCACACTCTCTGGCTCTAGGGATGATGAAGAAATTTTGAAATTCATGCAGTAAGTTTTGATCATAGCTCTCCTTTTCCATGACTTCACATTCTACAAGACTTAATGACACTTTATCACTATGGAATGATAACATTTACGTAGTCCCCCATCACAAATTAACAAAAAACCTCTACTATTGTGTCTTTAAAAATCAGGACAAGAGATTTCTTCTTGTTGTGGATTGACCCTGGCACAGTGCCAGTGCCCCTATGAGAAGTATATTTCCAAAATGGTTACTGTGAGATGTGACCCAGAAACAGAACAAAGAAGGCTCCAACTTGGGAATGGAGGGGAAAAAAATAACGCTTTAATAATCTACAACATTGAGACAAAAGGGAAAAAAAAAAAAAAA